>NC_139991.1:47620620-48220620 GCF_964263955.1 Coregonus lavaretus
CTCTCTCTCTTCTCTCTCATCTCACTGCTCTCTCTCTCTCTCTCCTCACTCCTCTCCTCTCTCCTCTCTCCTCTCTCTCTCTCTCTCCTCTCTCTCTCTCTCTCTCTCTCTCTCTCTCTCTCTCTCTCTCTCTCTCTCTCTCTCTCTCTCTCTCTCTCTCTCTCTCTCTCTCTCTCTCTCTCTCTCTCTCTCTCTCTCTCTCTCTCTCTCTCTCTCTCTCTCTCTCTCTCTCTCTCTCTCTCTCTCTCTCTCTCTCTCTCTCTCTCTCTCTCTCTCTCTCTCTCTCTCTCTCTCTCTCTCTCTCTCTCTCTCTCTCTCTCTCTCTCTCTCTCTCTCTCTCTCTCTCTCTCTCTCTCTCTCTCTCACACACACACACACACACACACACACAGTGGCTAACAACATAAGCTGGCTTTCAGTGCAACTTCAATAAGAACTTGTCTTCAGTTTTCCACAAACGAATGTGTTTGTGACACTCCAATTTCCGTGCTGGTGACCTGGAGGCATTATGCAGTGATTGAGAGCAGGTCTCATCCATCCTGCCATGTTTCATAAGGGGCTGAATTCCTCAGTTTTTTTGCACAGCAAAATAAAATTGATGGATTGCTCAATTAGGTGACAGTTGAGAATAACAACGAGGCCAGTTGGGAGCGTTCTCCAGCAGCGCTTTGTCTCACTGACATCACAGGCCGGTGTGTGTATGTGTGTGTGCCCGTGTGCGTTTGTGTGTATACTTGTGTGCGTGTTGTAGTTACTTCCTCAGTGACAGGGGGACATGGTGGGAAGGCCCCCCTCAGTCTCTCCTGATCAGCAGGCTTCCTAGCAGCAGCCAGGTTGTCTGCTCAGCCAAGCCAAACACTTCCCCTGCATCCTGCTCTCTTCACGAACACTTCCTGCAAACACGTCACTACATCACAGTCACACGCACACAGGCCGGGAGGGAGGGGATGCCCTATCCACTCCCAAACTAACACAAAGCCTTCTAATAAATGGCCAACTAATCTCCATCTATATCAGTTCTATAATTAATCCTCAGACTAATGATATTCAAGTGTTTCCGTCCTCATGACAAAATGTTCTTCCTAAAATAAAATCAGCCCAATTCCTAAAAAAGCTCTGCCTGAGCCAGCACTTCCCCAAATCCATCCTCCAATTGGGTTTTAATTCAGGGAGATAAAGCAGGCTGTGGTATTAGGGCTGCCAGTCTGTCATTGGTTTGGGCTTCAGCGGGGGGTGCAGGCTAGCTGTCAGAGAGAGGAGAGGAGGCCCAGGCTGAGGCAGTCAGGCCCACCCTCGGGGGGTGGGGGGGGTGAGAGAGCCAGGATATGGGGCAGCTCAAGCCTCTCTCTCTCTGGCTGTCATCAGGGGACCAGGGCCCAGTGAAGAGACCAGAGCAGGAGGACTGAAGAACATGACTGTATGGCTGCTGAGTGCTGACCTTGCCTTGCCTCAGGTTGATTCTGTATTTAGTCCTACGTGTATGACTCCATTTAGTTTAGTTAACCTAATTTATTATAAATGGGTACATTGTGCTGTGTGTGTGTCTGTGTGTTCCTGTGCGAGTGAGTGAGTGGGAATGCCAGAGCAGGATTACAGATGGATGAAAGCAGCTCTGGCTCTAATCCCCCCCCAGAGAGGGGCACAGCTGGTGGGAGAGGGGACAGCCAGGGGTTGGAGGGAGATCCTGCCACAACTGCAGTCTCTGACACCAAGATTACAGAGTGACAGTGCTGAGCTGACCACTTTCACACTGCTCTTAAAAGGCAGCAGGAAGAATCAAATCAATATATATGGTGCTTCTACCCTGCTACTATTGGGTCTATGGCTACCTGCAGCTTCTCCCAGCTCTACCAGCAGCTCAAGATGCTTTCATCCCAGCTCCTTTTTGTCTTTCACACACTCGTTTTTGTCCCGACCTGTTGGGCTGGAAAGTGAAACATGTTTTACATGCCCTCTAAGGAAACAGGGCAAGCTCCAGCGACTGTTTGTACTACCTGCACCACACATAAATATGCTCACAAGATTAGATAGAGAGTGAAAAAAAAAAACCTGGAGGGAAGGAGGGAGGAGGGGGGGAAACAGTGGCAGCATCCAAAAAATTCGTGGCAGGCATCCAGGTCCCCTCAGTGCCAATACAAAAGGTTGACTCATGTTTTGATGGGGAATTAAAGTGTTTATGAGTTTTCTCGTTCCGAGAGGTTTCCAGCCTTGCCTGCCTGTCCCAGGCTGTTGATTGGCCAACACTGCCGGGTACACAAAAGCACAACTGACAGATACAAATGAGCAAATTAGGGCCCATCTCAAAAGGCAGAGTTCAACACTAAACACTCAACACGGGCAGGACTCTCCCTTGTGCTTTTTCCCTGCCTCCCTCCCTATCTACGTCGGTGTGATTTCTTTGTAGAAACCAACCAAGTCCTCTCCTTCAGCTGATGTGTTACTGTATGTTTTTTTTATAGGATGTGATAGGAACTGAGATGGAGAGGGGAGGTGTTGGTGGCACTCAGTATTCTACTCTATGACATGAGGCCTGACAGTATACAGGAGTCAGACTGGGAGCAGGCTGGTGGGGGGTGTCCCAGAGGTAAACGGGATTGGGGGGGGGGGGGGGGGTGAATGTCAGGCGAGCACACCCCCAGAGACGTGACAGGAGGGAGGGAGTGAGGAAAGGAGGGAGGGAAGGAGCGGGGGAGATGAGAGCCTCCTTAGAAGCACGACCCAGGACCTCACACAGCAGTGGAAGCCTGCCAGAGACCTGACTGCATGACTAATGTCTACACTTGAAAAGAAATTGGGTTCATTTATTAACTGTCCTCTCTCTCTCTGTGTTCTGGATGGTTGAGAGTGTACAACTGAGCCACAGAAGGTTCACGTTTAGTTTATCTCTCTGGAATGGAACAGTTACGTCATCATCATGCATGGAGAACAAAGCCACTTTGCATTCCTATGAGGCAGAGAGCATAATAAAACCAAGCCCAAACCATCCTCATTCTTACAAAGCCTGGTCTGTGCTCCAAGAGTTCTGTGAAGAGATACTCCATAGGTTGGATCCTGTTAGTCTGTACTGGTGTTCAAACATAGGGGTCTCGTTCAGTTTTGAAAGACGAGGGATTATTAGTTTCAATACAGGGAACCAGTGAGTCAGTGACTGACGACTCACTTGGCCATGTGCTTTCAGAGGCGTGTTGGTGGCAGCGATGGGATCTAGGATGGATTCCTAAAGCACCACAAGCCCATCAGCTCTGTGTTAAAGTGCCTCAGTCACAACCAGGGGGTCCTGCATTATGAATAAGAACACCCTCTAACCAGACTCAAACAGAGAGAACCTAGGGAACACAGAGTCTGTTCCCAGCGCCTCTCTCATCTCTCTCTCCACCTGCCCTCCTCCATAATTTAACTAGCCAGCGTCACCCAGGATATTTGGTTGGAGGATGTGGGGCAGGGAGAGGGATGAAGTGAGAGTCTCTGAAATCCCTGAACATCACAGACGTCTAGTTTCCATGATGCAATCATCCTTCCTGCAGTCCCAGGATGACTCAATGTCAAAGCCCACCACACCCCACTCTCTCCAGTCACTTCAATCTAACATTGAGATACATACAGCAAATGCCAACCAAGGGCTAAAATCCCAGCCCCTATACACACACACCCCTCCATAAAACTCTCCAGATCCATAACAATGTCATAAAGACATGGATTTCCAAGAAGCATAAGACTGGTATGGAGATGAGCCTTGGAGCCGTATGCCGCCTTAGCAGGGTTCAGTCTCAGACCCTATGCACTTTGGGTTTTCCATGGTGCGCTTTTGGCAGCGGCCCACTCCAGAAATGATGCCATTGCTGAGAAACAGTCCAGGAAAAAAGCTATAATTTCAACGATTTTCACAGCCTCGTTCTCAGCCCCAACACCAACGGGAGCCATCTTAAAGCTTCCATCCTCCTGGTGAATCACTCACACATTGTCCGTCTCATTACAGTGGCTAGGCTAATAAACCAGTGCTGAAGTTAGGGCTTTCTTTTTGACGCAGCCTTGTGCCGCCACATCCCTCTTTAGAAGCTCCATGCAAAATGTATTATTCACAAAGATGTTTGGAGGTAGGAGGAATGTAGGAGAGTGAGACCTGTGCAGGCAGCCGCAGCATTGAGGATGAAACAGCCGTCATTAGCATTTCTCAGGGAGGTTCTGGAAGGAGGGGGAAAAAACGGAACACCTCCCCAAGAGACCCACGCCGCCGTTGCATAAACACAAGGCCCAAAAATAAAACTTCAAAACTTTACCTACGATGTCAGCAGATGTCAGCAGAGGAATGACAAGAAACTACTTTTGGTGTTCTGTCTGCCACAGATAGGAGAATCCAGGATTCTTGGCCAGAAAAGTGCCACACCACCATACTCTTCTGAGTGTGTTAACAATATTGATGAGACTTTTATTATGATCCTCCTCACACTCTCTATCAATAATTTAACTGCTGCAATGTTTATTATTATGAATTTCTTAATGCAGGATAAATTGTGTGAGTGTGTGCGTGTGTTTACTCATTAATCAGGGAGACCCTTTCTCTGGGTTTGTAGAAACAGGCTAATCTGGTCCACACAGTTTAAGCAGTCAGAGTAAATATTACAGCCTGGTGTGTTTACTCTATGGGAAGGGGGAGCTGGAAAGACAGGACAGAGGGACAGAGGGACAGGGGGACAGAGGGGCTCAGGTCCAGGCAACAGGGGAAGTAAACCTACCCACAGGGCGCACACGGGTTGATTCAATGTTGTTTCTACGTCATTTCAACAAAATTGAATTGAATTGACGTCTGTGCCCAGTGGGTAGCCATGGAGGACGATCACGTGATGAGGCATGTCCAAATTCCAAGAACAGACTCTCTCCATTCATCTGTCAACTCACAAAGAGCAGTTAGGCATAGCGTGTGGTGCTTTGGTAAGGGCCATGGGCATAAGAGGCTCTTATTCACATCTAGACCTCCCTCAAAAAGACCTGCAAGATATACACTTTCTTGTCAATTAAAATAACATCAAATTGATCAGAAATACAGTGTAGACATTGTTCATGTTGTAAATGGCAATTGTAGCTGGAAACTGGATTTTTTTATGGAATATCTACATAGGCGTACAGAGGCCCATTATCAGCAACCATCAGTCCTGTGTTCCAATGGCACGTTGTGTTTGCTAATCCAAGTTTATAATTTTAAAAGGCTAATTGATCATTAGAAAACCCTTTTGCAATTATGTTAGCACAGCTGAAAACTGTTGTGCTGATTAAAGAAGCAATAAAACTGGCCTTCTTGGCAGAGTTGCAAAGAAAAAGTCCAGTGTCTGTGTTATTTTGCCCCATCTTAATCTTTTATTTTATTGGCCAGTCTGAGATATGGCTCTTTCTTTGCAACTCTGAAGGTCAGCATCCCGGAGTCGCCTCTTCACTGTTGACGTTGACACTGGTGTTTTGCGGGTACTATTTAATGAAGCTGCCAGTTGAGGACCTGTGAGGCGTCTGTTTCTCAAACTAGACACTCTAATGTATCTGTCCTCTTGCTCAGTTGTGCACCGGGGCCTCCCACTCCTCTTTCTATTCTGGTTAGAGCCAGTTTGCGCTGTTCTGTGAAGGGAGTAGTACTCAGCGTTGTAAGAGATCTTCAGTTTCTTGGCAATTTCTTGCATGGAATAGCCTTCATTTCTCAGAACAAGAGTAGACTGACGAGTTTCAGAAGAAAGTTATTTGTTTCTGGCCATTTTGAGCCTGTAATCGAACCCACAATTGCTGATACTCAACTAGTCTCAAGAAGGCCAGTTTTATTGCTTCTTTAATCAGCACAACAGTTTTCAGCTGTGCTAACATAATTGCAAAAGGGTTTTCTAATGATCAATTAGCCTTTTAAAAATGATAAACTTCGATTAGCAAACACAACGTGCCATTGTAACACAGGACTGATGGTTGCTGATATTGGGCCTCTGTACGCCTATGTAGATATTCCATAAAAAAATCAGCCGTTTCCAGCTACAATAGCCATTTACAACATTAACAATGTCTACACTGTATTTCTGATCCATTTGATGTTATTTTAATGGACAACAAAATGGGTTTTCTTTCGAAAACAAGGACATTTCTAAGTGACCCCAAACTTTTGAACGGTAGTGTAATAATCAACAAAAATAGTACTGGTCAAGAGTGTTGGGACTGAGAGTAGAATACAACTCCATGCTTACAAACCCCACTCTCTCTGCTTCCTTCCAGCAGCCCTGTCTACTATTAGTCCTATGACCTCACCACATTGGGGGGTGGGGGTTGGTTGGGAGGTCAGGATGAGGGCCATTGTTTTCTCCGGCAGTCATGACGAGACGAGATGCGAGCCGACAGCAGAACCGCAACTGTCGTGGGAGACTCCGGGAAGCCTAAATGAAGGTATTATTCTCCTCTCCCCTCCCCTCTCCTCAACCCTGCTTTCACTGTCTGACAAGGCCCCTATCCTTTCTGCGAACCAACATGTACAGTGGAAAAAACACGACAAAAGAACTTCAATGCTGGATAGGTGGCTGAAAGGAACCCAAATAGGCCACCCATACCATCTCAGTAGGTGGGCCGCTAACGACCATCATTTGATACGGAATGTTGACATAACCTCATAGTCTTTTTTTGTCCGCTGACACAACTGGCTTCATTAATGATTTAACTCTCTCTCTCCCTCCCACTCCTCTCCCCATGGTTGTTCTATCAGTGGGATGAAAGAGTCTTTCCTCTGGCTGTGAGAAAGCAAGCGGAGTGGCCTGGTTGACTCTGAAGTGGCTGGAGAGGTGTTGGAGGCGTGGTTGGCCATGGCTAAGTGCCAGATAAGCTGCAGATTACCGGCGCAATCGTTAACTGTGGCCTTGCTGCCAACACTGTGATCCACTGATATGTCCTAACTGTTCTCTTTAACTTGGAGGTGATACGCTGTCTCCCCCTGTGAACCAGCGCCACCCAGCCAGCCAGCCAGCCATACCAGCAGCAGCGCTAGCTGGGGAACAAAAGAGCAGATGTTGCTCAGAGCAGAGTAGAGCAGAGCTGGGCCAGGCCATGCAGCACTACCCTACACTCTCCATCCAGTGTGCCCGGCTGCCACAAGGGCTGATCTGTTCTGGAGAGCTCCCTCTTCAGTGAAATTGATTTAGAGGAGTTTGGAGAGCGGCCAAAGGCAGGGAGTTCGATTGGCACCTGATGGAGCGATTCTCTGAATGAACAATATTGATAAAAACAGCATGCATTTGTAAATGGGCTTGTGGACTATGCAAATGTTCAGTTGCATGTAGCATGACAATGTTCCTGACATCTCTATCATATCAGTGCTCCTATCTCCATCTGTGAGTCCATGGGATCTCAGTCTTACTGTATGGCTAGTCACACACTCCTGCCATCTTCATGGCCAGACCAATACACGGCCAGAAGTTGAAATCCAGACAGGTGGGCTCTGGTGGGTGGCTCAGCCACACACACTCTTTCCATTTCAGTCCAAATCCATCTTAGTATTTACCTGCTTGTCAGAGAACTCCATTACAGCCAACTCTCATATCTCCCCAAGTCCCTTTGAGCCTTTTCAGCTGCAGCAATGACATATGCCCTTTGTGTGACAGCCTGAGAATAACACTCAACAAGCTGGGGCGGCACATGGTTATTTCTACATCAGAGAGAGAGAGAGAGAGAGGCCGGCTGCAGCATCCCGATCCCCAAGCCCTACAGCTCTCCTCTCCTCCGGAGCTGTGACTGTCTGACAATGGTGGGGTTGATTAGAGCGGGAGCGAGACATGACATGGAAAGGCAATTACTGAAGCAGGACAACCTGTGGAGTCCTCCCTGGAGAAGATGATTACATCTGCTGCCGCCCGGCCAGCCCGACCTCCTCTGGGCTCTCTGAAGCCTCATTACCTTGTCAGTGGCAGAGCCACACTACGTTAAAATGCCATTAACAGCTAGCGCTAGGTAGGCAGCCCTGCTCTTACACGGAACAGAACAGCTCCGGATGGGGCTCAGGCTCTGACAGAAAAGCAGTGTTTGATGTCCGTAGATGGAATATTACGTGAGAGCCGTGAGAGCCTGTAATCGGCTCCTCTGTGGATCACCTACTATTATTAGGAAGATAGGCCAGCTTATTTTCTGTATTACAGGTTTGCTTTAATCAGGAGGACACGGCACAGCTTTCATTAAAGCACTGTAGGTTTCTCAACATGGTCACATGGAAGCAAGAGCTGCTCATTGCAGGGACTATTTGTGTGTTCTCTGTAATATACTTTTTAGTAACCACGGTGAATAGAGGCAGCCAGGAAGCTATGATTCAATGTTGAGCTTCCTATTTTGTTTGCCCTTTGAAATTGTATGCAAGAACTGGAGATCAAATCACAGCTGAGAGCCTTATCTACCCGTCTCGTTTCCAAAACACACACGCACACAGTTTGATATCAAAAAGCAACAGGCTAGATGTAGATTATAACTATAATTTACAAATGGTTCAGAACAGCCGTCACATTCATTCTCACTTTCAATGGTCATCATAAAACGTGTCCTTATGAGCAGCTATCTGAACTGAGTCCCCAGTAGGGTGAGTTGCAGCAGTCTTGGCCTGAGTTGTGCATCACCCTGCAGGGTAGCTGGGGACCTGTAGCCGTTACTTTTACGAGGCGTGAGGGGTGTTTGGTGGTCAGGACCTGTGATTTCTCTTCAGTGGAAAACCACAGGGTCCATTTAGTCGCCACTCAAGACTAGGCAATTAGACAGAGAGAGGGAACAGAAAAGCTTAAACTAGCTTGCTATGCGGCCTGAAACCATGTCTGGGTAGGACTGAGGCTTAATAAAACCATCAGACCACAGTGATTCATTATGACAATTATTACAGAGCAAAAACAGACTGTCCGTTCGTTCTACTGGTCACACCACACTGAGGAATCTAACAGTAGTTATCTGCTGTTCTGTGCCTCTGTGGCCGTTTTTCAGGGCCTGGCGACTGGCTATTTCTGTAGCGAGGCCGTCCTGTTCCACTATTCTACTATAAGTACTCAGAGAGGGGTTGTGAATACATCTGATGATGGTAATAAATGGTAATGATAGCAAGAGCCTTGGCCTCAGTCTCTGTAAAACTTGATCACATGCGGGAAACGTTGAAAAGTGTATCTTGGCGTGTGTGTACATGTGTGGATTTGAGTGAGTGTGTGTGTGTGTGTGTGTGTGTGTGTGTGTGTAGGTAGGTTTCATCCTTGGCCTCTGTCAAAAGCAGTTGTTTCTACACATCACTCCACATACACCCTTGTAGGTTTGAGGGAGATATTATCATGGGCCATAAAAACTGTAATTTCTTTCTGACACAAAGCTGGGTATGTTGACATGTGATTTAGGATAACAGATCCTTTTCAATATGCATCAGAAAGACAAAAGAGGCTGGTTCCCATTTCAGTTTGGAAAAGCTAAAAAAGCATAGGAGCCATTTCAGTGGAAAGCCTGAATTTATTGAGCCTTTTAAATATATAAGCCTTTTAAATATTTTTTTCTCCCATTTTTTTCCTGATTATTATTATTTGGTTCTGGGCTGTGCAGTGCTGGGGCTCTGTGTAATGAAACCCAAATGGAGAATGATCTGGCTCTTGGCCCTGTTCTGTGCTGGAGCAGAGCAGCGAGGGGGCCCCAACCCCAGCCCTCCCCAGAAACACAGAGACTGCAGTCCTCCAGTCGAGGCCCCAGGGGCGAGACTGAGTGGGGGTTGGTGGGGAGGTGGGGGCTGCTCTGGGAAACTATGTGACTACGTGCTGCAGGAAGAGGCCTCGCAAGCCAGGGGGAACACACGCGCCTCACTGGGGGGCTGTGTGTGTGTGTGCGCCTGTGTGTGTGTGTGTCATATTGAATGTGTACTTTGGATCTTCCCGTCAACTCTCAGCAAACAAACAACAACATAAAACCCAGGAGGGGGTGGTAAAGGGGACGGGAACCGTAGAGGGGGCAGTCGTGATGCCAAGACAAATAATCAGAATCATAAAATACAGAGTCGTCCTATTGAAGGATGATCCCCAAACCCCTGTCTCTCTCTCACACACACAATATAGAACACCATGGATATGAATATTTGGCTAGCAGAAGCGGATTGAGGTTTCAGCGTACACATGCTAAGTCAGAGGACCAGGCGTAAGGCCTGTCCAACAGACACTGGCCACACAAACCCCAGGACCACGTCCAGACAATCACCAGACATCAAAGCAGATGACCGCTTCACACCAGACAAACACCTACTCGGAACACAACATATTAGATATACAGACAGTTATGGGTTTGGGTTGAGATTCCAACCGATAGAAAACAGGTGCAAACCCTTTCCTCCTTCTCTAACGACTAAACCTGCCCAAGACAGGCACTCGGGTCTATAGTATGCTGTTAGATTATTTTTTACATCTTGACCACCACACCCTCTGCCTGTATTTTGTCTCAGTCAGTCAAGAGGAGGGAGAGATCTTTACTGTAGTTCTGTCTTCTATTCAGCCCCTATGAGAAAGTCCTGGTGAGCAGGTAATATCAGCCATCACAGAGGTTTTTCAGTGGATTAAATATGAGAGTGTGAGCTCAGCTTGCCTGTCTAAGAGCTCCTCTCCTCTCCTGTCAGAGCTGGACAGCTTTTCTTTTAGGAGAGGGCCAAGATGTAAGAGCCTAATTCTTGATAATACATGCTTGTATTCCATCTCTCTGCTCAGCTAGGCCTATATCAAAGCACACTCACTCACGCACACACACCAATCCCAAACTCCTCTCCTGCCTTTAATTACTCCAAACCTGTAATACTCCTTAAAAGGCAACAATGTGAGTCATACTTTGAAAGGCTCTCCACAGAACAACGGCCTCTCAGTCCTATCTAAAGGTTGCTTTTCTAATGGGACGGTACGCTATGGAAGAATGATGAAATGCATTTGATGTGATATTCGTGCTGGGAAAGTCATTTTCTGGAACATTTATTTCTGTGTGATTAAGTCCATATTTCTTTGCCTGTGCTTTCGAGGCTCGAATGACCATGAATCGAGTGCTATGATTGGCTAGGCGACAGAGACCAAAAGTGGGTGTTAGGATTGGAATAGGGAGCAACGCTCCAGAGAAACAGGTGTGTTTCATTGGCTCTGATGGATATGCCCATAATTTGGAGCGTCGTGATTGGTCGAAAAGGACACCGCCATCCCAGGAGGAAGCTGCTGATGCCTGGTATGTTTGTGGGCATGGAGGGCCCGGGGGCACAGGGTACAGACCACCTGGATCCTGAGTCTCAAAGGCTGGCCTGACAGAGTCAATCTGAACAACGTTGTACAGAAGACACAGAGGGAGCCTGCAGACTTCCTCACTCTTCCATTGTTACTGGCAGCAGGCCAATAAACACACACAGTCCAACCAGAATTATTTCAAAAGGAGCTTCAGCTCGGGATTTTCCACAGTTAGCAGATTTTTTCTGCTTTGCCTTGTGAAAAGACAGCAGATTAAACGGCTGAAGATCACATGAACGGCAAACTTTAAAAAGGGAAACTGACTTGGTCTTCTTGAGAAATCAGTGTTTTGGAGGGTAAAACACTTCATCATCATTTCAGTGTTCTATTCAAGGACAAATTAGGTGATAGAAGAAGCAAACACCTACGTCGATCACAACAGGAAAACTCTTTACTCTTTCATACACAAAATGGCTATAAAATCAAATACCCTCAAAACACACAGAATATACAGTAGCAACACCAAGAGGTACCACACTGTGTTGAAGCTATGTGTCAGTCAGCCCTATATCACAAGTTAAGTGGTCATAATTCAGCCATATGCTTCAGTCATCCCAGCCCAGGCTTAGACAGAGGCCTTTACATTACAACAGAGTTGACCTAGAGTGACCCAGGCACTTGGCCTCAGTTAACTCTGCTATGGAGCCTCAGTCTAGGGCCACAGTCAGGGCTCAACTCCCCTCCTCTGTTGCTCTCTCCTGTCCAATATTCTCCTCTTTTCTCCTCTCTAGTCTTCTTCTGTATCTTTTTCTCTTCATTCTATTTTGTCCTTCACTTCAGTCTCCTTTCCTCTCTCCTCACTCCATCCTCTAGTATACTCTCCCTTCCATTCTCCTCTATGAGCACAGGCTGCCATAACAAACAGCCCCGCTGGGCAGGGTGGATGAGGGATTCCCCTCCTCCTCCTCCCTCCCCTAGGGGCCAGGGCTACAGTGTGCTGGTCTGACTGGGAGACCAGAGAAAACAACCTCCCCTCATCAGAGGAGCTGAGTCAGGCCAGGCCAGGCTAGAGATCAGAGGAGTTCACTGGGGCTGGGGTTACTGTAGTGGAAGCCACCCCTCTCCCTGAGGGTGTCAGAAGGAATGGTGGGGGTGTGTGAGGAGGACAGAACCCCTGCGCTCACTCACTGCCTCTAGAGATAAGGCATGGAGCCTTCACATCACACACATCCCATATCCAACAGCCCACCATATCCTCTATCCCACCCACAGTGACATGATTAACATGCCAATTAGGCCAGGAAGCTAGCAAGCCCCAGGGCTCCCTTTTTATCCCAAGAATAGACTTGTACATACACACACTGAGAATAATACTGTACAAATAACAAGATACACAAACAGGCCTGACTGGGCATGAACACATAAACACACATAGACAAATGGAATTCCTAAATATAGCAGCAAAGTGGACACCTGGTCGTCGAACAGCTCATTCCAAAATCATGGGCATTAATATGGAGTTGGCCCCCACTTTGCTGCTATAACAGCCTCCACTCTTCTGGGAAGGCTTTCCACTAGATGTTGGAACATTGCTGCGAGGACTTGCTTCCATTCAGCCACAAGAGCATTAGTGAGGATGGGCACTGATGTTGGGCGATTAGGCCTGGCTCGCAGTTGGCGTTCCAATTCATCCCAAAGGTGTTCGATGGGGTTGATGTCAGGGTTCTGTGCAGGCCAGTCAAGTTTTTCCACACCGATCTCGACAAACCAGTTCTGTATGTACCTCGCTTTGTGCACGGGGGCATTGTCATGCTGAAACAGGAAAGGGCCTTCCCCAAACTGTTGCCACAAAGTTGGAAGCACAGAATCATCTAGAATGTAATTGTACGCTGTAGCGTTAAGATTTCCCTTCACTGGAACTAAGGGACCTAGCCCGAACCATGAAAAACAGCCCCAGACCATTATTCCTCCTCCACCAAACTATACAGTTGGCACTATGCAGTCGGGCAGGGCAGGTAGGTTCTTCTGGCATCCGCCAAACCCAGATTTGTCCTTTGGACTGCCAGATGGTGAAGCGTGATTCATCACTCCAGAGAATGCGTTTCCACTGCTCCAGTGTCCAATGGCCGCAAGCTTTACACCACTCCAGCCGACGCTTGGCATTGTGATCCTTGGCTTCTGTGCGGCTGCTCGGCCATGGAAACTCATTTCATGAAGCTCCCGACAAACAGTTATTGTGCTGATGTTGTTTCCAGAGGCAGTTTGGAAGTCGGTAGTGAGTGTTGCAACCGAGGACAGACGATTTCTTATGCACTACACGCTTCAGCACTCGGCGTTCCCGTTCTGTGAGCTTGTGTGGCCTACCACTTCGCGGCTCAGCCGTTGTTGGTCCTAGACATTTCCACTTCACAATAACAGCACTTATAGTTGACCTTGGCAGCTCTAGCAGGGCAGAAGTTTGACGAACTGACTTGTTGGAAAGGTGGCATCCTATGACGGTACCACGTTGAAAGTCTCTGAAATCTTCAGTAAGGCCATTCTGCTGCCAATGTTTGTCTATGGAGATTGCATGGCTGTGTGCGCGCTTGTATACACCTGTCAGCAACGGGTGTGACTGAAATAGCCAAATCCACTAATTTGAAGGGGTGTCCACATACTTTTGTATATATAGTGTTTGATAGACTGCACACACATATTCCTATCACTATCTCTACTCATCCAATCTCTCTCTCTCACACACACACACACACACACATCATCATATTTACAGATAATACTGTTCTTCCAAAATTCCACCTGGCCTCTTTTCTCTTATCTATGGGCCTCTCATCCAAGAGATTGAGCCAGCCAAACACACACAGACTGATGCTCTTTAAAATCAGCTTTATTTCAGGGATGCACACAGAGGAATCCATTACAGGCTGCAGCCTGGAGCCCAGAGCCTGCAGTGGCTGGGCCTTATGCTGAGCAATAGCTGCCCAGGGATCCTGAGGGGCATCGGGAGTTTAATCACCCATAACCGCAATTACAGACATACACGTCAGACTCATAAAACACTGAAACAAGATGAGCGCCACGGCCAAATTCCAGTAAAGCCTGTAGTGTTGGAAAATTCAGAGCAGAGGGGCTGAAGGCCTCAGTACTAGAGCTCTGCTACCCGACCGAGCCTGACAGACCCCGATATTATATATTGGGTTAGGGCCGGGTAGGGCCTGTTTTTTCATCAATAACTAGGGTACGGGCAGGTCTCGGGTATCAATAAATTGATCACTAACATTTTGAAGCTGAGCCATTTGCTCTTGCTCTACTGTGCAGTACAGTCATATCTGACTAAGATCATAACATGGTGTCAGAAGTGCTTCAACCTTGTCAAATACACTTAGTGGCCAGATTATTGGGTACACCCATCTAGTACCGGGTTGACCCCCCTTTGCCTCCAGAACAGCCTGAATTCTTCGGGGCATGGATTCTACAAGGTGTCAGAAACGTTCCACAGGGATGTTGGTCCATGCTAATGCGATGACATCACGCAGTTGCTGCAGATTGGACAGTGGTGCATTCATGCTGTGAACAGCCTGTTCCATCTTTCATTCCAAAGATGCTCTATCGTTGCTCAGTTGGTATCAAGGGACATAAAGTGTCCCAGGAAAACATTCCCCACATCAGTACACCACCGCAACCAGCCTGTACCGTTGACACCAGGCAGGATGGGGCCATGGACTCATGCTGCTTATGCCAAATCCTGACTCTGCATGACGCAACAGGAACCGGGATTCATCGGACCAGGCAATGTTTTTCCTCTCCTGAATTGTCTAGTGTTGGTGATTGTGTGCCCACTGGAGCCGCTTCTTGTGTGGTCGTCTGCTGCAATAGCCCATCCGTGACACGGATCGACAAGTTGTGCGTTACGAGATGCTGTTCGGCACACCACTGTTGTACTGCGATGTTATTTGTCTGTTGGTGGCCTGCCTGTCAGCTTGCACGATTCTTGCCATTCTCCTTCGACCTCTCTCATCAATGAGCTGTTTTCACCCACAGGACTGCCGCTGACTGATTTTTTTTCTTCGCACCATTCTCGGTTAACCCTAGACACGGTTGTGAAAAGCCCAGGAAGGCGGACGTTTCTGAGACACTAGATCTGGTGTGGCTGGCACCGACGATCATACCACGCTCAAAGTTCTAACGTTCAATTGAACAATAACTGAATGCCTCGATGTCTGTCTACCTGCTTTATATAGCAAGCCATCGCCACGTGACTCACTGTCTGTAGGAGCAATCAATTTTCGTGAACGCGGCAGTGTACCTAATAAACTGTACCAAATAAAGTGTATAAGACAGGAGAGATCATTTCACAGAAAATAATCATGTTCCTTGAGTTTTGTCAGAGTTTAGAGTGATGAAAAGTATCTAACAGCTAACTGCTCTTTCATGTCTCTTCATTAGTGCTGAACGATTAACAGAAATGTTGTTTATTTTATTCGTTTTTTAAACAACGTCGGTTCAATTATTTGAATTCCATTTCGTGAGCTCAATGCGCACATCGCACAGTTTCTCTAGAGATAAATCAGATCCAGCCTGAACTGTGTGATGTAGTAGGGGGTTGTAGTTTCCAGTCATGTGAAATCCATAGATTAGGGCCTCATTTATTTATTTCACTTGACTGATTTCCTTATACAGTGAGGGGGAAAAGTATTTGATCCCCTGCTGATTTTGTACGTTTGCCCACTGACAAAGACATGATCAATATATTTTTAATGGTAGGTTTATTTGAACAGTGAGAGACAGAATAACAACAAAAAAATCCCCCCAAAAATTATAAATTGATTTGCATTTTAATGAGGGAAATAAGTATTTGACCCCCTCTCAATCAGAAAGATTTCTGGCTCCCAGGTGTTTTTTATACATGTAAAGAGCTGAAATTAGGAGCACACTCTTAAAGAGAGTGCTCCTAATCTCAGTTTGTTACCTGTATAAAAGACACCTGTCCACAGCAGCAATCAATCAATCAGATTCCAAACTCTCCACCATGGCCAAGACCAAAGAGCTCTCCAAGGATGTCAGGGACAAGATTGTAGACCTACACAAGGCTGGAATGGGCTACAAGACCATCGCCAAGCAGCTTGGTGAGAAGGTGACAACAGTTGGTGCGATTATTCGCAAATGGAAGAAACACAAAAGAACTGTCAATCTCCCTCGGCCTGGGGCTCCATGCAAGATCTCACCTCGTGGAGTTGCAATGATCATGAGAACGGTGAGGAATCAGCCCAGAACTACACGGGAGGATCTTGTCAATGATCTCAAGGCAGCTGGGACCATAGTCACCAAGAAAACAATTGGTAACACACTATGCCGTGAAGGACTGAAATCCTGCAGCGCCCGCAAGGTCCCCCTGCTCAAGAAAGCACATATACAGGGCTGTCTGAAGTTTGCCAATTAACATCTGAATGATTCAGAGGAGAACTGGGTGAAAGTGTTGTGGTCAGATGAGACCAAAATGGAGCTCTTTGGCATCAACTCAACGTGTTTGGAGGAGGAGGAATGCTGCCTATGACCCCAAGAACACCATCCCCACCGTCAAACATGGAGGTGGAAACATTATGCTTTGGGGGTGTTTTTCTGCTAAGGGGACAGGACAACTTCACCGCATCAAAGGGACGATGGACGGGGCCATGTACCGTCAAATCTTGGGTGAGAACCTCCTTCCCTCAGCCAGGGCATTGAAAATGGGTCGTGGATGGGTATTCCAGCATGACTTTGACCCAAAACACACGGCCAAGGCAACAAAGGAGTGGCTCAAGAAGAAGCACATTAAGGTCCTGGAGTGGCCTAGCTAGTCTCCAGACCTTAATCCCATAGAAAATCTGTGGAGGGAGCTGAATGTTCGAGTTGCCAAACGTCAGCCTCGAAACCTTAATGACTTGGAGAAGATCTGCAAAGAGGAGTGGGACAAAATCCCTCCTGAGATGTGTGCAAACCTAGTGGCCTACTACAAGAAACATCTGACCTCTGTGATTGCCAACAAGGGTGTTGCCACCAAGTACTAAGTCATGTTTTGCAGAGGGGTCAAATACTTATTTCCCTCATTAAAATGCAAATCAATTTATAATATTTTTGACATGCATTTTTCTGGATTTTTTTGTTGTTATTCTATCTCTCACTGTTCAAATAAACCTACCATTAAAATTATAGACTGATCATGTCTTTGTCAGTGGGCAAACGTACAAAGTCAGCAGGGGATCAAATACTTTTTTCCCTCACTGTATGAACTGTAACTTTGCAAAATCTTTGAAATTATTGCATGTTGCGTTTATATTTTTGTTTAGTATACATAGTTTATTGTATAACACATGGTAATTAACTACAATGACCATAATCCATTGCGCATCTACTTGTCCAGTCTGTTTCTTTTATGCCTGGTACGGTGTCACGATCGTCTGAAGGATGAGACCAACGCGCAGCGCGTGTACCGATAAACATGATGACTTTATTTAAATTAAAGTAACCACGAAGAAAACAACAAAATACGATACGTGAAGTTCCACTACTGAAACAGACAGCAACACGGAAACAAAAACCCACAAACAAAGGTGAAACCACACAGATTAAATATGGCTCCCAATCAGAGATAACGAGCCGAACAGCTGACACTCGTTACCTCCGATTGGGAGTCATATGCCCAATTAACAACAAAACCAAACATAGAAAATGAACAACCAGATCCCACATAGAAATACACCCAAAAGAAAATGACAACCCTGGCTCACAACAAAGAGTCCCGGAGCCAGAACGTCACAGTACCCCCCCCTAAAGGCGCGGACTGCGACCGCGCCTCACAACCCCACAATAGGGGAGGGCTGGGTGGGTGTTGCTCCCCGGAGGCGGTTCCGGCTCCGGGCTTGACCACCACCCCACTATAGTTCCTACCCGCTTTCTTAACCTCCTCCCAATGACCACCCTCCACTTAAACCCACCTGGATAAATGGGCAGCACCGGACTAAGAGGCAGCACAAGGCTAAGGGACAGCACCGGACTAAGGGGCAGCACAGGACTACGTGGCGGATCCTGGCTGGCTGGCTCTGACGGATCTGGCTGCTCATGGCTGGCTGACGGATCTGGCGGCTCATGGCTGGCTGACGGATCTGGCGGCTCATGGCTGGCTGACGGATCTGGCCACTCATGGCTGGCGGAAGGCTCTGGCTGATCCCGTCTGGCGGAAGGCTCTGGCTGCTCCTGTCTGGCGGAAGGCTCTGGCTGATCCGGTCTGACGGAAGGCTCTGGCTGCTCCTGTCTGGCGGAAGGCTCTGGCTGATCCTGTCTGGCGAAAGACTCTGGCTGATCCTGTCTGGCGGAAGGCTCTGGCTGATCCTGTCTGGCGGAAGGCTCTGGCTGATCCTGTCTGGCGAAGAGCTCTAGCGGCTCCGGTCTGGCGGACGGCTCTGAAGGCTCATGGCAGACGGGCGGCTTTGCAGGCTCAGTACAGACGGGCAGTTCAGACGGCGTTGGGCAGACGGACAGTTCAGACGGCGTTGGGCAGACGGGCAGTTCAGACGGCGTTGGGCAGACGGGCAGTTCAGACGGCGTTGGGCAGACGGGCAGTTCAGGCGCCGTTGTGCAGACGGGCAGTTCAAGCGCCGTTGGGCAGACGGGCAGTTCAAGCGCCGTTGGGCAGACGGGCAGTTCAGGCGCCGTTGGGCAGACGGCAGACTCTGGCCGTCTGAGGCGCACCGTAGACCTGATGCGTGGTGCCGGAACTGGAGGTACCGGGCTGAGGACACGCATCTCAGGGCTAGTGCGGGGAGAAGCAACAGGGCATGCAGGACCCTGGGGACGCACATAAGTCCTAGTGCGTGGTGCCGGAACTG
Organism: Coregonus lavaretus; assembly: GCF_964263955.1. Classification (NCBI taxonomy): domain Eukaryota; kingdom Metazoa; phylum Chordata; class Actinopteri; order Salmoniformes; family Salmonidae; genus Coregonus; species Coregonus lavaretus. Next base: position 47,639,684 of record NC_139991.1, read on the forward strand.
GTGGTCCCGGGCTGAGGACACGCATCTCAGGGCTAGTGCGGGGAGCAGCAACAGGGCATGCAGGACCCTGGGGACGCACCTAAGTCCTAGTGCGTGGTGCCGGAACAGGGCATGCTGGACCCTGGGGACTCACCTCACGCCTAGTGCGGAGAGCAGGAACAGGCCGGGCGGGGCTGGCGACGCGCACCGTATCCCTGGTGCGAGTGGCCGGAACAGGCCGGGCCGGGCTGGTGAAGCGCACCGTATCCCTGGTGCGTGGAGTAGGAACAGGCCGGGCTGGGCTGGCGAAGCGCACCGTATCCCTGGTGCGTGGAGTAGGAACAGGCCGGGCTGGGCTGGCGAAGCGCACCGTATCCCTGGTGCGTGGAGTAGGAACAGGCCGGGCTGGGCTGGTGAAGCGCACCGTATCCCTGGTGCGTGGAGTAGGAACAGGCCGGGCTGGGCTGGCGACGCGCACCTTACACTTAGTGCGAGGGACCGGAACAGGCTGTACCGTACGGGGAACACACACTACTGGCTGCACCTTGGGACTAGGAACGGGCCGGACCGAACTGGTTACACACCCCAGTACCTCACGCCGTGCCTCAACACCTTCCCTCTCTGCTTTACCCAGTAGCCCCCTTGACCTGGTAGCCCACTGAATCCTTCCCTTCTCTGCCTCCGTCAGCCCCCTTAACCTGGCAGCCCTCTGACTCTGCCTTGTGGCGGCCTCCTGCTGCTCCGTCGCCCAAGCCATGTGCCCCCCCCCAAAAATTTCTTGGGGTTGCCTCTCGTCCTTACGACGTTGGCTCTGCCGACGCCGTTGCTCCTCTCGCCGTCGCCTCTCCACCGTCTCGCTCCATGGACGACGATCCATACCGTCCAGGATTTCTTCCCACGTCCAGGACCCCTTTCCGTCCAAAAGCTCTTCCCGTGTCCAGACCCTCGGCTCCTGGACACGCTGCTTGGTCCTCTTTTGGTGGGTTTTTCTGTCACGATCGTCTGAAGGATGAGACCAACGCGCAGCGCGTGTACCGATAAACATGATGACTTTATTTAAATTAAAGTAACCACGAAGAAAACAACAAAATACGATACGTGAAGTTCCACTACTGAAACAGACAGCAACACGGAAACAAAAACCCACAAACAAAGGTGAAACCACACAGATTAAATATGGCTCCCAATCAGAGATAACGAGCCGAACAGCTGACACTCGTTACCTCCGATTGGGAGTCATATGCCCAATTAACAACAAAACCAAACATAGAAAATGAACAACCAGATCCCACATAGAAATACACCCAAAAGAAAATGACAACCCTGGCTCACAACAAAGAGTCCCGGAGCCAGAACGTCACATACGGAGGAGAGAAGAATGCACAATCGTGAGGTGATAAAGAGAGCAGCGTTTGCTTAGCATGGTAGCTCTACCTGAAAATACACGATCTAAGTGATTGATAGTTGGTAATCAGCAGTCATAACAGTATGCCTTATTTACTTTGAAGAATTACTAAAATGTGATTTTGTCAGACAGCATAGGCAGCAGCTCTATAGAGATGAGATGATGACTTGGAATGAATTAATAAAGTCATCAAATAAAACAAATGTAATATACACAACAACTGAAATATTTTATGAAGTAAAGTAATGTGAATAAATGATGGTTAATAAGTGATAAGCAGTAATGGGTAGTCAGTACCATCATGGGACTTTTATTAATAGTTTTATTCTGTGTTGTTAGAGCATTCAACCCACATAATGCATAGTCCATTTAATGTTTTAAAAGATAACTGAAGTTGAAGACCCAAACTGAAACCGACCTCAAAAAGCAATAATCGCTCAGCACTACTCTTCATTAAAGCAGAGCAGACCAAGTGGAGCTATTGCTATGTATACTCACAGACTCAGAGCCGCCGAGCAGAGGGCATGCAGAGCGAGCTGCACGCAGGGAGCGAGTGACAGAGAGGGAAGAAGCTAATGGATTTACTAACGGAGTAAGTTATTTCGGATTTCAGGCAGTGCCTTAAATTTGGCAGAAGCAATCAGGCCTGGGTAGGGTAGGGCCTGAACGCCGCAGGCATGGGTAGGGCTTGGGCTTAAAATTCATGCCCGTGCAGAGCTCTACTAAGAACTAACCTACTGGAAGGCCTCGGGAGGGTTTCTAAAGAGGCTGCCTCTTTCTGTGGGAGAGAAAGCATTACAGCTCATTAATTAGTGCATTTAATATACTTACCAGGAATACAGCATGGAGTTCTAGATCTGCTATGTGGCTTTATGCTACTGTGAATGAGATTTGCATATACAGTGAGGGAAAAAAGTATTTGATCCCCTGCTGATTTTGTACGTTTGCCCACTGACAAATAAATGATCAGTCAATAATTTTAATGGTAGGTTTATTTGAACAGTGAGAGACAGAATAACAACAAAAAAATCCAGAAAAACGCATGTAAAAAATGTTATCTGTCAAGGCGTGCTGTAGGTGCAGTGGCGGAATCAAACGCAGGACGCAGACGGATAATCCAACAGACTTGTATTAAGCCGAAACACGGCAAACGGACAACACTTGCCCGAAGGCGAAATACGCACGAAGGCGAAAAAGAAACAAAACAGCGCACAAACAGGTGCGTAAACTCCAGCGCAGTGGAGAGAAGCTCAACCGAGCGAAAACACGTCTGACACAATCAATAATACACAACACCTGACAAACACAACGGGAACTAAATAGGACACTAATGACACTAAATGAAAACAGGTGTGACAACACTCAGACAAAAGCAAACGAACATGAAACATACAACGGTGGCAGCTAGTATTCCGGAGACAACGAACGCCGAAGCCTGCCCGAACAAGGGAGAGAGGCAGCCTCGGCCGAAACCGTGACATTATCAATTGATTTGCATTTTAATGAGGGAAATAAGTATTTGACCCCCTCTCAATCAGAAAGATTTCTGTCTCCCAGGTGTCTTTTATACAGGTAACGATCTGAGATTAGGAGCACACTCTCAAAGGGAGTGCTCCTAATCTCAGTTTGTTACCTGTATAAAAGACACCTGTCCACAGAAGCAATCAATCAATCAGATTCCAAACTCTTCACCCTGGCCAAGACCAAAGAGCTCTCCGAGGATGTCATTTACAAGATTGTAGACCTACACAAGGCTGGAATGGGCTACAAGACCATCGCCAAGCAGCTTGGTGAGAAGGTGACAACAGTTTGTGCGATTATTCGCAAATGGAAGAAACACAAAAGAACTGTCAATCTCCAACGGCCTGGGGCTCCATGCAAGATCTCACCTCGTGGAGTTGCAATGATCATGAGAACGGTGAGGAATCAGCCCAGAACTACACGGGAGGATCTTGTCAATGATCTCAAGGCAGCTGGGACCATAGTCACCAAGAAAACAATTGGTAACACACTACGCCGTGAAGGACTGAAATCCTGCAGCGCCCGCAAGGTCCCCCTGCTCAAGAAAGCACATATACATGTCCGTCTGAAATTTGCCAATGAACATCTGAATGATTCAGAGGAGAACTGGGTGAAAGTGTTGTGGTCAGATGAAACCAGAATCGAGCTCTTTGGCCTCAACTCGCCGTGTTTGGAGGAGGAGGAATGCTGCCTATGACCCCAAGAACACCATCCCCACCGTCAAACATGGAGGTGGAAACATTATGCTTTGGGGGTGTTTTTCTGCTAAGGGGACAGGACAACTTCACCGCATCAAAGGGACGATGGACGGGGCCATGTACCGTCAAATCTTGGGTGAGAACCTCCTTCCCTCAGCCAAGGCATTGAAAATGGGTCATGGATGGGTATTCCAGCATGACAATGACCCAAAACACAGCCAAGGCAACAAAGGAGTGGCTCAAGAAGAATCACATTAAGGTCCTGGAGTGGCCTAGCCAGTCTCCAGACCTTAGTCCCATAGAAAATCTGTGGAGCGAGCTGAAGGTTCGAGTTGCCAAACGTCAGCCTCGAAACCTTAATGACTTGGAGAAGATCTGCAAAGAGGAGTGGGACAAAATCCCTCCTGAGATGTGTGCAAACCTGGTGGCCAACTACAATAAACGTCTGACCTCTGTGATTGTCAACAAGGGTTTTGCTACCAAGTACTAAGTCATGATTTGCAGAGGGGTCAAATACTTATTTCCCTCATTAAAATGCAAATCAATTTATAACATTTTTGACATGCGTTTTTCTGGATAGTTTTGTTGTTATTCTGTCTCTCACTGTTCAAATAAACCTACCATGATAATTATAGACTAATCATGTCTTTGTTAGTGGGCAAACTTACAAAATCAGCAGGGGAGCAAATACTTTTTTCCCTCACTGTATACTACCAGTCAAAAGTTTGGACACACCTACTCATTCAAGGGTTTTTCTTTATTTTTACTATTTTCCACATTGTAGAATAATAGTGAAGACATCAAAACTATGAAATAACACATATGGAATCATGAGGTAACCAAAAAAGTGTTAAACAAATTAAAATATATTTTGATTCTTCAAATAGCAACCCTTTGCCTTGATGACATCTTTGCACACTCTTGGCATTCTCTCAACCAGCTTTATGAGGTAGTCACCTGGAATACATTTCAATTAACAGGTGTGCCTTCTTAAATGTTAATTTGTGGAATTTCTTTCGTTCTGAATGCGTTTGCGACAATCAGTTGTGCTGTGACAAGGTAGTGGGGGTATACAGAAGATATCCCTATTTGGTAAAAGACCATGTCCATATTATGGCAAGAACAGCTCAAATAAGCAAAGAGAAATGACAGGCTAATGGACAGGAGGCGGTCAGGGGGTCAACTCCTCACACAGCCCTGTCAGCAGAGCAGCCCCTCGAAGCCCCTCTGCAGGCTGCAGTCTCAACTAGCTCCAGTAAGGGCTGGGCAATATATCAAATTAATTCAATTAATTTGAATATAAGTTTTAGCACGATATTCCAAATGCCTGTATCGCAAGAATCACATTTTTTTAAATATATATTTTTATTAGCGTTTGTCATCTTGTTCTCATGTTATCTTTTTGGTCTCGTCGCCTTCGCTCCTTCTGCTGTGACTGTGCAGATTTTCTATTTACATACACCAAGCCCCTCCCCCTCCCCTCACAAAGATGAGAGATCACTTGCTCCTCTCTGAAAAGTGGTTTCAACTCACTATTTGCATTTGAGGTTTGGTCCAACAGAATCGGTCATATGGACATCGAAAGACATTGAGACATTATTTTACTGTAGTAGAGGAGAAGTTAACCTTTCTAATGATGCCGTTTTCATGTCTCAACTACTCAAATTGCGCGCAGAGCAGACACTACTAAAACAGGAGTATATGAACATTGATTCTTGAAAATTCATGCTCTGTTTGTCGCGCGTGGCATTGCGGTACCACGTACCGCTAGCAGCATTTTTATACTAGCTGTCTAGTCTGTGTTTAATAAATGTGCAATAAGCATAAAACACAATTATATAAGGAATAGGCAACTCGTTCTCAGTCTGAGAAATAAGGTAGGCCACTTGATTTCAACATCTGAACAAAGTGGATAGGCTAGCATGCTGTTCAAACAGTTGGAGATGGACAGAAGGGTGTGTTTATAAAAATTCAACTGTTCTGCCTTGTTAGCTAGCAAAGAGATGGTTGGTTAAGGTGGTTAAACTTGAAATATAAAGATTAGCTGGCTACTCACTAGCATGTGGGCTTGTGCTTGAGAGACCTGTGTTCATTTTCTACAATGCCTGCTATAAAAAGTTAGTCATGAATGTGCATTATGCAAGGTTCTGGATAGATTTGTAACAAAACAGGCATTTTCATAGATAGACTTTAAAGCCATATCAGTGATTATTGCAAAAAAGCATGTTAAACTATTTTTGTAAAATAATAAATTATTAGTGGGTCTTATGGTTGTGGAAGGCTTATATTTAGCCTAGGTATAATTTCACAAGCCCTGAATTTATTACATTATTGTTGATTGTTTGAAATGCAGTGTATTTGACTTTTACAACAAAGCTTATCTAGAGAGAGAAAAATAATAATAGTGACACGATATGATTCTTAGGCCATATAGCCCAGCCAAAGCTCCAGTGACAGAGAGAAAGAACACACGTCCTCGATAGGTGACAGACAGGAGTCACCATGTCAAACTGTCACCTTCACCTGCCACTTAATATCCATTTGGCATAAAATCAAGAAGCTCATCCACTCTATCTAAGGCTACAATTTGATAGAAGATCTAAGAAAATATACATAGTACATTCACTCACACACACACCGACAGAAACACACACTCACACACACACACACCAATATGACCCTCCGACCCTCCCTCGGCTAACGCGAGCCATTTAGCACCTTGTGTTTGTTGTGTTGGGGTGCAGCAGTATGACATACGACCTCAGGGTCAACATAGAGAGCAGGGGGTCACAGGATCAGCCAGGCAGCTTGATTCATGAGGCAGCAGCAGCACAACACTCCCTCTGTCTCTCTACCACTGCCTCTTCAATAAGACCTCCCCCAGGGGCTATGAAACTATATGGACCTGAACATCAGAAGAAAACATCCATCCGCGCGGTGCACAGGAGGACAGGACACATACACACACTTGGATGCACACACACACGCACTAGTGTTGCACGGTATACCTAAACTTCAAACTTTTTTGATACTAGAACATGAAAAACAGTTTGGTACTAGAATTTGTGTTACTTTTGGTACTTCTGTCAAATGTATCTCACGTCATATACGGATTGAGAGGATCGAGTCTGTCTAGTAATTTGTCTGAATCTTCTCAAGGGGGCAGTAGTAAGCTAGCCAGGCTACTTGCTCTTGCGCATGCAGCTGACACAGCGCGAGCCACTTTTGAGAAGCAAGCGAGAGGAGAAAGAAAATGCCGACAGCATGTCTTCTTCTAACGAAAACATCATACCTCCATGCCCGGAGCTTGTTGACAAAACTGGCTCCAGAAGCGAACTATGGGAATACTTTGATTACAGTGTAGATGAAGGCCAGCCCACTAAAACAGCTATGAAAAAGGTGTTACAAAGCAGTGCAGTGCAATGGAGTTTTAGTTTGAAAACTCCATAAATAATGTTTTGGTGACAATGCTTTTGATGTGATTTAATTGGTGTGATGCCAAATCCAAACAGGCCTCCTTTGGGGGACATTTGCTGTGCCAGGACCACCCACAGTTGTCAGTGCTGGTTGGCAAATTTTATCTCAACGAAGGCCAAGGGCTCGCTGGCATCAATCAATCAAATGCAATTGGTGGTAACATGTCATTCTCTTTTTGTCCAGACAGCACCAGATAAATGTGGTCCACATACTGAGACAGAGGTGCGCTGTTTCCCTCGCTAGGATGATTTCTCCGGTAAGATACTGTATATACAGCCAATTTCAAATTGAAGGAAAATTATGAAAACACAGTGAGACGGAATTGAAATTGTTTTATAATTGTTTTGTTTTTGTATTGGACAAATATTTTGGGAAGCTTGGCTTCCCTTGGCATCTATGAATACACTGCCAGAATGTCATAATTATGTCTATTTCTAAAATGTATCTTCTCAAAATCAGATTTTAAACCTAACCATAACCCTAACTTTAACAACAATTCTGACCTTATGCTTAACTCTAACCTTAAATTATGACAAAAAAACACATTTATTAATTATTAATATATAGCCATTTTGACTTTGTGGCTGTGGTAACTAGTGACAACCCAGCCCTGGGCGGACCATTGCACCCTGATGGTTGAAATGCACTCTGGGAATCATAGAATGCTGTGTAAAATCCACTGCATTTCTATGGTGTGTAGACTATTGCAATGTAGAAGCTTCAGAAATTAGTTTCAAATAGTTTTTTATGTTGTTTTGTAACTATTCATTTAATACATTTAATTATTTAGCTGTAATGAATAATGAATTATAGGTCTAATGAATGTCATTTGACCTAATATTATGGCCATTGATGAGCAAATTAACCTACATAATGACATTACATTTAAAACGGTTTAGATGTAATTGTACAATTATTGTGTATGCTCTGAGTCTCAGATATGGTTTTGTATAAGGAAAATTGAAGATATTCTTTTGTTATTTAAAATGGTGTTTAATTTTTTGAAAGAAATTGAATATAGAAAAGAATATATTCTATTTGTTATTTAGTTGTTCTACCAGTAATCAACATATTGTTCAATGTTAAAATAAATCAAGCCCAGTGGTTCAGTGACTTTAGCTTGATGTTTTTGCTGTAGTTTTGTTTCAGAATCGAGTATGGTTTCCATATCGAGTATCGTGATACTAAAGCTGGTATCGGTATCGAAGTCAAAATTCAAGTATCGTGACAAGACTAACTCTCACACACTCCACTGTATTTTCATATGCCTCCATTACCTAATGCTGACAGCTCGCTGCACGCTCAGGCAATCAGTTACACAATGAGGCAAGATTAAAGGTGAATTGCCCAGAGGGGTCAAAGGTTAATGACTGCTGAGCTGATCTGTGTGCGTTCCATAAACAAAACAACAGAGTGAATCAGGAGTCTAGACTGCCTTTATTGGCTTAGTGGTGGGGAGCAAAGGTGCATCATGGCAGACACATTTGATCTAATGGGAGAGAGAGCAATCTGTTTGGCTCTGATCTGATGAGCTCTATCTGTCTGATGGAATCATTAGATATATCAACTGTCTGGGCTCTGGCTTTCACTGACCAATAGTAGTGAGGTAAAAGGTAGTACTGTCTGAGTAATAGGACAAAGATTTGTGTTATCAGTTCTGTAAAAAAAGGGCCTGTTATGTGTGTGGGTGTGTAAGTGTCCGTTTTCATATGTGTGTATTTGTGTGTGTGTGTGTGTGTGTGAGCTAGTGTGTGTGTGTCTATTTTCCTTCACCTCCCTGGCCTTTCCTTCCAGCAGCAGCACACAAACAGGAAGGCTGAAGGCCCTGCATGTCTTCCTGGTGAAAGAGAGAGAGGCACAAATGGAGCACTGCTAACTAACATCAGTCCATAGTAACAGTTGATGATAGCAACAACAGGCTGGAGCCACACAGCTGTGTAATGACGAGGGAGGGAGGAGAGGAGAGGGGAGGGGCTGTAGGCTGACATATACTGTAAAAGGTTTAGGTGGACAGGAGGGGAGACAGACAACAGTAGTGATGCCTATTCATAGAGCGGTGTGCACCAATGTACCATCTCTGATATGACTTGTTATGGGAGCATTTTTTCCGAAAAGGATCAAAAGCTCTTTTCAACCCAAAAGACATCGGAGCAGGCCAGATGGAGGTCTAGAGAAAAACACTCAACGTTAGCGCTAATGTCTACTTGCCTCCACCACTGTCCTCAGATCCACTGGCTGATAGTTGATGAGACCCTAGTCCCAGGTGTGGGGCCCAGTGTGTTTGTGCGTGCGTGCATGTGCGTGTTAGCTGCTTGATGTGTGTTTCTCATCCCGCGGTATCGGATGCGTACAGTACACGCGTACGTCTGAGTTGGAATAATGGAGCTGGGAGTGTGGCGGTGTCGGGTAAGATGTGCCCGCTGTTTGCTGTTAATGTGTAATTATCAGGCTCAAACACACGTGGCCTCTCTGCGTATCACAATACACAGGAACAGATGGTGGGAAGGTGTTAAATAAACACTAATGCATGCTCATTATCAGCTTGCGTTACAGGCAGCTGCCGCACCCCCTATTTCTGACACAGGGATTCTTCAAAATAACAGGCCACATGAATACTTTACATCTGAGGCAGAGAGGAGAATGAATAGTTAAGCGCATAGAGAAAAGTGCAAAAACTAATCTGGTTTCCAGGACAGAGCTCTATGCGGCTCAGCTTCTTTGTAATCACTGGGCCGGGATGCACACACAGCCCTGATTCCAAAGCGCTGTCGTGCACAGCTGGAATGACAGTTGTCCACTCTCTGATTGAGTTGGAGGGAATCAATGCAGTCCACACAGCCACAAACACAAGCACACACACAGAGAGAGAGAGCGAGAGAGAGAGAGAGAGAGAGAGAGAGAGAGAGAGCGCACAGAGAGAGAGAGATTGAACGCAATATACACCAACTGAGAAGGCATTATGTAGGCTATTCTTTAGCCCACTAAGCCCCTCTTCTAAAATCCCATTGTTTAGCCTGTGATCGGACATCTTTCCTTGACGAGCATTAACAGAAAGGGACAAAATGTTCTGAGGCAGGCAAACGGCTTGGTTTCATAACTGTCTAGTTGAGTGCAGCACTCTGCCACAAAGTCACGTAGACACTTAACCCTTTCCTGGGCGAGCCTCCTCCTCAAATACCCAGAGGAGACAACAGGTAGTCAGGTGAGAGTGAGTCACACCCAGTGAAGGAAAGAAATATAAGCGAGATAGAGACTGAGGGGCCTGACTATTGGACTTTGTCTCTCTCTAGACAGAGTACCTCTATGGCACCGGTGTGTCCACTACTTTGCATCTCACTAGCACACTCTTATCATCAAGTCGATATAGACCCTTATAGCTGACATTTGTCAACCAAGAAATCTGATCAAATTGGTGAAATACCAACCAACAAAACGAGTTGTTTGACTTTCCTTTGTCCTCTCCAGGCATATCCCTCCCTCTCTCCCATTCCGTCCCTTCCCTTGCCATCCCTTTTAGATTCATGCTCCCTTCATTACATGACCACGGCACTCAATTAGCTCAATGTCAGCGGCTGTAATAGACTTGTGGACATGATACCCCTGTGGGGTTTGTTTCACTCTGTCACACACACAGGCCTCTGCCCCCCGCCCCACAAACATATTGACTGACTCAGCCGAGCACATTGCACTAAATATCAGCTTTCTGCAACAGTTCCCCTCTGTCCCCCAGCTCTGAGTGGGCCAGGGTGGAGTGAGACAGGGGTGCTTGGTGGGGTGGGGAAGGATGATGATGGCGGGATTTGGGTCACCCAGATGAACTAACAGAACTTGCTCTGGACAATTCAGATGGAGCCCGGGGGGCTGTCAGAAACCTGCTGGCTGAGTATGTCACTCACTGTCACAGCAGTGAGAGCGCTTCTAAGAATCTCTGTCCCTGCCTCTGTCCCAGACATCATAACTAAAGCCTGGATCCGGCCACACTGCTCTGTTCTTTTCCTAGAAGACCAGCAACTGTTTCCAGATCAGCGCTGTGTCCCAACAAGACATTTCCATTAGCCGCTGCATTACCACTCTCAGAGGAGGAGCACATGGGAGCTGCCAACACGTCTTCCCCGGTCTCCCTCCCCATCCCAGCATGCACTGCCCTCGCTGCATTAGCACACTCGGGTGGGCCTGTTGCTGGGCGGGAGAAACATGTGACATTGAGAGGTTCAGCGCTTTGGCCCAAACCCCCTCCCCTCCCTCCTTCCCTCTAGCCCAGCTCCCCAGCTCTCCTTTGAAGGCGAGCGGACAAGGCGAGGGGCGGGGCTGTGCTGTGCTGGACTAAGGTGGGTGCGACCAGCGTGGCAGGGGCTCCAGAGCTGACCTTCCACTTCATGAGATCGGCTTCGGTGACATTCGGATCAAGCGCTCGCCCGGGCTGCCTCCCTCCCCCATTGCAGAGCCGGCTATAATGCCAAGTGTGTCCGATCGCTTTAGCATCAAAATACCGACAGCTCCCGCCTGCCTCCCACTTTCTCCCCTCCTGCTCCCTCCCCCCCTCCCTCTGCCTCTCCCCCTGCTCCCCCTCCAGGGAGCAAGAGAGTCGGATGATCGGCGGTTCCCAGTGCTGAGACGACAGAAGCAACTGACCATACAGTGAACAGGGAGAGGCACAAACAGGAACAAGCTCCCAGACCTCCTCTAAAGGACACCTGAGCTCCCCAACCCACCACCGACTTACACACAGCCCAGTGAACAAACAAGTACAAGATTGACACAGATTAAGAGGGACACACGGACCATTCAGCAGGAACATTCAGGAATCTACATCCTCCCTCAGTCTGCAGTATGGAAGCCTCGTGGAAAGCTTGACAGAAGAATATAATTGAGTTTCCACTGGCTGCGTTCAACAACTTAATAAAGCAATCTCCTTGTTTCCTATTTGGCTGATTCTCAAAGAGAGAAGAGTTATAGCAGTCAACAGTGTGATTATGAGACTAAGAGAAGAAGGGAAGGGTTATCTGATACAGAACATGTTGTTATCGCTGGCAAGGCAGTCTCCATCCATATTGGACCCAAATGACTTCAACCAACAGTCCGCTCCAAACTACACTCTGAGGTCCCATAACATTACAGGGCAGCCCAGCCAAAAGTTTTCACATTCTTTTTGTTGTTGTTGTTAAGTAAGCACCTCTAGGCACGACTGCAGTGATTCCAGCACAGAGAGGAAGCACGCATAGGTCCGGAAGAAAATACAAATCAATAAATAAATCATGTGAATTGGCTTTTTCCTTTGGCCTGGCCTTGTCCAAAATGTGTGACCCCTCTATTGTTAGCTATTCCAGATGGCTGGTGCAAGCCCTTTGGATTCCAGTCAGTCCAGTCATGTAAGCAAAATGAGGAAAAACAAAAAAGGACCCTAACAGATGACATTGCTATAAATCACAACTTAACCGTCCTCGGAAACCAGTTCATCACTCAAAGCAAAACTGGCCTCTACAGTTTGTTTTCATAGAGGCTAAATATGATTGCTTTTCCTTTGTTGACTTCTCGTCCTCATCAACTCCCTTGGCCAGTACATCATCCTTTTCTGGCACTATGGTACACATTTTCTTCCCAGCAACAGTATGTTTGTTTAGGGCTGTACAGTACATCTTGAACTAGCATGTTAGGTTGAGGGGAGGGGTCTTCTAGAATGTGACAGAGACCCACACTGATGTTTCTTTACCATCACTCCCATCCTCCTCTCATGTTTATCAGTGGTAAAGAGAGGCAGATGGCGGTCTGATGCCCCCGCCACAACACTAAGTCCACCCCCCGCTAATAAAAACATGGCATTCATTATCAGACCTCTAGAGTCAACAGAGAGAGCTGGAGTGACAGTCAGAATAGCATTTCTTCCTTGAATGTCTTTATCAGGGATGATGAGAGCTAGTCGAACTACACTGGGGAGAGAGCAGCTAGCACTGAGCACGGCTCAGATATCTGGGTTAAGATGTACATATTCATTTATATTCATGGCGTTCATTAGTTTACCCATATATTTCAGAGTTCTCAGAGTGCCCCTGCTGTGGTTAACATACTGTACTGTATTAAGCAACACGGGGCCGCAAGAATGAGAACTTGTTTATTCATGTTTAATGGATGATATGAAAAAAAAAGGCTGTTTTTTCAGATGCAGCCTTGCTACAGTGAACATCTTACGCCAATTCTGTCCGGATTTGAAATATGTAGCAAATTAGATGTATTCTTATTTTTAACACATCTCTGTGAACAACACTGGGATTTAATACTCGCATTCAATCTCTAATTCTTGCATTGAATGTGTGTTTAGTGAGGCATTCTGAATTCATCCCAACAGTCTTACTGTGATAATCATTAGAGTGAAAACAACATTCTGCCTCTCCGGGGTATATGATGACTGAGAGATGGTGTGGATCTATGGCTAGCCCTCCATCCTTCCCTCCCTCCATCTCTCCCTCCTATGGTTTGAGCTGTAACAATGAGATAGCATTTCAGTGTGATGGTGCTGTGCAGGGATTATGGGCTCAGAGAGTTATCAAAGGCTTAGTCGCTGTGATTTCTCCTGACATGTTATTGATGGCTGCCGTCACTCTGTGCCAAGGGGAAGGCCCCTGGCGTTCTAGCTGCACCTGGCCCTGCCCGGCACACTGGCACACAGGTGGTGAAGACAGCTCAGTACATCACTGGGACCGTGGTCCCACCCATCCAGGACATGTACTTGAAACAGTGCCTGAGGAAGTCCGGCAGCATCATCAAGGACCCCATACACCCCAGCCACAAGCTGTTCTCTCCCTTACAGTCGGGCAGACGGTATCGGAGCATGTCTGATACCAACAGGCTGAACACTTGAACTGGACTGACCACCTGCTCAGATTTTCCGCAACTTAGCACACATGCACACACACACACACACACACATTAATGCTACACACACACACACATCACAATTACTGCTACCAGACTCTTATTTACTATTGCTGCACACTTTAAACACTTGGCCCCCAATCCCCCCTTTCTCAGATACACGTGTAAATATTGGACTATAAATTGTGCCTTCCTGTATTATACTTATGCTAAAATGTTTATCTATTCTCCTGAGCCATGTTGAGATGTTGTATACCAAGGTTATTATAGTGATGTCACGTCTACTCCCCTCCCCCTCTCCGGCGCTCGAGGTCGCCAGTTGACTGTTCATTACGCACACCTGCCACCATCGTTATGCGCACCTGCGCGGTATTATGAGACTCCCCTGGACGCAATCACCTTCCTGATTACCTCCCCTATATCTGTCACTCCCTTCGGGTTATTCCCCAGGCGTTATTGATTCTGTTTCATGTCTGTACGCTACTCGTGTTTCTTGTTTTGTTCAATGTTTCATTTATTATTAAATTCACTCTCTCTACTTGCTTCCCAACTCCCAGCGTACACGTTATAAGTCAACTAAAACTGAATCATGAAAAAATACATCTGGTGTATTTTGTTGGACGGTATTAACTAAACTGAATTTCAAATAAAAATCTGAAAACGAATAGAAATAAAAACTAATGTAAAAACACAAAACTGGAAAACCTTGGTGTATACCATGTGTATCCTGTACATACAACTAATACAACTTGAAACACGGCCCCCTTCCCATGGGAAGGAATGAAAGGCAGATACAATGTCTGCCCACTCCTCTACTCCCTCTCCAACACCCGTCAGTTCTGAAGACCCAGCCTGAGATAAGTTATTCACACACCTGTACACATGCAAACACGTCATTCATTCATTCATTCATTCAGGTCAGACTCAGTGGACTTGATCAAGTAGGCTACTGTCTCAGTAGATACGACTCCATAGGCACTGAAAACCCACGCAGATAACTTCACATTCACACTATTGCTTTAAATCAAACCCATCTTTACATCAGAAGTTGGTTAGTTTTTTTGCACCACTCCTCATACATCATGAGACAAAGGCAGAGATTTATGGATTGTGGATTTAAACTGAGCTGCTTTCAATTAGCTGGCACAATAAGCTCTACGATTTAGAACAATAGAGGCAGGAATTAATCAGGCAGGATTTGGGGCCTGTGACATTGTTCGCAATCTTCCTATGTTTACATACTGAGGGGCGGCAGGTAACCTAGCGGTTAGAGAGGCGGGCCAGCAACCAGAGGGTTGCCAGTTCGAATCCCAGGTCCGAGGGGTGGCAGTGGAGCAGGTAGATAGCTTCAAGTTCCTTGGTGTTCAAATCACTATAGACTTAAAGCGGTCCAAACACACACGCACCGTTGTGAAGAAGGTGCGACAGTCTCTCTTCCCCCTCAGGATGTTGAAAAAGTTTGGCATGGGCCCTCAAATCCTCAAAAGTTTCTACAGCTGTACTATTGAGAGCATCTTGACTGGCTGCATCCCTGCTTGGTATGGCAATAGCACCGCCCTCGATCACATGGTGCTACAGAGGGTTGTGCGTACAGCCCAGTACATCACAGGGGCCGAGCTCCCTGCCATCCAGGACCTCTATATCAGGCGGTGTGAAAAGGCCCGGAAAATCATCAAAGACTCCAACCACCCAAGCCATAGACTATTTTCTCTGCTGCCGCACGGCAAGAGGTACATCAAGTCTTCAACACACACACACACACACACACACAAACAGTCACGCCATCATTTGCTCACCCACACATTATACTGACACTACACACCCGCACACCCACTCACATACAAGCTGCTGCTACTCTGTTTATCTTATTTCCTGTTGCCTAGTCTCATTACCCCTATACATACAGTGCATTCGGAAAGTATTCAGAACCCTTTCCTTTTTCCACATTTTGTTATGTTACAGCCTTATTCTAAAATGGATTGAAAAAATAATAATCCTCATTAATCTACACACAGTACCCCATAATGACAAGGCAAAAACTGGTTTTTAGATTTTTTTGCGAATGTATTACAAATAAAAAACGGAAATATAACATTTACATAAATATTCAGACCATTTACTCAGTACTTTGTTGAAGCACCTTTGGCAGCGAATACAGCCTTGAGTCTTCTTGGGTATGACGTTACAAGCTTGGCACACCTGTATTTGGGGAGTTTCTCCCATTCTTCTCTGCAGATCCTCTCAAGCTCTGTCAGGTTGAATGCGGAGTGCCGATGCACAGCTATTTTCTGGTCTCTCCAGAGATGTTAGATCAGGTTCAAGTCCGGGCTCTGGCTGGGCAACTCAAGGACATTCAGAGACTTGTCCCGAAGCCACTCCTGCATTGTCTTGGCTGTGTGCTTAGGGTCATTGTCCTGTTGGAAGGTGAACCTTCTCCCCAGTCTGAAGTCCTGAGCGCTCTGGAGCAGGCTTTCATCAAGGATCTCTCTGTACTTTGCTCCATTCATCTTTCCCTCGATCCTGACTAGTCTCCCAGTCCCTGCCGCTGAAAAACATCCCCACAGCATGATGCTGCCACCACCATGCTTCACCATAGGGATGGTGCTAGGTTTCCTCCAGACGTGACGCTTGGCATTCAGGCCAAAGAGTTCAATCTTGGTTTCATCAGACCAGAGAATCTTGTTTCTCATGGTCTGAGAGTCCTTTAGGTGCCTTTTGGCAAACTCCAAGCGAGCTGTCATGTGCCTTTTACTGAGGAGTGGCTTCCATCTGGCCACTCTACCATAAAGGTCTGATTGGTGGAGTGCTGCAGAGATGGTTATCCTTCTGGAACGTTCTCCAATTTCCACAGAGGTCAGAATGATCATCGGGTTCTTGGTCACCTCCCTGACCAACGCCCTTCTCCCCCGATCGCTCAGTTTGGTCGGGCGGCCAGCTCTAGGAAGAGTCTTGGTGGTTCCAAACTTCTCCCATTTAAGAATGATGGAGGCCACTGTGTTCTTGGGGACCTTCAATGCTGCAGACATTTTTTGGTACCCTTTCCCAGATCTGTGCCTCGACACAATCCTGTCTCGGACCTCTACGTACAATTCCTTCGACCTCATGGCTTGATTTTTGCACTGACATGCACGGTCAACTGTAGGACCTTATATAGACAGGTGTGTGCCTTTCCAAATCATGTCCAATCAATTGAATTTACCACAGGTGAACTCCAATCAAGTTGTAGAAACATCTCAAGGATGATCAATGGAAACAGGATGCACCTGAGCTCAATTTCGTGTCTCATATAAAAGGGTCTGAATACTTATGTAACAAAATTCTAAAAACCTGTTTTCGCTTTGTCATTATGGGGTATTGTGTGTAGATTGATGAGGACATTAAAAAAAAAAATTTTTTAGAATAAGGCTTTAACGTAACAAAATGTGGAAAAAGTGAAGGGGTCTGAATACTTTCCTAATGCACTGTATCTTCCTCCATCACTCCAGTATCCCTGCACATGTAAATATGGTATTGGGACTGACTTTTTCAATATTTCCTGTATATAGTATGCTTACTTACTTACTTTATTGTGTATTTCTTATTCTTATTTCTTGTGTGTTTTTTCTAGTAATACATACGTTATTAATTATTGCATTGCTGGGTTTTGAGTTTGCAAGAAAGGCATTTCACTGTACTTGTGCATGTGACATTAAAACTTGAAACTTCAAAAATATGGCGGGAAATTAGCTGGCAACTGGAGGGTTGCTGGTATCAAATCCTAGATGCCATTGCCTGCTGTTGTCCCTCATGAGCAAGACACTTAACCCCCCATAACAACAGCTCCCCGGGCACCCAGTGTGGCAGCCCCCTGCACCTCTCAAAAAAACCTGTATGTGTGTTTTTCAGAGGGGTTGGGTTAAAAGCGTTAGTCAAATTTCAGTTGGACCTTGTGTGCAATTGACCAATAAAGTGATCTCTCTCTAGCTCTACAGAGCTACAGCACAGGGATTACAATATCACTGCAATGATGTCATACAGTTTGGACATTTCCCTGCATACCCTGTTTCATCTCGAAAAAGTCAAACTGATTCAGACGTATGGAATTTGCAAACATTGCAGAACAGTGTGGAGGCTGTATATGTTAGGCCTAAAGCCAGTGCATTAGCCAGTATCTGGTGAGTACTATATGATTCCTAACATCCAATTAGCTCAGCCTTTTGGCAGAGCTTATCCTAGAAGTGACAGACCCCAGACCAAACACTCAACATACTGAGACATCACACCGGTCTAACTGGACACAAACAACTGTTAGGCTATTTTATTTTCCAGTGGGATCAGCAGCCAAATCTGCTGTGATAGTCCAATAATACTTTCTGAATTAAAATAGCCTGTGAGTCTGTGTGGGGGTTGTGGTGATGAATATGTGTGCAGGGGGCGAAGGCCAAGGCAGAGCGCGGCTGTAATCGTCAGCTTGGCGCTCTGGCCCCTCTGGCTCCTGACCCAGCAGGAAGCAGCCAGGGAGTGTACGGACTCCAGCCAGCCAATTAGAGAGCAGCGAGCGTGGAGCATGCTGAGGCTAATGACCTCCCTCTCCTCGACCTCCCTCACCTCTGTGGGACCCCACCCAAGGAAATACAAGGAGCCGGGAGCCACTGGAACCCCCCCGCAAACCCGGCTGTGTGACCACAAGGTCTACAAACACATGCTGCCTCTCACTGGAGCTGAATGCCTGGGCCCGGTGCTGCTCAAGCTCTGCCGAGTCTGTCTCACAAACAATACACGCGCACATAGTACACAAACACACACACGCACAATCAGGAAGGAGCTACATTTGTGTTCTGTTCTCCTCCGTGTTTCCTTACAGTTCACTCTGGCTCAGCTCTAGGCGATAGGCAGGGGAAGTTCTTTCCAAGTCCTGTAGAATTCTAAATGGGCTCCAAATGAATTGGCAGGATTCACGAGGCAGTGAGATAATTCTGAGGCTGGGTAATGAAGTCAGCTACGGACCGTGGTGAGAGCTAATAGGGCTTGGCTTTGGGCGTAATTGCTGCTTAAGCGACGTCAATAAAGAGGGATTAATCAAACTCTAACCGCACACCTGGCGGCCAGCCCCATGCCAACGTAGAGTGGACTGTGAGAGTCAGTGAAGGGAGGGAGAAAGGGAGGGACCCAGACAGAGGTAGTGGTGCGGAATCCCAACACCACATCCATACTACCCACTCTAATAAAAAAAAAAAAAGGGGGGAGCCAGAAATTCTCTCTCTCTCTCTCTCTCTCTCCTCCTCCTCCTCCTCCTCCTCCTCCTCCTCCTCCTCCTCCTCTCCCCAACAAACACAGACCATATGTGAGTTCAGTGCTGGCAATCAGACTGTATTGTGAAGCAGGCAGCTGAGTTCATCAGGAAAAAATTAGCCCTCCGCTCGGCAGGCCTCTCTCCCATTGGCCAGTCACGCGGCCCGCTCTGTTTGAGGGCACCCCAGACATTCCTGTGGATAATCTTTTCCATTCCTCCACTCTGCTCCGCGAGGACAGACCAAATCACTGCACAAGGCCTGCATTGTGAGAGCCTTTCAAAAAGCCCTGTTTTAAAGCTCTCTCTCTCTCTCTCTCTCTCTCTCTCTTCCTTTCGCTCTCACACTTTTCACACATTGCCCAAAAACCTTTTTTTCCCTCTCGTCTTTTTTTGGCGGTCTTTTAAAAAAGAAATAACAAAATGATTGCTTTTCAAATTATCGCTGGAAAAGAAAAGAGCCCTGAATACTATGTTTCTCACGGCCTCTTTCCAGTAAGGGTTTGTTTTTGAGAACTCTAAACAATGTGAAACCACTGAAACCAGAGCGTGGCCACATCACTGTGCTGCCGGGAGTTCTGGAGATCACCGCTGGAGTCGACTCCCCGGGTGAGGCCAACCAGCCTTCCCAGAATCCTCGGCTGCGTCGCTGCTCAGCACCCCACGTCCTCCACAGCAGCTTGTCATTGTGGCCTTGGCAGAGCGGCCGCGGGACGGGATTGGAGGACAATCACACAGATGCGAGGCGGGTTAGGACGGGTGTGTGTGCTGGATGTGGCGGTGGGAGATTTACGGCAACACATTCCATAATTAGATCCATGATTATGACTGGGGCTATAAAAGACAGACTCCAGCTAGGCTGAACATTATGCTCCTACTCTTTGTGACTAAGAATCACAACGCTTTTACAGTTCTCAGCCTCTCTCTCTCTCTCTAAGAACACATTGCTACTCTGCTCTGAGCAGCTAGGCCACGGAACATTTACCACACCACTGAACTTGCGAAATATCAAAACAATTCAAAGACAAGAAAAGACAATGTGACTCAGTCTCACACATTCTCCTCATCCTGTGTAAGTCAACCAGGCACAGACAACTATTTCATGTGCCTTGTCATGCCTTGAAATAACTAAAAAGCACATGGGAGAAACCACCTTTGACACAGTTCTATACAGTAACAGTTACCACTTATAGTTGGTGTGCTAGAGAAGTATCCCGACTATTCTAATTGCTCAGGAAACGTCCCCACCCTCCCCGAGGGCTGTGACAGTCAAAAATGTACCCATCAATCACACCAGCCCAGTAACACACACATCTATGGAGGAGAAGAGAAGAGAACGGATAAACAAACTGTGCGCACCTCAGCCATCTTGCTGAGACATGCCCATGAATAAGTATTTGTGGGTGAGAGAGAGACAGAGAGGGTAGTAGGTTCTTGTTCTGCCCGTCAAAAGCTTTTCTATATCCTCCCTTTTGTCAATATTGTTCTATTCTTGGACCCATTTCATTCACATGTTCTGTATTGACAGTTGTAAGTGTAAGGTGGTCTAGGTCAATGACAACTCATCAATACAACCTTTTAACCCTTTACACTCGTGGGAATTGGCCTATGTGGATAGGGCTAAATTGAAATATTTCTTACAGAAGAAATATGAAAAGCATATGCATATCAATGGTAGCAATTTAAAGGGAACAGTTTGGAGATAATGGAAATCTTATTAGACCAAAGGTGAGAACACAACAGTTCACCTGACGAGACTGAATCAAAACATTACACTGTTGATTTTATGTGTACTTGACATTTACTGTACTTTTCACCGCATTTGTTGATAACGAAATCTGAAAATACTCTGGATACATTCAGTAACATAAGACTATTCCTGGAAAATGTGGGGTAGGTGCAACATAAGATAACAAAATGAGGGTTTGAGTGAGAGGACTAACTGGTGTCTCCAAGTGGCCACACCTCTCCAAAGTGTGCACAGTTCCTAAGCAATTTCAATGCACTTTTATGACTCAAAGAAGAGTCCTCAACTATAAGGTGCTTTTTTGAGCTCTCCTAACTGTGCCGTTGAGGAACTAGAGCAAGAACACTTGTAGTTGTTTTGTTTGGAACACAACCCTGCATCCCCGCCATCACACAATTACTATTGTTGTTTACGCAATACAAAAACAGACCTTTATAAATCATAATCTGGGTCAAGTGGGAATGATTTGAAAGCTTGTTCTATTGCCAACATGACTAGCTAAGTTATAAAATATGATATTACAGTGTTAGGCTTTCACAAGGCAATTCAGGGAAACAGATCATCATTTTGGTGCGCATAGAAAGGAGTTATGAGTGCATTCAAGTGCGTGGAACACGGCAAATGTTCTTCACAATAGACAAACATAGGCTCATTCTGTTCAGAACAACCCAGGGTATGATTTAATCTAGTACCTGTACATCAAACATAGTGGTCATAAATGTTGACAGCGTATATGATTTGGAGTTGTGAAGTGCACATTTGGACTGACGGGAGTTTGGCTTGCTTGTATGACATCAAAGCGGTATTCATTATAATCCTCAACATCTCATCTTTCTAAATACATCGAGTCTTCTTAAATGTACAGCATTTCCCTCACTCAGACAACATAACATTTGCAAAAGATGCCCAATTAGCAGGAGGGATGGGGGCAACTTCTTGTCGCGCACGATGCTCAAGTTCAGACTGGTTGTCAGTCAAAACCCATACAGCACTGTGAAGCGCAGGGTCAGAGCTCTGACGTCATGTATAGCATGTTACTGTACAGCCATTACCTTCCAATTTAGGCATTTATTACTGTCCAAATCTGCCATTTTCAACCTGTGTATGGGTATGTGTTAAGGGCTACATGTCATGAAGCTAACACAGGGCTTTGTCTGTGAAGTTCCATACGGAATAAAATCACACAATCTACCACTCTCCTGTAAATTCATCCAAGGTGCCACTGTTTGGTTGTTCTGGTTTCGTCGCCTTTGTCCGAAGCATGTTCCCCTCACATGATATGGGTGTTAAGTTACAACAAGCCACTCAGTCACGACAAGTGACTTTGCAAGAGGCCCTTCCCTCCCAGCAAATGAAACGATAAGCACGGCAGGCACACGTACAGCAATAAAACAGCAACAGCACAGTACTGTCCCCCATTCCCTACATACCAGAGGGTCAGGTTCAGAATGCACTGCTATGCTGACGTCACCTGACCCGGCTGCCCTAGCAAGGAAAACAGAGGTGATGAGAACAGAGGCCTGTTCCATAGCACCCCTGTTAACATGACAATCACCGGGCCTCCACATGCAAAGACTACAATAACTGGCTGAGCCATCGCTGCCTAGGAAGAAGCCTTACGGCTCTGACAGTGTGCTTGTAGCTGTGGAACAAGCAACATCTTGCTTTGTGGATATACTCCTTCGGCATGACATGTTCAGACAGTTAAATTAGTTACAGTAAATGCTCCTACTGGGATTTTATTAGCATATCAAAGCCATTTTCCTAGGTTTATATAAAATGGTTATACAGTGGATCAAATGTACTGTATAATACAGTACACTGTAGAGTATACTATTTCTATCCATTGGCAAATCTTAGCTCATACTTATTTCATAAAGGTGTCTTCCCAGGTGCTGAGTCTGCCATGACGGGGCAGATGGCGAGGGGATGTGGAGATGGCGTTGAGTGTTACCTGTAGATATCCGGCGCTGGTGGAGGTGACACATGCCGGTGAAACAGGAGCAGGCCTCCCCCGAGCGTCCTCGCTGGGGGGGCGGAGCCAGCGAGCACTGGGGCTTCAGGAACCCTGCAGAGGGAGGGAGAGAGAGTCTGTTAGAACAGCCAAACAGGATGATGATGACATTAACAGTGAGAAAGCAGAGCTGAGGGTTGCTCCACACAACACTGTATAGGCACTGTATATATATATTCACCACGGCAGCATCGCTCCCTCTGCTTATATAGATTTAATCCCTCTGTAAATGGTATATTCCCACTGTAATCAGCCTATATTTCAGAGTTTTATATTTTATCTTTACTGTTCCGATATTGTATATTCCGTATGATGTCTGTGTGGACTTTTTTGTTTGTATGTTGTCTATTGCTGGCAGTACCTTCTCACTAAGGCAAATTCTGGGTATGTGTGAATGTACTTGGTGACTAAAGGTGATTCTGATTCTGATTCTACTGGTAGATGATGAAGCGTGCTGCCTTGATAGGCCTGTCGATACAGATTACAACTTGCCCTTTAAGGTAACAGAGAGGGGGTGAGGAAACTTTTGAAGGATCTCTACTGTCCCCGTAGTCTCTGACTGGCCTCCCTCCCACCAGCAGGTTACACATCCATCTCCCCTGCCACATGGAGACCCAGCCAACCTTTCACATTTAGAGCACTGTTTCTCTGTCTCCCCTCAGAGTGACCCTCTAACCCAGAAGATGAGGCTAGCTCAGAGCTCCATGGAGCTCCCTGTCAGCTCCATGCCCAGGGCCAGGTGACCGGGAGGGGGCAATCGCCCGGGGGAGGCTGGGTAGGAGGCTAGGGAGGGGTGGAGAGGCATGGGACTGGGGTTGGGAACTCTGTGTGGACAAAATGCCAAATCAGGCTGGGATGCCTGGGGGCGGGTGGGGGGGGGGGGGGCTCTGAGGTCACCAGGGTCACGCTCAATAGGGAAGTCATTATCTGGCACAATGGGGTGACTGAATGTTCTGTACCCCCACTAGTCCAGCCTTCACTACACCCTACCATCCCATCCCCATGCTTACATCATCTGTGTAATTGAGGAGCATGGAAAAAAGCACAAATACAAGAGTATAGGAACTTTGTCTATTCAAATGTAAATGTAAATGTAAAAGATATGGTGCTCTGTTTAACAAGTTCCAGACTTTTTCAATTGTTATCACCATTTGGTTCAGATCTACACATGATGTGATGAGTTCCTAGAAAAAGAAGAGGGCGGCAAGACAGAAAACTAATGGAGATTGTTTTGACACCGTTGTCAATATACTATCAATATCATATGAAAGCCCAATCACAGGCAATACATCAACCAGAGCTCAGTGTTGACCTTTGAAACCCACTTCAACCCAATGAATGGCATCAGAGGCCTGTTTTTCTTTGTGTAGCTTACTTTTCTCAGTCAGTCAGTGGATGATTCACCAAGCCTTTATTGACTCGAGGGAGTTCATGTGAATCTCATTAGCATCGGCAGATCTCCTCAAATCCTTACTTTATTCATTTCCTCATGAAGACCTTTAGATTTCCAGTAGACATCAAAAGCGTTGATCAGAGAAGCCCCCCCTGTTCTGTTCTGTTCCGAGCCTAATAAAGCTCCTTTATTTGGACCATGAAAAACATGTCACTCCAGATGAGCTCAGCCAATGACATTTAAAACAGGCACAGGGGTATTGAATTAGTTCCCCACGATAAGCCGTCTGGGATGCTGACGCTGTGATCAGGAGTGTGTGCAGTGTGTGTGTATGTGTGTGTGTGTATGTGTGTTTCAAGGAGAGGGGTGGGCTGTGCCTGTCAAGCACATTCCTCAACTCTTTTGATTAGAATTATAGACAAATCCAAATGCCAGCGATGGACGTGGAGTAGCAAGTCCAGACCAGTATGAGCGAACTCAGACAAGCTGAGATCACCTTTAACAGTCTCAATGAAATAAAACAGACATGAAGACTGCACAAACATTATTGAAGAATAAACATGTTTGAAAGGAGAAGGAGAAGTTGATATGTCACCCTGTATGTCTGATACTTCACTGGTGTCACATTCAAAAGGTGTAAGTCAGAAGCATATTTTTTTGGGGGGGCACATTAAAAAACATTTGGGGGCCACATAATTGGACCGTTTGGCCCACATAATCTGTATAAATAATTGTAATGCTCAGTAAATGTTGCCATATGGTTCTCCAAGTAATCTAACACCACACCTAGCTGCCCCAGGCCCAATTCACCAGGAGAATCTTGATTTGATGTAGGCCTGGTCCATCTAATCTCCTCATTTTCTCCCTGACTAAGAGCACAGCAGAAGCAAATCCCTGCTTGTATAACTAGCTAGAGAAGGGAGGACAATGACACATGCCATAGGGCTCCGAGTCATGTCACTGAACATTACCGTGTTAGCACATGAGCTTTTCCAAGTTCGGCTTTTCCAAATTCAGGGGTAAACCGAGTAGACAGGTGCCCAACAAAAACGCTCCACTAGCCGTCCACTGGAATAATCTTCCCACGGGACACAGTAATCTATGTAATTTAAACGCTCTGAAGGTTACCTAAAGCTGGAACCGTGGGAGACAGAGGAACGGAGTGTGAAGAGAGATGGGGGCTAGTTGTTCCTTGACGTTTCATTGAACAAATTAGCTATATGTTCCTCTGATGACTCAAATGTAAATCTGAATGAAAATAGAACACAAATTAATTCAGTGTCATTTTCACTGTTGGGTCAAAAGTGGAGGTGACAAGACCCTACTTAATCCACTCTTGCATATTGAACATTGACCTTAAATGTGACCCTCCAAATGTTTTAACTTTTAGTTTTTTAAGAGAAACAGCGTAGAGCTGGCATTAATATGCCATTCCAGATGTTCAGGGAGTTTGACATCCACAAGATGTATTCCTTTTCTTGATGAATAAAAAACAGACCTGCTATCCTTCTAGATTGGTTTTAATAAGGGGCTTAATTTCTCATCCTCTCAAAGCAGAAGTGAAGTGATGATGGTTTAAGCAGTCAGTAGCAGAGAGGCATGTGCGTATAGGTCTTCCTGACGTGAGCGCTAACGCTAGTGATCTGTCATTAAAGGCCTCTCTATCACACTGCTGTGCCTCTGTGTCTTCTTGGCTCATACAGCACACCCTTGATTACAGGCATGCTTGATCTTTTTTTCCCCCTCTTCTTTTATTTCCAAACAGAGCGAGGGATGAGGAGAGGAGGAGAGAGATCTCATTGGATTTAATAACTGTGTGAGGATCCAGTCTTCAGGGGACAAGCTCAAACATCCCCCACCAACAGTCAATCAGCATTATCATTACTGCCGATCAGGGATGGGAGCAGTGTAAGCACACTGCAGGTTCTCATTAAACAACCAGTGCTATAAGGAAAAGACAGCCTTTACAACACAGTGCTAATGAAAGCAAGTCTTTAGATAGGACTACGCTAATGAAAAAGAGCCATAATGATAAAGAACTTAATGGGACAAAGGCTTAATGACAATGTGCTAATGAAACAAAGGTATGGAGATTTGCATTCGTAATAATACAACTTTTTGTTCTCGCACTAGTCTCATATACACCCCAACACTAAGAAAACACTTGTAAACTGTAGGTTAGCAACGCATATCCATCTCTAAACGTAATGTGCACTGGTTGCCTACACGTGAAATACAGTATATTCAAGTAGGCTATTTATGAGACTTAAGAGGGGGTGGGGGTGGTGGACTGCAGTCCTCATATAGTCCTCTTAAAGCATGGCCATTGTCCTCGTTTGGTGTTACCAGGGCGATCAAGCCCAAGGTCAAAGTTCGTCGGGCCCTTCATAGATCAGGGGTGTAATAAAAGTGTCTTTCCCACACAGAGAGGAGCAGAGCTCTCCAAGCTCTCAGGGTTAGGGCCTTGGTGGCTCACACAGGGAAGGACCTGCGGCTATCAATAGCCAGGGCAACCATCATAAACGCCATTCACCTTCAACCGTCTTCAGACGGATGGGCGGCCTCCTCTACAGTGGTGCTCCACATAAATGAAGAGCCTCATCCACTCCTCCACCAGATCCCTCCTTTTATCTCCTTCCTGCTCCAGAGAGACTTGTGCGTTGGAGTGTGTGGCCGTCAAGTGTTTTACCCATGTGTCCTTGAGAAAGGCTGTTGTCTTATTCTCCAGTCCCCCATTGATGACATACAGTGCCTTGCTAAAGTATTCATCCCCCTTGGGTTTTTCCTATTTTGTTGCATTACAACCTGTAATTTAAATTTATTTTTATTTGGATTTCATGTAATGGACATACACAAAATAGTCCAAATTGGTGAAGTGAAATGATTTTTTTTTGGAGAAATAATTAATAACGGAAAAGTGGTGCGCGCATATGTATTCACCCCCTTTGCTATTAAGCCCCTGAATAAGATCTGGTGCAACCAATTACCTTCAGAAGTCACATAATTAGTTAAATAAAGTCAACCTGTGTGCAATCTAAGTGTCACATGATCTGTCACATGATCTCAGTATATATACACCTGTTCTGAAAGGCCCCAGATTCTGCAACACCACTAAGCAAGGGGCACCACCAAGCAAGCGGCACCATGAAGACCAAGGAGCTCTCCAAACAGGTCAGGGACAAAGTTGTGGAGAAGTACAGATCAGGGTTGGGTTATAAAAAAATATCAAAAACTTTGAACATCCCACAGAGCACCATTAAATCCATTATTAAAAAATTGAAAGAATATGGCACCACAACAAACCTGCCAAGAGAGGGCCGTCCACCAAAACTCACAGACCAGGAAAGGAGGGCATTAATCAGAGAGGCAACAAAGAGACCAAAGATAACCCTGAAGGAGCTGCAAAGCTCCACAGCGGAGATTGGAGTATATGTCCATAGGACCACTTTAAGCCGTACACTCACGTTTGTTGTTTGCCAAAAGGCATGTTGGAGACTCCCCAAACATATGGAAGAAGGTACTCTGGTCAGATGAGACTAAAATTGAGCTTTTTGGCCATCAAGGAAAACGCTATGTCTGACGCAAACCCAACACCTCTCATCACCCCGAGAACACCATCCCCACAGTGAAGCATGGTGGTGGCAGCATCATGCTGTGGGGATGTTCTTCCATCGGCAGGGACTGGGAAACTGATCAGAATTGAAGGAATGATGGATGGCGCTAAATACAGGGAAGTTCTTGAGGGAAACCTGTTGCAGTCTTCCAGAGATTTGAGACTGGGACGGAGGTTCACCTTCCAGCAGGACAATGACCCTAAGCATACTGCTAAAGCAACACCCGTGTGGTTTAAGGGGAAACATTTAAATGTCTTGGAATGGCCTAGTCAAAGCCCAGACCTCAATCCAATTGAGAATCTGTGGTATGACTTAAAGATTGCTGTACACCAGCGGAACCCATCCAACTTGAAGGAGCTGGAGCAGTTTTGCCTTGAAGAATGGGCAAAAATCCCAGTGGCTAGATGTGCCAAGCTTATAGAGACATACCCCAAGAGACTTGCAGCTGTAATTGCTGCAAAAGGTGGCTCTACAAAGTATTGACTTTGGGTGGGGGGGGTGAATAGTTATGCACCCTCAAGTTTTCTTGTCTTATTTCTTGTTTGTTTTGCATCTTCAAAGTGGTAGGCATGTTGTGTAAATCAAATGATACAAACCCCCCAAAAATCCATTTTAATTCCAGGTTGTAAGGCAACAAAATAGGAAAAATGCCAAGGGGGGTGAATACTTTCGCAAGCCACTGTACGGCAGAGCATACGTTTAAGGCCCCTAATCCTAAAATATAAAAAGCTTCCAAAAAGGTATTGAAAGGAATCTTCAACTTGAATTGAAAGACCCTATTCTTGCCCGACTAGTCCAACAAGGTGCAGTGTGGCACGTTGTGCTGTTCTGTGATTAGAGCTGAGCGGAGGTTCATCACTGTTACATTCCATGAACCTCAGATGTTTGGTTTTCACTTCGAGGAATAATCGTGGGCAGCAGTCTCTCATTACGCACAATTACTGCACTGACAGTTACTCTGCTGCACTGCTCGACTGGGCCTTCATCAAAGCACATCTATCACAGCAGAGCACACACTGTCAAGCGAGAAGAAGAGCCCGGAGACAAAAAGACAGACTAAAAGACAGACAGACTGAGCCCGTCAGCTCTCACTCTCCTGTCTCTGGATATCAAACGCTCATCACCACTCCAGTCCTTTCTAAGGGAGAGCTCTCTCTCGCTTTTAGATGCTGATCATCGGCATGGAAAGCATCCAACCTTTTCCCCACCGCCATATCTGCTCCATCAGCAAAATAGATTTTTATCTCCGTAGCATTTCTTCCTTTGAAGAAAGCCCCACTAAACATGCCTTTCAGCTCCTCTTTATCTCAATAAAAACAAGAGCTGTGCAGATCTATCATGACTATGAAGTAGACGTGTCAAGGAGACAAGGAAGTGCGCACAAAGCTCATTAGAAAAGGCAATTTTGGGGGGTTTTAGGCATAAACCCAGTGAGAAAACATCACTCTCCTTGCAGTTGTCTTTTATGTGGCTCTCCGTCTTCCTCCTCACACAACAGGACCCCCCACAGGGGTGGAAACACTAGCCTGTTATGAAATTCCACCCCAAGCTGGACCCACCACTGAGACCATCAGGGTCCCTGAACAGCCAATCACAGAAGAGGAGAGGTCATACGGAGTAGGTCCAGAGAGCTGGGTCTCAGTCAGTTAGGTCACCCCACACGGTTGTCTGCTGGGGTATTGGGTTTCAAGTGAATTACAAGGCCCAGTAGGACCGTAACAGTGTCATACGGCATTCCATGTCAAACCAAGGAGTCATAAATGCACCCCCAAAACTATACCAACTTAGTTTAGATCTACCTAACTAGATCAATCCAAAGTGTTCCTAACTGGGCTTGTCCTGGAGTAGCTTGGGGATGTTCTGGCGCCAGCAGTTGCACTGCCTTGGCTAAATTAGCCGTACTACACTGACTGCTATGGTTAACATGAGTCACCTGAGGGCTTATTTTAGCCTGAGTGTTGATTCTAGTGGGTTAACACCAGTGGGATTGAAATCAACGCCACCTGCAGTGAATAAATGAAGTATTACTTGAATCACAGTGGAATCAACTACGTGTGGTGTTGCTATAACTCAACTGTGGTGAGTTAATTTCCATTAACTCTGAGTGAGAAAAAACATGGGAGGGGCCTCATTATTATATTTCCCAGCATGCTTTGTTGCAGGTTGATTTTTAGAATAGTTTGTTTTAATATATATGTGTCTGCATGCACATTGATTGATTAATTGATCTAAGATAAAAAATAAATAAAATAAAAATGTCTAAACAAATCTAATCACTAAGTGGTTGGACTTATTAAACCTGTTACTGAGATGGTTGTTCCAGTTTGGATGGTTTAGGTAGTCTTGTTTGACAAGTTCTTCATCATAGCAGTCATTCTGAATGCAGATCGTAGGTGATAAAAAGTTCCAATTGTTGAATATAGTCCCTATGGCTGGATTCCAATAAGAATTGCAAATTACTTCACAAGACAGCATATTGTGACTTGCAGGTCTGATATGGCCCATGAGCCAGGAATTTCAGACCACAATGTTGGGAGAAACTAAGCCATAACTAAAAGCCTTATGAAATGTATGGTCATGAAGAGTTTACTTTTCCTTCAAACACATTCACTTGGCGAGGGCTTCAGGCCAGAAATATCATGAATACAACAACCATGTCTCAGTCACTTTCAAACACAGTCATGTGTGGGTAACTCTAACATTCCATTGAAAGGCACCCTGGGAAATATTCAAATAAGTCTATACACCCTACAGTGTTAAAACAACACCCCCCAAAATACTGTAACATCACAGGTGTTAATTCCCTAACACTGAGGTGTAACAGCATCAGCTCTAATAAAGTGTTAGGGCCCCAACACTTGGGGTGTTAGTTTATCAACACTTCGAAAAGTGTTAGTTTAACACTATTTCGGTGGGTCACACACACTACATGACCAAAAGTATGTGGACACCTGCTCGTCGAACATCTCATTCCAAAATCATGGGCATTAATATGGAGTTGGTCCTCCCTTTGATGCTATAACATCCTCCACTCTTCTGGGAAGGCTTTCCACTAGATGTTGGAACATTACTGCGGGGATTTGCTTCAATTCAGCCACAAGAGCATTAGTGAGCTTTACACCACTACTGCCGACGATTGGCATTGCGCATGGTGATCTTAGGCTTGTGTGCGGCTGCTCGACCATGGAAACCCATTTCATGAAGCTCAAGACGAACAGTTCTTGTGCTGACGTTGCAGGCCAGTCAATTTCTTCCACACCGATATCGACAAACCAATTCCGTATGGACCTCACTTTGTGCACGGGGGCATTGTCATGCTGAAACAGGAAAGGGCCTTCCCCAAACTGTTGCCACAAAGTTGGAAGCATAGAATCGTCAAGAATGTCATTGTCTGCTGTAGCATTAAGATTTCCCTTCACTGGAACTAAGGGGCCTTGCCCGAACCATGAAAAACATCCCCCAGACCATTATTCCTCCACCACCAAACTTTACAGTTGGCACTATGCAGGTAGCATTCTCCTGGCATCCGCCAAACCCAGATTTGTCTGTCAGACTGCCAGATGGTGAACTGTGATTCATCACTCCAGAGAACACGTTTCCACTGCTCCAGAGTCCAATGGTGGCGAGCTATTCACCACCCCAGCCGACGCTTGGTTGCTTGGCCATTGAAACCCATTTCATGAAGCACCTGACGAACAGTTATTGTGCTGACGATGCTTCCAGAGGGAGTTTGGAACTCCATAGTGAGTGTTGCAACCAAGGACAGATGATTTTTACGCGCTATGCACTTCAGCGGTCCCGTTCTGTGAGCTTGTGTGGCCTACCACTTCGCGGCTGAGCTGTTGTTACTCCTAGACGAATATACCCTTCCTTTTTCTCTCTCAAATTGAGTCTGTACTTTCACACCGACAAAGGGTGATGAAAGTGGCAGTTGCACGGGTGTGGCATTTGAAACTGCAAGGCAGCTGTAGTTAGGTAGAGTTGACAATGATGACCTTTGTAAAACTGTGACTTTTCCTGCATAGGTGATCTTAAAATTATAAAGGTCGTGTGACTATCAACACAAGAGAAAAAGTGTTTCTTCAAAAAGTATTTGGTTAATGCCTTAACATCCTGAAGAATCAGAACAATAGCATACTCTTCCCTATACTTTTCTTATAACAATTCTTAGTGGGTTGTGTCCTTCAAAGTATACAGTTATACAATGACATACTGTTTCCCGGTTGAATGTTCAGAAAATGTCTAGGCAACCTTGAAATACAAACTTATAATATAGAATGCTCAATTGTAAGATATACATTTCACGGTTACTATTAAAAGCACTAAATGTGTTGTCTATGAGAAAGTATACAGTAATACAATAAATATTATATTATTGTCTGAGTGAAAATCAGGGAGAGAGCGAGAGAAAGAGGCCGTGGTAATGAGGTTAGAGAAGAGGGGAAGGGAAGAGGGGGATTCAAAGCCTGCTTGTGCGCGTCAGACCTTCCTCTGGGGCACATGGGGGAACAAGGGCCTCAGTGCAGCCGAAGAGCATTCAGATGACGAGCTCCTTGGGCAAACGGCATAATCAAATTTGTGTGAAATGAAAAGAGGCTCCTTTGACAGGGGAGCGGAGACAAGGAAGCATTTAAAATCCAGTATCCCTCTCTGGATCTCTACAGTAACCATTCACATGACAGAATGTCTACCCACGTCAACAGCCCTTGGCAAAGCACACACTGGCCAGTTATACCCAATGAAACAACATCGCCTGTTTCATAAATGTTTTTCTATTGAGTGGATACGTTAACATTTCAGGTAAGTTAGACTATTGCTTACATCCCATAGGCAGGAATGTAGATTCTGAAAGACAAAATGAAGCGCAGGCTATCAACAGATAACTAAAAAGTCAATTACATTTGATTGGGCAGAAGTAGAGGTGAGGAGGAACCTCCCAGGCATTAAGAAGAGAGCTGTGTAGCTGTGCGACCTGTGACCTGTCTCTCCTAGAGCACGCTTCATATTAGCTTCTTAAAGTGAATCCACACACCTCCACTCACTACACCATCTCCCCTCTCCTCTCTCTAATGGAGCTGGGAATCTCCCATTAACCCCCTCACACCACCTAACCCTGCTCTGTTGGTCAACAAGTACATTTACGTAATAGAGCGGTAAACACACACACACAGACACACACACACACACACACACACACACACACACACACACACACACACACACATATAGGGACACCTTGTTCTGCTACCCACGTCCTGCTCTCCCCCTCCTAAACAATGTGTTCTTCAGTGTCTGACCCAGATGTATTAAGCGAAGATGGGATCATGCATGACATGAAGACTTACTGGCATTATCATCACTTCATTCTACTGTTGTTAGTGCTTTCTGCTGCCGGCACATTTACACGTATCATTTGAGCAGAAATGCACAACACATGCATAAACAGGCCTACCCACCATTCCGGGGCCCTCTACCACAAATCCTGTGTACTTTCCCCTCATGTTAGTATTTTTGGAGTTAAAATGGATTGACGGCATAAATGATGAAAGATGCTGCAATTCCGTGGGAAACTGCACAGTTGGGCTTGTTGTGCAAATCAAATGAATATGAAGTGCTATGGGTTTACATCCCAGAAACTGAAACAAAAACATCTGGAGCAAGTTCTGCTTGAGCTACAGTACAGCCAGTTCTCAGTTTGTGGACAGTAAAGGAAGCAAAGTAAAAACACAAATCAATATGGAGGTTTTCCTCTGTATCACACTGAAATCAATGATCTACTTGAGCTTGAATAATCCACTGCATAATAATAACACAGTACATCATTAAATGCAGTGCATGGATTGGGCATTTAGATATATGTTTCAATTGCTTGGACTGTGCTGCACATATTGCAGTCATTATGGAGTGAAACCCACACCAAAATGAGCTCTGTTCACATCCGAAACTTAAAGCTTTGCAAACCTCATGCTTCAACTCAATAATGGGTGGACCGCAGAGTGCCTGTATGACACTAACTGTTAACCGTAGCCAGACTGGGACATCTTGGACAGGAAGACAGCGGTTACAGCTGAATAGTAAAGTAGACATTCGGTATGAGCTGCTTGGCAAACACAAGTCACAGATACAACAGAGTGCTCTATTCTTTCTCTCCAAACACACAGCTTGAGAAAGCCTTCAGATTTCTATGTGTCCAGTTTCATCTAAATGGCTCTATTGATGTGTGTAAGGATGAGTGATTATGATGAGCGTTGGGGCCGTCCAGATACAATACGTTGCCAGACTGATGTGGGAGCATGGCCATATTGCGATGGGAGGATTTAATTCCTATGCTCATAGCCAGACACCACAGTATTGAGGGAGAGAATAAATCAGAATACTAAGATTGAGTCTGTGACTGACTTATCTACACCTCTGTAAAGACCAGTCTGTTGATTTCAGGGCCTTGTTTCTTTGTGTCAACATTGGTCTGTCTGAAATCCTTACTTTTATACTGTTTGTTTGGTCAAGAGTTTTGACCCGGCAGCTTCCTATATCCCACTGAGAATGTTTCACATGTTAAGACCTTAGCTGTCTGTGGGAAGGAAAGTCAGTGAGCTCAGGCATGATTTCCAGTCCTATGAGACTTTACCCTTACAAAAAATGGGTGTTTTCACATGTGAAATGGGTGTTTTCACATGTTGAGCTTAAATTTCACATGTATTACATTTAAAGTTTACATGTTAACACCACATGTGAGGAGAATAACATGTTTTCACTTCATATGTGAATTGCAGTTTCACAAGTGAAATTTGCAGTTTCACATGTAAAAATGTGATATGCAGATGCACATGTGAAAACCTCCACATGTAAAATTATCACTTTAACATGTGGAATCGATCTCATCTTCCTACTACTACTACTATCTATTATTCGACATATGAGCCTATCTGATCATCATGCTTATTAATGCCAGATACACATTTCAGAATCTCCTAAAAGAGCCACAAGATGGCACTTTAAATGTTTCCTTACTACAAAATCCTACTTTCTGTAAACAATTTGAAACCGAATTGAATTAATTCATAATGGTTAACAAATATTCAGTCGATAATCCTCTGATTTTATGGGACAACATTAAAGGTTTTAATAAAAACAATGCAACTTTTTTTTTCAGACAGAACTAAATCTATTGATAAGTAAAAGAGCAGAATTTGCCATCCATCGAGTTACTCAACCATTACTTTCATGGTAATCGACCCAGTTGTCAACTGGCTAACAAGTTTCGCAGTAATGATCAATTAGCAGATATTGCAACTATTGAATCTGAATCAGGTGAATTACTATCAGAACCCAAATTAATCAACCAAAGATTCTCCCGTTTCTATGAAGTATTGTACACCTCTGATTGTAAATCCAGGTCCAAGCCAGATCGAGTGCTTTTTAAAAGATATAAGAACTCCTCTTCTCTCAACTGAGGAAGCCGGCTTGCTGGGAGCCCAAATCTCTCTCCATGAAATCAAAAGGGCATTGCATAACATGAATAAAGGCCAATCACCTTGTCGTGACGGTATTCCTCCTGAGGTGTATTTAAAATGTTGGAACCAATTAGGTCGACTGTTACTTGAAATGATTAACATAGCCGTTCACAAAGTTTTATTTGAAAGGGATGTAAATACAGCACTAATTTCGCTTATATTTAAAAAGGTAAGGAGTGCTCTCACTACCGCCCTCTATCTTTGATAAACACAGAAATTAGAGTATTTTTTAAAATTCTGTCGCCCGGTCTCGAAACTTACTTACCCACATTGGTACATTTGTTAAAAAACGATTATCCTCAGATAACCTCCGTTGTCTATTACATGAGTGTTTGTTTTAGTCCTCTGTAGCTCAATTGGTAGAGCATGGCGCTTGTAACGCCAGGGTAGTGGGTTCGATCCCCGGGACCACCCATACGTAAAAATGTATGCACACATGACTGTAAGTCGCTTTGGATAAAAGCGTCTGCTAAATGGCATATTATTATTATTATTATTATTATTATTATTATTATTATTATGTGTGTGTTTGTCTGTGCAATATGTGATGTGCTGTATTTTATTTATTTTATATTGTATTCGATTTTTTATGTATTTTATGAAATTGTATGCAGGGCTCTCTCGTAAAAGAGACACTGGCCTCAATGGTGACTCCCTGATTAAAGGTAAATAAATATATCTTACATGCTTCATCAGAAACCAAAGCTCCTTGGGCAGTTCTATTTCTCGACGCAGAAAAAGCTTTTGATAGACTCGAATGGTCATATCTTTGGTAGGTTTTGGAACATATGGGACTTTTCCAATTTCATTAATATGATGGAAATACTATATGCCAATCCCTCAGCCATAGTGAAAACAGGCAATACCACCTCTGTTCCATTCAGAATAACTAGAAGTAGCAGCCAAGGTGATCCCATCTCACCTCTGCTATTTTTATTGTCTATGGAGCCCCTGGCCCAGGCAATTCAACAATCGAATGAAATTACACCAATATCTCTTAATTCTACGGATCACGTCATCTCATTATATAGACAATGTATCTCAATCCCTCCCAAAAGCTATGAAGATCATGGACAAATTCAGCTCCATCTCAAGTTATAAAATACATCTAACCATATCTGCACTACTGCCTCTCAAGACATCGATAGAGGACTCCATCTCTACTTATGGAATCCCCATCGTTTCCCATTTCAAATATTTGGGAATAGATATCCTTCCATAAATAAAACCATTGCCAGAAAATTCAACAGAATGCTCAAATCAATTCAATCCAACCTCAATAGATGGACTAATATCACAGCTGCTTTAACTGGCAGAATATCTATTGTAAAAATTAATGTATTGCCACGGCTGAATTTTTGTAGTTCAATACTTCCCTTGTCTCCCCGTTCTGGCTATTGGGATAAAATCCATAGTGCGGTTTAAACATTTATATGGCAAGGTAAGCAAGCCTGGATAAAATTAACAGACTTGCAAAGAGGGAAAGACATAGGCGGACTCTCCGTACCAACCTTTAAATTGTATTTCCAGACACTAGTATTTCGTCCCATTCTTAATTGGTTTAGACATGATTCTTCCACCCCCTGGCTGAGTATAGAGCGATATATGGTGTCTCCTATTGCCCTGGAAGAGGTGGTCTTCACTGATATATCCCTTAAACAATGTAAACTATGCTTTGGTCCTATTTTTGCTCACACAATTTCTATTTGGCGCAAAATTGAAAAACAACGTAACTGGAAATCAAAAGGGCATGCCCATACGCCATTTTTTTTCAATAATGCCTTGAGGGCAGCCTTTTGCATCCCCCCAATGGTCCAAATGTGGAATCTGTACCCTTGCCAATATCATGGACAGTAATGGTTTGAGAACATTCCAAGATTTGAAAGACATATACACATTACCAGGAAACTCCTTCTTTCTATATTTACAACATAGGTCAGCTTTGATAGCCTATGGAGTCCCTTGGGAAACCCAACAACCGAACCATCCAATTATGGGATTTATAAATAAATTATCTGGGCTCCTGAATGGACTGATCTCTATAATATATAAACAACTTTCTGAAAGCTCATATTCTGAGCTAGACATAAAAAATGTATGGTCCACAGATCTAAGCGAATCTGAACAACCCTTTAACTAGAACAGAATATAGAAAAATATTACCTTGGCATCCCGCAATCCGAACCATCAACTTATACATATCAAATTTGTTCACAGACACCAAGGGAAAGTTTTACAATTAAATTGGCTCCAACTCCCAACTGTGCACTGTCTTCTAAATTAGATAGGCACATTCCTTCATATGAGGTGGGAGTGCCCTGCAGTTAAATGCTTCTGGGACAAAGTTAGAAAATTCATTTTAAAGTGCATGAATGTAAATATTCAATGTGTTGCATCTACTATGTTACTTAACAATGATAGCTTCTTGAATATCTCAATCAGAGACATTTACTACTGGCAGGCAGCACTGCCGCAAAAAAATATGTTGGCTCTTATATGGCAATCACCCCACTCTCTCCCAATTCGCCAGTGGATACAGTTACTACTGTAAGTTAGAACATTAGAATTATCCACAGCGAGAATGAATGATGCTAGTCAAGGAACAATTGAGGCCTGGACAAATATACTTGACTCTGTAAAGAATAAGGATGCTGGGGGGTTGGACGGAGACATGTTGGGCTGGGGGGAATGGGATAAGGAGTCGGGGGTGTAGGCCCATCTCTTTTTGTTTATCTTTTCTATACATTCCAATTTTATAATGACAAAATCCTGTGTGATCAATATGATCCTTTCTCTGTATGTTTATATATTTTTTTGTGGCATGTAGTAAAAAACGGTGTAAATTGACAAGAATATTGTACCTGTAACCACCACCCCAAAAAAATGGCAAAGCAAATAAAAACGTGGTCAACAATAAAAATACATCTTCAATTAGAGCTTAAATTCTGAATTTGTGATTAACAGCAAATCCTGCGATTAACTCAATAAAACATGTTTATCGTTTGACACCCCCCATTGAAAGAGAAACCCAGTGCCCTCTTGGTCTAATGGTCACGACATTGTTTTCTACTGTGGAAGACCTGGGTTCCAATTCTGTCAGTAACAAAAGCACACGTGAAACTAATAATATCACATGTGAAATGTTGGGAAACCACGTGTCTGACTCATGTGAAAAATGTACATATGAAAAACCCATGTGAAAACCACGTGTCTGACTCGTGATCATAATTATTTGACATTTCCAGGCATGATTTTTTTTTTCACATTAAGTTATCATGTTTTTTTTTCCCCTACTCAGTCTTCATCGGTTCTGCGACCCAATCTCTCCTCCTTATCTCCTGGTCAGTGGGTCATAATGACTAGATCATGCATAGCCTCAACTGACATGAAAGGGAAATTCTATTTCCTGATTTACCCTGATAGTGGGAGTATTGAGTAGAGAGGAGAAGAGGGGATATTTCTGTTTTAACTGCATCCCACCACCCAGTGTGCAGTAGGATTGGGAGGTGTTACAGAGTCTCTTGGGTCCTTTTCCTTCCTTCCCTCTACCTGGTCCCCTGCCTGATCCTGGAGTGCTCTTCAGGAATAGCTACATGCCACGCATTCCGAGGGGTTGCCGGATCTCTCCCTTGAGACTGTGCCAAAGAGGCCTGTCCCTCTCACGGACAACCATAGCAGAGGGAATGTGTGTGGGTTTACTGAGGCCTAACATCCAATCTCTCAGGTTGACTTGCTGAGTAAATTCTTCAACACCCCTCAATTCTTGTGCCCCTCAGACAGCCATATAACACACACACAGGCACACAGACACA
Source organism: Coregonus lavaretus (assembly GCF_964263955.1). Classification (NCBI taxonomy): domain Eukaryota; kingdom Metazoa; phylum Chordata; class Actinopteri; order Salmoniformes; family Salmonidae; genus Coregonus; species Coregonus lavaretus. The sequence continues at coordinate 47,678,997 of NC_139991.1, forward strand.
CTCCAAAAAACAAACACGGCCAAGGGTATATCAGCATGAGAAAGCATATTTCAAACATGAGGCACAAAGTGTGACTGCTGTCTACAGGGGATAAGGAGGAAGGTTGCAGAGATTGGACAAAAAGTTGTGCAAACACACTGTAGTGTCACTGTCAACACTTTAGTCCATAAGCCACAGACTCAAACACACACACACAAAACCAGCCTGCCAGCGATTCCTATTCCTCCATCCTGAGTTAGCAGTGGTGGTAATTAGCGGAAAATCCATGCTATTACTTCTCCTGGTATTCCGCCCCTCTTCAGTATCCTTTTTCCTGGAGGGCCCATCTCCACCCCACACCCCCTCAACCCCTTCCGTATTTCACAACTTCCTGGTGCTGAGCAATCATGTGACCTGGGCCACACCATGGTCTTGAGTGTTAACACGCGGCATGCCATGCGGTGACCAAGGTCTGTGCCAGAGTGCCCACAGAAAATAGTTTGTTACGGCAATAACAAAGCACACACTGTTGAGAAGATGACAAGGGGGAAAAGGACGAATAGATCAATTTAAGGTTTGGTTTAGTGGCAGAGGTGTTCACACCCAGAGGAGTGTGCTGCAGAATGGAATGGCCGTCCGTCGCTCACGTCTTCACTGCCAAGACAGAAAACAAGCTTTTATTCGATGTGTACAATGATAGATAGCAATGCTAGAGGGAGAAACATATGTACACAAGGTTTCAAAAGGTTTGTTAAAGTGATGCATAGGAGACATACAATAGCTGCTTACAACAAATAAATCTATGGAAACAGTCTATTCACAGTCCTTGGGTCAAAAAGAACAGAGAAACGAGGGGGCGCGAATACAATAGAGCATTGCAATGAGAAGGGATAATAACTTGAGTGCAACACGAATGCACATTTGTAGGACGGACTAATTAGATATGGTATTCAGTAAAAGTTATATATATATATATATATATATAACAGTATTGTATTATATATGTAACAGTCAAAATATAAAATGTTACAGTGAATAGCAAGAGAGATAGAGACAGAGAGAAAAGTCACATGACTGGATAGACTACAAGCAGGATTACATTTCTACAGCATGTGATCATTTACAAAACAAATGTAGATTTCATTTAATGAATGATTTATTCCATGGGGGATAGGGCAGGGACAGGGTCTAGTCTGGTGCGTGATGTTTTCTATTGGATGTCTTCATCTAACATGAAGAGGGAGAACGATGGACATGACCTCAGAGACAGAAAACAGGGGTGCTTGGGATAGCAGGAAGTGGATCATTGTGAGAGGGGGGTTCTGTCCTGTAGATACAGGTCCATAGCGAGACAATACAGAAGTTGAAGAACCGAGATGGGGCCAAAAGTATTGGACAGCACCACGACCATGATGCTAGTGATGGTGGAGGATATTTGTCATGTCTGAGTGCCTGTGGGTGGAGCATCATATATGTGACTAAGATGCACATGTAATGCAGGGTAATATCTCATGAAAGGCCAATGCCATGGATGCCCGGTACCTACCCCCCAACCACCACCACCACTGAAAAAAAACAGTAGCTGCCAATCATGCGGAAGACTAAAGCCTAAGCTGGTCATAAGCTCACTGAATCCCCTGTAGCCAGGCCTGTGGAATACCAATCATTCACATCCATGGTCATTTCAGAGAGCTCAGACACAGAGAGCGAGGAAGGGAACTTATTGAAATGTGACTGCGTAGTGGGCGCACAATTCTTGGCATCTAATCATAATTCAAACCGGGGGGGGGGGGGGGGGGGGGGGGGGGGGTTGTTACAAAGAGTAATGGTATAGTGTATGGTCACTTACAGGCACTGGAATGAAGGTAAATACTAGCTATTCTGGACAACCATAGTAGTAAATAATGGCAACAGTTTGGAGGTTAACCAACAGTCCACTATTGAATCAATATGAGCTAGGGATAATGAACGAACGCCCATACAACGCCCACACCCGTCGGCGCAGTGTAGAGAAATGTTACCATTTTTAAGCCAATTTCCTGCAATTCTACATATTTCTCCATGGAGCTGAGAGAAAATGTTGCAGTTTTAAAGCTAATTTCCTGCAATTATACATATTCTGCCATGGAGCTAAGAGAACATTTTGCAGTTTTAAAGCTAGTTTCCTTCAATTCTATGCATTTCGCCATGTCTAACGCTGTGTTCTTTTGCTCAAACATAATACATTCACTGTTTTGGGAATTTTCTATTCTCCCTGACTGTCTAGCTTTTACTTTGGTGATTGTTAGTTCTCAAAGATTATATTCTAAAAAATATATGTACAGTGAGGGAAAAAAGTATTTGATCCCCTGCTGATTTTGTACGTTTGCCCACTGACAAAGACATGATCAGTCTATAATTTTAATGGTAGGTTTATTTGAACAGTGAGAGACAGAATAACAACAACAAAATCCAGAAAACGCATGTCAAAAATGTTATAAATTGATTAGCATTTTAATGAGGGAAATAAGTATTTGACACCCTCTCAATCAGAAAGATTTCTGGCTCCCAGGTGTCTTTTATACAGGTAACGAGCTGAGATTAGGAGCACACTCTTAAAGGGAGTATGAAAATGTATGCACTCACTAACTGTAAGTCGCTCCGGAGAAGAGTGTCTGCTAAATGACTAAAATGTAAATGTAAAATGGAGTGCTCCTAATCTCAGCTTGTTACCTGTATGAAAGACACCTGTCCACAGAAGCAATCAATAAATCCGAACCCAAACTATCCACCATGGCCAAGACCAAAGAGCTCTCCAAGGATGTCAGGGACAAGATTGTAGACCTGGAAGGCTGGAATGGGCTACAAGACCATCGCCAAGCAGCTTTGTGAGAAGGTGACAACAGTTGGTGTGATTATTCGCAAATGGAAGAAACACAAAATAACTGTCAATCTCCCTTGGCCTGGGGCTCCATGCAAGATCTCACCTCATGGAGTTGCAATGATCATGAGAACGGTGAGGAATCAGCCCAGAACTACACGGGAGGATCTTGTCAATGATCTCAAGGCAGCTGGGACCATAGTCACCAAGAAAACAATTGGTAACACACTATGCCGTGAAGGACTGAAATCCTGCAGCGCCCGCAAGGTCCCCCTGCTCAAGAAAGCACATATACAGGCCCGTCTGAAGTTTGCCAATGAACATCTGAATGATTCCTAGGAGAACTGGGTGAAAGTGTTGTCGTCAGATGAGACCAAAATCGAGCTCTTTGGCATCAACTCAACTCGCCGTGTTTGGAGGAGGAGGAATGCTGCCTATGACCCCAAGAACACCATCCCCACCGTCAAACATGGAGGTGGAAACATTATGCTTTGGGGGTGTTTTTCTGCTAAGGGGACAGGACAACTTCACCGCATCAAAGGGACGATGGACGGGGCCATGTACCGTCAAATCTTGGGTGAGAACCTCCTTCCCTCAGCCAGGGCATTGAAAATGGGTCGTGGGTGGGTATTCCAGCATGACAATGACCCAAAACACACGGCCAAGGCAACAAAGGAGTGGCTCAAGAAGAAGCACATTAAGGTCCTGGAGTGGCCTAGCCAGTCTCCAGACCTTAATCCCATAGAAAATCTGTGGAGCGAGCTGAAGGTTTGAGTTGTTAAACGTCAGGCTCGAAACCTTAAAGACTTGGAGAAGATCTGCAAAGAGGAGTGGGACAAAATCCCTCCTGAGATGTGTGCAAACCTGGTGGCCAACTACAAGAAACGTCTGACCTCTGTGATTGCCAACAAGGGTATTGCCACCAAGTACTAAGTCATGTTTTGCAGAGAGGTCAAATACTTATTTCCCTCATTAAAATGCAAATCAATTTATAACATTTTTGACATGCATTTTTCTGGATTTTTTTGTTGTTATTCTGTTCAAATAAACCTACCATTAAAATTGTAGACTGATCATGTCTTTGTCAGTGGGCAAACGTACAAAATCAGCAGGGGATCAAATACTTTTTTCCCCTCACTGTAGATCCATTATCTTTTCTACATACTTTATATCTGGTTTTACTTGTTTAAGTTTATACTGAAAGCATTTTTACATCCCCAAAAACTATATATTTGTATTTATTTTTTACACAGTTTGGACTTAGGCGACCCAAAAAAATGCTTAAGCGGCCCACCCAAGTAATTACAATGGCAGACAATCCCTGTCATTGGTTTGACCTAGGGCTTGTCGGGTCACTGGCCTTTGCAGCAGCAGACCTCATTTAGATCACTGTCTGGGGGTGGGGATGGGCAACAGACAAATCTATTGGCGACAGATAATGATCAAACTGCTTGTTGTCATAGGGTATGGAGGAATGTGTACTGTAGCCCTCAAGCTACTCATATTTACCACCTCTCAATGATGAAAGCTAATAGGTTAATGAGAGGTCTAACTGATAAGAGTGATTTGTCTATTTGGGCTGATATGGCATTTTAGAGATGTGGGAAAAGCAGTGCAACCTTTTGTCATCAGTGACATCACTGTCTGTCACTGTCTGTACCTGCAGCAAGTAGGGCTGAGCACGGTTATTCAACTATTTGAATATCCGAACGAACATTAGTATTCGATTACTTGCGAGAGTATTCATTTTTGAGAAGAAAAAATATATAGGCCTATTAATGAAAAGGATTTGTCTAAAATGTAATTATCATCTATGAGACATTGCTACATAATAGGATAGACCATGACATTAGACATTTTAATAAAACAACAGTTTTATGACAGTTTTTAAAAGTGTGCCCCATAAAAAAGACATACCGGTAGCCTACACACTTTTCACGTGTAGCTTGTTATTGTCAGTCAATCAAAGCAGCACTACCGTCAGAGGCTCCATGTGTAGCAAGTGAAGTGGGAGATTTCTAATCCATGAAAAATGAAATTACAATTACGGAATTAAGTTGGCTAAATGAGAAGCAGTAGGCTACAATGATCAATCAACAGGTAGGCTGTTGTTTAATATGAATAGAGTTGTTGTAGACAAGGACGCAGGGAGCGCAGCAAAGTTGCCTCAATTAGCCTTGCTAGCTAGCTAGCTGGCTAACTAACTTAGCTGGCTAGTGAAGCTAGCTAGCTTCTTTACAGCGATTTGATGCAGTCAAGACAGACACTACTAAATGAGATGAAAGATAACCTATAGCAGCAACAAGTTTGTCTGAATTGCGCAAGTGGGTTTGGCTACTTTCCCTCTATGTCAGACACACCGGCCCCTGCCCCCCTCGCGCCCCTCCCCCACCCGTCTGTGCTGAAACAACAAGCAGAGTGCACCGCCTCTTCTGAGTCACGCAAGCAAATCCCCATTGAAGCAAAATGTTTTATTTATTTATTTAAAAACACATGTATTTAGACTATTCGGATATCCGAGAACATAAATCACGATATTATTTGTATAGTGAAATCATTTCAAATGCCCATCCCTATCAGCAAGCTACAAAAACAAAGGGAGGGGCCAAAAACATAAAATATCCATTGGAAGGGACAACCGCTTATCTCCAATAACACATAGTGAGTGAGAGAGAAGGATGTCAGATCTGTTTAGGAGGAGGAAGAAGAGGGTCCTTTCAGAAAGCAGCACCCGAAACCAATCTATTTGGATCAAAAAGAAACGCGGGGCAAGCAGACAGGCCACTGCATGGTCATTCATTCTCCAGAGAACTAGACATAGATGAATATGTACAGAATATGCCACAGGTGGGGGAATGACATGTTCCACTAAGGACTTAGCATGTTCAGTGTGTGTTGCAGAGCAACCACACCCAAAAAAAGGTGATATCCCTGCTGTCTCCATCTGCTGTTAGGGACACGTCCCCTTTCTAGGAAAGACGATGTGGATAATCCAGTGTGGGTGCATGTGATATGCATGCGCGTGGGCATGTACTGTATGAATGTAGACGTGATGCGTGTACAGTACCTGGAAAGGAGGATAAATAATGCACAGAGGACCACACACATACGCAGGCACACACTCTCTCAGACACACACACACACTCATACAAACACACACAGACAGAGGAGGCTCAGTGATGCTGCGCCTGCAGAGCAGAGTGGTCTGTCCGCTGCTTGGCGGCTCAGCCAGGCAGAAAGATGTAGGCCATCTGCACAGCAACACAGAGAAAATAGCTTGGCGCGCAGATGGAGGGGGAGACGATTAACCAACTGGCTAGGTTTTTTCCCCTCATTCAGGGGAACGAGAGATGGTGATGGAGGGAGAGAGAGAGATCATACATTTCAGCAGGACTGAAATAATGTGTATTACATTTGTATGATCGAGATGACGTACACAGTAGACATAATTTTTGCTGGAGTAGACAAGCTAATATACCTGTATCACAATGAGAGGACACGTGGTTATCTTATTCCATCTCTAAGCTCTTTATAGCGACTGAGAGGCTAATAAGATGTAATTCCAAGTGTAGCCTACACAGGCAGGCAGCAAGGAAAACAGGAGGCAATCCTTTGAGCCTCTCCTGAATCTTAATTACTAATGAACAGAGGCTTGGCACTGATGAGAGGAGAACACGACTCGAATGATCACCAGAGAGATTGACAAAAGCCTGCCTGTGCATTGCTAATGTTCCATGCTAATGGACCGTTGTGCCGTGGCGTACTGAAGAACCATGAAAGCTGCTGCTGTCTGAAGTTGTTGATTCGATACGAGGCCTTTGTTTGCGTCCCTGGAGACTTCATACCTCAAAAGGAGGGATCGTACATGTCTCCTTGTACGTCCCCTTCAATGATAATAAACCAGGATTTAATGGTGTTGCTTTTAAATCACGGTCAATACAACGGTCGGGCATTGTTTTGTTTCAAACGTGGTGATCGTGCCTTTGATAATCGACAAACCTCGTTTCACATCTTTCTACCTCGCTTTGGTTCTGGTGAGAAAACAAAGAGGTTATTTTTCTGTGTGCTTTGATTAAAAGTGTTGACGGTGGGAAGGAGGTGAGGGAGGTTTTTATGAGGAGTTGTGTTTGGTCCCGGGCCAGGTCTGGTCTGGCTCCGCAGCCGCCCGGACGCCCTCTCACTTCTGTGCCACTTAATTAGCCCGGCCTGCACAAAGGAGAGCTGATCACATGGGCCCAATTTGGCCCACTATAAAGTCTGGAATGACTCAACCTGTGCGGCAGCCACGGTAGACTCTCCTTCATTTACGTGCCTGCAACACCGGGCTAGAACTTTGAAGATGGCTGAAAACAGACTGAGGAGAAAAAAAATAATAATCAAAGGAGGTGACCCTTAAATTCCATGGAATTTCTCCAGATGTTGCCAAAATATTCAGCTGAAGTGCTCCAGATGTGCTCGCTCCGGTTTTCCCCTCCCTCCGCTCCGCTCACCGTTTCCAGGACTTCCTCCCTCTCTCTCCGCCTTCTCTTTCTCTCATTCACTCTCTCCACCCCCCCCCAGGCCTTTTCTCTGTGCACCCACCCCCTCTTTATAACAGTGCACCCTGATACCGCCTTTTAAAGCGAGGGGTTTAATAGCCTCCGGGGCACATCAGCATCCCCCTGGATCCTGTAATAAACACCCAGAGAGAGGGAGAGTGAAATTAACAGCATCCCTTTATCGCTCACCGAATCAATGAACAATTAACTGTTACTAACAATAGCCCGTCCATGGCTGAGTAAAAATACCTCAATGTAAACATCCCTGCCTTTCCCTCTGTGTCCCTGATACTACTATTATTTTCTCTTTTCCCTCCCTCTCTTCACCTCCACGCTGAGGCAGAAACAGCAGAAGCGCTGGTGTCTCTCCAGAGGCCGCCTGCCTCCCACAGAGAACGACCTTGCCACAACCCCTGACCTTCCGTCTTCCAGACAGCTCACACTGGCAGTCTGAGCCTCCCTGCCCTTTGCCGCTCACTCACAACCAGGCCTCGCACTACATATACACGCACGTGTACAAACACTACACACGCATGCATGAACGCAAACATACACATGTACATACACACGCTTGCACACGAACACCCTTCTCCCGGCGGCTCTGATCTGGCCTGTATAATCCGAGCTCATCTCATGTTATTCATTCCAGGCTGTAACAGAAGAAACCGTCCAAAAATGGACACTTGAACTTCTCAGAGCCGTTTCTGCAGGCGCGGGAATGTAAGCACTGTGGTATGCAGAACATACGATGACAAAGACATGGCCAGCACCTGCCTGCCTGGAAACCTGTGTTGCTCAACTCTTTTTTTTAAAGCCTTTTTTGAGAGGCTGAAATAACAAACCCTAACACAAGTGCTCTTTAATTCTAAAGGGTGTTCCTGGGACGGCTTTGTCTGATCTATTGAAAACGACGTGTTACTGCTCTTATAAAATATCAGGAATATTTCTGTGTAACATGATATTGCTCTGAAATATGACCAAAAAATAAAAATATTTTACTCCTACAAAAATAAGATACAGAATAGGTGAGTTGAAGTTGAGTCAGGTTTACTGTCAACCAGACACCTCTACACATTATGTCTCCAACACAATATGTAAGAACAAGTTGTTTGACAGGAAAATATAACTCCACTCGAGTAAATAGGGAACTCAACAGCCATTTCATTATCTGCTCCCCCCCCAACCCCCTTTTTCTCTCTCTCTCTAATGAATGGGAGATAAGAAATGCCTGTGCTCTGTGCCCTATGTGGTAGCATGCTCTAGGGGACTGAAGTAGTCTGGTCTCTATTGCTAGGACTGTTCGATGGTTTCTGTAATGGATCCTGCTTATCCTAATTACAATCATGGCCCTTAATCTGACTGGTTGGTTTAAGCACACCAGCATAAGCCTGGATATTAGTAGATATACACCATTCTGCACTCTCCACTGTGTAATACACACTGTTTTCCCTCTTTCTTTCCATTTCTCTCTCTTCACTACCCATTCACTCACTCTACTGTTTACTCTCTCTTTTCACCTCCCAACTCATTCTCCATTTCTCTCCCTCCTTCTGTATTAAATCATGTGAATTATGTGGATTATAATTAATTGATATTTTTGTAGGGGTTGATAAAAAATGTGATACAGCAAATCAAGTCTGACATTTTTAATTGGAAATTACAAACTTTAGAAGCCTTTTTAAAACCTTGAATACACTACAAGTTTGCATTTCCTGCTGTGCAGAAGAATTCTCAGCAACAAAAGAGTGATCAAATTAAGATCCTACATTTGAATACAACACAAAAAAACGGATCAATAGCAAATTATGTGCTATGTCCAGGGCTTCTTTATGTGCGTGTGTCTGCTTGGTAAAAACAGCAGTTAAAATAAAACTTTGGGTATGCCCATGCACTGTGCCCCTCCACCGCTAAACCCCTCTGCCCACGTACCATTCCTTTCTACCTTTCTGATTCTTATCTGAGGCTGAGCATCATGGCACCTTCCTGTAACCTGTGCAGTGTGGTTTAAAGATGTGCTGTGCTGCTACTGTGGCCATTGGCTGGCGCCTGTTGAGGTGAGAGACATAGTGGCATGGCTACAGACTGGAGGTGGGGAAAGTCCCAACACCTCTATGTCTAAGAAACGCCTCATAGAAACACCATAAAACTGTATTTCTGTCTCTTCCTGTGGGTTGGTTTGTGTGTATGTGTGTGTGTGTGTGTACACATGTGTGCATCTACGTAAAGGCCACCTCACAGTGGTGTGAAATGCACAATTTCATTCTCTGATGAGAACAAAGACTTCATCACAGATCGACTCGTAATACTGTAGCTCAACCAGATTTACACTGTAGATTTATTTATTATCATTTTAACCACAGTATAACAGTGCTGTATCACATGTTGAAATAACATTTACAAATACTTATTTTAAAACTGTCTATAATTAAATGGTTTAAATGGGATTCTCTTCCCAACAGCCAAATTGGCAGAAGAACACATTTGTCAGCAGCAGATTATAAAAGTCAAAGCTTCCAAAGCTATTTATTTCCCACAATTGGATTTTGAAATGTTATACAATCAGAAGCCTTTTTCTCTCTTCCAGAGGGCACATCAGCAGGCCCCAGGGAAACAGGCCCTGCAGGCAATAGAGGAGGGTATAGTCTACTATTGTACACTATTCTCCCTATTATAATTCTATGTACACTAATCTTCCAACATTAACATGGGTTGAAGAACTGAATGTGGCAACTTTCAGAATTAATCAAACCCCTGTTTTCTTTCTTTCGTGTGTAAAGGCTTTCCAAACCATTTTTTAATGATTCATAAATACTTTCCGAAACCTAAATAATCTAAAAGATCAGATCATTTTTTTATCTAGCAATTGGTGCTGAAACGGAGACGAATATGCATATATTTAGATGGCTTTCTTTCATTGATCCCTAATATTCTGAACCCGTTCTGTCAATATATTCTAGTGAGTCTGTCGACAAAATTCTAGCTAAAAAGGTACACCGTATTTAAAGGGATGGCTTAAGATAAATGTACTGAAAACCCTATTGAAAGAAAACTCCATGAGAAAATCTGTTGGCAAGCAAGTGGGAGGGTTTTCAGCGGTTGAATGAAATGTATTCAGAGCATGCAAGGTAGCCACACCTGCAGAGTGCGTTACGCGACTGAATAAGGTAAGTCTGACCACCAAATACTGAGAAGTGCACACGAAAGGCGTGCTTAGGAAAGGCTTAAATTCCTAAGTCTCAATCGGCCCCATTGTGAATAACCAAAACACTTCTCATGACTTAATCACAACATTATTACTGACTGAACTTCCGAGCAATTGTCCTGCATTAAAGCACTGTGAAAAAAGTGTTACAAGCTATTTTACAGGGCACAATTCAACTCAGGGCACAATTCAAGAGATTTTCAGTTAAGTAAAGTTGGCCAGCAATGACTCCTCTTTTCTTCTGAGTCCTTGATGGAGGTTTAACCAAAATACTCTAGTGGACTGTGGTCTGACCCTCTCCCTCTCTGGGTAGGAGGGCAGAGTGACCTTTCTCTCTGTGCGAATTATGTGTTATCTAGTCAAATCCCCACAGAGACTGTTTCCACTTCAAAAGAGTGGCTGTATGCATCCTGAATAATCTCAGTCCCACAGAACAGAACAAACACATTCTCTTAATCACTCAGCCTGCAGAACAGCAAGAGAGGTGGGCATCCAGAACGTGTCCTGCAGTGCAGGAAGAGGAATAATCTATAGTAATAGATTCGCAGCTAATGTAGAGCATTTCAGCATGAACGAAACGGTCTTAGAATGGTAAAAGATAAATGGAAGAAAAAAAAGCTTGAATGTCCAAAGCAAAATTCATCCAATGATAAAGCACGCAGGGGTCAGGGGTCGAGGTTTAAGGTTCAAAGTTCAGCGCTGCCCTTATCAATAAACCTCTCCCACTACCTCCGCTGCTTAAACACAAATAATTAACAAGTGTTTGAACGATTGCCATTAACCTCTGAAGCCCAGTTTGTGATGAGTATTGTTATGAGAGCAGAAACAGGCTGGGGCTGGGGTGATACAGCATATGATCATCAGCATGGATGTGAACAGCTTCTCACTCCCAGAGTCAGTTCGTTTTTTACTGCGAGCAGAGCAGAACATTAATGCTTAATGCACAGCAGCACATACAGTCTATCCTATGAAAAGTGGCAGTCTAGACTTCAAGGCACTTAATTTCCAGATTGAAAAATAACCTACAATTTTCATTTGCAGCTGTGTTCATAATTGTGTTTCTATTTTCTCTCTCTTGTACATTTGGTTCTGATGCCAGCAGGGAGGGAGAGAGGGGGGAGGGAGGGGTGGCAGGGAAAGGGAGCACATTTTCTTTGAATTGAAGTAGTGAGGCTTGAGGGTGTGTATGGGAGAGAGGGTCAGGGAGAAAGAGAGAGTTGTCACTTTAAGTCATTAACTTTCACTATAAACCTCCTCCAATAAAAATGACAGCTGCAGCCCCCTCTCAAAAGGAAAGAAAAAGCATCACATCAGGAACACAAAACTGGACGGCTGCGAAAGACAAAGTCGGCCAAGACGCTTTAGGCGGTGCAGAGCCCCCCCCTTCGCCCAACCCCTACCAGATACACACCCACTCCCATTATTACCTTAGTCCATGAATTACTGCCAGGAGAGGAATGCAGCCTGCAGTCTCCCACCCTCTGCCTGCACCCCCCCAACTTCTCATCAAAGACCATGAACTTCAGTGGTGGGAAGACAAGGGGGCGGGGGTTACCTTCTGTTTCTGAAATAGGCTACCCCCCAAACATACACAAGAACAATAAAGTGCATATCCTTGACTTGTAGAGGTACTAGGAATAACAAACAACTTCAGTAACAGGTGGAGGGACACACTTATAAAACCAGCTCTTCAATAATGACCATACCAGACATTGTTGAGCACAACTTATTTAGCATACTACTAGGTTTTCTTTAGGTTTGCATGTAATATAGTCAGAGTTGAGTATAACATCAAGGCCAATGCCATTCTTGCTTCTACCAAAAGGTCCCTGTCCAATCTGGTTCCATTAAATAGAAAGAGGAATAGTTAAAAACTATGTGTCAAAAACACACAAAAAAACTCAACTGTGTCCAAACTCTGTTGAAACAGTGTAGCAACCCTCATGTTACATGATATACATTAGGTTAAATGAGGATGGTTATCCTTAGTTATCTCTAGCCATAGATAACATAGTTACATTACATCTCAGGTATTACTAGATCTGCTCTCTTCCCCTATTGAGAAGACGACCAGGCCACTAAAGGCCACATCATTTTCTCTGTTTAATAATACACAAGCTAAATACACCCCATTCTCCCAAAATCCATCTCCTTTTTAATACATGGTTTCTTGGCTTATTGTGTTGGCCACACTCAAATTCCTATGACATAATTGACAAACTGTCTGTTTTCAATGTCACTGCTCCAATATTTACAGCTTTAAGTGAAGAGGGAGAAAAACAGGCTCCAGTGGATAGTTAGCAGCATATAGAACATACCGTGTCAACAATCAATCCATAACTGTAAAATGCTCTAACTGTTATTTCAAACAGTGGCATGGTTTGAATTCCTAATGCAGCACAACTCTAGATAATTACACAGAGCGAGCAGCTACTCAATACATTCAAGGGCTTATCAGAGTTACTGGTGTCCTTGAAGTGGACAATTAACAATCTGAGCGTTAGCGGGGGTTTCAATCCAGTTAAGGGCCGACAAATCAAGAACTAATGACAAATGGCCTGCTGATACAGCATCTTGAAAAATTGTGGAATGATTAGAACCTCAGCTGTACTAAAGAAGCATAGAAAGATGCTGATTAATAAAACACTAACTATTACACTGCTATTACACTGCTATTACAACACACATGCAGACTTCAAGCTATGCTGGGCCTGTAAACATTTAGGAAAAATCATATTGTCAATGATTCTAACATGGAGACACGGAAACTACAGTAGGTCTGTAATAGCAACCTGTCATGTCTATGTGAAAGTTGGCATGGTGAGATGTTCGATATGTCTGATAAGCCACATAAAGGCCAGTGTGATCACAGTGCCAGTGATCAGGTGTGTAATCGGATGGAGATATCCCAGAAGTCCCTGTGCCTCTCATCTGTGCAGAGTGGCAGTGGTGGGCGGGCGGGCAGGCTGCTGATATGTGTCAAGTTGTAACATGAGGCGCCCCTGAAAGACCTGCAGATACAATAACACGGCTGCCTACAGCTTTGGGCTATGTCTCTCCTACAGGGGACAAGGTGTGCTCTATACAGTTCACCAGACATACAGTAGCTGAGTAGCAATGTATCAGAGGAAAATATTAAAACGGGATATGAGAAGAAATAGTGACATTCTCATTAGTATAAAAAACATATAGTATACATTTCAATATAGTGTTGCACGGTATAAAGAAACTTCTGTACTTTTTTGATACTAGAACATGAAAAACAGTTTGGTACTAGAATTTGCGTTACTTTCGGTACTTCTGTCAACGTCATATACGGATTGAGAGGATCGAGTCTGTCTAGTTATTTGTCTGAATCTTCTCAAGGGGGCAGTAGTAAGCTAACCAGGCTACTTGCTCTTGCGCATGCAGCTGACACAGCACGAGCCACTTTTGAGAAGCAAGCGAGAGGAGAAAGAAAATGCCGACAGCATGTCTTCTTCTAACGAAAACATCATACCTCCACGCCCGGAGCTTGTTGACAAAACTGGCTCCAGAAGCGAACTATGGGAATACTTTGATTACAGAGTAGATGAAGGCCAGCCCACCAAAACAACTATGCAAAGGGTGTTACAAAGCAGTGCAGTGCAATGGAGTTTTAGTTTCAAAACTACCTAAAAAATATTTTTACACATGACATTTTCATTGTGACGTTATTCTACTAGCAACTAAATTCACAATTTTTTTGAGTGAAAACGTCATGAACATATATTCAGCATGACATTCATGTAAGCATTATAATATGATTACAACCCAAAAGAAATGCACTTATAACCTAGCTATGACAGCAATATCTTTGGACTACTTCACGTTTGCCTGGGCTTACTAGCAGTAGCCAGCCAGCAGCCCTGGTGACGTCACTAGTTACCACAGCCACAAAGTCATAATTATGGCTATTTGTGAACCGTTTCAGGAAGCTAGGCGTATGTTGCACGTCACTACTTCACAGGAGAGGCATTTGAACGTATTTTTTTGCAGAAATGCCTTCTGGACCATGTGAACTTTTATGTGCCTTAATAACAAACTTGTATTCCATCTGTAAATCCATCAAGTATTTTTATCTGGACACTTTCTGTTTTTGATATTGCAAGTAACCATTTCACTGTAATGTTTACACCTTCTGTATCATGTGCATGTGACAAATACATTTAGATTTTATTTGATATAGTGTGTGTTTACCAGAGACGGTAATGTGAAGAACAACAAGACCTACATCAAAGTCAGATTAGGTTATAGGCCAAGGACTAGATAAAGTGTATTTTTACCTGGAGTTTTTCCTTATTGTAGGCTACTACTTTTACCACTTCAAATCTTAGGTTGTTTACTACATTACTCACTCTGTTTAGCACATGGCCTCACATTTTAATCTTTAAAGAGATGGGTGGTGCTAAGGCTTAAAAAGGGTGTGAACGATGCTGAACGGGTATAGACAAAGTTGAGCTCTCCAGTAGGTGTAACAAAACATTCAAGGCCCATTTTCTCAAAAGTGGGGTTACAAGTTTATCAACTTTCAAAGCAGAATGACTTGTCCATTGTTCCTCAACTGCAGTGTATGATATACCATTTTCTAGCTCTACTTTTATCCACTGTAAAAAACACAACTTTAAAAAAAAATCTAACCTAACCTTAAGCAAACGTCTAAACTTATGCATAACCATAACCTTAAATGAACACCAAAAAACAAAACAAAAAATCTCATACATTTTTATGATTCAGCCATTTTGACTTTGTGGCTGTGGTAACTAGTGACATCCCAGCCCTGGGCAGAGCATTGCACCATGGGAGTTGAAATGCACTCTGGGAATAATAGTATGCTGTGTAAAATCCATTGTATTTCTATAGTGTGTAGACTATTGCAATATAGAAGCTTCATGAGCTTCAAGGTGTCTTTTTTATGTCGTTTTGGAACTAAACTATGAATGTAATACATTCAATTATTTAGCTGTAATGAATAAGGAATCATAGGTCTAATGAATGTCATTTGACCCAATATTATGGACATAGCAAATAAACCCTGATTTGTACACTACCGTTCAAAAGTTTGGGGTCACTTAGAAATGTCCTTGTTTTCGAATGTTTTGTCCATTAAAATAACATCAAATTGATCAGAACTACAGTGTAGACATTGTTAATGTTGTAAATGGCTATTGTAGCTGGAAACGGCTGATTTTTTTATGGAATATCTACATAGGCGTACAGAGGCCCATTATCAGCAACCATCAGTCCTGTGTTCCAATGGCACGTTGTGTTTGCTAATCCAAGTTTATAATTTTAAAAGGCTAATTGATCATTAGAAAACCCTTTTGCAATTATGTTAGCACAGCTGAAAACTGTTGTGCTGATTAAAGAAGCAATAAAACTGGCCTTCTTGAGACTAGTTGAGTATCTGGAGCATCAGCAATTGTGGGTTCGATTACAGGCTCAAAATGGCCAGAAACAAATAACTTTCTTCTGAAACTCGTCAGTCTATTCTTGTTCTGAGAAATGAAGGCTATTCCATGCGAGAAATTGCCAAGAAACTGAAGATCTCGTACAACGCTGTGTACTACTCCCTTCACAGAACAGCGCAAACTGGCTCTAACCAGAATAGAAAGAGGAGTGGGAGGCCCCGGTGCACAACTGAGCAAGAGGACAAATACATTAGAGTTTCTAGTTTGAGAAACAGACGCCTCACAGGTCCTCAACTGGCAGCTTCATTAAATAGTACCTGCAAAACACCAGTATCAACGTCAACAGTGAAGAGGCGACTCCAGGATGATGACCTTCTAGGCAGAGTTGCAAAGAAAAAGCTATATCTCAGACTGCCCATCTTAATCTTTTATTTTTATTGGCCAGTCTGAGATATGGCTTTCTCTTTGTAACTCTGAAGGTCAGCATCCCGGAGTCGCCTCTTCACTGTTGACGTTGAGACTGGTGTTTTGCGGGTACTATTTAACTATTTAATGAATGTCAACAGTGAAGAGGCGACTCCGGGATGCTGACCTTCTGCTTTTCTTTCGAAAACAAGGACATTTCTAAGTGACCCCAAACTTTTGAACGGTAGTGTATGTCATTATATTTAAAACAGTTTAGATGTAATTGTAAAATTATTTTGTATGCTCCGCGTCTCAGATATGGTTTTGCATAAAGACAATTTTAGATATTTTTCTGTTATTTAATATGGTGTTTTATTTTGGAAAGAAATTGAATATAGAATAGATATTATATTTGTTATTTTAGTTGTTCTACCAGTAATCAACATATTGTTAAATGTTTAAAAAAATTAAGCCTAGTGGTTATTCTGTGACTTTAGCTTGTCACGGTTTCTGCCGAGGCTGCTTCTCCTCCTTGTTCGGGCAGGCTTCGGCGGTCGTCGTCTCCGGAGTACTAGCTGCCACCGTTCTATGTTTCAATGTTCGTTTGGTTTGGTCTGTTTGTACACCTGTTCTTTGTTAGTGTTGATTATGTGCCCTATAAGTTCTCTTAGGTTTTGTCATGTGTTGTGTGTAATTGTTTCGTGTCAGCTAGGCGTCAGTTTTGTTCTCTCTCGTTCTGTGTTGTTTTGAGAGAGTGTCCGCACTGTGTGCGCAGTTTGGGTTACGCACTGTTCCCTGTGTGCGTAATTGTTTCGCTTGCCCTCCGGCTGGGATTTTGCCGTGAGTCTTTTGTAATGTTTTGATCCTCACTAAAGACTGTTGAAGAGCCTCTGTTGTCCTGCGCTTGATTTCTACACCACATCTACGCTCAGCCCTTGACATAGCTAATATGCACCCTTTTATTTTGCCTAGGTATCGTTTCAAAATCGAGTATCGTTTTGGTATTGAGTATCATTTCGGTATAGAGTATCGTGATACTAAACTTGGTATCAGTATCAAAGTCAAAATGCTGGTATCGTGACAGCACTATTTGCCTTCAGAAAGTATTCATATCCCTTGACTTACAGTATTCCACATTTTGTTGTGTTACAGCCTGAATTCAAAAAGGATTTCTCACCCATCTACACACAATACCCCATAATGACAAAGTGAAAACATGTTTTTAGACATTTTTGCACATTTATTGAAAATTAAATACAGAAACATCTCATTTACATAAGTATTCACACACCTGAGTCAATACTTTGGCAGGGATTACAGTTCTGAGTCTTTCTGGGTAAGTCTCTAAGAGCTTTCCACACCTGGATTGTGCAACATTTGCCCATTATTCTATTCAAAATTCTTCAAGCTCTGTCAAATTAGTTGTTGATCATTGCTATACAACCATTTTCAGGTCTTGCCATAGATTTTCAAGTAGTAGTAGTTTAAGTCAACACTGTACCTCGGCCACTCAGGAACATTCACTGTCTTCTTGGTAAGCAACTCCAGCGTAGATTTGACCTTGTGTTTTAGGTTATTGTCATGCTAAAAGTACAAACATAACCATAACATGGTGCAGCCACCAATATGCTTCAAGATATGTAAAGTGGCACTTAGTAATGTGTTGTATTGGATTTGCCCCAAACATAACACTTTGTATTCAGGACAAAAAGTTAATTGCTTTGCCACATTTCTTGCAGTATTACTTTAGTGCCTTGTTGCAAACTGGATGCATGTTTTGGAATATGTGTATTCTGTACAGGCTTCCTTCTTTCACTCTGTCAATTTGGTTAATATTGTGGAGTAACTACAACGTTGTTGATCCATCCTCTATGTTCTCCTATCACAGCCATTAAACCCTGGAACTGTTTTAAAGTCACCATTGGACTCATGGTGAAATCCCTGAGCGGTTTCCTTCCTCTCCGGCAACTGGACGCCTGCAGTGTGACTGGGTGTATTGATATTAATTACACTAACTTCACCATGCTCAAAGGGATATTCAATGTCTGCTTCTTTTTTTTCTACCCAGCTACTAATAGGTGCCCTTCTTTGTGAGGTATTGGAATACCTCCTGGGTCTTTGTGGTAGATGCTGTGTTTAAAATGCACTGCTCGACTGAGGGACCTTACAGATAATTGAATGTGTGGGGTACAGAGATGAGGTAGTCATTCAAAAATCATGTTAAACACTATTACTGCACACAGAGTGAGTCCATGCAACTTATTATGTGACTTGATAAGCATATTTGTATTTAGGCTTGCCATAACAAAGGAGGTTGAAAACTTATTGACTCAAGACATTTCAGCTTTTTATTTTTCATTCATTTGTAAACATTTCAAAAACCATAATTCCACTTTGACATTATGGGGTATTGTGTGTAAGCCACTGACATAAAATCTCAATTTAATCAATTTAAAAATTCAGGCTGTAACACAACAACATTTGGAAAAAGTCCAGGGGTGTGAATACATTCTGAAGGCACTGTATTTTCACGCATCTATGTTTATAATCATTACTTAATTGCTTCAAAATTAAAACATTTCTACGGAAAATATTGGTTTTGGGGAATTTTTCAAATACTTTCAATATTCTTAATTTCCATGTTGTCTCCATGCCTGGAAATGCCCTTGTCCGGAGCAAAGGATCCCAATTTCAAACTCTCTAAAAAAATGTTTACAATTTTAAAAAACTGGCAATAATGGATAGGTGACGCGCTCTATCAAAATCAGTCGGAAGTCGCAACAGCTAATTTGCATATAAATTGCATTTTTGTCCAAATTTAGATTTTTCGCTCTTTAGGGGTTTCATCTGGGTTTAACAATGTCTTTGCTTTCATAACAATGTCTTTGCTTTCATAATCTGTATGTATTATTGCCAGTTTCAGAGTATAAATATAGTTTTCCATCTTTTAAACGTAGGATGAAGCATAACAACAGAGCATTTTCACATCGGTTCAGTGGATGCTAGCTTGTAACACATCACATCATCAGGCTTTCGCGGCACTATCTTATTTGCACTATTAAAATCCTCCCCTATTCCGAAATCATTAATTAATTACAAACTAGCTAGCTAGCTATATATTTTTTAATCAAGCTACAATAGGCTATTCAATCGGAGGATTTTCCTGTTTTCCCAATCAAAGTTACTGTAGCGTATCATCCACGGGAAAACAAAAAGTGTACCTCCGGCTACACTCTCTCGCTCTTCAAAACCCATCATACATAGTCACACTGTCACTACTGCCTACACCTTAGCTAGCTTGCTTAACTTTCTACTGCATCGATGGATTGCCGGGAGAGAGAAATCGCTAGATTATTAAGTAGTATGTTGTGCTGGGTGCTGGTTCAGACGATCAGTGGCATCAATTTATTGTAGACTCCTTTTTGACTCTGAGCCAGAGAGCGTCACCATCAGCGACTATGCAGACAGCCCAGACACCGACTCAGACGAGTTCACCGAAGTCGAGGCCGAGCCCCAGAGGCAACCGAGGAAGACCACCCGTTAATGGTGGATCCGTCAATTACGGTGTTTCAGTCGGTCGAGGGAGAATATGTCAATTCAAGAAATTGAAAAGGCTTGCGTGATCAGGTGCACTTGCAAGTCCAACGAAGGGAAGCCCTACTATTTGCTTTTTACCCCCGAGGAGATGGTCAAGAGACGTGACTAGATGAATTAACTCACCAATGGTAAGTGCTTGCCATTCAATTATTAGTCAACTTAATGTTGGCTGTGAGTGTGTCATGTGTGCATGTTTCTGCATCTGTCAGTGTTTGAGTGTGTGTGATGAGGCACAAGTAGACTGACTAGCTAGCTAGCTTGTGTATTAAAGCCAAGTGTGTGTGTGAGTGAGTTAATGTGTGGCATGGGAGAAAGTGGGAGAGAAGTGTAGGATGTGTAGCCCATGCAACCTAGCTAACTACAGTGCCTTGCAAAAGTATTCATCCCCCTTGGCATTTTTCCTATTTTGTTGCATTACAACCTGTACTTTTAATTGATTTTTATTTGGATTTCATGTAATGGACATACACAAAATAGTCCAAATTGGTGAAGTGAAAAAAATAACTTGTTTCAAAAGATTTTCTAAAAAATAAATAACGGAAAAGTGGTGCGTGCATTTGTATTCAACCCCTTTGCTATGAAGCCCCTAAATAAGATCTGGTGCAACCAATTACCTTCAGAAGTCACATAATTAGTTAAATAAAGTCCACCTGTGTGCAATCTAAGTGTCACATGATCTGTCACATGATCTCAGTATATATATACACCTGTTCTGAAAGGCCCCAGAGTCTGCGACACCCTTAAGCAAAGGACACCACCAAACAAGCGGCACCATGAAGACCAAGGAGCTCTCCAAACAGGTCAGGGACAAAGTTGTGGAGAAGTACAGATCAGGGTTGGGTTATAAAAAAATATCCGAAACTTTGAGCATCCCACGGAGCACCATTAAATCCATTATTAAAAAATGGAAAGAACAAGGCACCACAACAAACCTGCCAAGAGAGGGCCGCCCACCAAAACTCACAGACCAGTCAAGGAGGGCATTAATCAGAGAGGCAACAAAGAGACAAAAGATAACCCTGAAGGAGCTGCAAAGCTCCACAGCGGAGATTGGAGTATATGTCCATAGGACCACTTTAAGCCGTACACTCCACAGAGCTGGGCTTTACGGAAGAGTGGCCAGAAAAAAGCCATTGCTTAAAGAAAAAAATAAGCAAACACGTTTGGTGTTTGCCAAAAGGCATGTGGGAGACTCCCCAAACATATGGAAGAAGGTACTCTGGTCAGATGAGACTAAAATTGAGCTTTTTGGCCATCAAGGAAAACGCTATGTCTGGCGCAAACCCAACACCTCTCATCACCCCGAGAACACCATCCCCACAGTGAAGCATGGTGGTGGCAGCATCATGCTGTGGGGATGTTTGTAAATCGGCAGGGACTGGGAAACTGGTCAGAATTGAAGGAATGATGCATGGCGCTAAATACAGGGAAATTCTTGAGGGAAACCTGTTTCAGTCTTTTGAGACTGGGACGGAGGTTCACCTTCCAGCAGGACAATGACCCTAAGCATACTGCTAATGCAACACCAGAGTGGTTTAAGAAACATTTAAATGTTTTGGAATGGCCTAGTCAAAGCCCAGACCTCAATCCAACTGAGAATCTGTGGTATGACTTAAAGATTGCTGTACACCAGCGGAAACCATCCAACTTGAAGGAGCTGGAGCAGTTTTGCCTTGAAGAATGGGCAAAAATCCCAGTGGCTAGATGTGCCAAGCTTATAGAGACATACCCCAAGAGACTTGCAGCTGTAATTGTTGCAAAAGGTGGCTCTACAAAGTATTGACTTGGGGGGGGGGGGTGAATAGTTATGCACGCTCAAGTTCTGTTCTTTTGTATTATTTCTTGTTTGTTTAACAAGAAAAAATATTTTGCATCTTCAAAGTGGTAGGCATGTTGTGTAAATCAAATGATACAAACCCCCCAAAAATCATTTTTAATTCCAGGTTGTAAGTCAACAAAATAGGAAAAATGCCAAGGGGGTGAATACTTTCGCAAACCACTGTATGTAGCTAGTAACTTATGGGACCTGTGTGTGTGTGTAATATGGGTGAGTGAGTGTGTGTGCGTGTGCACATGAGAGAGAGAGGGAGAGAGAAGTGGGGAATGTGTAGCCCACAAAACATTTGCAGTAAGGTATGGGACTAGTGTGTGTGTGTGTGTGTGTGTGTGTGTGTGTGTGTGTGGTGCTTGCTTATATTTTTCCTATTTGTCCTAAAGACAGGTTACATAAATGCATGAAATGGCCATCTATAAAGATATCACATAGCTTTATATCAACCATGACCCATTTACACTACTAGTAAAAGTGTGTGTCTTTTGTGTGTGTATACTGTTTGTGGTGTGTGGGGGGGGGATTCATGCATGCATTTCATTGAGTACAGGTTATGTGTAGTTTGTGTGTTATTGTTGTTGATATTACTTTAAAATGTATTGGCTAGAATAGATTATGATGATGACTGAATGTTAAAGAATTATATATTGTTATTTGTCTTATTTTTCAGATGAAAAACATCTAGTGCTCATTGGCAAGATCGCTGGTTCAATGAACCTCTGCAAGGAAACAGTCAGCTCCAAAACGAGCAAACAAAAAGAAACGAAACATCAGAGGACATTATTTCCTTGATAGCCAGAAAATCTGCAGGGAAACATTCAAATTCCTACACGGGTAAGTTTTCTTTAGAGTAATACAATTTTATGTTTTCTGTTATTATTGGGGATGCAACAGAATAAACTAGTTAATGGGGTATTTAAGAAATAATGAGTAGTAGGCTCTGTCATGAATATAAATAAAAGAGCTGAGAATACATTGTGCCTTTCAGCACATATTAAAGGCATGTTTTAAATAATGTATTTTCTGATTTCAGAATTTCTACAAAAAGCTGACTGCAGTGATAAAGTTCTACAAGGAACATGGTGTGGTTCCAAGGAAGAAGAGGTGTGGTGGTCGTCTCGCCAGCAAACGGGTGCTGTCCTACAAGGGCATTCAGCGAATCGTCCACTATGTCAACTTCGCTGATGTCCAAGCGATGCCGCTCCCAGGACACATCTTTGGATGTAAGAGGGCAGACATTCGGGTGCTACCAACATTTGAGACCAAGTCCTCTGTGTGGCGCAAGTATAGAAACGTTAATACGTTATCATTTTCCTAAATCTTGATACTTATATTTGTATCAAACGTTGGTCAGCTCAAGCCAGTGGACCAGTGGCAAAGACTAACGAAAGCCCACACAAATCGGATCCAAAGAGAATGTCAGCCCTTACTCTCTGGTGATGTGTGGTCAGATTTTGTTTAACGTTTCTCACTTTATTTGCTGCTTAGAAACATTTCACATTTACGTAATTTAACAGATGCTCCAGAATGACTTACAGGACCAATTAGGTTTAGTGCCTTGCTCAAGGGCACAGAGATTTTTCACTTTGTCGGCTCGGGGATTCTAACCAGCGACCTTTCGGTTACTGGCCCAACGCTCTTAACCACTAAGCTACCAGCCGCCCCAGAGCTTATTCTGACCCTTTTTAGTGCTCACCCCTCTAACCCCTTCCCTGTTTTAGCTCTTTTCAGATGTAATTTACTCTGTGTAACTGTCATAAAAATGCAAGTCCTAGGTTTGTGAGAGGGTTGCTTGGGTACATCAATACACATTATCTGTGACGTATTTATAAGAGATGTTATTTAACGTAGTTATTGATTCATTATTTATCCTCCCAAGCCTTATCTCCGAATGTAATCTAACATGGAAAAACTATTGGCCACAACCATGATAGGTTCGAGGACTACATGGGATGTGCACACGTTTGTGCGCAAGTTTACATGCATGCATGTGCACGTACACAAAAACAAACATATACACAAATACAAATTGATTCTCTGTCTTACGTACAGTATGTATGTGCATGTGAATGTAGCCAAACATGTGTACAAATGTGTGCACATATACACGTGCAAACGTGTGCACGTATGTATACATGTGCACATATACGTGTGCACGTGTATGCATATATGTGCACGTGTGTGCGCGACAACGATGCAGATGTAATTTATATGTAGCCTGTGTGTGTGTGTGTGAAAAAGAGAGTGAGCGTGAGTGAGAAGAACACGGGCAATCATGTCAATGGATTTCATGGATTGTGTTTTGTATTAAGTAAATAGTTGTTATTAATTATTTGAATAAATGTCTGCAAAAGTCACTGCAAACTTTGACTGCATTTTTCACAAAAACATGGTTTGGTGACACAAAATGTAATGGCAGGTAACTTGCTTGATATTTGGAGTAGAGAGATCATGTTGGTCACATTAGAAAGCTAACATTCTCCTCTTTCCAGCACTGTATAAAACTCAGATTGTGTTTTGGGGACAATGTGACTGATTATGATAGAGCAAGTCACATAAACAAAAAATATATATTATGTAGTTTCTTGCAATAGCCCTCTGTGACTTTAAAGATTATTTATCTCAAAACTGTGATTCCTAAAAGATGTGTCTGGAGATTTGGTCAACTCCGTCCTAAATTAATCAGGAATGAGCAGGGTCAGCTATACCATAAGGACCCCTTATTCATGTCCTCATTACATGTAGTGCAACAAGACCACTCATGGTCTGTAAAGTTGTGTTTTTATTGGGGATTTTCAAAATAATAATTTTCCATATTTTACAAATGTTTGTATTTAACTTTTATTTGTAAATATGTCTGTATCTGTTGTCAACTCTGTCAGTGGCTTGGCTAACTACCGTAGCTCTTTCCTGCAATCAAATTACCAAAATCGCCCTTTATTGGCCTCATGGGTGGAATGTTATTAATATTTTTCATTATTTCATAATTAATAAACATTATTTCCAAAACCCACTGAAAATCTGGTGTTTCAATGTCAAACGGTTTTATTATATTTCAGTCTGTTAGACATTTCAACTCTATATCTGACATGGTACAGGTGTCTTCTTTTTTTTAAGCCCATGACCGTGTGTGAGGTGTTTTGTTTCAAAGTAGATTTGTTTAAGACTACCAAGAAACACTCTGTGTGACCATGATTTAGCCCACTGCAGTAATTAAGATAGATTTTTTTTGTCAATATTCAGATAAAAATGTTAGCACTGTTCCACAACATAAACAATTAAAGTATTTTCTGTGCTAGACCTAAGGGAAAATATTTGCTTTATACATTTTGTTTTATGTTTTAAATCTGGAAAAACATGCCAAAATGCTAAATAAATTAGCCCTGGAGCATTTAATAGTGCTTTAAAACAAAACATAAATTTTGGAGATTTGTATTACATTTTTGAATAATCTAATGTTAGAATTAAACAATCAAGGCCTTTAAAACACTTGAACAATACATTAAAACAATTACACTGAACAAAAATACAAACACAACATGGAAATCAGTCAGTTGAATTACATTAGTCCCTAATGTATGAATTTCACATGACTGGGAATACAGATACAGATCTGTTGGTCACAGATACCTTCAAAAAGAAATAGGGGCGTGGATCAGAAAACCAGTCAGTATCTGGTGTCACCACCATTTGCCTCATGCAGTGCAACACATCTCCTTCACATAAAGTTGATCAGGCTGTTGATTGTGGCCTGTGGAATGTTGTCGCACTCCTCTTCAATGGCTGTGCAAAGTTGCTGGATATTGGCGAGAACTGGAACACACTGTCGTACATGTCGATCCAGAGCATCCCAAACATGCTCAAGGGGTGACATTTCTGGTGAGTATGCAGGCCATGGAAGAACTGGGACATTTTCAGCTTCCAGGAATTGTGTACAGATCCTTGCGAAATGGGGCCATGCATTATCATGTTGAAACATGAGGTGATGGCAGCAGATGAATGGCACGACAATGGGCCTCAGGATCTCGTCACGGTATCTGTGTATTCAAATTGCCATCGATAAAATGCAATTGTGTTTGTTGTCCGTAGTTTATGCCCACCGCCACCATGGGGCACTCGATTCACAACGTTGATATCAGCAAACCGCTCGCCCACACGACGTCATACCATCTGCCATCTGCTCGGTACAGTTGAAACCGGGATTAATGCTTGAAGAGCACACTTCTCCAGCGTGCCAGTGGCCATCGAAGATGAGCATTTGCCCACAGAAATTGGTTACGACGCCAAACTGCAGTCAGGTCAAGACCCTGGTGAGGACGACAAGCACGCAGATGAGCTTTCCTGAGACGGTTTCTGACAGTTTGTGCAGAAATTCTTCAGTTGTGCAAACCCACAGTTTCATCAGCTGTCCGGGTGGCTGGTCTCAGACGATCCCGCAGGTGAAGAAGCCGGATGTGAAGGTCCTGGGCTGACATGGTTACACGTGGTCTGTGGAAGTGAGGCCGGTTAGACTTACGTCCAAATTCTCTAAAACAACGTTGGAGGTGGCTTATGGTAGAGAAATGAACATTAAATTATCTGGCAAAAGCTCTGGTGGACATTCCTGCGGTCAGCATGCCAATTGCACACTCCCTCAAAACTTAAGACATCTGTGGCATTGTGTTATGTGACAAAACTGCACATTTTAAAGTGGCCTTTTATTGTCCCCAGCACAAGATGCACCTGTGTAATGATCATGCTGTTTAACCTGCTTCTTGATATGCCACACCTGTCAGGTGGATGGATTATCTTGGCAAACGAGAAATGCTCAATAACAGGGATGTAAACAAATTTGTGCACAGAATTGGAGAGAAATATGCTTTTTGTGCGTATGAAAAATGTCTGGGATCTTTTATTTCAGCTCATGAAACATGGGACCAACACTTTACATGTTGCGTTTATATTTTTGTTCAGTATACATGCCTTTTATGGTGTCTGACAGAGTTGACATAATCCAGTTAGTTGCATTTTATAAAATAAAATAGGTTGTTCCTTTACATAGTGTGATAGCTCATACCTTGGTCTATCAAAACATATATTTCAAATTTTACCCATCTTTCAAGAATTCCTGACCTTTAAAACAGCAACATTTTCTCTCAGCCTCATGGCAAAATGTGTAAAATAGCATGAGATTAGCTATAAAACTGCACTTTAGGTTTTTACGTATTTAATATACTATGTCCCCAAGTGCATACGCAATGTAGCGTACTTCTGCCAGGTTTGTCTCCCTCGGACAGTTGGCTATAAGTAAAATGTATGCGCGAGTAGGTTTTGGGTCAATTCGATTTTAGATAGTAGTCTCTCGTAAAATGTTGAAATGGATTTGGGTTAAATTGAATTATCTGGAAGTGCCGAAAAAATCTAATAAAATCGACAATATTTTGCAGAATATTCAGATATGAAATCCATTGAAAGAGAGTATGATCTTTCTGAATGAGACGTCACCCTAATTAGGCGGATGTCATCAGGACAGATAGCATTGGCACACGAGAGAGTGAATTGTAGTATTTGGCATGCCTGACCCAACTCAAGTTTTTCTGTCTTTTCAGTGAAACATTTCTTGAAAACGTAAAAACAAGAAGTCTGTATTTCCATATATTGCGCACAACGTAGCCTAAACATTATTATTATTTTACCTGACTGTAATTACTCATTTCTGAAGCTTCAAAATGCAGTGCATTAACGACACTATCGCTCGTAAACGCTGCGTGAGTCTGAACGTTGTAACATTGTAATCTCAAATCTTGCGATAAACCCTCCAAAACAACAACATTTCGAAGAGCAAAAACTTACCCAATGACAAGAAAGGTTTGGTTTCCATGTCTGGTGGGTTAGCTCATGCCAGCTGACACGACCGTGTGAGTTTTCAGGCGGGAAACAAGGGCGTTATTCTACAGGGCTGGAAGATGGATCCAGGGCAGTAAAAGTGACAGTCTTTCAAAAACGACGTTCGTTAGTGTCAAAATTCAGCTAATGTTTCTACTTCAGTTTGCTCACTCCTTGCGCTCCTCTCTTTTTAGTTAGAACTCCCAACTACTGGATCCGCACTGCAAAAGGGACCCGCGAAAGGGGGACTCCCACCAACGCAAGAAAACCGCAACGACACACGAGAAAGGGGGAGTTTATTATTAACCCTTGTAGGACTTCTACTTTCGACGCCAACGTGTGAACATTTCTTAAGTAACCTCATATAGCTGTCAATTTAGCGTCGGTCCATAAGAAACTGCATTTTGAGGCGGTATGAAACCAATTTCTTCAAAATTCGTATTTACACACGACTTGGCATCTGAAAATAAGGTTGAATTGAGGCAAGGGGAAAGTAATTAAAGTGCAATTTTTTCTGGTGAAGGAAAGCCTTCTCACATTTCCCTTGTTTAGCATACACCTATTGTATTTAACCTAGTCAAATCAAAACTGTGGCATGGGCATAAAACATCCATAATAGGCCTATTGAAAAGAAGTACATTTCTCATGTTCAAAGTATAGGCTAATGATTATACTAATGTCTCAAAGGGAGGGACAATAACTAAAGATTAACATTTTACATTTACGTCATTTAGCAGATGCTCTTATCCAGAGTGACTTACAGTTAGTGAGTGCATACATTATTTTTATTTACTTTTTTCATACTGGCCCCCCGTGGGAATCGAACCCACAACCCTGGCGTTGCAAACGCCATGTTCTACCAACTGAGCTACATCCCTGCCGGCCATTCCCTCCCATACCCTGGACGACGCTGGGCCAATTGTGCGCCGCCCCATGTGCGCCCCCCATTAAGTAATACAAATAATGTCAGGGCTTGAAAAAGGGGTAGGATGTGGTTCCCAACCTGGGGTACTTGGGCTATCCACATGGGGGGTACTTGGGAAGACTCATAAGACCATAGGCCTACTGGTAAAATGCACATGAGGGGGTACTTTGTGAGTTCTCCAGACAGAGCAAAATGTAATTTGGGGTACAATAACCAAAAGGTTGGGAATCACTGCAGTAAGTTGTATGTTATTATCCCACAACCTAGACTGTCCTCTCACATCCACTGGCATCAAAAGTATTCATGAGCCATCCGCAATGCATAAAAAAATCAATGTATTCATTGCAGATGCATCAAAGTTTAGCCTCACTTGCACAGGCCCCGGAGCTACCTATACAGCAGCATGCTGCATTTACATAACTCCCATTGCATTAGAGCACAGAGAAGTAGGTCATTTCTCCATCATTGTTCCCCTGCTATCCTGTTCTGGGCATGACAGTTTATCCCTAATCCAAACTACATCCGTCTTGCCTCAACATCCTATCCCTTACCACATATGCTGCACACGTGGAAAAGCATGTACTTTATTTGAATACATTTCACAAGAGTGAAAAATACATTTTCACTTTAGATTTCATTTCACCCAGAGAGTTGTTGGAGGCAGTTTTGGCAGCAGAATACTATAGCCCCCCTTCAAATCCCTCCTGCCCTGTTTAGAATAGGATAGGAACATTTTATATATAGGAAGTCCTGAAGCCATCCTGTAGGCCTGTGTAGAGAGTTCTCCTCATCTCATTGAGTATTGAAGGAGTTCACCACATTTGTGCTGAGGCGAGATTAATAATTAATGCAATGTATGGCGCATTAATGATCAAAGCCAGTTGTGCAATAAACCAAAAGCAAGTGTGACACCAATTCAAGGTGTGTGTGTGCACGTATGTGTGTGTGTGTGTATGTGTGTGTATGTGTGCCCCTGAATGTGTGAGACAAGAATAAGGGAGTAATGAGAGAGTGATTTTTGTTTATTTTGGATGGACAATGTGTAATGTACATGTCCTTGTAACTATAGCTGTGTCATTTCCTTCAGATGTAGTTCTGATTTGGACTTTTAGCAGCTTCAGAGTTAAGATTGGTGAGCCACACCTATTTAAACCCACACAAAGTGTTTATGGTGTCCCCCGGCCCTAACCCCCATTGTTTGTGAACAGGGCATTGTGGGAGGTCACATACTTGTGAACCTGTTGGGAGTAGACTCTCTCCAGGCTCCGGAAAAGAACCCTGACCTCCGTTACATTTCTGAAATCCTTCTCCACTCAACACACTTCCTGTTCAAGCCCATACACAGCAGCTCCACCAATCAGGTTGAATGTGAGAGAGTCACAGGTCAAGTCAACATAGGGGTAGAGAACCTGGTACCATAGAGGGAGAGGAAGAGGAAGAGCGAGAGAGATTATTTGATTCTTCTTATGATGAAACAAATGGATTCAAGACCATAACCCATAATGTCCACCAAAATCGTAAAAATATTAAACAAATTCACTAGAGGAGAGCATAGGTTACTCCCATGGCCCAGGAAAAACATCAAGTTTTAAGAAGTCTTCTCTCTTCCCTATGTGAGGAAAATGTGTATCTCTTAAGATAATGATTGCAATACAATGTATGACTGCTGGATGACATTACAGTCTGTTCTGATGACCACAGGGTCCAAAGTAAAGCACAGTATTGTTAAAATCAAATCAAAGTTTATTTGTCACACGCGCCAAATACAACATGTGTACACTTAACCGTGAAATGCTTACTTACGAGCCCTTTCCCAACAATGCAAAGTTCAAAAGTAAGAAAAATGTGCCTAAAATTAAAAAGGAAGGGGTACGAGGTATTTGAGGTAATTGAGGTATTTGAGGTAATTGAGGTAATATGTACATGTAGATAGAGGTAAAAGTGACTAGGTAATCAGGATAGATAATAAACAGAGTAGCAGCATATGTGAAGAGTGTGAAAGAGTATGAAAGTGTGTCTATGTGTGAGTGTGTGTGTGTGGCATCAATATGCATGTGTGTGTGTGTGTGTTTTGTGTGTGTGAGCGTATGTAGTGTGTGTGTGTGTGTGTGTGTGTGTGTGTGTCAGTGTAGTATGTGTGAATGTGTGGGTAGAGTCCAGTGAGTGTGCATAGACCCGGTGCAAGAGAGTCAGTGCAAATAAAAAAAGGGGGTCAATGCAAATAGTCAATTGTGCGCATATAAAGGTTAATTGTGTAACCATTGTATACAATTAATTGCCCTGGTTGGTGATGACTAGAGATCAGGGAAGGAAAACAATAAAAATGTCATATTCTATTCATCCTCAGCTCAGATGGCTGTTGAGCCTGAGGCCTGTGCTCTGTAATCGAAGACAGACACAACACACCCTTTTAAACGCCTCAATCGTTTGTGACCCAGCTATTTAATCTTCCTCCTTGGCCATGATTAATAGCTGTCTGACCCTTCACCTCCTTCCATACCAATTCTCAGGAGGATGTTTTGGGTGTCCCCTGTGCCTAACACTTCAGATGCCGTTTCTCTCTTCAACCTTGGTCTCCACGCCCTTGACTGTTTATGGCGACGGCTCTTCCATTGGTCTCTTTCTCTCTCTCTCCCTCTCGCCACTGTAGCCCTTAACACTCGTACCCGTATACAGGCTGAAAAGGGCAGATTTGGACACTGATAAATGCCTAAATTGGAACATGGTGGCTGAACAGTAACATGCTATACATGACATCAGACCTCAGGCTCTGCGCTTCACAGTGCTGTATGGGTTTTGACTGACAGCCGTTCTAAACTTGAGCACCACGCGCAACAAGTTGCCCCCATCCCTCCCGCTAATTGGGAAACTTTAGCAAATGTTTTGCTGACTGAGTGAGGAAAATGCTTTAAATTAATTAACTCGATGTATTTTGAAAGATGAGACGTTGAAGATTATAATAAATACTGCTTTGATGCCATACAAGCAAGCCAAACACCCGCGAGACCAAATGTGCACTTCACATTTCCATATCATAAAACTCATGTCATATATAGTATCAATGTTTATGATCACTATGTTTGATGCACAGTTACAAGATGATATTGCGTCATACCCTGGGTTATTCTGAACAGAATGAGCCTATTTTTGTCCACTGTGAAGAAAACTTGCCGGGGTACATTTACCTGAATGGACTCATGACTCCTTTCTATGCGCACCAAAATTACTATCTGTTTCTCTGTGAAAGGCTAAGACTGTAATATTGTACATTATAACTTAGCTAGTCATGGTGGCATTAGAACAACCTTTCAAATGATGCCTACCTGACACATATTGCGATTTATAATATACAGATTTTGGATTCTGTAAACAAAAACAGTAATTGTGTGATGGCGGGGATGCAGGGTTGTGTTCCAAACAAAACAACTACAAGTGTGTTTGCTCTAGTTCCTCAATGGCACAGTTAGGAGAGCTCAAAAAGCACTCTTCTTTGAGTCATAAAAGTGCATTGAAATGACTTATGAACTGTACACACTTTTGAGAGGTGTGTGGAAACTTAGAGACACCAGTTAGTCTTCTCACTCAAACACTTGTATTTTTTAGTCTTGTGTTGCTCCTACGACACATTTTCCAGGAATATTCATGTTACTGAATGTATCCAGAGTATTTTCAGATTTCGTTATCAACAAATGCGGCGAAAAGTACAGTAAATGTAAAATGCACATAAAATCAACAGTGTATTGTTTGGATTCAGTCTCGTGTCAGGTGAACTGTCCTCACCTTTGGTCTAATAATTTCCCCATTATCTCCAAACTGTTCCCTTTCAATTGCTACCATGGTTATGCATTTCATATTTATTCTGTAAGAAACGTTTCAATTTAGCCCATATAGGCCAATTCCCATGAGTGTAAAGGGTTAAACAATGTGTGTGTGTGTGCCTCAGGGGAGACCACCACTATCACTACACTCTCTGCTATGGTAGCATTGACAACTCTCCCCCCTCCTCCCTCTCTTAAAGTGTTTGATGAATGGGACAAGGTCCTTTTGGTCTCTTTTGTGCTTTGACCATTTAGAACAAGCTCATCCATATAAGTGATTATAGCTCCTTTCTGTGCCAATGACAGTGCTGTGCTGTTCAGAGAAATCTGCACAAGAGCAAGTTTAAACTATGAAAGTCTACTTTTATTCATGCTTTTAGCTAAGGGCATGTTTTTGATCCAGAAAAACCTAAGAGGCAAATTATCATTAGAAACTTCAAAGACAAATTAGTCCAGTTATTTTAATCTAGTTCGCAGATTAGAGAAGGGTGAAAAAAAATAGTATTTATATTCTATCTTTAACAAAGGTTACAAAGATTTCTCTTTGGTAAAGGATTGTAATCCTGGAACGTTTAGTAAATGACATGTAGTAGAGAGAGATCAAGAAATAATAGTCCTATAGAAAAGAAAGGATTGCAAAGTGTGCAGGACCACCATCAGGCCGATTGCTGAGCTGGTGTTCTGAATTGTCTGAGGTGTTCTGAATTGTCTGCCCCCAGGGTGGGTCTCTATGGGCAGAACCTTCAAGTTCACATTCCTTAACCTTGAGGTCAGGGTTTTGTTTAGGGATGGCGCTGAGGCTACTTCCTCTGGAGGAGAGGTCAACGTTACTAGAGCCATAGAGACAGGAAGATGTACCATACACCAAGACACTGCTATAATGTCTAAAAATACAATCCACTTATTTTAGAGCAGCTCAAACTGAATAGTGTCAGAGATTCCTTCTGTCATTTCAAAACATATCCATCAATAGCAGCCAATAACAGTCTTTTCCAGATCAGGATTTCATAGGCTCTGCCGCCCTGCACTATGATAGGGCTCTTTGATCCTTGGGTTTCATTTGTGTGTCCAATTTTCTTCAATGAAAAATAAGAAAATCCACAGAACATAAGATCCACAGATACCATACTAGAGATTAAATTCAATGCCATCCATTTAGATTCAGTGTTGGCAACAATTCATGCAAAATACTTCAGGGGATGTTACACTTCGTGTGCACAGAGCCACTTCACTGACAGTGTTGCGTTTATACAGGAGTTCATTTGATCGGAGGTGTGAAGGTGTTTGTTGATTTCTTCCCATCAGATAAAGCTGATGGATATAGTGAAGGAGCAACAGGGCCAGGGAACAGTAGGGGGAAAAACACACGCTGGCTGCACAATATTTTCATAAACGATTAGAACCCATCTTGCTCACGGCCGTTATCAATATTGAACATTACATCACCGGCACTACTAACGTGCCACACAACGGTTTGAATCATACTCTAGGCTGTATGGTTTAAATACTTCCACAGGCAGACGAGAATTTGAAGCATGCATCATTCTTTAATATCGCATTAAAGTGAAATTGGCTACATTTAAACAGACACCACGATAAATCTCCCCAGCACTTGGCACATGCTGTTTTTATCACATGGTGGAAAATGGCTGTCTCTTCCGAGCATCATCTACTTACCTGGAATTGAGTCCAGCATTATTGCATGCTGATAGAGTGATGGCAGTCTTGAGAGGGACAGATTGACTCAGTGAGTTATTGGCCTTTGGAAGGGTGAAGGTGTAGTCAAGTATTTTTCTTATAGGCTCCAGCTGAAAGATGGCGGATACTGTCATTAAAGTACAGTAAGGTCTGCTGTCAGATAAGACCTGCCATCTTAACCCCCTTCTCTCACCCCCTATACACTTAAACCAATTAGGTGATATGAGCTCATTTCTAACACATAAACAGTATTCATACTGAACATCAGAGAGGACTAGCTAGACATGTCTGGATGTTATTAGTCGTTGCATTTGTCCTGGGTGACTTATTTCCCCTCAGTCCAGCTGGGAGAGAGTGTGACACTGTTGGACTTCAGCTGGATACACAGTCCCTGTGGAGGCCAGGGCTCTTGTGTACACACTGGGCACAGCACACATTTTCCAAGGGGCCTGCCGCTAGGCCGCCACCACCACAATGTATGGCTTAACCAGGTCAGGAGTCCACTGCTGTGGGCACAGCAGTTTAAATAAGACTGGAGACCACCCTATCCATGTACACAATCTGTCATGTACACACACAGACGCACACACACTTTAAGCCACATATGTCAGAGTCAAGGCCCGCGGGCCACATCCGGCCCGCGAGAAGGTTTTTTACGGCCCCTGGGATGATCTTGATTTATTATTAGAACCGGCCCGCAGACCGCAGCAAGCCGGCAGCCCGCAGATCTTTTACACGCACCAATACTACATTTCCCACAATGCAACGGTGACGCACCGAGCAGTAGGCTGCTTCATTTCAATATTTATTGGCACAGCAGTCGTCAGCATCACGGTAAAATTAACTTTCAGATACCCATCAAAAATGGCAAAACGGAAGGTGGACACTGAGAACCGGGGGTTTCAAACAAGGTGGGAGTCGGCAACTCTTTTTAAATGTGAGTCTGAGCAGAAACACCATTGCCGAGAGAGTAGACCAGTTGTCCATCAATCTAAAAGAGCAGCTTGTGAAAAAGGGAAAAGATTTCATTGCATATTCCTTGGCTGTGGATGAGAGCACCGACATTTCTGACATTGCCCAGTTGTCAATTTTCATCCGCGGAGTGGACTCCAGCCTAAGCGTGACAGAGGAGTTTTTGGCTTTACGTCCTATGCATGGCACAACTACGGGGCATGATTTGTATGAAGAGGTGTCAAGATGTGTAAATGAGATGGAGCTGCCTTGGGAAAAACTCGTGGGTTTGACAACCGACGGAGCACCTGCGATGTGTGGACACAGGAGCGGACTGGTGGCGAAGATACGGGAAAAGATGCAAGAGGAAAACGCGACAGGTGAGCTGACAGCTTATCATTGTATCATACACCAGGAAGCGTTGTGCGGTAAAGCCTTGAAAATGGAGCATGTAATGAGCATCATCACGCGCACAGTTAACTTTATCAGAGCCAAAGGTTTGAATCACCGCCAGTTCAAGGCATTTCTGACGGAGTTAGAAACGGAGCATGGTGATTTGCCTTATCACACAGAGGTGCGATGGCTAAGCCAGGGAAAGGTGCTTCAAAGATGTTTCGAGCTTCGTGAGGAGATTTGTCTGTTCTTGGACAGCAAAGGGAAAGACACAACACAACTCCGAGACGAAATGTTTCTGTGTGAAATGGCTTTTCTGTGTGACATTACGAGTCATCTGAATGCAATGAACTTGCAGCTGCAGGGTCGGGATCATGTCATCTCTGATATGTACAGTACAGTGAAGGCATTTAAAACCAAACTGACTCTGTGGGAGACGCAGATGCGGAAAGAAAATTTGAGCCACTTTCCCAGCTGCCAGACCATGAAAGAGAAGCTCTCTACCAGTGCGTTCCCGAGCGCACAGTTGGCTGATAAAATAGGTATGCTTGCCGCTGACTTTCGACGCCGATTTGCTGACTTTGAAGCACAAAAAAGCAGGTTGGAACTGCTCGGTAACCCATTTGCTGTTGACGTGGAAAGCTCACCACCAAACCTCCAAATGGAGTTGATTGACCTCCAATGCAATGATGCACTGAGGGCAAAATATGCGGCAGTGGGTGCTGCGGAGTTCGCCCGTTTCCTCCCCGACACAATGCCCCAGCTGCGCATCCAGGCTGCTCAAACGTTGTCTATGTTTGGCAGCACATACCTGTGTGAACAACTGTTTTCTTTGATGAACCTGAACAAAACATCACACAGAAGTCGACTTACTGCTGAACACCTCCACTCAATTCTGAGGATTTCCTCAGCTCAGAGCCTTACCCCGAACATTGATGAACTTGTGGAAAAGATGGGACACCACCAAGTATCACCCTCAACCTCAAACAAGTGAACATTACTGTGCAATCACATATTTAGAGTTTTTACTCAGTTCAAGTTTAAAAGTTAAAGTTTAATATTTGTTTTCACTGCATGTTACTTCTCCTTAAACAAAGTGTTGTTTTTGATTAATAGATTTTTGCACTTTATTTTATTGTATTTCAATCCAATTATATTTTAAAAATATTTCAGTTGAGTGGATGATAGAAAATTGCTATTATTGTTTTTTTCTTTGAAGTAAATTTAGCCCACTTTTGCTAAAATAGAAAATATAGGCTACTGATGGTGCCTTGAATACCGGTTTCTTTCATTTAATGTTCATGTTATGGGGATTTTTATATAAAGGAAATTTGTCTTTTGTGTCTGTTGAAAATTAAAGATTACTGACAGAGCCATAAGAAAATATTGCTTTATTTATCTGATCATATTGGAATATATTTGTTAGGTTTTCAGTAGGTTCAATTAGGTTCACTAGACTATATGCGTCATTTAAAAAATTTTCAATGAACATTCGAACAGTCCGGCCCTCGGCTTGTAGCTAAATTTTTTATTTGGCCCTCCGTCCATTTGACTTTGACACCCCTGCTTTAAGCAATATGACACTCAGGCCGCCTGGGAAAGAAGTAGACTCAATGGGGCTTGAGTGAGAGTAATTTCACTATGATGAGCAATAGAGTTGAGTAAGCAGAAATTGAAATCTCTAACACGCTCTCTCTATTACACAAAGCGAGTGACACTGACACACACCCAGGACAATACATAAAAATCACTGAGTTAATTATTTTAAAAAGGGAATAGTCATTCTTTTAAATTGGATTTGTTCTTCCTGTTCAGACAAGGGCCTAAATGATTTGCATCGAAGGGGCTGAGCCTGGTTGCCTAGGCAGCGGTCCAGAAGGAGTGACAGAGCATCAGAGGTGCTATTTCTCTGTGTTATCTGGCCTACTCACAGTACAGCAAACCCAGTACATCTATATCTGGGCAGCAGCCTGCAGAGAGCCACCCTTCCTTCACACAGCGATTATCGCCCTGTGAACTGCGAGCTTGGGCCTGGCTGTGTGTGTGTGTGTGTGTGTGTGTCTGAGCCACAATCAGCCTGTGATTTACAGCCCCCTCTGCATCCCTTCTCTCCCCTCTCTCTCCCTCCCTCCCTCTCAGCTTCTGTCTGCTGGTCAATCGACATGGTGAAGAGAGCATCTATGGCCAGTCCATGCCACCATAAATCTGGACACTTCCTTTCACTGTCTCCCACTTCAAGGGGAAGCCTGGCGTGTTGCAAACACCATTAACCTTCTTCCTCTCTGTCCACAGCCCCCCACCCCGCCCCAAACACCCCTCCTCCCCCACATGACAAACTACAGCAGGGAAAGGTAACAGAAACACCCCTCTCTCTTTCCCTCCCTCCCTCACTCTCACAACTCCTTCCAACCAACTTAAGGGAAAAGTGAAAGGACTAAGCACAGTTAGACAGCAGACGGCCCAGCTAGCACATTTGGTTCCTTGGAAGTTGTGGGAATGTGCATTTTTGGTTTCCCATTGGTTCTGGAAACAAAGCCATATGTTTCCTGACCGGTAAAACAGAACATTTTTTAAACATTCTGAGAACGGAAGTGAAAATTTCGCCTCTTCTGGAAATGTAAATTTTTAGGTTGCAGGGAGGTTCTGAGAACGTTTTATTATGGTTCCCTGAAGGTTTTCCTGGAAGGTTTTATTAACATTCTTAGAACGGAAATTATAGGTTATTTGAAGGTAATTAAATAACATTCTGAGAACATGTTTCAATAAGACTGCTTGCTTAGTTTAACTGTTTTGAACTCCAAGCACAGATAGGACACATGGAATATTCATTTGCTTAAGCATTAATCATGCAAACAATTGTATTTATTTATTGTGGCACAGCATCAGTGAGATTTGAACCTATGCTAATCTATTCTCGATCCATGGAATTAGTCCACTGCTCTAGAAGGATGGAGCTAGCATGCTGTTTTTTAACATACAAAGCTGTTCATTCAAACTGACCCCATTTCAAAGGAAACAAGCACTCATTAAGATCAGGTGTAACCAATTAGTGGGCGTGGCCAACACACCTGAACAGACTTAACAAGATATAGGGTAGAGAGAGTTTTGTTGACGCTGAGAATGGAATGTATACTGTATGTTTTGAAATGTGTTTTTTATGGAACGTTTTCTTAATGTTCTGAGAACATGACTTTAAAAAGAACCATGAGGAAACCTGCAGAAAACGTCATGCTGAGGTACTGAAATTCACACAAAAAACATTGTTTCTTAACATTCTCTGAACGATCTGAGAACATTACTTTAAATACACTGAGTGTACAAAACATTAGGGAGTAGGGAAGAAATAGGG
This sequence comes from Coregonus lavaretus, assembly GCF_964263955.1. Taxonomy (NCBI): domain Eukaryota; kingdom Metazoa; phylum Chordata; class Actinopteri; order Salmoniformes; family Salmonidae; genus Coregonus; species Coregonus lavaretus. Next base: position 47,717,837 of record NC_139991.1, read on the forward strand.
AACTGACAGCTGTCAGTGTAGCTAGCTAGCATTCTAACCTTTGCTAGCTAACGTTATCTGCTGTTGCTGTTTTTTTTTATATTTCCGCTCTTGTGGTACTTTAATATGTCCAAACTGAGGTATTGTAATCTGTTTGGGCATATCAAAGGCTTAACTTCATAAGTATAAACACACAAAAAAGCATGCAATGGTTAATCTAATAAATTAAAATATTTATTTAAAATGTCCCCCTAGAAACTATATTGAAAGCAAACACTTTTTGTTGAAGTTTAAACAAAAGTGTCTCTTGTCTCCCGATGACAAAGTAAACATTTTTCAAAAGGCTTTCAGGCCACAAAAGAATCACTCAAGATGTGTGAATCGACTGTCCCAGAATACCAATTTGCAGCTTACTGAGAAAAGTTTGGTTGGGGGCAGCGAGGGGGGCTGAGGGAGGGGGAATAAAGATATGTTGTCATTGAGCTGCCCAAGTGTATCTATGAAATGTGAGATGAAAGGAGAGGCGGGCTGTCAGTTGAGTCGAGAGCTGGTCCTCCAGTGAACTATGGCAGATTCTACAGTCTGTGGTCTGAGCCTGTACCATTCAGAGACAAGCCTCTCTCTGACACAGCACACAATCCACTGTCAGAGTTGTTCCTGATGAGACATAGGGCTGCTTAATCTTCCTAGTGTCGGTCAAGGTTTTATGCTGGGTTATAGCCGCTCAAGACACCGATGTAGCTTTTGTTATGTAAAAGTTAAACTAAGGTACTGTACTTCTGATTTTGGAATAAGGACATGCTGTTGATCGTTTTTTCCCCCAGGAATATAAAGAGAGCTTTCACAGTACCTAACAGTGAAAATTGGTTAAATGGTGGCAAGAGTAAACGGCAGTGAAAAATGTTGCTTTTCTTGGCAGCTCTACTGCATGCCATGATGGGTCGTTCATGTGTACTGTTTTCTTTGTCAACAGGAAGAGGTTATTTCCTTGACAGCAGGTATACACTCATGTCTGGACAGAATGTTTGATCATGTGATGTTTTGGAGCGTCTGAGTGACTCCAAATCGTTGCCACCTTCGCTTTGCTTGTAGAACAACACTGACATCATGAGCCCTTTAACTCTGAAATGATGTATACTAAAAAATACTCTTAAAGGAGCTGTCTCTTCCCTGGCCTCCCGTTTCCCTTCCCTGACAGTGTAAGGAGCTGTTTGCGGCCATTATGTCATTATTACAATATTCTCACAATAAAAAGCCCCAAAACATGCCAACACCTGTATGTAGCGCCTTTAGGGACTCCTTGTGCAAACAACCCAGAGACTGTTTCTTTATAAATGGTGGAAAATAAATAAATGACAGAGCAACACTGTTTATGCAAATCTCATTTAACATGCATCTTATGTCCTGCCCCGCTGGCTTAGCAGCACAGAGCTGAGACGATGAGGCGAGTGACAGCACAGTGGCTTAATATGACTGATGTTCTCTGTAATGATAATGCCATTGAGCACAGTGTTTGTGAAGAGCACAAAGGGCCAAGGGAAGATGACTGGGGTAGAAGTTAAACAGTAAACGATCAAGTGGCCTCGTGTGGTTTATACACAAGTCACCCCATGCCCTGACAAAGGCCTTACGTTACATCATGGGGAAGGGTTGAGGAAGCTCGAGTGCGTCTGTGCGAGCAGCCAGATGGTTGTAACCTCAGAGCTTGAGTCAAGTCATTTACCGTTTCGGTAGGAGCTCTTGAAGGCTCAGAGTGATACACACACCTGATCCCCCCGCTACCCCCCACCCTTCCCCTGCCTGGGTTACAGCCCACTCATCACCAGCCCTCTCCATGCCACATCTGCTCTACATTAGCGTTGGCCTGGTCCCCTGCTGCTGCCAGCCAACTGACTGACTGAATGGGGAACTTTCTAAAGATGTCAGATGAGGAAAACACTTTGTGAGAGGCATCTGCAGTTCTCCAACTGCATTGCATATCTGAGACCAATTGAGAAAATGGCTGATGATTTTCAACCTAATAGAAACATAATTAATTCACCACATATCTGTTCACTTCAGTTTTACCTAGTATAAAAGTCCTCCAAGGCTAAATGTAGGATTTTTTTCCCTGGTGGAAATTAAGACCTTTTTAAGCTAAAGTTTACATAAGATTCACACTGTACATTAAAATAATTTTGCTTTTCAAAAAATATGAATAATCACATCGTGCATAAAAATTTGTATCTGTGTTAATCAGCCAAAAATGTTTGCGAGTAATTGAATCCACGGACAAACAACCTTCATAACCGTACCCTTCTCCCTTTCTGGGTGAAGTTGATTTGTTATCATGAAAACAGGATATAATGCAATGTCAATGCATATCTGCCTAAATAAAGAGGCGTATTAACTGGATATCAAAAAGTCTGTGTGTCCACCATGAGCCTCAAACATCAAAGGCTGTTCATCCATCACACGTCCAACCATCGGACAGATAGATACCTCCTCTCGGTTCTGAGAGCTCCTCTGCCTGTCGTTTATATTACATAGCAGAGAGAGAGACGCAATCAAACGGCAGAAACTTCAAAAAAGCTGCCTAGGATTTCGTTTCATAATTTCTCCTCTGCCTTTCCTTCTTCCCTCCCCGCCCCCCTCAACTCCTTCTCACCAAGCCTGGGGATAAGCGTCGCTGTTGGGTATCCCATCCTCCTGCAGAGGGGCCCCACTTTTCTTCGGGGGAGAATCTTCCATTTTGTCAAAGCATGCGGGAGTCATCAGCGGGCTAACTTCATTGTACAGCCGGGGTCGGGGGCAGGTCAACTCCCAGGATCCCCATGAGGAGAAGCCCTCCCTGGACTACCCAGGGAACCCCCCTTCTCCCCTTGCCCTGTCCCCCTGGCTCCCCCCCCCCCCCCCCCCCCCCTCCCCTGGTACTGGGGGATTCTCTGGGTGTCATCCGTCTATTTGGGAAGATACTTGGCTCTCCACGGGGGGTCAGCTATCCTTTACAAGAGGTCTCATCATCTGCCTGCTGACTAATGGGACAGGCCCAGTGACAAGTACTGATGAGCAGCCCTGAGGCAGGGTGTCCACTGCATGGCATCTCAGCCAGGGCACCTCAGTTAATAAGACTCAGACTCCCTCTGCAATCCCTGCCTGGTACTGCCAGTCTGGTGGATCGGGTAAGGGAGTGTACCGTGAACATTCAATTAGCTTTATTTTAATGATAATATGATACATGCTGATCAAGGTAGTAGAAGCATGGTGGAGCAGGTAACTGTCTCTTTAGAAACACCAGGTTCCCAGAGCCTGTTTAATAGGCTTAATGTCTCCTGATAAAACATTAACGTTGACAGTGATCCAAAGTGAGCAGTCAAAAGGTGAGTCGCTATGCTTCTGGGGATTTCTCAAAAATAGGTTAATCACGATCCAAACACCTAATTCCACTAAAAAACTGTCCATCCTGATTTGAATAGGGGAAAAAGCATGAATATGAAATCACAAGTTGATGTGTTGACATCTGTTTATGCAGTAATTTGGTCAAGTATAATCACAGCATTAAGATGTTGAACAGAGAGAGAACCTGTGGCTGTAGCCCCAGAGTTAGAGAATAGTGGAGGAGTGCTGTTCCACCTCTGGCATGCTTTCAACTGGGGAAGAAACATATATTATTCACTTTCTGCCTGCATGAATTATGTAATGTGATAGGCTATCCCCGAGACTTTAAATGCTGCAGCTCAACAACAATAATGATTTGTTATAATGGTAGGCAAATAACGGTTGGAGGATGAAAAAGATGCCATTGGCTAGAAAGCTTTACACAGTGCTGTCAATGTGCTGCAGCTAGGCTGAGGACATACTGTGGTCTAGGCTACATTGAGTTACTGTAGTAGGGGGAAAAGGCATCTGCATGTACAACTTTTCTAACTGTTTCATGAGCCTCAATGTTTTCAACATTGAAATATATGAGACATGTATTTAAACCACTACCTTGTGATGTGCAGATCTGGTCCATATGAGGGTAATGTGAATGACAAACCATAGGTGAAATTGCCAAGGAGGATGGGGGGCCATTTTTGGAGGGGGTTGGGGCCCCCCCAGATAGCATATGAACACGTCATAAGCGATGTATTGCAGGAAATTAGCTTTAATGGTCAACTTTGGGCACGAAAAAATGGTCCAACTCCTCCTCTTTCTCAATTTTCGAACAGAAATGGGGTGTGCCTTTGATGGTTCATCGATATGTCATTCTGGTCGAGCGCACCGTGACCGACGTAGCTAGTTCGTTAGCTAAACACTTGTAGCTAGCCATTAACTCCACCAGTATGTGTTGACATCATTTCACAGGATTTGTTTTTGGACAGAAGCTGTAGAGATCGGGAAGAAATGGCACTTCTGTTGCCAAATATCTTATTCATCAATTTTTGTTTTGTTTTTAAGCATTAAATGACCTGGTATGATGGTGCATTGATCAGTTATGCAATTTTGATAGCCGTTATTTTTGCATTTTTGTCCAAAGTCGACCTTTAAAGTAACTGTCCAGTATTTCCAGATTTATATTAAATATTACCTATAATTAATTACAATATGAGTGAAATAGTTTTCCATCCAAAAAATGTTGTGTTGTGTTGTAATGGTGTGGGCGCACCCCAACAACAGAATGGTGTGGGCGTATAACGAGGATGACATCATCCTCTATGAGGTTGGGTTTTTTAAGTGTTTTTCTCCAATTTATGCTTTGGCTCAAAATACGAGTATAGGATGTCAACAACATTATTTAGTATGAGTTAACAGAATATGAACTTTTAAAAGTGAGATTTTCACTGGACAGTTACTTTAAAACTGCAACATTTTCTCTCATCCTCATGGCAAAATGTGAAGAATAGCATGAGGTGAGCTATAAAACAGCACATTTTTCTCTCTGCCCCATGACAAAATGTATAGACTAGCATTTTAAACTGCACAATTATATTTCAATTTTTGGGGGGGTTGGGGGGCCTTCCACTTATACTGTGTTTTCAAAATACCCCTCCATACAGTATACCCCTCAAAATACCCCTCCCGAAGCGCAAAAAGTATGAATGCCCTGACTGCAGAGGCCACATCTCAGTAAATACTGTATGGCCACTGCAGACTTCAGATTGACCATGCAGTGCCTTTTACAAAATTTGGGAGGCGTATGGCGATGTGGTAAAGAGCTCAATTTGGCCTCATCAAGCCTGGGAGGCGTATGGTGATAAATAATTATATTATAGTTTGAGGGTTATTTCAATGGTGGATGGATGACTCTCAATGTGGACATGTCAAACTGTGCAGAATTGTAGGAAATGTGTTTTAACAATAAAAAAAAAATATACTGTTCATTTACTGTTTGTCCCCCACACCAATTATAATTGAACAATCTGGAAAGACACTCCAATGTAAATATTTCATCATGTTGGGACTGACCGTTTTAAATCAGTACAGGGGTTAAAACACAAACAATTCCATGACTGAAGCTTAAGTCAATAGATCGATTGTCTGGGGCCAAGTTAACCTCCCCTTTTATGTAAGAAAGTCATGACCATCATGCTTTTAGGGAAAGAGGATCATTTTATACATATATTAAACTGTGAGTCTGACCAATTCCAGTCCCCTTGCTTAGGGGGTCTGGGGTCCTCCCCAGGATAATAAAGTAGTAGGACTGAGAAGCTCAGTTCTGGTGATATTTTTAAAGGACATTCTACTCCAAAATGTATGAAAGTAAAATGATGCTGACACCATCTAAATGATAATTTCCATCTCAAGAAATGGGCCCGATAACATATTGGTAAAAATATGTTTAAATTATTTTATCATGTTGGACCATGCATATAGCCTATGCGTGACGTATACAGTGGGGGAAAAAAGTATTTAGTCAGCCACCAATTGTGCAAGTTCTCCCACTTAAAAAGATGAGAGAGGCCTGTAATTTTCATCATAGGTACACGTCAACTATGACAGACAAAATGAGAAAAAAAAATCCAGAAAATCACATTGTAGGATTTTTTATGAATTTATTTGCAAATTATGGTGGAAAATAAGTATTTGGTCACCTACAAACAAGCAAGATTTCTGGCTCTCACAGACCTGTAACTTCTTCTTTAAGAGGCTCCTCTGTCCTCCACTCGTTACCTGTATTAATGGCACCTGTTTGAACTTGTTATCAGTATAAAAGACACCTGTCCACAACCTCAAACAGTCACACTCCAAACTCCACTATGGCCAAGACCAAAGAGCTGTCAAAGGACACCAGAAACAAAATTGTAGACCTGCACCAGGCTGGGAAGACTGAATCTGCAATAGGTAAGCAGCTTGGTTTGAAGAAATCAACTGTGGGAGCAATTATTAGGAAATGGAAGACATACAAGACCACTGATAATCTCCCTCGATCTCGGGCTCCACGCAAGATCTCACCCCGTGGGGTCAAAATGATCACAAGAACGGTGAGCAAAAATCCCAGAACCACACGGGGGGACCTAGTGAATGACCTGCAGAGAGCTGGGACCAAAGTAACAAAGCCTACCATCAGTAACACACTACGCCGCCAGGGACTCAAATCCTGCAGTGCCAGACGTGTCCCCCTGCTTAAGCCAGTACATGTCCAGGCCCGTCTGAAGTTTGCTAGAGTGCATTTGGATGATCCAGAAGAGGATTGGGAGAATATCATATGGTCAGATGAAACCAAAATAGAACTTTTTGGTAAAAACTCAACTCGTCGTGTTTGGAGGACAAATAATGCTGAGTTGCATCCAAAGAACACCATACCTACTGTGAAGCATGGGGGTGGAAACATCATGCTTTGGGGCTGTTTTTCTGCAAAGGGACCAGGACGACTGATCCGTGTAAAGGAAAGAATGAATGGGGCCATGTATCGCGAGATTTTGAGTGAAAACCTCCTTCCATCAGCAAGGGCATTGAAGATGAAACGTGGCTGGGTCTTTCAGCATGACAATGATCCCAAACACACCGCCCGGGCAACGAAGGAGTGGCTTCATAAGAAGCATTTCAAGGTCCTGGAGTGGCCTAGCCAGTCTCCAGATCTCAACCCCATAGAAAATCTTTGGAGGGAGTTGAAAGTCCGTGTTGCCCAGCGACAGCCCCAAAACATCACTGCTCTAGAGGAGATCTGCATAGAGGAATGGACCAAAATACCAGCAACAGTGTGAGAACCTTGTGAAGACTTACAGAAAACGTTTGACCTGTGTCATTGCCAACAAAGGGTATATAACAAAGAATTGAGAAACTTTTGTTATTGACCAAATACTTATTTTCCACCATAATTTGCAAATAAATTCATAAAAAATCCTACAATGTGATTTTCTGGATTTTTTTTTCTCATTTTGTCTGTCATAGTTGATGTGTACCTATGATGAAAATTACAGGCCTCTCTCATCTTTTTAAGTGGGAGAACTTGCACAATTGGTGGCTGACTAAATACTTTTTTTCCCCACTGTATCAGGGTTTCCCAAACTCGGTCCTCGGGACCCCAAGGGGTGCACGTTTAGTTTTTTGCCCTAGCACTACACAGCTGATTCAAATAATGAACTAACCATCAAGCTTTGATCATTTGACTCAGCTGTGTAGTGTTAGGGCAAAAACCAAAACATGCACCCCTTGGGGTCCCGAGGCCCGAGTTTGGGAAACGCTGGTCTATATTTTCAGATGTGCTATTAGCAATAAGTATGTCATTGCCCTTTTAAGACGCCATTGCCCCTTTAAGAGCAATGCCAATTTATGCTTGCTCTGGCAATTCTTATGCCTGCTCTGGCAATGCGGCCCAGAGGCTCCGTACTGAGGGTGTGAAGCAATTGCGGAGCCTCCAGAGGATTGCTGTGGCCAAATCGAGCTCTGTACCACATTGCCATATGCTTCCCAAATGTTGTAAAAGGCATTGTATGGTCAATCCGAAGTCTGCAGTGACCATACAGCATTTACTGAGATGTAGCCTCTGCAGAAGTCAGAGCATTCATACTTATTGCGCTTCGGAAGCAACGCAGAGCTGTTGTGAAGGAAGTTGTCAAGGAAGTGAGTTTGTATTCATACAGGACCTCCTGCCCCCACCTACCGTCAACCAATCATATCAATGAGGAGCTTGTAGTGTCGAGTCAATGTTGCTAATTATTGCTGTTAAACAAAGGAGTCCGCTTATACTGAACTTTGATCATAAGTTTTATTCATATCACAAGATTTCAGCATAAGTGTACAGATGTATATAGCATCCGGAGAGCAGTGTCCTCCAAATTACAATGTCTGCTCTGCCGTTCTTTGTCTCTAGCCTATACTTATAAGATATACAAAAATATGGGTGGCTCCCTCTACTGTCCAATCACCTGTCTCCAACGAACAGGGGTGTCACTACAAAATGGCTCCCTCTACTAAATAAACATCCTCTCAGGTTCCACTTAAAACCTTATCAAAGTCATAATTCTTCATATACTACAAGCTATACCGAGCCCTCCTCATTGTTACAAAATTTGGGAGGTGCACGGCGATGCGGTACGGAGCTCGATTTGGCCTCTGCAAGTCTCCAAAGGCTCCGCAATTGCGTCAAACCCTCCATATGGAGCCTCCAGAAGCATTGCCAGAGCAAGCATAAATTGGCTTTAACAATGAGGAGGGCTCCATATAGAGTACCACAGTATGAGTCATAATACCCATAAAACACAGCTGTCAAACAGGAAAATGGTTCCAATCGTTTTTCCACCATTCATTTTTCCCATAGGGGATTTTAGAAACACTTAAAATAAGGGCTGTGTTTCGTGTAGGTTTACCTTGGCGTGACGTTTTGATAACCGTGTAAATCTCTCTAGGACCCCTGCGCCCCCCCCCCTGGCGACCCCTCACGCCCCCACAGTTTGGGAACTACTGCAGTAGGCTACACACTGCTGTTAGTTGAGCACCGCGGTGGTGCGCATTATACGGTATACTATTTAATTCCCTTCATCTGAACATTGGAGTGTGCAACAATCATGTATGTCAGTTCAGTTCAGAAAATATTTGAGAATTTATTTTGGAATATATTTCGTAGAACAGACATGCTTCTGTCTGTGTTACGCTCTGTATCTAATCTACACTGATCTCAAAAACGACCTCTCCAGAATCCATATGAAGGAAATCTGTCTCAGTGATGGAGAACTGTGACCCCTGTATCAGTATGCTGGGCCTATATGCCTTCATTGAGGTGTCTGCACTGTTCTTTCATAATGTGATTTATCAGGGGCGGGTTTTGGCGGTTTAGTGATGTTTTTTTTTGTGCCTTTTTATGTCTGGGCTTTTATGCTTAAATGTCCCTGGCAAAGTTTCTAAATATATCCAAAGTTTCCTAAAGAGGAGGAGAAAAATTCAAGGCTCTCTCCCTCTCAACCTACCGCCCTTTCCCACCCTGAAGCGCTTATAGTTCCATGCCAAGGATGAGAGAGAATATTCAATTTCAGGAGATGAAACACAAAAATGTGTCAGCCCCTCCATTGTGCATGCAACCAGGGAGGCCGAGGCGACGCGATGCTGTTCGCTTGTGCCGCTTCGTTTGCTGGGTGTGCGCACCCGTGAGAGCTTGAAGGGTATTCCGTTTCTTTCATATTTTATTTTGAAGACGATGAGATTAGAGAGAAAATGAAAAAAAATATTCTGCAGGGCTGGAGCACTTGTTAGTATTTTTGCAATACCAACAATGTTGTTGGCTCGCACGATTTAGCACCTTTTGCTTTTCCTCATTGGAGCCTAAAATGTCATAGTAGACCAAAGGCCTGCAGTTTGCAGGGGTTGAATGATGCTTTAATATGTACTGCATGTAGTATGTGGGGCTTATGGATGTGTTACGAAGCCGTTATGTAGGTTCCTTTCAAGTTTATTTTGTATACCTTTGTAGGCCTCATATTGGCCTACAAAGGTATACAAAACCTCATATTGCATTATTTGAGCATTATGTTTCATTACATTTATTTTTGTGTGGCTCTGTACTCATACTGGACTCTCATGCCTGCCTTGCATACAACGTCAAACATGACATGACTGTGCTTTAGATTCATGATGACATAACATGTCAATTATTATACAGAATAAATAATGATATTGTAGTTTGAGGGTTCTTTCAATGGTGAATGGATGACTCTCAATGTGGACGTAAACAGGATGGAGACTGATTTAATCAACTGCATACAGATACAGGTATTTGTAGCTGCATTCCAATATGGCGACCGGAGTATGGGCGAGTGGGTGTGTCGAAAAGGAGTGGGGTGTATGGAAAGCAAATCAGCTAAATGGGCAAATGTTTTGCCACTCAAGAACGTTTTGCATGGCTGATTGGGCTGCATGACGAGTCGATAAGCCAGCAACCAGTTTACTGGTGTTGTATCGAAGTGCTTGCCGACCTGAGGTGCTTCCTACTGGGAAGCTGTATCACGGTCATGTCGCCGTTGATAGCTAACGTGGCAATCTTTTTTTACATCCCATGAATTATTTCAAGTAAAAAACCATCTAGATGTCACGTTGATAAATACATACAGTACAATCTACTACTCAATGGGGAGGGAATGAATGGCAACAACACCGGGACATGGTGCTCTTCGCTCCCGCTTGCCAAGCACCGCTGTTCGGCAACGGCTTGGGAAGTAGCTACCTAGTAGCCTATATCAGGGTGACAGTCACAGTTAGCACACGCATAACGCATTCAAGCAACAGTACACCCATCATCAGTACTTTTAATAAAAACTTAACAATTGTCAGTTTTATAACTGAAAGTGTACAATTATTTATGTAAAACTAACAGTGAAATATGAATTAGACTCATCCTCTAGCTTCAAAACTGAAGGGCAAACTTTCGTAGTATGGTAGCTCAATGTACTGTAGTTGCGTGGGTAAAACCCCCCACTGCTCAATCAAAACCATCTAACCTACAGTAACAGTCAAAAGTTTGGACACACCTACTCATTCAAGGGTTTTTCTTTATTTTTCCTATTTTCTACATTGTAGAATAATAGTGAAGACCTCAAAACTATGAAATAACACATTTGGAATCATGTAGTAACCAAAAAAGTGTTAAACAAATATAAGTTATATTTTATATTCTTAAAAGTAGCCACCCTTTGCCTTAATGACAGCTTTTCACACTCTTGGCATTCTTGGCACTCTTGCTTGATGACAGTTGAAGGAGTTCCCACATAAGCTGAGCACTTGTTGGCTGCTTTTCCTTCACTCTGCGGTCCAACTCATCCCAAACCATCTCAATTGGGTTGAGGTCGGGTGATTGTGGAGGCCAGTTCATCTGATGCAGCACTCCATCACTCTCCTTATTGGTAAAATAGCCCTTACACAGCCTGGAGGTGTGTTTTGGGTCATTGTCCTGTTGAAAAACAAATGATAGTCCCACTAAGCTCAAACCAGATGGGATGGCATATCACTGCAGAATGCTGTGGTAGCCATGCTGGTTAAGTGTGCCTTGAATTCTAAGTACATCACTGACAGTGTCACCAACAAAGCACCCCCACACCATCAAATCAAATCAAAATGTATTTGCCACATGCTCTAAGGTTCTGTATTTATTTTCTTAGTCAACCTTGTGTTCTTGAAGTTACTCACCTGGTCTCATCAGCTCCTTAATTAGTTCAGTTCATTCTGTTTGTGGCTTGTGAGGTATTGTTAGTTTTGACTCTACTAAGCCTTTTCCTAGCTCATTTGTGAGAACCAGTTATAGCCTTCAGTCCTAGTTTTTGATTATCCTGCCTGTTTGCCTACCTGTGTATGACCATTGCCTGCCTGTGACCACGATTCCTGCCTTCAGCGAAGGTGAACTAAACACCAGCCACGCTCTGCACGTGAATCTACACCTTTTTCTCCCTGAGTATTCATTACAGAATACCCAAAAAACTGAATGGATTCAGCGGAGCTACAGCGGCACCCAATCCAGCAAGAGGAGTGTATGGAGGAAATCTGCCATCTTCTCCGCCAGCCTATCCCTACTCCTCCGATGCCAGGTATCGTAACCCATAGCCCTCCTTCATTTTTTGATGCAATGCAGCAAATATATTGAGCACAACCCCACCAGGGTGGATTTTGTTGTTTCTCTACTCAAAGGCAAAGCCCTGGATTGGGCCACCGCCATTTGGACTGCCAACAGCACAGAACTCGAATCCGAGACCCATTTCCACACCCTCTTCAAAGAGGTATTCGATCACTCTCCTTCCAGTCGTCCTATAGGAGACCTCCTCATAGAACTTCAATAAGGACACAATTCAGCTGCCAAGTATGCCCTCGAGTTCCGCACCATAGCTGCAGGGAGTGGATGGAGTGAAGCTGCTTTACTTACCGTCTATCGAAGAGGGCTCAACAGGGAACTTTAGACGGAGCTGGCCTGTAGAGGTGACCTTCAGGATTTAAATCAATACATTCGTATCTCCATCGACCACCTCATCGCCGACCGTTGAAGAACTCTGCCACCCAGGAAGCTGAAACCTTCTCTGTCCATGATTCCGTCATCCCGTCCGAGTCTTCCAGAGCCCATGCAGTTGGGCCATGCTCCTCTCCCGTGTATCGAATGTCAAAGGCGGATCCAAGAAGGGCTCTGCCTATACTGTGGAGGGAAAGATTATCTACTCAGCCATTTCCCTGTTCACCCCTCACAGAGAGATGAGAAGGGTCCCTCCGCTGCCATGCAGGTAGGTGTGTCCTTATTTCTAAATATCTCCCAGACACAATTCTCCATCCCAGTATTGATAACCGCGAAGGGGGTTACTAAGTACGTAGATGGCTTGATAGATTCGGGAGCAGCAGGTAATTTTATCGATCACCAGCTAGTACAAGAGCTTGACATTGATCTAACACCTGTCACCCCTCCCTTAAGAATTGACACCCTGGACGGGCAGCCATTGGGCTCTGGCTTCATAACGCACCTGACACAGAGCATCACCCTCCAGATTGGAGTCTTCCACACCGAAACCATTCAACTCATGGAACTCTCATCCCCCACCGCTGGCTTTGTTGTCACGACCCTGCCATCTCGTGGTGACAAGGTGAACTACTGTCCTGGTCTTCTACCTGCTTCACCAGTTGTCTCAGCCTACTCTGCAGAGCCACTACCATTGAGGACTCTGCCTCTGCAGTGCCACCCACCATACCATCTGAATACGCCCAGTACAGCAATGTCTTCAGCAAAATCGAGGCCTCCACTCTGCCACTACATCACCCAGTGGACTGTGCTATTGACTTACTCCCTGGAGTGTCCCCACCGAAGGGCCGTGTTTACCCCCTATCTATCCCAGAAAATGAGGCAATGGAGAACTACATTGATGAAGAACTCAAAAACGGTTTCATTCGTCCTTCTTCTTCCCCGGCTGCATCCAGCTTCTTCTTCGTTGGAAAAAAGGACGGTGGTCTCCATCCATGTATTCATTACCATTCCCTGAATGACGTCACGGTCAAAAACCATTTCCCTCTTCCTCTGATCCCAGCGACCCTTGAACAAGTGGGACGCGCCAACATCTATACAAAACTCGACCTGCGAAGTGCATATAACCTAATGGAAGACAGCCTTTATCACCGCGCAAGGGCACTACGAATACCTGGTCATGCCCTACGGCCTTACTAACGCCCCTGCCGTCTTCCAATCCTTTATGAACGAGGTTTTCAAGGATATGATCAACCGCTTTCTCATCGTCTACATTGATGACATCCTGATTTACTCCCACTCCCTGAAGGAACACATACAGAATGTCATGATGAGTTTCTGGTATCGAGAAGTTCAGGATGCAAGAGAGTAGTCGACCACTCAGATGGAGAGTTGATTCATCTTTATTTAATGGTTACAGTACTGGATTCAATGACAAGCGGTACGGGCGTAGCCTCTTGTCATCCGAATGAATTACATAGACAAATCTCTCAGTTTATATAATGCCTTCCGAGCTACTTCTATCCCACAGTTGCCAACCATTTTTAAGTGTCACTCATCTACTACAATAGGATCCCCATACGTGGTATCGTGTGGCACCCTAGCCAGGCTATTCCATCACGTACCCCTCCTAAGATTAGCACCAGTGGCCCCCAATCTTTCTTGGCAGACCGACCCTCTGTCACTCACCCGTGACATCAATAACACATGGCATGTCCTTGTCCTCTGTCACTCACATACAGCTTCTGAGTGTACAGACATGAACAAATCCTATATTCAAAAATCGTTATATCACAGCACAAAGGTTCTTCAACGGCTTCTTGACCATAACCTTTATGTGAAGACTGAAAAGAGTACCTTCCATATAACCTCTGTAAACTTCCTCGGTATCATACGGACACCTGGAGGGGTCAGCATGGATGAGAACAAAGTCACCGCCGTCAGTAACTGGCCCAAACCCACCACCGTTAAGGAACTCCAAGGTTTCATTGGGTTCTCCAACTTCTATTACCGGTTCATTCGGAACTTCAGTTCTACTGCCGCTCCCCTCACTGCCCTTACCAGCCAAAAGACCTGGACGCTTCAATGGACTGATACTGCCCTGACTGCTTTCAACAACTTGAAACGCCTCTTCACCTCAGCTCCTGTCCTACGCCAACCTGATCCGACCCTTCCTTTCACCCTGGAGGTGGATGCCTCTGAAGTAGGAGTAGGAGCCATAGTCTCTCAGCGGGTGGGAACACCTCCAAAATCACATCCCTGTGCCTTCTTCTCCAGGAAGTTATCTGACGCTGAGAGGAATTACGATGTGGGGAAAAGAGAACTCCTTGCCATCAAGCTGGCCCTCGAGGAGTGGCGCCACTGGTTGGAGGGCGCACAACATCCCTTTCTCGTCCTAACAGATCATCGTAATCTGGAATATATCAGAGGGGCCAAGAGGTTAAACTCCAGACAAGCCCGCTGGGCTCTCTTCTTCACATGCTTCCATTTTCATGTTACTTACATCCATGGAAAGAAAAATGTAAAAGCTGATGCTCTCTCCCGCCAGTTTGAACTTCCGACCAATAACTCAGACCCTACACCCATTCTTCCTTCCTCTTGCATTATGGGACCGGTACAGTGGGAGGTTCACTCTGCCATACAAGAAGCCCTAACCTCAGGCCCGGCTCCTCCTGAGAGACCAGCTGGGAAGAGTTACGTACCAGCAGCTGTTAGACCCCAACTGATGCAATGGTGTCACACGTCCTTGGAGTCAGGACATCCGGGCATTACACGAACCACCGAACTGCTAGCCCGTAAGTTCTGGTTGTCCTCATTGGCATCCAACGTAAGGGATTACGTACTCTCCTGTCCAGTCTGCGCCCAAACCAAAAGCCCTCGTCATCTCCCTTTCGGTAAGCTTCAACCTTTGCCAATCCCTCACAGACCCTGGTCCCACATAGCTGTTGACTTCATCACAGACCTTCCTGAATCCTCTGGTAACTCCACCATCCTTGTCATAGTAGACAATTTTTCTAAAATGTGTCATCTGGTTCCTCTTCCTCATTTACCTAACGCCATGGAATTGGCTGAGTGTATGTTCCAGCAGGTGTTCCGTCTGTATGGGATTCCGGAGGACATCGTCTCTGACCGCGGGCCCCAGTTTGTCTCCCGGGTGTGGCTTGCCTTCTGTGACCGACTGGGGGTTGCACTCAGCCTCTCCTACGGGTACCATCCCCAGACCAATAAGCAGACGGAACACCTGAACCAAGAAATGGGGAAGTACCTCCGCCAACAATGATCTGCCTCTCCACACGACTGGAGTCGGTGTATGGCCTGGGCCGAATACTCTCAGAACTCACTCATGCATTCATCCCTCCGGCTTACTCCTGCCGCGCTCTGCGCGTGAATCTACACCTTTTTTCTCCCTGAGTATTCATTACACATGCGCCGAATACAACCGGTGTAAACCTTACAGTGAAATGCTTACTTACAAGCCCTTAACCAACAATGCCGTTTTTAAGAAAAATAAATAAAAAATAAATAGTGTTCAGTAATAAATGTATAAGGCTATATAGGCTATATACAGGGGGTACCGGTACAGAGTCAATGTGCGGGGGCACTGGTTAGTTGAGGTACTGTAATTGAGGTAATATGTACATGTGGGTAGAGTTAAAGTGTATAAAATAAACAGAGTAGCAGCGTAAAAGAGGAGGTTGGGGTGGGGGGCAATGCAAATAGTCCGGGTAGCCATGATTAGCTGTTCAGGAGTCTTATGGCTTGGGGGTAGAAGCTGTTAAGAAGCATTTTGGACCTAGACTTGGCGCTCCGGTACCGCTTGCCATGCGGTAGCAGAAAGAGTCTATGACTAGGGTGGCTGGAGTCTTTGACAATTTTTAGGGCCTGGTATAGAGGTCCTGGATGGCAGGAAGCTTGGCCCCAGTGATGTACTGGGCCGTACGCACTACCCTCTGTAGTGCCTTGCGGTTGGAGGCCGAGCAGTTGCCATACCAGGCAGTGATGCAACCAGTCAGGATGCTCTCGATGGTGCAGCTGTATACCTTTTTGAGGATCTGAGGACCCATGCCAAATCTTTTCAGTCTCCTTAGGGGGAATAGGTTTTGTCGTGCCCTCTTCACGACTGTCTTGGTGTGTTTGGACCATGACATTTTTTCTGGTGATGTGGACACCAAGGAACTTGAAGCTCTCAACCTGTTCCACTACAGCCCTGTCGATGAGAATGGGGACGTGCTCAGTCCTCTTTTTTTTTTCCTGTAGTCCACAATCATCTCATTTGTCTTGATCATGTTGAGGGAGAGGTTGTTATCCTGGCACCACATGGCCAGGTCTCTGACCTCCTCCCTATAGGCTGTCTCATCGTTGTCGGTGATCAGGCCTACCACTGTTGTGTCGTCGGCAAACTTAATGATGGTGTTGGAGTCGTGCCTGGCCATGCAGTCATGGGTGAACAGGGAGTACAGGAGGGGACTGAGCACGCACCCCTGAGGGGCCCCCGTGTTGAGGATTAGCGTGGCAGATGTGTTGTTACCTACCCTTACCACCTGGGAGCGGCCCGTCAGGAAGTCCAGGATCCAGTTGCAGAGGGAGGTGTTTAGTCCCAGTGTCCTTAGCTTAGTGATGAACTTGGAGGGCACTATGGTGTTGAACGCTGACCTGTAGTCAATGAATAGCATTCTCACATAGGTGTTCCTCTTGTCCAGGTGGGAAAGGGCATTTTGGAGTGCAATAGAGATTGCATCATCTGTGGATCTGTTGGGGCGGTATGCAAATTGGAGTGGGTCTAGTGTTTCTGGGATAATGGTGCTGATGTGAGCCATGACCAGCCTTTCAAAGCACTTCATGGCTACAGACGTGAGTGCTACGGGTTGGTAGTCATTTAGGCAGGTTATCTTAGTGATTTTGGGCACAGGGACTATGGTGGTCTGCTTGAAACATGTTGGTATTACAGACTCAGTCAGGGACATGTTGAAAATGTCAGTGAAGACACTTGCCAGTTGATCAGCGCATGCTCAGAGTACATGTCCTGGTAATCCGTCTGGCCCTGCGGCCTTGTGAATGTTGACCCATTTAAAGGTCTTACTCACATCTAATTAAGTTTCCCTGCATTAAAGTCCTCGGCCACTAGGAGTGCTGCCTCTGGATGAGCGTTTTCCTGTTTACATATGGCCTTATACAGCTCATTGAGTGCAATCTTAGTGCCAGCATCAGTTTGTGGTAGTAAATAGACAGCTACGAAAAATATAGATAAAACTCTCTTGGTAAATAGTGTGGTCTATAGCTTATCATGAGATACTCTACCTCAGGCGAGCAAAACCTCGAGACTTCCTTAGTATTAGATTTTGTGCACCAGTTGTTGTTTACAAATATACACAGACCGCTACCCCTTGTCTTACCGGAGTCAGCTGTTCTATCCTGCCGATGTAGCGTGTATCCCGCCAGCTGTATGTTATCCATGTCGTCGTTCAGCCTCGACTCGGTGAAACATAAGATATAAAAAAATGTGTATGTCCCGTTGGTAGGATAACCTTAATCTTAGGTCATCCAATTTATTTATTTACAATTATTGAACATTGGCTAATAGGATTGATGGAAGAGGCAGTTTACTCGCTCGCCGTCGGATCCTTACAAGGCACCCCAACCTACGCCCACGATATCTCCGTCTCTTTCTCATGCGAATGACAGGGATTTGGGCCTTGTCGGGTGTCTGTAGAATATCCTTCGTGTCCGACTCGTTGAAGAAAAAATCTTTGTCCAATTCAAGGTGAGTAATCGCTGTCCTGATATCCAGAAGCTCTTTTTGGTCATAAGAGACGGTGGCAGAAACATTATGTACAGAATAAATTACAAATAACGCGAAAAAAACACATAACAGTACAATTGGTTAGAGGGCTGTAAAACGGCAGCCATCTTCACACCTCCTCCTCCATGCTTCACGGTGGGAACCACACATGCGGAGATCATCCGTTCACCTATTCTGCGTCTCACAAAGACACGGCGGTTGGAACCAAAAATCTCAAATTTGGTCTCCCGAGTGGCGCAGTGGTCTAAGGCACTGCATCGCAGTGCTAGCTGTGCCACTAGAGATCCTGGTTCGAATCCAGGCTCTGTCGTAGCCGGCCGCGACTGGGAGACCCATGGGGCGGCGCACAATTGGCCCAGCGTCGTCCAGGGTATGGGAGGGAATGGCCGGCAGGGATGTAGCTCAGTTGGTACAGCATGGCGTTTGCAACGCCAGGGTTGTGGGTTTGATTCCCATGGGGGGCCAGTATGAAAAAATATTTTAAAAAATAATAATGTATGCACTCACTACCTGTAAGTCGCTCTGGATAAGAGCGTCTGCTAAATGACTTAAATGTAAATGTAAAATGGACTCATCAGACCAAAGGACAGATTTCCACCGGTCTAAGGTTCATTGCTCGTGTTTCTTGGCCCAAGCAAGTCTCTTCTTCTTATTGGTGTCCTTTAGTAGTGGTTTCTTTGCAGCAATTGGACCATGAAGGCCTGATTCACGCAGTCTCCTCTGAACAGTTGATGTTGAGATGTGTCTGTTCCTTGAACTCTGTGAAGCATTTATTTGGGCTGCAATCTGAGGTGCAGTTAACTCTAATGAACTTATCCTCTGCAGCAGAGGTAACTCTGGGTCTTCCTTTCATGTGGTTGTCCTCATGAGAGCCAGTTTCATCATAGCGCTTGATGGTTTTTGCGACTGCACTTGAAGAAACTTTCAAAGTTCTTGAAATGTTCCGTATTGACTGACCTTCAAGTCTTAAAGTAACGATGGACTGTCGTTTCTCTTTACTTATTTGAGCTGTTCTTGCCATAATATGGACTTGATCTAGTTACTACATGATTCCATATGTGTTATTTCATAGTTCTGATGTCTTCACTATTATTCTACAATGTAGAAAATAGTAAAAATAAAGAAAAACCCTGGAATGAGTAGGTGTGTCCAAACTTTTGACTGGTACTGTATAGCAGAGCGCGTTCGACACACCCACTCCCTTCCACACACCCACTACTTTCCTTTCGACACGCCCAAGCTCTGGTCGCCATATTGGGCTGCAGCTACCCCCTTCTCCACAGATACAGCCATGCATTAACTGACCTACCTACTGCTCTCTCTTTTCAATTAACTCACATTTCACAAATCAAAAAACAGCAAGGTGGTTGCTAGGTAAATACTCAATAACTGTTACCATTCCAAACAACTGATTCCACACTATTTTTAACTAACCAACAATGAAACCGAAAATAACAACTCATAAAATAATCCTACAATATATAATCATAATACTGCATTTGAATAGCTGAAACTGTCTCTGAAACAGTCTCTATTTTTCTGAACCGTTTTTACACCACAGCGAGAATGTCCCCTCTCTCACCTACACTTTCCCTTCTCGGTTTCAGAATGCCTCTTTCTTCTCATTTGAAAAGGATCCTCCACCCCACTGGTTAAAATGTAATGCGTTGAAATAAATAGCTCCAATTCTTACATTGCTCTCCTTTTGTTCTTATATCTTGAAAAAAAAAAAGAATGGTGGCCAATGGAAGCAGAGGCTTAGCTATAATGCTTGGGAACAATAATGTATGCACAAGGATTTTAGGAAAAAAATCCCTATTGGATTGCCCTATTTAGATTCCCATACAGTTATGACGTGAGCTTTCTCCATCCATTGTTTATGAATGAGAGGTCCGTCACAGCCCAGAGTCTGCTCATTGTGCAGAACTCAGAATTAAAGAGGGACTTGATGTGAAAGAGAACAGCCACGGGAGAAAATACTCTTGTTCATTTTTTGGCATTCACACTGGCCGTCTGCACCCAAATCACACATCAAACATATGGAAAATTCCTCCTCAGTGTGACAGAAGCCATATAAATTGCCATTAGCCCTGCACATATGAATGGGCCTCAGACTGGCCTGTCTGTGTCTGTGGAGGCAGAGCCAGAGTGAACCAGCTTAGTGTGTCTCAATCTTGTAAAACAGACTGACTGGCCTGTGAGGGCTCAGGACACATTCACAATTACATTTTAGTCAATAAGCAGATGCTCTCATCCAGAGCGATTTACAGTTAGTGCATTCATCTTAAGATAGCTAGGTGACACAACCACATACCAAAGTCATAGTAAATATGTTTTTCATCAATAAAGAAGTTATCAGCAAAGTCAGTGCTAGTAGGAAAAGACAAGTGCAAGCTTTTTATTTTATGGCTTGGGGGGGGGGGGGGACTCTTTGAAGAGGTAGACGTTTTTGGAAGATGGGCAGGGACTCTGCTATCCTAGTGTCAGGGGGAAGCTCATTCCACCATTGGGATGCCAGGACAGAGAAGAGCTTTGACTGGGATGAGCTGGAGCTGATGGCCAAGAGTCCAGAGGTGGCAGAGTGTTTGGGTTTGGGTGTAGGATTTGAGCAAAGCCTGAATTTAGGATGAGGCATTTCCCCTTGCTGTTCCGTAGGAAAGCACAATGGTCTTGTAGTGGATGCGAGCCTCGACTGGAAGGCAGTGGAGTGTGCGGAGGAGTGGGGTGACATGAGAGACCTTGGGAAGGTTGAACACCAGGCGGGCTATGGCGTTCTGGATAAGTTGCAGGGGTTTGATGGCACTAGCGGGGAGCCCAGTCAACAGGGTAGTCCAGACGGGAGATGACAAGTACCTCGATTAGGACCTGCGCCGCTTCCTGTGTGAGGAAAGGTCGTACTCTGCGGATGTTGTAGAGCATGAACCTTAAGGAGCGAGTCACTGCTTTGATGTTTGCAGAGAACGACAGGGTGTTGTCCAAGGTCATACCAAGGTTCTTTGCACTCTGGGAGGGGGACACCGTGGAGTTGTCAACCGTGATGGAGAGGTCTTTGAGTGGGCAGGCCTTCCCCGGGAGGAAGAGTAGCTCCGTCTTGTCGAGGTTGAGCTTGAGGGGGTGGACCGATACCCAAGCTGAGATGTCTGACAGGCACGCAGAGATGCATGTCACTACGTGAGTGTCAGAAGGGGGGAAGGAGAAAAGTAGTTGAGTGTCATCTGCATAGCAATGATAGGAGAGACCATGTGAGGACAGAGCTAAGTGACTTGGTGTATAGAAAGAAGAGGAGAGGGCCTAGAACCGAGCCCTGGGGGACACCAATAGTGAGAGTACGTGGTGCAGACACAGATCCTCTCCACGTCATCTGGTAGTAGCGGCCTGCCAGGTAGGATGCAATCCAGGAGTGTGCAGGGCCTGAGACGCCCAGCCCTGAGAGGGTGGAGAGGAGAATTTGATGGTTCACTGTGTCGAAGGCAGTGGATAGATCTAGGATGATAAGAACAGAGGAGAGAGAGTCAGCTTTGACAGAGCGGAGAGCCTCTGTGACACAGAGGAGAGTGGCACTCAGTTGAGTAAGCCGTCTTGACACTAAAGTTTCTCCCTCTAGGTGACAGGGGCCAGCTGAGGGTTTCAACGCCCTACAGATATCTTCCTACTGGGGAAAGTGAATGTTACTGAGGAGTCATGTTAGGAACGAGCATGTACTCTTTCTTACCCATGGGAGGAACATCAATAGACATTATAGTATTCTTAGAATCCATAGAATTACTACATTGTGAAATATTTGATGGGATCCAAATGAGATGCAAAACAACAACAAAAACCATTATGGCGAACTGCCTCATGGAATCTTTAGGGACAATATATTACGAGACGATGTAGGCTACACAATAATGAGATCAGAATCCATTTCACCATGTGACCAACAACTCCACACAACAGCAATCCATTATGCAGAAAGAGGAGCGAGGTAATGTTGTTCGTGGGGAGGGATTTGTGGATGACCATAACTCATCCTGCCTAGTCCTTCACAGCAGGGAGAGCAGAGAGAGTGACATACAGCAACATGGCTTGTCAGTGACGGTGTGCATAATTACTGGTGAGATGGATGGTTTACTCCTGTCCTGACCAATCACTTCACTCCATTTTTGTCTCTAATGAACGAGGTGAGAGACGACACTCTGACATCGACACCGTCGCCCCCTGCAGGGTGCTGTAAATCTTCCGCTCGAAGTCATTCAGTGTATGTGACAATAAAACATGTTTTATTAATTTTTTTGAGTGGCAGGGGGCTGGGATGGGGTAGGCGGGCAGAAACAGCCTAGGGATAGGTAGTCTCAGCTCAGGTGGGACCAATGGCAGTCCACCCTCTCTTTATCACCCCAGTGATCAAGATGATTAAAGCCATCATTACATTAGAGAGTGTAGGATCATTTAAAGAACATGTCTTAAACATGTCTTTCCTGGAAGTCATGCATCCTCTATGAGAGGAAAAAGATCAGGGAGGAAGAGAACTCTGCTCTGACCCACTTACTACAGTGCAGTGAAGGTGAAGGCTGCTGAGGGGAGGATGGCTCATTATAATGGCTGGAATGGAGTCAATGGAATGGTATCAAACACATGGTTTCCATGTGGTTGATACCATTCCATTGACCATTCCAGCCATTATTATGAGCCTCTACTGCTACAGTGAGCCAGGGCCTCTCACCTCAACGTCTTAGATATTTTCTCTGCTCACCATTCAACCTCCAAGTTGTGTCTTTGCCTCCCACCTTCCCTTTGATAGCTGTTTGTTTTGCTGGGATAAGGCTGCCTCTGAGAGGCCTGTGAGTGTGGCAACCCAGAGGGAGTATTTGAAAGCCTTTAAATGGCTCTGTGTGCTGCGTGTGCTCCTCGCTCGGTGTTGTCTCTGCGACCCAACAGAACCTCTGATGTTGACTGCGTGTTTTTGTTGTGGAAATAGGAGATCGTGGTGAGGTGGGACAGAGGGCTGCTGGTTGTGCTGGTGGGTGGGTGGGTGTGTTTGTCTGTGTTGTTGTTGTTGTTGTTGCTTCGGGTTGTTTCCTTTTTAGTAGCTCCGCCCCCTCTCTCTCTCCTCCTCTCTCTCCCAGCTCCACCCAGCTCCTACATTGGCATTATGGTAACAGGAAGGTAGGGTTGTGGCGGAGATGAGTAGCTGAACGGTGTCTGTTTGTTAAATGATGTAATATATAAATCACCCGCAGATATAATTTGAGAGCTGCTGTAAAAACGATGACTGTCAGAGCTCAAGTGGTTTATTGAGTAGATGCAGGAGCAGCTGTGGGGGCAGTGCCACAGGGTTCAGTGCTGCTCAGTGCTCGGGTGAACTGGGAGGCTCGGCAGCCTACACAACACCACACCGGGGCTGGCCTGTGGCGGATGGGCTCCACTGTTTGTTTAACCTTATCTGGGGTTGTAATATTAGCGGTCTGTGCTGAGTGGATTTAAAAAAGGAAACCCCTTTTATTACCTTCATGGGTTCAGTAACTTCCTCCAGAGTTGATAACCGTGCTATGATAACCTTTTCATCAACACTTACTTCAGTACTGCACATTTAAACAGGGTGGTAGAACTGTCTGAAAAACCTGTCAACAGTTCTCTAATTGATTAATTACAGTATATCAAACACAGCTCTCATTTTAGTAGCGTTTCATTTTAATACGAATTAAGTTAGAATCAACATAACTAGACCATGACTAGGTCTTAGCCAATAAATAAAAATGTCTATGAGGATCAGAACATAAAAAAAGAGACACACTATTTGGACAGTTTATTAGTTGACGAAAATGGTTTGCTCCTACAGACAGTGAGTCACGTGGATTGCTATATAAAGCAGGCAGAAAGGCATCGAGGCATTCAGTTACTGTTCGATTGAACGTTACAATGGGCTAAATGAGTAACCTAAGCTACTTTGAGCGGGATATGATCGTCAATGCCAGGCACGCAGGTTCGAGTATCTCAGAAACGGCCGGCCTCCTAGGCTTTTCACAAATTACAGTATCTAGGGTTTACCGAGAATGGTGCGACAAACAAAAGACATTCAGTCAGCGGCAGTCCTGTAGGCAAAAAAAGCTTGTTGATGAGATCGTAGGAGAATGGCAAGAATTTTGCAAACTAACAGGAGGGGGCACAAACAGGCAAATAGCGGCTCAGTACAACAGTGATGTGCAGAACGGCATCTCGGAACGCACAACTAGTCTGTCCTTGTCATGGATGAGCTATTGCAGCAGACGACCACACCGGGTTCCATTCCCATCAGTTAAAAACAAGAAGAAGCGGCTCCAGTGGGCACGCGAACACCAACACTGGACAACTGAGGAGTGGAAAAACATTGATTGGTCTGATGAATCCCAGTTCCTGATTCGTCATGCTGATGGCAGAGTCCGGATTTGGTGTATGCAGCATGAGTCCATGGCCCCATCCTGCCTGGTGTCAACGATACAGGCTGGTGGCAGTCGTGTACTGGTGTGGGGAATGTTTTCCTGGTACACGTTAGGTCCCTTGACACAAATTGAGCAACTTTTCAATGCCCCAAATAATTCAGGCTGTTCTGGAGGCAAAGGGGGGTCCGACCCGGTATTAGATGGGTGTACCTAATAAACGGTCCACTGAGTGTATATTTTAGTATTTGCAGCAGTCTGCTGACCTCCAGTAGTGTATTAGTCAGTGTACTGACATGATAATTCAGCCCTCTTCCAGACTGCAGCTAGACCGGCCTGATCTGCTGCTCCTACGTACTTAAACACGCTGTCCTCACACATCACATCACTGGGCTGCCCGGCCTGCCTGCCCCATGGTGCAGCAGTGCCATCTAACCAACAGAGAAAGGCACAATACACTGTTTATGCTCCTTTCCAGCATTTTGTCATTCCTTCTCCCCCGGCACAATTACATCAACACCAGGGTCTTCCCACTGATCACAAATGACAATCGTGGGACCCGGGCCAAGACCGTCCTGGAATATTGCCGATAGAAATTATGCTTCCACCACAAAAACATGGTCATTATATTTTCATGGTTTTGAATCTAACTTTGGTCCTTTAAGTTAAGTTTTTTTGTTTATGTTTATGAATATTGTATGACATTCCAAAAGGGAAAAAACACAGGCTTGAAGCTAGCATAAAATTCAACCAAATGCAAATATATGATAAGTAAGATAATTGAGGTTCTGAAAAATACATGTTCCTGAAATTAAAAATAACTTATTTTGTTTGGTAGGAATTATTGTCCGTTGTGTTTAAAGTTTATGTGGCTCTAAAGAGACTAATTTGGAGAATAAAAAGTATAATTTTTCCCTGATATGTCCTTAAACCAAAAGTCCCTGGCACACATGTCAGCTGTACCAGTATGGGAGACATGGAAGATACTGTACCAGATGCACCACCTCTGGTCAACTTAATGAATTCAATGTGTCAACCAAGAGAACCTAACCACCGCTGTCTGGACTAACTCTGTATAGGATTACATTAACAAAAGGTAACATTGAGCTACACTGTCTCTTAGCCTGAGGAAAGGTTGTATTTCCAGATGAGATCTCATGGATATTGTGAGAGAGGCAGGCTGTTAAAGGTAGATTCAGCAATATGACGTACAAAGTAAACAGCATAGCGGGTCAATTTCCGCAACAACTAAGAGCGTTGAAGCGCGAGTGTAGACTTTTCCGCTGTTTTGGTACTGTACCTACCACACTGTAACAGCGTGAAGCGAACCTGTGCACTTGCGCAGATACAGTGTGTGACTGTGTGAGAGGGAAGTCTTGCCTCTCGCTCATCAGAATATCTGCGGTGCTGCACCTTTTAAAGGAGACATGGTTCACATTGAGAGTGGGACAGCAGCCAGTTCAGGGTGGGAGTAGAAGACACATTCAGACCTAGCCAGAGCCTGAGAAATTAAAAGGGGGGAAGCTTGGAGCGCTTTACCACATAGTAAGCAGACATAATTGGTATGGAGTGCTATAACAATATTTATGCATTATCCCTGTTTAGACACAGTTACTTCGAAATGCACACACATTATTTCAAAATCTGTGTGAGGAATTTCCTCAGTACCCAAAACCATTTCAGCATATCACTTGAATAAAAGGAAAAAGGAATGTACTTAAATATTGCAATGTTGTTTTTTACAGTAAGGGTACAGTAGGCTATGTGTAATTGAATTGTATTTTAGTCTTTCATGGCAGTTTTCGTGGAGAGGGGTTGGAACCACAATTTCAGGGATGTGTGTTAGAGACCACATTAGTATTAGTAACTCTCTGCCTGGCTCCTGGTTGACCTCCCAACCCCATCCCCACCCCACCCCTGCCCTCCGGCCACACTTGGAAGTCCACCAAGTGAACCAGAAAAAAATAAACAACAAGCATACTGCCTCAGCAATGCTCAGAGGTAGCCTTTCGCTACCTCATTCATAAAAAATGAGTTGTCCGACCCATCTGGGATTTCTATTTAACTCTTTTGACACGCGCACACACACACGCACCCTGGGACTGACACCTCCCTCTGCAACTGAATCCTGGACTTCCTGACGGCCAGCCACAGGTGGTGAGGGTAGGCAACATCACCTCCGCCACGCTGACCCTCAACACGGGGGCCCCACAAGGGCGTGTGCTTAGTCCCCTCCTGTACTCCCTGTTCACCCACGACAGCGTGGCCATGCACGACGCCAACACTTTCATCAAGTTTGCTGCTGACACGAAGGTGGTAGGCCTGATTACCAGCGACGATGAAATAGCCTACAGGGAGGAGGTCAGTGACCTGGCAGTGTGGTACAAGGACAACAACCTCAACCCTCAATGTCAGTAAGACCAAGGAGCTGATCTTCGACTACAGGAAATGGAGGGCCGAACACGCCCCCATCCACATTGATGGGGCTGTAGTGGAGCGGATCGAGAGCTTCAAGTTCATCTGTGTCCAAATCACTAAGGACTTAAAATGGTCCACACACACGCAGACAGTCGTGAAGAGAGTGCCTCTTCCCCCACAGGAGGTTGAAAAGATTTGGCATGGGCCCTCAAATCCTTAAAAAGAGGATCTTTGAGAGCTTGTGGATTGGCTGCATCACTGCTTGCTATGGCAACTGCACTGCCCTCGATCGCATGGCGCTACAGAGGGTGGTGAGGACAGCCCAGCATATCACTGAGGCTGAGCTCCCTAACATCCTGGACCTTTACATCAGGCGGTGTGAAAGGAAGGCCATAGACTGTTCTCTCTGCTTCTGCATGGCAAGCGGTACCGAAGCAACAAGTCTGACACCAACAGGCTCCTGAATAGCTTCTATCTCCAAGCCATAAGACTGCTAAATAGCTAAGAAAATGGCTACACTGAATATCTGCATTGACCCTTTTATTGTATAAAAAAAAATTGCACTGACTCTATGCACACTCACAGGACTCTTCACACACACTCACATTGACACTCCAACACACACACACACACACACACACACACACACACTTAATTTGCTCACACACACATAACATGCACAGACGTTCTTACTGACTCTACACACACACACACACACTCACATACAATCATCATATACGCTGATGGTACTCTGTTTATCATATATCCGAATGCCTATTGACCTTACCCCTATCCAGAGGTTCCCAAACTTTTCTGGCCCATGACCCCATTTTCATATCTGAAAATTATCGCGACCAGACCCCAACCATGTGAAAATAATTACGTACTTTTTATTTGGGGCTATGGCAGTCAATTGAAAAACATTTTAACATTCTGATTGTCTTCTCAACTCACCATCACATACTTTTAATGTGGGACTATGACAGTCAATTGCAAATTAGTCTGACATAATGTATCTTCTCACCACCATTAATGAGATGGGTGTGCTTGATGCATGTCGCGTTGGAGCCTCTCAAAGTCAGGGGGCGTGGTCGGAGCTCTAGAAAGAGGCTCGAGTTCCTGAGTTGGAAGACCGTTCAAAAAAACTGGGAGCTCGTTCCCAGTTGTCTTGAACGCACTGAAGTCGGAAGTCAGAGATTTCCGAGTTCCCAGTTCCAAGTTCCCAGTTGTTTTGAACGCGGCATTAATGCTCAGAGGGAGACGGCAGGGTATTCACTTTGAGTCACGAACCAAAACTCCTCCGTGGTGACCCATGAATGCATTTGGTCACATGACTGCTTGATCAGGTGTTCGAATTCTCTTACCGGCATGTCAACTAAGCCAGGATCACAGTCAAACAGATTGGGAAGTAGGTCCCAAAGCGCTCTTCTAAGCATTGGAGGTGAGCAGTCATCACTTGTGTGGGACACTTGCTGATGCAGTTTTTCGTTAGAAACATGCACAGCTGAGGGAATGGGGCATGGTTGGCTTTTAAAGACTCTCTCTCCAATAATAATAATTTCCTCTGAATCTACTGATTCGGTCACTCATCTGTAGAATGTTTTTGTATTTCCCCTGCATGCTTGCGTTCAGTTTGTTCAGTTTCCCAAATATATCTGTTACATAGGCAAGGAGAAATTTGTATTTCATTACACAGAAAGTCAACCAAGTCAGTTTTTTTTTCTGACATCCATTGTGAATGAGAACAGTTCCTCTCTCAATGCGAAAAATCTTTCCAACAGCCCCCCCGATAACCACCAAGCCTTGGTGTGAAATAGAACATTGTCATGCTCTGATTCCATATCCCCACATAGTTTTGCAAACAGTCGTGCACGCAGTGGATGTGGTTTGGTGTAGTTTACAATCAAAGTTACCTGCTGCAGTATGTCTCCGAGTTCTGTGCTCAGCCCTTTTGCCGGTCAGTTGCTCTCGGTGTATCATACAATCCGTCCATATGGCAGAGGGAGACACATTCATAACTAAAGTGCAGAGGCTTACCTGCCGTCCCGCCATAGATGGAGCCCCATCTGTGCAAAAGCCCACCATTTGATCACATGGAATCTGTTTTTTGGCAGTCACTACCATCAGGGGACGTTCATGAATTGTTTTATTCTGTGTTGTTACAGCATTCAACCCACATAATGCATAGCGTATTTAATAAAAAAAAAAAAAATTATAATCGAACTGAAACCGAACCAACATCAAAAAGCACTAATCACTGTGTCAAGAAGCAGTGCAGAGTCGTGTTTCAGAGGACGCATGGCTCTCGACCGTTGCCTCTCCCGAGTCCGTACGGGAGTTGCAGCGATGGGACAAGACTGTAACTACCAATTGGATATCACAAAATTGGGGAGAAAAAGGGGTAAAATAAAAAAACGGGGAAAAAACAAATAGCTCAATGCTAAAATATGGTATTGGCATTGACCCTGGAACTGACTCTGTATTTCGCTGACTTACTTTCTCGTGTTCTTCTTGTTTCTATTTCTCATGTGTTTTTGTTCTACTCTATTGTGATATAATGATATTGATTAATGCATTTTTGGGAAAGAGCTGGCATGAAAGGCATTTCACTGCACATGACAATAAAACTTGAAACACCCATCCACCCACCCTCTGTCTACTGATGACAATAGCATCCTGTGAGGAACCTGATGGAACAGGGAGTTTCACACCATGTAAAAAGCCTCCAAAGAGCATGGAAGTCACGTGGAACCGTGACTATAGTCCATAAATGTTGAAAAACCTGCTAGCAGTAGACATTATGACCATAGTTTTCCCCCTTAGAGGGCATGAAACTGAACTGTTGCATGTGATGTGAAGCAAAAGCAGGTTTATGGAGTTGGCTTGTCTTTCTGAGTTCAGCCCAGGGAATAGAGAGAGGGATAGACTTGAAAGAATGTTGAGGTTCTCTGATCACAGTTTCTGCCAACCTTTTTCATGGAGATCATACCGGGGGAACAATGATATGCACTACAAGGCTCTAAAGCTGACATCCTTGATCATCCAAAAAATAACTATTGTACTAGAATCTGAAGAGAATTCTTAAAACACAAAAACTGTCCAGTTATGCTGATGATTATAGAATGTTTGTAAAATACATTTGCCTGATTTTGCAAGAATGTTCCTAAAAAACGTTTAACCTGTTCTTTAAAGGTTCCCAGAATGTTTCCTTAGGTAGTGCGAACAGTCTGGTGGGAACATTGTGGGGACATCCCAAAAATATTTTCCCAAAACACAAAAACTGTCCAGTTGTGCGGATGATGGACTCCCGAGTGGCGCAGTGGTCTAAGGCACTGCATCGCAAAGCTAGCTGTGCCACTAGAGATCCTGGTTCGAGTACAGGCTCTGTCGCAGCCGGCCACAACCGGGAGACCCATGGGTGGCGCACAATTGGTCCAGCGTTGTCCAAGGTAGGGGAGGGTTTGGCCGGCAGGGATGTGGGTTCGTTTCCTACGGGGGGCCAGTATAAAAAATATATACATATGCATTCTCTAACTGTAAGTCGCTCTGGATAAGAGCGTCTGCTAAATGACTAAAATGTAAATGATTCTACAATGTTTATTTTAGGGTGCAAAAAAACATTCACCTGATGTTACAAGAACGTTCACAGAACACATTTCGTCTGTTCATTAAAAGGTTCCCAGAATGTTTTATTAGGTTGTGGAATATGGTCATTGTGATATGGTCTCAAAACACAGAAACTGTCCAGTTGAGCTGATTATTACGATATTTCTATTAGGTTGCAAAAAACATTCGCCTGATGTTGAAAGAACATTCCCAGAACATATTTTTTGTGTTCTTTAAATGTTCTTAAAACATTTCTTTAGGTTGTGGGAACATTGTGATTATACGACTGGAGATAGGTTCCCAAAACACAAAACTGTCCAGTTGAGCTGACATTCAGATAATGTTTGTATCACTGTGCACAAAATATTCCTTTGATGTTGCAAGAATGTTGACAGAACAGTTCTTTAAAGGTTCACAGAAGATTTAATTAGGTTGTGGGAACAGTGTGGGTACATTACAACAGATAGGTTCCGTAAACACAAAATATGCTCAGTTGTGATGACATTCCTAAAATGTTTAAGTTAGGTTGCACAGGATATTCTCTTAATGTTGTAAGAATGTTCCCAGAACATTTAATTAAGTTATGGGAGTTGTCTGGGATGTTGCAAGAATATTATTGTGATATTCACATACAGTAGGTTGCACAGAACATTCCCACAATTATCAACAATTTCCTAATGTCCGTTGTTATGACGTTCATAGCATATTTGTTTTAAGTTTAACATAATATTCCATTTACTGTATGTTCACGCAATATATATATATATATATATATATATATATATATATATATATATATATATATACAGTGGGGGAAAAAAGTATTTAGTCAGCCACCAATTGTGCAAGTTCTCCCACTTAAAAAGATGAGAGAGGCCTGTAATTTTCCTCATAGGTACACGTCAACTATGACAGACAAAATGAGAAAAAAAAATCCAGAAAATCACATTGAAGGATTTTTAATGAATTTATTTGCAAATGATGGTGGAAAATAAGTATTTGGTCAATAACAAAAGTTTCTCAATACTTTGTTATATACCCTTTGTTGGCAATGACACAGGTCAAACGTTTTCTGTAAGTCTTCACAAGGTTTACACACACTGTTGCTGGTATTTTGGCCCATTCCTCCATGCAGATCTCCTCTAGAGCAGTGATGTTTTGGGGCTGTCGCTGGGCAACACAGACTTTCAACTCCCTCCAAAGATTTTCTATGGGGTTGAGATCTGGAGACTGGCTAGGCCACTCCAGGACCTTGAAATGCTTCTTACGAAGCCACTCCTTTGTTGCCCGGGCGGTGTGTTTGGGATCATTGTCATGCTGAAAAACCCAGCCACGTTTCATCTTCAATGCCCTTACTGATGGAAGGAGGTTTTCACTCAAAATCTCACGATACATGGCCCCATTCATTCTTTCCTTTACACGGATCAGTCGTACTGGTCCCTTTGCAGAAAAACAGCCCCAAAGCATGATGTTTCCACCCCCATGCTTCATAGTAGGTATGGTGTTCTTTGGATGCAACTCAGCATTCTTTGTCCTCCAAACACGACGAGTTGAGTTTTTACCAAAAAGTTATATTTTGGTTTCATCTGACCATATGACATTCTCCCAATCCTCTTCTGGATCATCCAAATGCACTCTAGCAAACTTCAGACGGGCCTGGACATTTACTGTCTTAAGCAGGGGGACACGTCTAGCACTGCAGGATTTGAGTCCCTGGTGGCGTAGTGTGTTACTGATGGTAGGCTTTGTTACTTTGGTCCCAGCTCTCTGCAGGTCATTCACTAGGTCCCCCGTGTGGTTCTGGGATTTTTGCTCACCGTTCTCGTGATCATTTTGACCCCATGGGGTGAGATCTTGCGTGGAGCCCCAGATCGAGGGACATTATCAGTGGTCTTGTATGTCTTCCATTTCCTAATAATTGCTCCCACAGTTGATTTCTTCAAACCAAGATGCTTACCTATTGCAGATTCAGTCTTCCCAGCCTGGTGCAGGTCTACAATTTTGTTTCTGGTGTCCTTTGACAGCTCTTTGGTCTTGGCCATAGTGGAGTTTGGAGTGTGACTGTTTGAGGTTGTGGACAGGTGTCTTTTATACTGATAACAAGTTCAAACAGGTGCCATTAATACAGGTAACCAGTGGAGGACAGAGGAGCCTCTTAAAGAAGAAGTTACAGGTCTGTGAGAGCTAGAAATCTTGCTTGTTTGTAGGTGACCAAATACTTATTTTCCACCATAATTTGCTAATAAATTCATAAAAAATCCTACAATGTGATTTTCTCTATTTTTTTTCCTCAATTTGTCTGTCATAGTTGACGTGCACCTATGATGAAAATTACAGGCCTCTCTCATCTTTTTAAGTGGGAGAACTTGCACAATTGGTGGCTGACTAAATACTTTTTTCCCCCACTGTATATATATATATATATATACTGTTTATATAAATATATTCACAAAAGTATGTCGACACCCCTTCAAATTAGTGGATTTGGCTATTTCAGCCATACCCGTTGCTGACATGTGTATAAAATCGAGAACACAGCCAACACAAACATTGGCAGTAGAATTGGCTTACTGAAGAGCTCAGTGACTTTCAACAGGGCACCGTCATAGGAGAGCACCTTTCCAACAAGTCAGTTCGTCAGATTTCTGCCCTGCTAGAGCTGCCCCAGTCAACTGTAAGTTTCCATGGCCGACCAGCCGCACACAAGCCTAAGATCACCATACGCAATGCCAAGCGTCGGCTGGAGTGGTGTAAAGCTCGCAGCTATTGGACTCTGGAGCAATGGAAACGTGTTCTCTGGTGTGATAAACCATGCTTCACCATCTGTCAGTCCGACGGACTAATCTGGGTTTGGCGGATGCCAGGAGAACGCTACCTGCCCCAATGCATAGTGCCAACTGTAAAGTTTGGTGAAGAAGGAATAATGGTCTGGGGCTGTTTTTCATGGTTCGGGCTAGGCCCCTTAGTTCCAGTGAAGGGAAATCTTAACGCTACAGCATATAATTACATTCTAGACGATTCTGTGCTGCCAACATTGTGGCAACAGTTTGGGGAAGGCCCTTTCCTGTTTCAGCATGAAAATGCCCCCGTGCACAAAGCGAGGTCCATACAGAAATTGTTTGTTGAGATCAGTGTGAAAGAACTTGACTGGCCTGCACAGAGCCCTGACCTCAACACCATCGAACACCTTTGGAATAAATTGGAACGCCGACTGCGAGCCAAGCCTAATCGCCCAACATCAGTGCCCAATCTCATTAATGCTTTTTATGGCTGAATGGAAGCAAGGCCCTGCAGCAATGTTCCAACATCTAGTGAAAAGCCTTCCCAGAAGAGTGGAGGCTGTTATAGCAGCAAAGGGGGGACCAATTCCATATTAATGCCCATGATTTTGGAATGAGATGTTTGACGAGCAGGTGTCCACATACTTTTGGTCATGTAGTGTACCTTTTACCTTGTCTTGGAGGTCCTCAGAACATTTCGAAAAATGTTATATTTCAGTTTGACCTAATATTACCACAACATGCACATTTGTAGCTCCTTAAAGCAGATTGGATTAATCCCCAATATGTTTCCGTCCAGATTTAATGAATGGCAATTTGCATTTGAGGACTGTATTGTAGGTGATATAGAGACGCATGGCATTTTAAATTCATTCAAACAGTATTTAATCATACAAACCCAACCATATTTTGAACACTTCAGATGTTGACAATCTGCACATCATTCCATTCATAGGACATTTGAACAGCATTTGGGCCCATATTTAGAAGGTATCCAAGACTATTACATTTTACTTTTTAGTCATTTAGCAGACACTCTAATCCAGAGCGATTTACAGTTAGTAAGTGCATACATTTTTCATACTGGCCCCCCGTGGGAATCGAACCCACAACTCTGGCGTTGCAAGCACCATGCTCTATCAACTGAGCTACAGGAGGCCTATGAGTGTTGATCTAGGATCACTTTTGCTTTTTTAAAAGTTGAACAGTCAATTTATACACAATGATTATAGTTTTTACAGTTAGTCTAAATCCTGCATTTCTGACTGGATTTATACATCTGGACGAAATGAAGACATTCTCTTTTTTAGTAGATTATATCTGAGCCTCAATTTCATTTAAAAAAAAAAGAAGCATGGTTAAAGAATATGTGGGATTGAACCTGCAATCATCAATTCTGCGGCCAAATCATTAACCCTCTGCACCAACAAGGGATAGTTGTGGTGTTGCGTGTTTTTTTCAGTCTAATATGGTCAATCAGGAAACAGAACACAATTTCTGAGTTATTAAAATGTTCCCATCCTCTTCGTATGCCTTCTACTTCTAACACTGTATTTTATGATTTCCTTTCTTTATCACTTGTTGAAAGTTTTATGAAATGAGACTTGGGAACGTTCTTCTAACAAACATTGTATAATCATCAGCACGACTGGACAGTTTTTGTCTTATGAGAAAATTTGCCACATTCCTAACGAATGTTCTGGGAACTGATCAATAATTGAAGTGGGACTAAAACCAGGAAGGACAACGTCTTCATCCATTGGTTATTATCTATTTGGTTATTATGAATCTTTCTTGGAAGTGATTCACTCGCAGTCTCGCATGGCAATTTCAGTTGCAGTGGCTTACGAAGGTCGTATAGTACCCACTTATAACCTGTACACTGTTTTTTTTCTTCAATAGCAACAGTCAACAATCAAGCTTTCCATACCTCTATTTCTGTCTATGGGGTATAGTGTAGCACAGACTAAAGACAAACCACTCAGATTGCTCCAGGTACTTCCTGTTCTCAGAGATGAGGCTGCCTACCTCAGATGAGAAATACAGAGGAGATATGGTGGCAGAATACGAGGGTTTTTGTAATTCAATAAGAGCTCTAAAAGCATGCATGTGTGAAGCTTTGAGTGGGGTATTAAAGAAGGAAAAAACAACTGAAGGGTTTGAAATCATTGGTGTACAAACAACCATCCCCTTCCGAGGGGGATTTCAAGTAGTGGTAGTAAATATCTGAACTATGCTTTCTTATCTTTCACACAAGCTCCCTCTCTCCCTCTCACACACATACACACTCTCTTTATCAAGCACACTTATTTTCTACACATTTCCCCCACTCCTACTCTCAGACAGTAAGTCAATCATAAAGGAGATGTGAAGGTTTGTGGCTTTAGCGTAGGCCTACTCTGTACAGTGCATTCGGAAAGAATTCAGACCCCTTCACTTTTTCCACATTTTGTTATGTTGAAGCCTTATTCTAAAACGGATTAAATAAAAAAGGTTCCTCATCAATCTACACACATTACACCATAATGGCAAAGCGAAAACAGGTTTTTTGACATTTTAGAAAATGTATTAAAAAAAGAAAAGATAAATACCTTATTTACATAGGTATTCAGACCTTTTGCAATGAGACTCGAAATTCTGTTTCCATTGATCATCCTTGAGATGTTTCTACAACTTGATTGGAGTGGTAAAGTCAATTGATTGGACATGATTTGGAAAGGCAGACACCTGTCTATATAAGGTCCCATGGTTGACAGTGCATGTCAGAGCAAAAACCAAGCCATGAGGTCGAAGGATTTGTCCGTAGAGCTCTGAGACAGGATTGTGTCGAGGCACAGATCTGGGGAAGGGTACCAAAACATTTCTGCAGCATTGAATGTCCCCAAGAACACAGTTGCCTCCATCATTCTTAAATAGAAGAAGTTTGGAACCACCAAACTGAGAAATCGGGGGAGAAGGGCCTTGGTCAGAGAGTGGACCAAGAACATGATGGTCACTCTGACAGAGCTCCAGAGTTCCTCTGTGGAAATGGGAAAACCTTCCAGAAGGACAACCATCTCTGCAGCACTCCACCAATCAGGCCTTTATGGTAGTGTGGCCAGATGGAAGCCACTCCTCAGTAAAAGGCACATGACAGCCCGCTTGGAGTTTGCCAAAAGGCACCTAAAGGACTCCCAGACCATGAGAAACAAGATTCTCTGGTCTGATGAAACCAAGATTGAACTCTTTGGCCTGAATGCCAAGCGTCACGTCTGGAGGAAACCTGGCACCATCCCTACGGTGAAGCATGGGGGTAGCAGCATCACATTTTGGGGATGTTTTTCAGCGGCAGGGACTGTGGGACTAGTCAGGGTCAAGGGAAAGATGAACAGAGCAATGTACAGAGAGATCCTTGATGAAAACCTGCTCCAGAGCACTCAGGACCTTAGACTGGGGGCGAAGGTTCACCTTCCAACAGGACAACGACCCTAAGCGCACACCCAAGACAACGCAGGAGTGGCTTCGTGACAAGTCTCTGAATGTCCTTGAGTGGTCCAGCAAGAACCTGATTGAACATCTCTGGAGAGACCTGAAAATAGCTGTGCAGCAACGCTCAAGCTCTGTCCAACCTGACAGAGCTTGAGAGGATCTGCAGAGAAGAATGGGATAAACTCCCCAAATACAGGTGTGCCAAGCTTATAGCGTCATGCCCAAGAAGACTCGAGGCTGTAATCGCTGCCAAAGGTGCTTCAACAAAGTACTGAGTAAAGGGTCTGAATACTTATGTAAATGTGATATTTCATTTGTAGATTTTAAATATATTTGCAAAAATGTCTAAAAACCTGTTTTTGCTTTGTCATTATGGGGTATTGTATGTAGATTGATGAGGGAAAAAACCCAATTTAATCCATTTTAGAATAAGGCTGTAATGTAACAAAATGTGGAATAAGTCAAGGGGTCTGAATACTTTCCGAATGCACTGTAAGAGGAGGCTGGTGGGAGGACCTATGGGAGGATGGACTCATTGTAATGGCTGGAATGGAATCAATGGAATAGAGTCAAACGTGTTGTTTCCATGTGTTTGATGTTTTTGGTACCATTCAATTGATTCCATTCCAGCCATTACAATGAGCCCATCCTCCTATAGCTCCTCCCACCAGCCTCCTCTTCTGTATATGATTGGAAGAAGTCAACCGACTGTCCTACAGTCAGTCACACTTTCTTTCTGACTTATACCCATACTTTCTATCTTTCATCCTTTCTCTTTTCAATCTGTCTGTCTGTTTGTCTGTCTGTCTGTCTGTCTGAGCCTCCATTCTCTGACTCTTTGCACCTCCCCTTCTCCATCTCTCTCTTCTATCTATTTGTTTTTCCCTGATCCCTATCTTTACTTGTCTCTGTTTTTCTTTAACTTTCTACCTTGATACTTGTGACCAATAAGATTGTGGATTCTATCCCCACAGACAGTGATGTGGAGGTACAGTATGAGCACAGCACATTTCAATAATGTATTATTGCACACAAGTAAAACGAGAAACCAGGA
The DNA here is from genome assembly GCF_964263955.1 of Coregonus lavaretus. Classification (NCBI taxonomy): domain Eukaryota; kingdom Metazoa; phylum Chordata; class Actinopteri; order Salmoniformes; family Salmonidae; genus Coregonus; species Coregonus lavaretus. The sequence goes on from NC_139991.1 coordinate 47,755,722, forward strand.
ATCCATAGGAACACAAGACGTTTTATGTCTGGGAAGACATGCCTGAGACGACATAGCTTTAATTGACAGCTTGATTGACATCACAAGCAAATACAAAAAAACTTACGTACACACAAACACACACTCTCTCACACACACACACACACACACACACATACACACACACACACACACACACACACACACACACACACACACACACACACACACACACACACACACACACACACACACACACACACACACACACACACACACACACACACACACACACAGGGGTCTTGAGGTCTTTAACTTTACAGGCTGTCTATGAGTTAATTTGCCTGGGATCATGAATCTTAGTTCACATTTTCCAAATGTCCTATAAAGTTCAAGTGGAACCCATGCTGTGTGTGTATATACACTGCTCAAAAAAATAAAGGGAACACTTAAACAACACATCCTAGATCTGAATGAATGAAATAATCTTATTAAATACTTTTTTCGTTACATAGTTGAATGTGCTGACAACAAAATCACACAAATTATCAATGGAAATCAAATGTATCAACCCATGGAGGTCTGGATTTGGAGTCACCCTCAACATTAAAGTGGAAAACCACACTACAGGCTGATCCAACTTTGATGTAATGTCCTTAAAACAAATCAAAATGATGCTCAGTAATGTGTGTGGCCTCCACGTGCCTGTATGACCTCCCTACAACGCCTGGGCATGCTCCTGATGAGGTGGCGGATGGTCTCCTGAGGGATCTCCTCCCAGACCTGGACTAAAGCATCCGCCAACTCCTGGACAGTCTGTGGTGCAACGTGGCGTTGGTGGATGGAGCGAGACATGATGTCCCAGATGCGCTCAATTGGATTCAGGTCTGGGGAACGGGTGGGCCAGTCCATAGCATCAATGCCTTCCTCTTGCAGGAACTGCTGACACACTCCAGCCACATGAGGTCTAGCATTGTCTTGCATTAGGAGGAATCCAGGGCCAACCGCACCAGCATATGGTCTCACAAGGGTTCTGAGGATCTCATCTCGGTACCTAATGGCAGTCAGGCCACCTCTGGCGAGCACATGGAGGGCTGTGCGGCCCCCCAAAGAAATGCCACCCCACACCATGACTGACCCACCGCCAAACCGGTCATGCTGGAGGATGTTGCAGGCAGCAGAACGTTCTCCACGGTGTCTCCAGACTCTGTCACGTCTGTCACATGTGCTCAGTGTGAACCTGCTTTCATCTGTGAAGAGCACAGGGCGCCAGTGGCGAATTTGCCAATCTTGGTGTTCTCTGGCAAATGCCAAACGTCCTGCACGGTGTTGGGCTGTAAGCACAACCCCCACCTGTGGACGTCGGGCCTTCATACCACCCTCATGGAGTCTGTTTCTGACCGTTTGAGCAGACACATGCACATTTGTGGCCTGCTGGAGGTCATTTTGCAGGGCTCTGGCAGTGCTCCTCCTGCTCCTCCTTGCACAAAAGCGGAGGTAGCGGTCCTGCTGCTGGGTTGTTGCCCTCCTACGGCCTCCTCCACGTCTCCTGATATACTGGCCTGTCTCCTGGTAGCGCCTCCATGCTCTGGACACTACACTGACAGACACAGCAAACCTTCTTGCCACAGCTCGCATTGATGTGCCTGATGAGCTGCACTACCTGAGCCACTTGTGTGGGTTGTAGACTCCGTCTCATGCTACCACTAGAGTGAAAGCACCGCCAGCATTCAAAAGTGACCAAAACATCAGCCAGGAAGCATAGGAACTGAGAAGTGGTCTGTGGTCACCACCTGCAGAACCACTTCTTTATTGGGGGTGTCTTGCTAATTGCCTATAATTTCCACCTGTTGTCTATTCTATTTGCACAACAGCATGTGAAGTGTATTGTCAATCAGTGTTGCTTCCTATGTGGACAGTTTGATTTCACAGAAGTGTGATTGACTTGGAGTTACATTGTGTTGTTTAAGTGTTCCCTTTATTTTTTTGAGCAGTGTACATTGCACACTGTTAATCACAGCGTTTATTTTCTTTAGTGTGTTCCACCCAGTCACTGATTCTCAGCGTCTCCTCTGTCTTCACACAGTGGTGGTGATATATTTAGCCGGTGACTGTGGTAATGGTTATGAACATCCCACTCATTTTATCTGCAGGTGTCACATCCTGGTGAAAGAGGCCTGTGTTTCTGTCTCTCTCTGCCCACACTGAGAGTACCTAACGCACAGCAAGACATCATAATGTAAAATATGCACTCAAACACAGCTCAATGTGTAGAAAGCCATAATAAATCTACACACACAGTATGCAAAACGGCTACAGTACAAGCCTTCAGGTACAGTAACTCCAGTCAAACTGTCCAGTGCACTCTCCATAGCAAGCTCTACAATAAATTTAACCACATACTGTATCAACATTAAAATAGGCTGCAGACAACCAGTATAAAGCTCACTGACATTTCCTAAATGGAAGTATCAGTGCCTTGTCTGTCACTCTAAGGCCTGTCAGTAGGGACGTCAAACGTTCAGCCTGTTGCACAGACCCTATAGACGCACTAGTCTAAAGCGCCTGGTTAAATTGTGCTTAGGAGCATTGTTAAACTCTCTCCATGGTTAAAGTAGGAAGAAATAGAGGTCACTGTTGTAAAATTTAAGCAAACTTCCCTATTGTGGACAGAACGTGTTACTACATTACACAGACTAACGTTTTCACCACACAAGAATTACAGGAAATACACATCCTTTTTACCTCAGATTTATGATAGTATTAAAGTTTATAGTCATCACAATCTCACAAAATTGATAGCTTAAAACAAATCAATATCTTTGGTTTAGTACCAATGTTTTTGATATACGCGCCAGCCCATAGTGGGACCTAAAACGCAGCTATAATTTTCAGACCTAGCTGGCTAGAAAAAGACCGGGCGCTCCTCCCATAAACGTCTCTGGCCTCACATGAATTAATGGATTTAAGGGTTAAGCTATCTTTTGAAAGCCAACCTCTGTCGCTATTTAGAAGCCGATGTGAGGTGGTGATTCATTGAAATGATCCAGTCTAAAAAGTGTTGTTTCCTTTTCCGTTTTGACCATCTACCAAAATAATTTTCTCACAGAGATATAAGTTGATAAATGGCTACAACAGATACATTTGGGAGAACAAGTATTTGATACACTGCCGATTTTGCAGGTTTTCCTACTTACAAAGCATGTAGAGGTCTGTAATTTTTATCATAGGTACACTTCAACAGTGAGAGACGGAATCCAAAAATCCAGAAAATCACATTGTATGATTTTGAAGTAATGAATTTGCATTTTATTGCATGACATAAGTATTTGATACATCAGAAAAGCAGAACTTAATATTTGGTACAGAAACCTTTGTTTGCAATTACAGAGATCATACGTTTCCTGTAGGTCTTGACCAGGTTTGCACACACTGCAGCATGGATTTTGGCCCACTCCTCCATACAGACCTTCTCCAGATCCTTCAGGTTTCGGGGCTGTCGCTGGGCAATACGGACTTTCAGCTCCCTCCAAAGATTTTCAATTTGGTTCAGGTCTGGAGACTGGCTAGGCCACTCCAGGACCTTGAGATGCTTCTTACGGAGCCACTCCTTAGTTGCCCTGGCTGTGTGTTTCGGGTCGTTGTCATGCTGGAAGACCCAGCCACGACCCATCTTCAATGCTCTTACTGAGGGAAGGAGGTTGTTGGCCAAGATCTCGCGATACATGGCCCCATCCATCCTCCCCTCAATACGGTGCAGTCGTCCTGGCCCCTTTGCAGAAAAGCATCCCCAAAGAATGATGTTTCCACCTCCATGCTTCATGGTTGGGATGGTGTTCTTGGGGTTGTACTTATCCTTCTTCTTCCTCCAAACACAGCGAGTGGAGTTTAGACCAAAAAGCTCTATTTTTGTCTCATCAGACCACATGACCTTCTCCCATTCCTCCTCTGGATCATCCAGATGGTCATTGGCAAACTTCAGACGGGCCTGGACATGCGCTGGCTTGAGCAGGGGGACCTTGCGTGCGCTGTAGGATTTTAATCCATGACGGCCTAGTGTGTTACTAATGGTTTTCTTTGAGACTGTGGTCCCAGCTCTCTTCAGGTCATTGACCAGGTCCTGCCGTGTAGTTCTGGGCTGATCCCTCACCTTCCTCATGATCATTGATGCCCCACGAGGTGAGATCTTGCATGGAGCCCCAGACCGAGGGTGATTGATCGTCATCTTGAACTTCTTCCATTTTCTAATAATTGCGCCAACAGTTGTTGCCTTCTCACCAAGCTGCTTGCCTATTGTCCTGTAGCCCATCCCAGCCTTGTGCAGGTCTACAATTTTATCCCTGATGTCCTTACACAGCTCTCTGGTCTTGGCCATTGTGGAGAGGTTGGAGACTGTTTGATTGAGTGTGTGGACAGGTGTCTTTTATACAGGTAACGAGTGTCTGTAATGTGATTTTCTGGATTTTTGTTTTAGATTCTGTCTCTCACATTTGAAGTGTACCTTTGATAAAAATTACAGACCTCTACATGCTTTGTAAGTAGGAAAACCTGCAAAATCGGCAGTGTATCAAATACTTGTTCTCCCCACTGTATATGTATTATACCCAAGTTCATTGATGTTTGCCTGTTAAAAGACGGTACTTGTCCCAGTTCTATTGATTTCAATACAATATTGACGTGAGTGATTAATTTGCGCGCACTATTGATTACTGTAGAACAAGATAATCAATTCCAGTCTTGAGTGAACGCTTGGAAAATATTGGTCCGTGTGCAGTTTATAAGGTAACACGTGTGTGTAGTGAGTAACTTTTATGTATTGGCCTTCAAAATATCACATATTTTTTCAGCATATTGATATGAATTTGGACATCTACAACCAGTGGTTTGACACTTGGCCATAAATTAAAAAGCCATGACAACAGGAAGCAGCAATAGCATCATTTTCAATGTATGACTACCGACCCGTAGCACTCACTTCCTACATCATGAAGTGCTTCAAGAGGCTAGTCAAAGACCACATCACCTCCTCCCTCCCCTACACACTCGACCCTCTCATTTACATTTACATTTTAGTCATTTAGCAGAAGCTCTTATCCAGAGCAACTTACAGTTAGCACATACATTATTTTATCGAACCCACAACCCTGGCGTTGCAAACGCCATGCTCTACCAACTGAGCTACATCCCCTGCAGGCCATTCCCTCCCCTACCCTGGACGACGCTGGGTCAATTGTGCACCGCCCCATGGGTCTCCCGGTCGCGGCCGGCTACGACAGAGCATGGATATCCAATTTGCCTATTGCCCTGACAGATCCACGGACGACGCAATCGCCATTGCACTGCACATTGCCCTCACCCACCTGGACAGTTGCATATGTGAGAATGCTGTTCATCGACTACCGCTTTGCCTTAAATACCATAGTGCCCTCTAAGCTCATCACAAAGCTCACAACCCTGGGACTGAACTCCTCCCTATGCAACTGGGTCCTGGACTTCCTAACGGGCCACCCCCAGGTGGTGAAGGTAGGCTACATTACCTCCTCCACACTGATCCTCAACATGGGGGCCCCAAAAAGGCGCATCCTCAGTCCCCTCCTGTACTTCCTGTATACCCATGATTGCATGGTTCGCTGACGACACGACAGTAGTAGGTCTGATTACCAACAACGATGAGACGGCCTACAGGGAGGAGGTAGGCACTCTGACGGCGTTGTGCCAGGTTAACAACCTCTCCCTCAACGTCAGCAAAACAAAGGTGCTGATTGTGGACTTCAGGGGGAACCAGGTTGGGCACGACCCCATCAACGGGGCCACGTGGAGATGGTCAAAAACATAAAGTTCCTCGGTGTGCACATTTCCGATGAGCTGAAATGGTCAAACCACACGGACACCATGGTGAAGAAGGCACGGCACTGACTCTTCAACCTCAGGAGACTCTACAGAGGGTTGTACGCTCAGCCGAAAACACCATTGGGTGCTCCCTGCCTGCCCTCCAGGACACCTGCCCTATGAATATTCTACCCTCTCCCCGCCCCACCCCCCAATGGGCACTTACCATGCCCCCACCCCCCAATGGACATTTATCATTGCTACAATTTTTTTAAAATATATATTTTTTTATTACTGTCTCATTCACTTATCTTTTTTTACCTGCACTGCACTGTTGGAGCTCAGAGATAAACATTCCCTGTCTTAGGTCAGTTAGGATCACCACTTTATTTTAAGAATATGAAATGTCAGAATAATTATTATTTATTTCAGCTTTTATTTCTTTCATCACATTCCCAGTGGGTCAGACGTTTACATACACTCAATTAGTATTTGGTAGCATTGCCTTTAAAATGTTTAACTTGGGTCAAACGTTTCCGGTAATCTTCCACAAGCTTCCCACAATAAGTTGGGTGAATTTTGGCCCATTCCTCCTGACAGAGCTGGTGTAACTGAGTCAGGTTTGTAGGCCTCCTTGCTCGCACACGCTTTTTCAGTTCTGCCCACAGATTTTCTACAGGATTGAGGTCAGGGCTTTGTGATGGCCACTCCAATACTTTGACTTTGTTGTCCTTAAGCCATTTTGCCACAACTTTGGAAGTATGCTTGGGGTCATTGTCCATTTGGAAGACCCACTTGCGAGCAAGCTTTAACTTCCTGACTGATGTCTTAAGATGTTGCTTCAATATATCCACATAAATTTTCTTCTTCATGATGCCATCTATTTTGTGAAGTGCACCAGTCCCTCCTGCAGCAAAGTACCCCCACAGCATGATGCTGCCACCCCCCGTGCTTCACGGTTGGGATGGGGTTCTTCGGCTTGCAACCTACCCCTTTTTCCTCCAAACATAACGATGGTCATTATGGGCAGACAGTTCTATTTTTGTTTCGTCAACCAGAGGACATTTCTCCAAAAAGTAAGATCTTCGTCCCCATGTGCAGTTGCAAACCGTAGTCTGGCTTTTATATGGTGGTTTTGGAGCAGTGGCTTCTTCCTTGCTGAGGTTATGTCGATATAGGACTCGTTTTACTGTGGATATAGATACTTTTGTACCTGTTTCCTCCAGCATCTTCACAAGGTCCTTTGCTGTTCTTCTGGGATTGATTTGCACTTTTTGCACCAAAGTATGTTCATCTCTAGTAGACAGAACGCGTCTCCTTCCTGAGCGGTATGGTGGCTGCGTGGTCCCATGGTGTTTATACTTGCGTACTATTGTTTGTACAGATGAACGTGGTACCTTCAGGCGTTTGGAAATTGCTCCCAAGGATGAACCAGACTTGTGGAGGTCTAAAAAAAAAATTCTGAGGTCTTGGCTGATTTCTTTTGATTTTCCCATGATGTCAAGCAAAGAGGCACTGAGTTTGAAGGTAGGCCTTGAAATACATCCACAGGTACACCTCCAATTGACTCAAATGATGTCAATTAGCCTATTAGAAGCTTCTAAAGCCATGATATCATTTTCTGGAATTTTACAAGCTGTTTTTAAAGGCACAGTCGACTTCAACTGTACATCTGTGACCCTGTGCATGTGACTAATAAACTAATCTAATCTAATCTAGGCCATTTGGTAATGTGTGTTACTGCAACCTATGAGGAGCACTGATAAGACCAGAAGAGCAAAGACAGCACATAGATTCATCAACAAATATGTGATGTTGATTCTGGGCTGATAGAGGAGCTGATATCCTCTCCTCTGGTCTTCATTAGTCACAGGAATGGGGGTTCAGCACGGCACTGGACTTGTGTGTGTGTATATACAGTGGGGGAAAAAAGTATTTAGTCAGCCACCAATTGTGCAAGTTCTCCCACTTAAAAAGATGAGAGAGGCCTGTAATTTTAATCATAGGTACATGTCAACTATGACAGACAAAATGAGAAAAAATAATCTAGAAAATCACATTGTAGGATTTTTAATGAATTTATTTGCAAATTATGGTGGAAAATAAGTATTTGGTCAATAACAAAAGTTTCTCAATACTTTGTTATATACCCTTTGTTGGCAATGACACAGGTCAAACGTTTTCTGTAAGCCTTCACAAGGTTTTCACACACTGTTGCTGGTATTTTGGCCCATTCCTCCATGCAGATCTCCTCTAGAGCAGTGATGTTTTGGGGCTGTCGCTGGGCAACACAGACTTTCAACTCCCTCCAAAGATGTTCTATGGGGTTGAGATCTGGAGACTGGCTAGGCCACTCCAGGACCTTGAAATGCTTTTTACGAAGCCACTCCTTCGTTGCCCGGGCGGTGTGTTTGGGATCATTGTCATGCTGAAAGACCCAGCCACGGTTCATCTTCAATGCCCTTGCTGATGGAAGGAGATTTTCACTCAAAATCTCACGATACATGGCCCCATTCATTCTTTCCTTTACACGGATCAGTCGTCCTGGTCCCTTTGCAGAAAAACAGCCCCAAAGCATGATGTTTCCACCCCCATGCTTCACAGTAGGTATGGTGTTCTTTGGATGCAACTCAGCATTCTTTGTCCTCCAAACACGACAAGTTGAGTTTTTACCAAAAAGTTATATTTTGGTTTAATCTAACCATATGACATTCTCCCAATCCTCTTCTGGATCATCCAAATGCACTCTAGCAAACTTCAGACGGGCCTGGACATGTACTGGCTTAAGCAGGGGGACACGTCTGGCACTGCAGGATTTGAGTCCCTGGCGGCGTAGTGTGTTACTGATGGTAGGCTTTGTTACTTTGGTCCCAGCTCTCTGCAGGTCATTCACTAGGTCCCCCCGTGTGGTTCTGGGATTTTTGCTCACCGTTCTTGTGATCATTTTGACCCCACAGGGTGAGATCTTGCGTGGAGCCCCAGATCGAGGGAGATTATCAGTGGTCTTGTATGTCTTTCATTTCCTAATAATTGCTCCCACAGTTGATTTCTTCAAACCAAGCTGCTTACCTATTGCAGATTCAGTCTTCCCAGCCTGGTGCAGGTCTACAATTTTGTTTCTGGTGTCCTTTGACAGCTCTTTGGTCTTGGCCATAGTGGAGTTTGGAGTGTGACTGTTTGAGGTTGTGGACAGGTGTCTTTTATACTGATAACAAGTTCAAACAGGTGCCATTAATACAGGTAACAAGTGGAGGACAGAGGAGCCCCTTAAAGAAGAAGTTACAGGTCTGTGAGAGCCAGAAATCTTGCTTGTTTGTAGGTGACCAAATACTTATTTTCCACCATAATTTGCAAATAAATTCATTACAAATCCTACAATGTGATTTTCTGGAAAAAACATTCTCAATTTGTCTGTCATAGTTGATGTGTACCTATGATGAAAATTACAGGCCTCTCTCATCTTTTTAAATGGGAGAACTTGCACAATTGGTGGCTGACTAAATACTTTTTTCCCCAACTGTATTTGGACAATCCCCCCAGAACTGAGTCATACATACTCTATACTGTAGCTACTGGTACCCTACTAGCTACAGTGGCTTGCGAAAGTATTCACCCCCCTTGGCAGTTTTCCTATTTTGTTACCTTACAACCTGGAATTAAAATGGATTTTGGGTGGTTTGTATCATTTGATTTACACAACATGCCTACCACTTTGAAGATGCAATATATATTTTTTGTGTGAAACAAACAAGAAATTAGACAAGAAAAATGAAAAATTGAGCGTGCATAACTATTCACCCCCCCTTCAAGTTGGATGGGTTCCGCTGGTGTACAGCAATCTGTAAGTCATACCACAGATTCTCAATTGGATTGAGGTCTGGGCTTTGACTAGGCCATTCCAAGATAGTTAAATGTTTCCCCTTAAACCACTCGGGTGTTGCTTTAGCAGTATGCTTAGGGTCATTGTCCTGCTGGAAGGTGAACCTCCGTCCCAGTCTCAAATCTCTGGAAGACTGCAACATGTTTCCCTCAAGAATTTCCCTGTATTTAGCGCCATCCATCATTCCTTCAATTCTGATCAGTTTCCCAGTCCCTGCGGATGAAAAACATCCCCACAGCTTGATGCTGCCACCACCATGCTTCACTGCGGGGATGGTGTTCTCGGGGTGATGAGAGGTGTTGGGTTTGCGTCAGACATAGCGTTTTCCTTGATGGCCAAAAAGCTCAATTTTAGTCTCATCTGACCAGAGTACCTTCTTCCATATGTTTGGGGAGTCTCCAACATGCCTTTTGGCGAACACCAAACGTGTTTGCTTATTTTTTTCTTTAAGCAATGGCTTTTTTCTGGCCACTCTTCCGTAAAGCCCAGCTCTGTGGAATGTACGGCTTAAAGTGGTCCTATGGACATAAACTCCAATCTCCGCTGTGGAGCTTTGCAGCTCCTTCAGGGTTATCTTTGGTCTCTTTGTTGCCTCTCTGATTAATGCCCTCCTTTCCTGGTCTGTGAGTTTTGGTGGACGGCCCTCTCTTGGCAGGTTTGTTGTGGTGCCATATTCTTTCCATTTTTTAATAATGGATTTAATGGTGCTCTGTGGGATGTTCAAGGTTTCTGATATATTTTTTTATAACCCAACCCTTATCTGTACTTCTCCACAACTTTGTCCCTGACCTGTTTGGAGAGCTCCTTGGTCTTCATGGTGCCGCTTGCTTGGTGGTGCCCCTTGCATAGTGGTGTTGCAGACTCTGGGGCCATTCAGAACAGGTGTATATATACTGAGATCATGTGACAGATCATGTGACACTTAGATTGCACACAGGTGGACTTTATTTAACTAATTATGTGACTTCTGAAGGTAATTGGTTGCACCAGATCTTATTCAGGGGCTTCATAGCAAAAGGGGTGAATACATATGCATGCACCCCTTTTCCGTTATTTATTTTTTAGAATCTTTTGAAACAATTTTTTTTCATTTCACTTCACCAATTTGGACTATTTTGTGTATGTCCATTACATGAAATCCAAATAAAAATCCATCTAAATTACAGGTTGTAATGCAAAAAATTGGAAAAACGCCAAGGGGGATGAATACTTTTGCAAGGCACTGTACATGACTGTATCATCACCATCACTAACAGGAGCTTTCTCTCTCTCTATCTCTATCTCTCTCTCTCTCTCTCTCTCTCTCTCTCTCTCTCTCTCTCTCTCTCTCTCTCTCTCTCTCTCTCTCTCTGTCTCTCTCTCTCTCTCTCTGTCTCTCTCTCTCTCTCTCTCTCTCTCTCTCTCTCTCTCTCTCTCTCTCTCGCTCTCTCTCTCTCTCTCTCTCTCTCTCTCTCTCTCTCTCTCAAGTTCAGGTTTAAACGTGATAAAACAGTCCTACAGAGAGTACGGAGACAGTCTCTTATTGTTTTGTGGGGTATGAGTGTTGGAGAATGCCTCAGTCCATTAGGGTTTGTGTTGGAGGGTCCATTGGCTCATATCTTAGGCTACAACTGTGCCTTGATCAGTGGTTGAGGGGAAACTCAGAATGGCCCCACATCTGACTTGGTTTGTCACATACAGTAGGCCTACAGTAGCAGTAGACAGGTGTGAGCTTGGCCAAATCCTCACAGTATAAATAAACATCTTCCAACGGGAGAATTGCTATGACAATATCAGATAACTCACTTAATTTAAAGGACTAGAGTCAGCTTGTTTTACCAGTTTTCTTACTCTTCCAAATACAGTTGTTTCACTAGTCAGACTGCAGATATAGAGCTGATAGTGCTGGCAAGCACTTTTCATACATGAAAAGATAGTATTGCTTCAGACTATTCTAGAAGGGACTGTGGAATGCATTGAAGGTGTGAGGGGTAAAGTCAGCGAGCCCAGGGCTGAGTTCCTGGATATCACTGTACAGTAGATACTGTACTGTCTGCCGGACTGTTACAGCCCAATGGACACTGTGGAAACCAGCACCCTAAAGACCTTCATAAGAGAGGTGATCATGCACATCCACTCAATATGATCTTCAAATGAAATGGTACAATTGAAGTCGGAAATGTACATACACTTAGGTTGGAGTCATTAAAACTCGTTTTTCAACCACTCCACAAATGTCTTGCCAAAACTATAGCTTGTTAACAAGTCAGTTAGGACATCTACTTTGTGCAGGACACAAGTAATTCTTCCAACAATTGTTTACAGACAGATTATTTCACTTATAATTCACTGTATCACAATTCCAGTGGGTCAGAAGTTTACATACACAAAGTTGACTGTGCCTTTAAACAGCTTGTAACATTCCAGAAAATGATGTCATGGCTTTAGAAGCTTCTAATAGGCTAATTGACATAATTTGAGTCAATTGGAGGTGTACCTGTGGATGTATTTCAAGGCCTACCTTCAAACTCAGTGCCTCTTTGCTTGACATCATGGGAAAATCAAAAGAAATCTGCCAAGACCTCAGAAAAAAAATTGTAGACCTCCACAAGTCTGGTTCATCCTTGGGAGCAATTTTCAAACACCTGAAGGTACCACGTTCATCTGTACAAACAATAGTACGCAAGTATAAACACCATGCGGAAAGTGCAAATCAATCCCAGAAGAACAGCAAAGGACCTTGTGAAGATGCTGGAGGAAACAGGTACAAAAGTATTTATATCCACAGTAAAACGAGTCCTTTATCAACATAACCTGAAAGGTCGCTCAGCAAGGAAGAAGCCACTGCTCCAAAACCACCATAAAAAGCCAGACTACGGTTTGCAACTGCACATGGGGACAAAGATCGTACTTTTTGGAGAAATGTCCTCTGGTCTGATGAAACAAAAATGGAACTGTTTGGCCATAATGACTCAGTTACACCAGCTCTGTTAGGAGAAATGGGCCAAAATTCACCCAACTTATTGTGGGAAGCTTGTGGAAGGCTACCCGAAACGTTTGACCCAAGTTAAACAATTCAAAGGCAATACTACCAAATACTAATTGAGTGTATGTAAACTTCTGACCCACTGGGAATGTGATGAAAGAAATAAAAGCTGAAAGAAATCATTCTCTCTACTATTATTCTGACATTTCACATTCTTAAAATAAAGTGGTGATCCTAACTGACCTAAGACAGGGAATTTTTACTAGGATTAAATGTCAGGAATTGTGAAAAACTGAGTTTAAATGTATTTGGCTAAGGGGTATGTAAACTTCCGACTTCAACTGTATCTTATATGAGTGGGACTGCATTTTCACAAACCCCTTTTTACCCAGTGATGACTTCTTAGTCTTTTGTCTGTGTCATCGTGATCATCTTGTGGTTATTGAAAGCCCTGAAATGTGAGACTATTCATTCCCTAATACCTGACTCCTAGTACCTGACTCCTGTTTCCATGGTACCTCTACAAGCTCATTAATGAAGTCATCACATGACCTTGGAAATAACCATGGCAAACAATAACAACAGATGCTGAACAACATCACCGCTTACGTCACTGTAGGAGCTTGATACCGACCACTCAGTTGATCACTTAGAACGTTTAAATTTATCCATGTGTTTCTAAGGGTAAGAGCTGAGTCCTATTTATTTTAATGTGGCATTAGATGCTTTCTTCTCTCTGGTTCCATATCCTAACTCCAGCTAGACCACACATCAGACAGATGTCTCTCTGAACCTGTTCCACTATTAATTATGTCTTCCCATCAGTGCAGGGTTTGGATTTCAGGACATGAATAAAAAAGGATTGTGATCAATCTTCTAATGGCTATACAACTGAAGTTTACAATGGTCTTTGCCGCCTTCCATGAACCGCAAACGTTGAATGTATGTGTATGTATGACATGGCCAAGGATTTAAGACAGGAACATGCAGAAGATGCAGGATATAGGAGGTAGAAACAGGTGGGTGGAGAAGACAGTCAGGTGACTAAATGTTAAATTAGTTAAAATAATGATCCTGATGGAGAGAACTGGGTTTGCATAGCATCTCTCCCAACCCTTAACAACTGTCTTGGTTTCCTGTGCCTGTGTCTTTAGATGGTGTCATCATCTCTTACTACAGTTGATGAGGTTAGAGCCCCTGTCATGTAGTCCTGAGTAGAGTCCTCATCCCTCAACCCCAATCCCCATACTCTCACATCATCTGTTGGAGTGTGACACCAAAGAGCAAAGGAACAGACATTTGTCTCCTTCTCTGTCTCTCTATATCATACCTTCCGTGTACATCATCCCTTCTACCTCCCTTGGTCCTCCCTGACACCCTCATCATGAGGAATACATGTCCCTCTCCACTCCACCACTCCACGGGCCGGCTCAGTTCAAGGAGCGCCTGCCCTAGTTCTGCAGGGAAGGGAGGATGGAGGATGGGGCAGATGGAAATGCACTCCTATACAGTACATATCCAATATTCATGCCTTAAGTGGCTAAGTTGTTCCGAGTCATTAGTGCACTTACTGGTCTCTCTGACAGCCTTGTCTGAGGCTCATCACTGGCGTTCACTAAAGGCATGTTCCCCTGCAATAAACATGAGCCTGTCAGATAACTGTCCCTCCCAAAACTTTTTTTTCTTAAGAAAACACATTATCTGCCTTAAAAGTTTAACAAAATCCATGTTGAGTGAAGGGTGACCAAACATAAATTGGAACAAGATGGAATCCAGGTGATTCAGTCATATAACAGACAACTATTCCATATTACTTGGTTAAGTGGCAAGTAACTATTTTATCAGGTACAAAGCTCATTCAGTTTAAGTTTTTATCTCCCAAACTTTCCCTGCCTAAGGCTCTCCTCCTCTTCCCTCTCACCACTCCGTCCTCACTGAGGAACAACGTAATAAAATATAAAAATACCAAATGTTCATGTCATTCACTGGATGACTTTAATTTTTACTCCCACAAGAAAAATAAAATAGGAACAATTTGGAATTGTTAAATGAAGAATGAAGTACAGTGCCTTCAGAAAGTAGTCACACCCCTTGACCTTTTCCTCATTTTGTTGTTTTAGAGCCTGAATTGAAAATTGAATAAATTAAGATTTTTTTTGTCACTGGCCTAAAAGCAATACGCCATGATGTCAAAGTGGAATTATGTTTCTACATTTTTTGACTAATTAAAAATGAAAAGCTGAAATGTCTTGAGTCAATAAGTATTCAAACACTTTGTTATGGCAAGCATAAATAAGTTCAGGAGTTACAATTAGCTTAACAAGTAATATAATTAGAAGCATGAACTCAGTCTGTGGCAAAGAAATGAACTTCATGTCCTGAATACAAAGTGTTATGTTTGGGGCAAATCCAATACTATTTTCAAGCATAGTGGTGGCTGCATTATGTTATGGGTATGCTTGTAATCATTAAGGACTGGGGAGTTTTTCAGGAAACGGAATGAAGCTAAGCACAGGAATCCTAGAGGAAAACCTGGTTCAGTCTGCTTTTCACCAGACACTGGAAGATTAATTCACTTTTCAGCAGGACAATAACCTAAAACACAAGGCCAAATCTACACTGTTGCTTATCAAGAAGACAGTGAATGTTCCTGAGTGGCCGAGTTACAGTTTTGACTTACATTTATTTGAAAATCTATGGCAAGACCTGAAAATGGTTCAACAATGACCAACAACCAGTTTGACAGAACTTGAAGAATTTTGAAAATAATAAATGGACAAATGTTGCACAATCCAGGTCTAGAAAGCTCTTAGAGCCTTACCCAGAAAGATAAGATATTTCTGTATTCAATTTTCAATAAATGTGCAAAAATGTCTAAAAACATGTTTTCACTTTGTCATTATGTGGTATTGTGTGTAGATGGGTGAGACATCTATTTATTTTTTCAGCCTGTACCACAACCAAAAGTGGAATAAGTCAAGGGGTATGAATAGTTTCTGAAGGCATTGTATGTTTTTAGAGCATACTTTTTCACATTCACATCAGACCACCTCATCAGATCATCTCAACATAAACTCACTCACAACATAAACATTTATGTAGGCATGAGGCCTACCAAGATTCCAGTGGCGGTCAGTGCCATTTAAGATGATGGAGGATGATGTTTTTATGAGCATGATCATTTTTTGTAATCAAGGTGACAGACAGTGACACATTCAATACTGTCTTGCACACTCTTGCCTGCATCTAGCTGATCTAGGGTGTAATCATTAGTCCAACAGTTGCAAATGAGAGTCTCTATTAGACAAATTCAGATACGTTTATCCCCGTTTTGTTGCGTTTGCTTCCGTTTCCGTTTTTTTCAACAGAATCGGCGGAATGACTACACCCCTGATCACAGGCAAACAGTTCACTTTCATAGCAGCCACATAAAAACAGCATGATCACTTTGTTTGTTGTATTTATAATTCCTTCTCGCAACTATCTCCTCTCACCTTTTCCCTTCGATTGTGGACTTCAGTGCACAACGCATTTACATTTACATCATTTAGCAGACGCTCTTATCCAGAGCGACTTACAAATTGGTGCATTCAACTTATGATAGCCAGTGGGACAACCACCTTTAAAAAAAAAAAAAGATTATGGGGGTGGGGGAAGAAGGATTACTTTATACTATTCCAGGTATTCCTTAAAGAGGTAGGGTTTCAAGTGTCTCCGGAAGGTGGTCAGTGACTCCGCTGTCCTGGCGTCGTGGGGGAGCTTGTTCCACCATTGGGGTGCCAGAGCAGCGAATAGCTTTGACACATCAGCTGTTACCAGTCGAAAAAACCTTTCCAAGCCAAACCTTCATATCATGACCGCTAAACGCTACAAACAGCCTACATCGTTGTTACATCATAGTCAACTAGAACTACTAGAACTAACATGTTAGTAAACCCGCTACAATCATGTAGTACAGTGTACAGTCAGAAAGCAGTTTAGCAATTACACCAGCGGGCCCGGTGGCAATAAATTAATAAAACCAAAAGCTTACCTCGACTTGGAAGAGTTCCAGTGTTGGACAGCCATAGCCAGCTAGCTAACGAAGCATCCTTCTCTGTTTGAGCTGGGTGTTTGAGTAGGCTAAACTTGCTAGCTGCATTTGCTACTAAGTGAAAGTGAAAGTTAAATACAACCAAAAATAGCTCTCTCTTTGAGTGAACTACTCACCACATTTTATGCACTACAGTGTTAGCTAGCTGTATCTTATGCTTTCAGTACTAGATTAATTCTCTGATCCTTTGATTGGGTGGACAACTTTTCAGTTCATGCTGCAAGAACTCTGATAGGTTGGAGGACGTCCTCCAGAAGTTGTCATAATTACTGTGTAAGTCTATGGAAGGGGTTGAGAACCATGAGCCTCCTAGGTTTTGTATTGAAGTCATTGTACCCAGAGGAGGACAGAAGCTAGCTGTCCTACACCATGGTGCTACCCTACAGAGTTCTGCTGAGGCTACTGTAGATATCCATTGCAAAACAGTGTTTTAATCAATTATTTGGTGACATGTGAATATATTTAGTATAGTTTTATCTAAAAAGGATAACTTTTTTAATGTTTCACTATTTTGATTTTTATGAAATTCACTGAGGAGGATGGCCCTCTCCTTCCTACTCTGAGGAGCCTCCACTGCAAGATTCTTTCTTTAAGGTCAGAGCTCAGTATTAATGGGATCCTATCTGACACCTAAGACACAGAGACTCCTCTAACACTGCTTTTTGTCTAAAGGCCAAATGTATGTACTATCTATCTCTGTGCCCAGCACAGAAGCTCCTGCCTGGTCGGTCAGCCGGTTGGTCGGTCACTGACACCATTTGTCTCCATAACAAGCCTTGGTAAACAACGAGCCATGCAGGCAGCCCACCTGCTGGAGCCATTATGGGGCCTGGTGATGGCTAGCCACACTGCAGTGGAGGCAATTAGGGCTTGAGGGAGAACCATAAATCTCCATAAAGCTCTCCCAGCCCCTCTCCCCCAACTCTCCTTGACCATGGAGATAATGCATCTATCTCATCCTCTGGAGCCCCCAGAGGACTAGGCAGACTGGGAAACGAGAGCTCCTTCTTTGTCATCCAGCTTCGCAGTTGTACTCCATATTGGAGGAGTCAATCATACGAGCCAGACAGAGACTAAAAGGGCAGTAGAGTGTGAGGAAAGGTATGGGAAAATAGACATAATTGGAATAGCTGCTTTAAGTGTTTGGTTAAGTGAGGGCTAGGCAGCCCTCAGTGTGGCTGAGGGACTTTAACACTGAAAATCCTTAAGTCTCCCTCTGGTCGTTGTAGAAATTCAGTTTCTTGTACTTTTAAACAAAGAAGGTTGAGGTCTAATCTTTGTTCTCTCATCCTTTGCTTTGACCTGACAGTGTCTGTCCCCCGCAAATGCTAGAGTCTAAGATATCATATACTGTATGTTATGCTCGATCCGCACAATGACCTACATGAATTTCAGTAAGGAAACAACAGAGATGATTCTAGCTACTGTCATCGTTTACATTTCTACTGTACTTTATACTGTAGAAATGACTACATGCTTTCTAGTACAGTTTTAGAAAAAAGTCACCCTTATATCTATAGTGTGTATTGCATAGGCCAAATATTAAGTTCTGCTTTTCTGATATATCAAATACTTATGTCATGCAATAAAATGCAAATTAATTACTTAAAAATCATACAATGTGATTTTCTGGATTTTTGTTTTAGATTCCGTCTCTCGCAGTTGATGTGTACCTATGATAAAAATTACAGACCTCTACATGCTTTGTAAGTAGGAAAACTTGCAAAATTGGCAGTGTATCAAATATTTGTTCTCCCCACTGTATGTCCATAGGACCACTTTAAGCCGTACACTCCACAGAGCTGGGCTTTACGGAAGAGTGGCCAGAAAAAAGCCATTGCTTAAAGAAAAAAATAAGCAAACACGTTTGGCGTTCGCCAAAAGGCATGTTGGAGACTCCCCAAACATATGGAAGAAGGTACTTTACTTACAGATGAGAGTAAAATTGAGCTTTTTGGCCATCAAGGAAAACGCTATGTCTGGCGCAAACACAACACCTCTCATCACCCTGAGAACACCATCCCCACAGTGAAGCATGGTGGTGGCAGCATCATGCTGTGGGGATGTTTTTCATCAGTAGGGACTGGGAAACTGATCAGAATTGAAGGAATGATGGATGGCGCTAAACACAGGGAAATTCTTGAGGGAAACATGTTGCAGTCTTCCAGAGATTTAAGACTGGGACGGAGGTTCACCTTCCAGGACAACGACCCTAAGCATACTGCTAAAGCAACACCCGAGTGGTTTAAGGGGAAACATTTAAATGTCTTGGAATGGCCACGTCAAAGCCCAGACCTCAAATCCAATAAAGAATCTGTGGTATGACTTAAAGATTGCTGTACACCAGCGAAACCCCTCCAAGTTGAAGGAGCTGGAGCAGTTTTGCCTTGAAGAATGGACAAATATCCCAGTGGCTAGATGTGCCAAGCTTATAGAGACATACCCCAAGAGACTTGCAGCTGTAATTGCTGCAAAAGGTGGCTCTACAAAGTAGAGTAGTTATGCACGCTCCAGTTTTCTGTTTTTTTGTCTTATTTCTTGTTTTTTTCACACATTTGTTTTTTTTGCATCTTCAAAGTGGTAGGCATGTTGTGTAAATCAAATGATACAAACCACCCAAAATCCATTTTAATTCCAGGTTGTAAGGCAACAAAATAGGAAAACTGCCAAGGGGGGTGAATACTTTCGCAAGCCTCTGTATACAGTGGGAAAAATTACTTGTGTCATGCACAAAGTAGATGTCCTAACCGACTTGCCAAAACTATAGTTCGTTAACAAGAAATGTGTGGAGTGGTTGAAAAATGAGTTTTAATGACTCCAACTTAAGTGTATGTAAACTTCCAACTTCAAATGTACGTTTTCGCAAATTCGTAAAATATTGTATGTTTTGCAAATTCATAACATATTGTATGTTTTGCAAATTTGTAACATATCATTCAAATTGTATTTCGTAACATATAATACGAAATGGGTGATGGACATACACAAATTAATACACACCAACATAATATACTAAGTGGACTGTCTCGGATTTACAGTGGGGAAAAAAAGTATTTAGTCAGCCACCAATTGTGCAAGTTCTCCCACTTAAAAAGATGAGAGAGGCCTGTAATTTTCATCATAGGTACACGTCAACTATGACAGACAAATTGAGAATTATTTTTCCAGAAAATCACATTGTATGATTTTTAATGAATTTATTTGCAAATTATGGTGGAAAATAAGTATTTGGTCACCTACAAACAAGCAATATTTCTGGCTCTCACAGACCTGTAACTTCTTCTTTAAGAGGCTCCTCTGTCCTCCACTCGTTACCTGTATTAATGGCACCTGTTTGAACTTGTTATCAGTATAAAAGACACCTGTCCACAACCTCAAACAGTCACACTCCAAACTCCACTATGGCCAAGACCAAAGAGCTGTCAAAGGACACCAGAAACAAAATTGTAGACCTGCACCAGGCTGGGAAGACTGAATCTGCAATAGCTAAGCAGCTTGGTTTGAAGAAATCAACTGTGGGAGCAATTATTAGGAAATGGAAGACATACAAGACCACTGATAATCTCCCTCGATCTGGGGCTCCACGCAAGATCTCACCCCATGGGGTCAAAATGATCACAAGAATATTAAAAACGGTGAGCAAAAATCCCAGAACCACACGGGGGGACCTAGTGAATGACCTGCAGAGAGCTGGGACCAAAGTAACAAAGCCTACCATCAGTAACACACTACGCCGCCAGGAACTCAAATCCTGCAGTGCAGACGTGTCCCCCTGCTTAAGCCAGTACATGTCCAGGCCCGTCTGAAGTTTGCTAGAGTGCATTTGGATGATCCAGAAGAGGATTGGGAGAATGTCATATGGTCAGATGAAACCAAAATATAACTTTTTGGTAAAAACTCAACTCGTCGTGTTTAGAGGACAAAGAATGCTGAGTTGCATCCAAAGAACACCATACCTACTGTGAAGCATGGGGGTGGAAACATCATGCTTTGGGGCTGTTTTTCTGCAAAGGGACCAGGACGACTGATCCGTGTAAAGGAAAGAATGAATGGGGCCATGTATCGTGAGATTTTGAGTGAAAACCTCCTTCCATCAGCAAGGGCATTGAAGATGAAACGTGGCTGGGTCTTTCAGCATGACAATGATCCCAAACACACCGCCCGGGCAACGAAGGAGTGGCTTCGTAAGAAGCATTTCAAGGTCCTGGAGTGGCCTAGCCAGTCTCCAGATCTCAACCCCATAGAAAATATTTGGAGGGAGTTGAAAGTCCGTGTTGCCCAGCGACAGCCTCAAAACATCACTGCTCTAGAGGAGATCTACATGGAGGAATGGGCCGAAATACCAGCAACAGTGTGTGAAAACCTTGTGAAGACTTACAGAAAACGTTTGACTTGTGTCATTGCCAACAAAGGGTATATAACAAAGTATTGAGAAACTTTTGTTATTGACCAAATACTTATTTTCCACCATAATTTGCAAATAAATTCATAAAAAATCCTACAATGTGATTTTCTGGATTTTTTTTCTTAATTTGTCTGTCATAGTTGACGTGGATCTATGATGAAAATTACAGGCCTCTCTCATCTTTTTAAGTGGGAGAACTTGCACAATTGGTGGCTGACTAAATAATTTTTTTCCCCACTGTATGCACTACCACTCCACCATTTGTAACTAAAATATTATTATTGTATTTTCATTGCATTCATGATTGATTACATTTGGAAGTCCATGACATTATATGTAAATAACAGACTTATAATCACAAGATCCTAATCAGTAACATTTCAATCCATGCCCCAATCATGTAACTGTTGTTGTTTGGATCAAGTTCGACATGTCTCTCAGCACACGGCTTAGATCAAAGTAAAACAAATCTAATCACATTTTATTTGTCACATGCTTCGTAAATAACAGGTGTAGACTAACTGTAAAATGCCTACTTACAGGCCCTTAGCAACAATGCAGAGAGAAAGAAAATAGAGAAATAGAAAGTAGTAACAAGTAATAATAAAAGTAATAACAAATACACAATGAGTAACGATAACTTGGCTATGTACACTGGGTACCAGTACCGAGTTGATGTGCAGGGGTACAAGGTAATTGAGGTAGATACTGTATGTACACACAGTGCCTTCAGAAAGTATTGACACCCCTTGACTTTTTCCACATTTTGTTGTTACAGCCTGAATTTAAAATTGATTCAATTGAGATTTTTTTTCGCTGGCCTACACAAAATAACCCATAATGTCAAAGTTGAATAATAAAAAATGAAAAGCTGAAATGTCTTGAGTCAATAAGTATTCAACCCCTTTGTTATGGCAAGCCTAAATAAGTTCAGGAAAAATGTGCTTAACAAGTCACATAATAAGTTGCATGGACTCTGTGTGCAATAATAGTGTTTAACATCATTTTTGAATGACTATCTCTCTCCATATTTTCAAGCATACTGGTGGCTGCATCATGTTATGGGTATGCTTTAATCTTTAAAGACTGGGGAGTTTTTCAGGATAAAAAAATTAATGGAATGGAGCTAAGCACAGAGGAAAACCTAGAGGAAAACCTGGTTCAGTCTGTTTTCCACCAGACACTGGGAGATGAATTCACCTTTCAGCAGGACAATAACCTAAAAAACAAGGCCAAATCCACACATGCTTACCAAGATGACAGTGAATGTTCCTGAGTGGCCAAGTTACATTTTTGAAAATATATCGCAAGACCTGAAAATGGTTGTTTAGCAATGATCAACAACCAATTTGATAGAGCTTGAAGAATTTTGAAAAGAATAATGAGTAATGTTATACAATCCAGGTGTAGAAAGCTCTTAGAGAATTACCCAGAAAGACTCACAGCTGTAATCGCTCCCAAAGGTGATGCTAATATGTATTGACTTAGGGGGTTGAATACTTATCTAATCAAGTGTTTTCTTTTTCTTTTCTTATTTTTTTTTACAAATGTTAGAAGTTTTCTTCCAGAGTATTTTGTGTAGATCATTGACAAAAAAATGACAATAAATCCATTTTAATCACACTTTGTAACACAACAAAATGTGGAAAAAGTCAAGGGGTGTGAACACTTTCTGAAGGCACTGAGTGCACAAAACAGTTGTGTCAAATTGGCTGGATGTCCTTTGGATGGTGGACCATTCTTGATAAACATGGGAAACTGTTGAGTGTGAAAAACCCAGCAGTGTTGCAGTTCTTGACACACACACATACACACACACACACTGTCTGTGGAAACTGTATGTGTTTGTGGGAAACACAAGGGGTGTTATTACCATCTTCGATTGACCTACAGAAGCAACAATTCTGGTAAAACCACATGTGGAGGTGGCAACACTACTCATTCCCTCCCCCTCTTTCCCTCCTGTTTTTTCTCTTTCTCCACTTTAGTGGTGCGATATCACTTTACCGGGTCACCAGATTTCCCAGAGTCATGGAGGGGACACGTCACCCACATCTTGCCTTCTTTACCTCTTGAACTGTCAGACATTTCCCCTGGTATAGCCAAAGACTGGCAGCTGTCATTTTCACCTCCCACTTATTAAACAAGGAAACCAAAAAGGCTAGTACCCGTAGTGTGGTGAAAGTAAAAGGCGAGTAATGGAGGGAAGCTTTGTAGAGCAACTCATCAAAGTTTAATGATAGAGTAATTGGTTTGTAACTGTAACACTTACTAGGCCATCAATAATGACGAAGCAGGTTTGGGTAAAGTTACCTAGCTGGGATCAGGGGCGATCGTGGTAGGGTTACAGAGACAGTATCAGCTGAATGGGAGTGCAGTTATGTTGGACAAATATTTATACGTGTCACGTTACTGGAACACTAACTAGGGGAGACAAGAATAGGCAGGGTGATTGAGAAGTCAAATACACATGTACTACATTTCTATCTTATCTACAGATCTACGGATGGGTAATTTACGGACCAAAGACAGGAAATACCTAAAAGAAATGCGAGCTTAAGTATCAGACTAACCTTATTTCATTTTGATGCTAACCAGGGTAAATATTCTTTATGTAACAAGATTAAGGTTAGAATTGAAATATTTTAAGCAATGTTTTCAACAGCTTATCAGGGATGAGTCTATCTACTGTATCAAATCCTTTCAAAGCAGGCACTGGAGCTTGTCCTTGGACTACAGCCCAAAGAAATGTATTAGTAAAGACGCTATGCAAGTGACGGGCAGTCGGTCCCGCTTTAAATGGCGTTCAGTTTATAAAGGCTTCATAAAGCCTTCATAAACACTACATAAATGTCTTACAAAGCATCTATAACTGAATGTCATGCTTTATAAAGGGTTCATAAATGTAGCATAACTGTGACATAATCACCAATGTCAAATATGACATAACCCACTATGTCGAATATTTGATATAAACATGTGCTTTATAAAGGGTGACATGTTGTGCTGAAGGATGGCATACGCTCTAAAGTGATGTCATGTTAGTCACATTACACCTATTCTCGTTCCCAGACACTTCTGCCCAAATGTGCGGAAGGTCTGGTGGACCAACGCATCAAACTTGGCCTTCATTAGTTAGGGTTCGGTTTAAAATAAAATGTTAAGAAGATAAATTGTGGAAATGGGAAGGGTTTATCCATAATTATGAATTTTTGACTGTGTTTAATACAAATACTTTACTCAGTAAGGTCACTCCTATAGAATTATATGGTCACTCCCACTAAGGCCAACTCTGAATGGTTGATATCCCAGGCTTAAATGTGCTGCGTGTGCAATAGCCTGGGGATGACGTTACACCAAGAAACATTTACCTTGATGAAAGCCCCCAACCTAAAGAAATTGAAAGTGGCTTTCATATGGAACCAAGTTACATGTTCCACAGTACACAAACACGGACACAACAAAAACGAGCCATACCGCACGGTGCTGGGCCCAGTCAGGTCTTTGACACATTCACCCACTACCCCGCTGAAAGATCAGCCACAAAATGTTGTCACCATTGTAACAGGTTGTAATCAAGCCCTGGTCTCCAGCATGGGAACAGAAGAGGAATACCTGGTGCGGTAGTCTCAGGTTGGACAACTCCAAATCATTTTGGTTCTGACACACACACACACACACACACACAAACACCACCTTTGCAGGTTCATCAACTATTTAAATACCTCTCACACCCTACAATAACCTGTGGATCATGATAGAACCTTCATAAATTAGCAAAACGTTAATAAGAAATGTATTGACACTTTATGTAGTGTCCTGTAACATTAGTTTGAAGTGAGACACCTTCGGTCATTCATAACACATCCATAAATACTCTATATCATATGAATCTGTACTTACTATAAAGTCAGACATCTTTGGTCATTCATAACAAGAGTTACCTCTGCTGCAGCGGATATACGTTCATTAGAGTTACCAGCCTCAGAAATTGCAGCCCAAATAAATGCTTCACAGAGTTCAAGTCACAGACACATCTCAACATCAACTGTTCAGAGGGGACTGTGTGAATCAGGCCTTCATGGTCAAATTGCTGCAAAGAAAGCACTACTAAAGGACAAGATTAATAAGAAGAGACCTGCTTGGGCCAAGACACGAGCAATGGACATTAGACCGGTGGAAATTTGTCCTTCGGTCTGGAGTCCAAATTGGAGATTTTTGGTTCCAACTGTCGTGTCTTTGTGAGAAGCGGTGTGGCTGAATGGATGATCTCCGTATGTGTATTTCCCACCGTAAAGCATGGAGGAGGAGGTGTTATGGTGTGGGGGTGCTTTTTTGGTGACACTGTCTGTGATTTATTTAGAATTCATGGCACACTTCACCAGCATGGCTACCACAGCATTCTGCAGCGATACGCCATTCCATCTGGTTTGGGCTTAGTGGGACTGTTTTTCAACAGGACAATGACCCAACACACCTCCAGGCTGTGTATGGGCTATTTGACCAAGAAGGACAGTAATGGAGTGCTGCATCAGATGACCTGGCCTCCACAATCCCCCGACCTCAACCCAATTGAGATGGTTTGGGATGAGTCTGATGGCAGAGTGAAGGAAACGCAGCCAACAAGTGCTCAGCATATGTGAGAACTCCTTCAAGACAGTTGGAAAAGCATTCCAGGTGAAGCTGGTTGAGAGAATGCCAAGAGTGTACAAAGCTGTCATCAAGGCAAAGGGTGGCTCTTTTGAAGAATATATTTTGATATTTTTAACACTTTTTTGGTTACTATATAATTCCAAATGTGTTATTACAAAGTTTTGATGTCTTCACTATTATTCTACAATGTAAAAATAAAGAAAAACCCTTGAATGAGTTGGTGTGTCCAAACTTTTGACTGGTGCTGTATATGCAAAATAATTGTCTAAACATTAACAATATTAGATTTTTTTCATATTTAAGTGACATTAGCATTAAGTGTAGGTTTTAAAACATGTTCCAGGGTCAAATAAATGCCCCAAATGCCAATCACTGTATATGGAATACACAGGAGGTTGGTGACACCTTAATTGGGGAGGACGGGCTCGTGGTAATGGCTGGAACGGAATCAGTGGAATAGTATCAAATACATCAAAGACATGGTTTGATGCCATTCCATTCGATCTGTTCCAGCCATTATTATGAGCCGTCCTCCTCTTAGCAGCCTCCACTGATGGAATATATATTGGCTTAGAGCAAGAACTATTCTGGGTGCTGTAGTAAAAGTATTGTAGGGAATACTCACTAGGGTCTGTAGAATGTATATATGGTGTCATTTCATGGGGCTCTGAATAATTTTTGTATTTTTAGTCATTTAGCAGACGCTCTTATCCAGAGCGACTTACAGGAGCAATTAGGGTTAAGTGCCTTGCTCAAGGGCACATCGACAGATTTGTCACCTAGTTGGCTCGGGGATTAGAACCAGCGACCTTTCGGTTACTGGCACAACGCTCTTAACATTTACATTTCATTTACATTACATTTACGTCATTTAGCAGACGCTCTTATCCAGAGCGACTTACAGTTAGTGAATACATATATTTTTTTATACTGGCCCCCCGTGGGAATCGAACCCACAACCCTGGCGTTGCAAACACCATGCTCTATCAACTGAGCTACATCCCTGCCGGCCATTCCCTCCCCTACCCTGGACGACGCTGGGCCAATTGTGCGCCGCCCATGAGTCTCCCGGTCGCGGCCGGCTGCGACAGAGCCTGGATACGAATCAGGATCTCTAGTGGCACAGTTAGCACTGCGATGCAGTGCCTTAGACCACTGCGCCACTCAGGAGGAACTAAGCTACCTGCCGCCCCACATAATATGGAGTGTTGCTGGCCTTTTACTCCCCCCATTCCATTAGCAGCTGAATCACATCACATGTGCCTACTGCACTATAGAAAATATGTTAACCAAACAACAGTGCAGGGCATGCTCACTGAAGGGCAACTACACTAAAAAATCTAAGTTTCTTAGATTTTTTCCAGACCTCAAAAGTCATCCCCTGATGTGGTTTAAGCATTGTTGTGAACACAGAAAATCCAATGTTGTTGTTTTTCTTTTAAAAAAGTGTTTATAAAATGGGAGAAACTACAAGAAATGGGGGAAAACATGGATGGTTATGTCACACAGTTATGCCACATTTATGAACCCTTTATAAAGCATGATATACGGTTATAGATGATTTGTAACACATTTATGTAGTATTTAAAGCGGGGCCAGGTAGACGTAAAAAAATTTATAAAGACTTTCACCAAATTTGGAAGAGTCTAATATAATTAAGTGACGTAAATATTAGATTTCTTTCCTACCTCTCACACTAATGAAAAAGCTTTTCCAAGTTTGTTCATATTGCATTATTGTATTATTGTATTGAGAGGGTCTGTTTTTCCTAAAGGGGACAGAAGATCCTTGAATATAACCAGACTGCATCACAGTGCCTTTAAAAGTTTTAATAAATATACATTTCAACTTTACGTGCCAGTGCAAAAATGTAAAAGCTATTACTTTGGACCAAAAAAATAACAAGGGGAATTTTCCAACTTTATGATTCTTCTTTACATTAAGCCATTCCTCTGTGAAATCTGGTTTATGTGTGAGCTTTCTCCCCAAGGTTTTCCCAGTTAAACGGAGCACTGAGGACCTAATGGAAGGAGCAATACATTTACCGCCCATTTACCGCCCAGCATTCCAAGCAGTCACCTCCAATTCCATACTGGATCACCCCTTCAGACACTAGTGGCTTCTAAAACATCAGGCTGCACTGCATTGTCATAAATATATCCCTTAGATCACGCATTAGCACGGACTACAACTTTAAACATCCTCAAAACACCAATGAGTATACATTTTTAGTTTTTCGTTTTTGTCAAGTGAATTATTTGGCGGAGGAGTGAGAGAGAGGGTAGATTTTGCTGTATGTTTCAACGGGTAAAATTTAAAGCAGCACATGTCTGATGAAAAGGTTTTTGGGGCCGGGTAGAACATTGGGAAATCAAGACATGAGTGGCGATTGAGTAACTCTGATCAGGTGGTGGGGCCATGTGACCCTTTATCAGAATGAGCAATGTCAGAGTCCGGAATATAAATATATATACAGTGCCTTCAGAAAGTATTCATACCCCTTGACTTATTCCAGATTTTGTTGTGTTGCAGCTTGAATTCAAAATGGATTCAATATATTTTGTTCTCACCCATCAACACACAATACCCCATAATGACAAAGTGAAAACATATATATATATTTTTTCTAATTGATTGAAAACGAAATACAGAAATATCTCATTTACATAAGTGTTCACACCCCTGTGTCAATACTTTGTAGAAGCTCCTTTGGCAGCGATTACAGCTGTGAGTCTTTCTGGACAAGTCTCTAAGAGCTTTCCACACCTGGATTGTGCAATATTTGTCCATAATTTTTTTGAAATTCTTCAAGCTCTGACAAATTGATTGTTGATCATTGCTAGACAATCATTTTCAAGTCTTGCCATAGATTTAAGTCAAAACTGTAACTCGGCCACTCAGGAACATTCACTGTCTTCTTGGTAAGCAACTCCAGTGTAGATTTGGCCTTGTGTTTTAGGTTATTGTCCTGCTGAACGGTGAATTCATCTCCCAGTGTCTGGTGGAAAGCAGACTGAACTAGGATTTTGTCTGTGCTTAGCTCCATTCCGTTTTTTTTTTATCCTGAAAAACTCCCCAGTCCTTAACGATTACAAGCATACTGTCAGCGTCTGGGTGAAGTGGTGAAACGGAATCAGGCGCAGGACACAGAACTGAGAAAAGAATGGCTTTACTAAACACAAAGTAAACCATATCAAACCCTCCACGCAGGGAAGAGCAAAACAACAGCTCAACAGACGACGTAACAACAAACAATCACGCACAAACCCAGGAGGGAAAACAGGTAATATAGGGAAACCAATAAGCCTAATGAGTAACAGGTGTGAGTAATAAAGACAGGACTAGTGTGACACAGAAACATCGATCGGTGGCAGCTAGTACTCCGGTGACGACAAACGCCGAAGCCTGCCCGAACAAGGAGGAGGAGGAGTATCCGTGACACATACCCATAACATGAAGCAGCCACCACCATGCTTGAAAATATGGAGAGTGGTACTCAGCAATGTGTTGTATTAGATTTGCCAAAAACACTTTGCATTCAGGTCGAAAAAAGTAATTGCTTTGCCACATTTTTTGCAGTATTACTTTAGTGCCTTGTTGCAAACAGGATGCATGTTTTGGAATATTTTTATTATGTACAGGCTTCCTTCTTTTCACTCTGTCAATTAAGTTAGTATTGTGGAGTAACTTCAATGTTGTTGATCGGTTTTCAGTTTTCTCCTATCACAGCCATTAAACTCTGTAACTGTTTTAAAGTCACCATTGGGCTCATGGTGAAATTCCTGAGCGGTTTCCTTCCTCTCCGGCAACTGAGTTGTTGACTGGGTGTATTGATACACCATCCAAAGTGTAATTAATAACTTCACCATGCTCAAAGGGATATTCAATGTCTGCTTTTTTTTTTTTTTTTTTACCCATATACCAATAGGTGCCCTTCTTTGCGAGGCATTGGAAAACCTCCCTGGTCTTTGTGGTTGAATCTGTGTTTGAAATGGATTGATTGATTTAATTTATTAGACCCGTTTTACAAATAAATACATAAGGGTGCTCCAGCCAGTGTCACCTCCACATACAATTTAAGGAAATCATCAAGGATAACACAATAAAGCTTAAAAGCTTATTTCCATGGTGTTCCTTTTGAAGAGGGAAGGGGGAACGGGGAATGCAACAAGGTTAGGCGGCAATTGTAGCGGCAACAGACAATGACAGACAAAATTGTTGTTTGTTTCATAACATGAGATAATTAGTAACATTTACTTTCCTAATAAACAACTATGGACAGGTACATCTCCCTTGTCTCGCATACCCTTAATATATAAAACAATCAATCCCTAATATATACAAGGCAAATCACAATATGATAAACAACAGGCACCAAAAGGCAGATCATATGCTATCCCGGGCACTGCTCGATTGAGGGACCTTACAGATCATTGTATGTGTGGGGTACAGAGATGAGGTATTCATTCAACAATCATGTTAAACACTGTTATTGCACACAGAGTGAGTCCATGTGTCACGACTTCCGCCGAGGCTGCCCCCCCTCCTGATTCGGGCAGGCTTCGGCGTTCGTCGTCACCGGAGTACTAGCTAATGCCGATCCCATTCTCATCACTCCACTTGTCATGTCTTGTCAATCACACACACCTGGTGCTCATTCCCCTAATTAGTATGTGTATAAGTGTTCCCTCTGTTCCCCTTGTCTTTCTGAGTGATTGTTTTGTTGTGAGAGCGTGTAGCTCGGTTGAGCTACATTTCACTGTGTTATTGCCAAGGTGGATGTTTTCCCTTGTACGGTTTCGTTTGACGCTTGGGGCGTTTGATTTATGCAAACGGATTAAACTCTGGACTTCGGAATTTTACCTCCTGCGCCTGACTCCTTCTTTCACACCTCGTCACACCATGCAACCTATTATTATATTTTTACTCCTGAACTTATTTAGGCTTGCCATAACAAAGGGGTTCAATACTTATTCACTCAATATATTTCAGCTTTTCATTTTTTATTAGTTCATAAAACAAACAAAAATCCACTTTGACATTATGGGGTATTGTGTGTAGGCCACAAAAAATCTCAATTTAAACCATTTTAAAGTCAGGTTGTAACACAATAAAATGTGAAAAAAGTACTTTCTGAAGGAACTGTACAGTATATGTATATAATGGTGTGTATAGAGGGTATGGACAGCATATGAATAGAACATATGTGTACAGCAGTAGTTATATAGGATGAGCCTTGACTAGAATACAGTATATACAGTGGGGAAAAAAAGTATTTAGTCAGCCACCAATTGTGCAAGTTCTCCCACTTAAAAAGATGAGAGAGGACTGTAATTTTCATTATAGGTACACGTCAACTATGACAGACAAATTGAGGAAAAGAAATCCAGAAAATCACATTGTAGGATTTTTTATGAATTTATTTGCAAATTATGGTGGAAAATAAGTATTTGGTCACCTACAAACAAGCAAGATTTCTGGCTCTCACAGACCTGTAACTTCTTCTTTAAGAGGCTCCTCTGTCCTCCACTCGTTACCTGTATAAATGGCACCTGTTTGAACTTGTTATCAGTATAAAAGACACATGTCCACAACCTCAAACAGTCACACTCCAAACTCCACTATGGCCAAGACCAAAGAGCTGTCAAAGGACACCAGAAACAAAATTGTAGACCTGCACCAGGCTGGGAAGACTGAATCTGCAATAGGTAAGCAGCTTGGTTTGAGGAAATCAACTGTGGGAGCAATTATTAGGAAATGGAAGACACAAAAGACCACTGATAATCTCCCTCGATCTGGGGCTCCACGCAAGATCTCACCCCGTGGAGTCAAAATGACCACAAGAACGGTGAGCAAAAATCCCAGAACCACACGGGGGGACCTAGTGAATGACCTGCAGAGAGCTGGGACCAAAGTAACAAAGCCTACCATCAGTAACACACTACGCCGCCAGGGACTCAAATCCTGCAGTGCCAGACGTGTCCCCCTGCTTAAGCCAGTACATGTCCAGGCCCGTCTGAAGTTTGCTAGAGTGCATTTGGATGATCCAGAAGAGGATTGGGAGAATGTCATATGGTCAGATGAAACCAAAATAGAACTTTTTGGTAAAAACTCAACTCGTCGTGTTTGGAGGACAAAGAATGCTGAGTTGCATCCAAAGAACACCATACCTACTGTGAAGCATGGGGCTGGAAACATCATGCTTTGGGGCTGTTTTTCTGCAAAGGGACCAGGACGACTGATCCGTGTAAAGGAAAGAATGTATCGTGAGATTTTGAGTGAAAACCTCCTTCCATCAGCAAGGGCATTGAAGATGAAACGTGGCTGGGTCTTTCAGCATGACAATGATCCCAAACACACCGCCCGGGCAACGAAGGAGTGGCTTCGTAAGAAGCATTTCAAGGTCCTGGAGTGGCCTAGCCAGTCTCCAGATCTCAACCCCATAGAAAATCTTTGGAGGGAGTTGAACGTCTGTGTTGCCCAGCGACAGCCCCAAAACATCACTGCTCTAGAGGAGATCTGCATGGAGGAATGGGCCAAAATACCAGCAACAGTGTGTGAAAACCTTGTGAAGACTTACAGAAAACGTTTGACCTGTGTCATTGCCAACAAAGGGTATATAACAAAGTATTGAGAAACTTTTGTTATTGACCACATACTTATTTTCCACCATAATTTGCAAATAAATTCATAAAAAATCCTACAATGTGATTTTCTGGATTTTTTTTCCTCATTTTGTATGTCATAGTTGACGTGTACCTATGATGAAAATTACAGGCCTCTCTCATCTTTTTAAGTGGGAGAACTTGCACAATTGGTGGCTGACTAAATACTTTTTTTCCCCACTGTACACTGTGTATACCAAATCTTAGGAACACCTTCCTAATATTGAGTTGCACCCCCTTTTGCCCTCAGAACAGCCTCAATTCGTCAGGGTATCTACAATGTGTCGAAAGCGTTCCACAGGGATGCTGGCCCATGTTGACTTCAATGCTTCCCGCAGTTGTGTGAAGTTGGCTGGATGTCCTTTGGGTGGTGAACCATTCTTGATACATAGGGGAAACTGTTGAGCATGAAAAACCCAGCAGCGTTGCAGTTCTTGACACAAATCAGTGCGCCTGGCACCTACTACCATATCCCGTTTAAAGGCACTTAAATATTTTGTCTTGCCCATTCACCCTCTGAATGGCACACATACACAATCCATGTCTCAATTGTCTCAAGGCTTAAAAATTATTCTTTAACCTGTCTCCTCCCCTTCATCTACACTGATTGAAATGGATTTGACATCAATAAGGGACCATAGCTTTCACCTTGATTCACCTGTACAGTCTGTCATGAAAAGAGCAGGTGTTCCTAATGTTTTGTATACTCAGTGTACATGTGAAGTGGGTAAAACAGTATGTAAACATAATTAAAGTGACCAGTGTTCAATGACTACTGTATGTACGTAGGGCAGAAGTCTCTAAGGTGCAGGGCAGGGTACTGGGTGGAGGCCAGCTAGTGGGGACTATTTAACAGTCTGATGGCCTGGAGATAGAAGCTATTTTTCAGTCTCTTGGTCCCAGCTTTGATGCACCGGTACTGTCTCCACCTTCTAGATGGTAGCGGGGTGAACAGGCCGTGGCTCGGGTGGCTGAGGTCCTTGATGATCTTCTTGGCCTTCCTGTGACACCGGGTGCCTGGAGGGCAGGCAGTGTGCCCCCGGTGATGCGTTGGGCTGACTGCACCACCCACTGGAGAGACCTGCAGTTGCGGACGGTGCAACTCCTGAGGTTGAAGAGGCGCTGTTGCGCCGCCTTCACCACACGGTCTGTGTGGATGGACCATTTCAGGTCTTCAGTGATGTGCACGCTGAGAACTTGAAGCTTTTCACCCTCACCACAGCTTTTGGTGGTTTGCTGATAAAAGATGGTGACACATGGAAAATAATTACTAACAGATCTGCACAAGGACAACTAGAAAAGGTATTACTCAGGGTGGTGAAGTTCAGCCAGACAATAACACCCACACTTCTCTCCAGCTTGATGTTCTCTTTCACAAAGAGAAAGTGTGTCACATATTCAGGACATTGATCCCATTTCATGAATCCCATATCACAACTCTAATATCCGCACTCTCTTTCATTGTAGCAAAGCGGTTTAATTGAGACATGGCTACATTTAACTGCCTTTGCAATTGCTTCCCTTGTCAAATGTCATGGGTTCTAGCCAATCGTGCTGCTGATGCAAAACAGAAAGAAAAACAGAGGAATGGTGTAATGTAGTATTGGTCAGATAAGAACCAGATTCTTGCTAGCAGCAAAACAGAGATCTGTGAGTCAATGGAAAGATATGGGATTAAGTCTGTTGACTGGGATCCAGAGAGCGAGAGAGAGACAGCTGGAGAAAGATAATGCCTCTGCCGAACTAGAAGTCTAATTCTGGGGGCAACTACTCTAATTAATCTGTCATGTTACAAATTCACAGTTCTGATGAAGGCACGTTTTAGTAAAGCTATTCTGATGAAGGCAAGTTTTAGTAAAGCTATTCTGATGAAGGCACGTTTTAGTAAGGCTATTCTGATGAAGGCATGTTTTAGTAAAGCTATTTTGCTGAAGGAATGTTTTAGTAAAGCTATTCTGATGAAGGCGTGTTTTAGTAAAGCTACATGTTTGTTGGTTTTCATCATTTCTCCATCACCTCTTCCTTTATTCTTTCCTCCTTTTCTCCACCTATATTACCTTAATCTGCCCCTCCCTCCCATCCTCTACCCCCCTCCTCCTCCTTCTCTCTCTCTTCCTCTGTGATATATTGCTGGCTCCCCTCAGCATTGTGATATTAAACCAAATAAAGATGTGATCAGCTGCGATGCGGCAGGCAGCTGGGCCGCGCCACGCGGGACTTGTCGGAGTCATTAATGAGCGTTGACTAATTGCTCTCCGTTCTAAGGGGAAATGGCACACTGCTGGGGCCCATTCTCCCTCCGTGCTAAGCTTCTTTATTTAAAAAAAATTTGTTTTAGTCATTTAGCAGACGCTCTTATCCAGAGCGACTTACAGTTAGTGCATACATTATTATTTTTCATACTGTTTCTTCAAACAGACCTCTCTCACTTGTTTATTTTTCCTCCCTTTCTGTTATTTTATCACACTTTCAAGCACTAGCAATATGCCCCATTGCTGACGAGCATAAGCAATACGTTGGGAAAGCCCACCATCCCTAGGGTTATGTCATTAGGAGATGTGTATTATGCCTGATTTAAATGTGACATATGCTGTTGATGAGATACCATATGAAAGCTAAACTGGTGCTTATTAAACCAGATGTCAGTGTGGCAAGGTCAGCCTTCAGGAGCATGTCAAAGTTAGCTGTAGTCAGGCAAACATCAGACATACAGTATTTCGTAAATAAACACTGCAGTCAGTCAAATATTGGCCCACTGACAGACTGCACAAATTCTGTGTTAATGACCTCGTCCATATCAAGTTAAAGGATTAATTCAACACAGAACGTATAACGCAAATCTGCAATTGTGGTTACTAGAGGGGTTCAAGTGTCAATCAAGACAAAAGGGTAACATTTCATTTTGAAATGCATTATTTATCACCGGATGAATAATAAATCAGCTCATAAACAGGAACTCGTCAACTTGATGGAATGAAATTTACTTCACTGTCCTTGGCTCCTTTTGCCACGCCTCCAGCCAGTAGGATGGATTCCCCAAGTCTTCCGTAATTTGTCTGCTTGAGGTCAGGGCCGAACAAGAGCGTCTCCATTATTGCTATTGATTCCAGGCAGTTAGGATTGATTTTCTCTCTACTTCAACCTCCCTCCCTGGGCTGCTTAGAGTCAGTCATGGCCTGGCTGGATGGGTGGGAGCCCAGCCTTGGGGTGGTGATGGTCTGGCAAATCTGGATCAAACCGGCTTTATCTGCTATATCTATATGTTCATCCTCCACTCCTCCTCCTCAGTCAAGTCAAGTCTTTGGTCTGTAACGTTCACACAGAAGCCTGCTGGATCCATCCACAGCTGTTAAGATAGATTTATCACATCTTGTTTCACAGACCTTATCTATCTGTGGAAGGTGTTTAAGAGGATCTGACTTTGCTGCTCCTTTGAGGGACTTATTATTTTGACCCCAACCTCTGGTCCAACTGCTTTTCTCATCTATGGACCTCACAAGGCCCAGTGCATATACTGTAGGTATAGGAAGATTATATACTGTATATATAACATTTTAAGGTCCAGTGCAGCCATTTTATCTCAATATCGAATCATTTCTGGTTAACAATTAAGTACCTTACTGTGATTGTTTTCAATTAAAATGGTCAAAAATAAACAAAAATAGCTTCTTAGCAAATAGACATTTCTCAAGCAAGAATTTTGCTAGGACTGTCTGGGAATGGGGAGTGGAAAACTAAAAACTATCTGTTATTGGCAGACAGGTTTGGAATGCTCTTTCTTATTGGTCTATTGTACTACATGATGTCACCAGGCAAGACAAAACTCCATCCCACCAAAACAGGCTGAAATTTCAAACAGTTCTTACACTAAAAGGGCATTATCACAATTTTCACAATTTCACATAATTTTTCCAACCTCATAGTGTGGAAAT
This sequence comes from Coregonus lavaretus, assembly GCF_964263955.1. Taxonomy (NCBI): domain Eukaryota; kingdom Metazoa; phylum Chordata; class Actinopteri; order Salmoniformes; family Salmonidae; genus Coregonus; species Coregonus lavaretus. The sequence goes on from NC_139991.1 coordinate 47,792,123, forward strand.
ACAGTATATTAAAAAACACAGGAAAATCACGTTTTTGACTGCATTGGGCCTTTAAGTTCCACCAATAATAAGGTAATTGCTCCAAACACAACTGTTCCCTCATACTTAAATACAGTTGAAGTCGGAAGTTTACATACACTTAGGTTGGAGTCATTAAAACTCGTTTTTCAACCACTCCACAAATGTATTGTTAACAAACTATAGTTTTGGCAAGTCGGTTAGGACATCTACTTTGTGCGTGACACAAGTCATTTTTCCAACAATTGTCTACAGACAGATTATTTCACTTATAATTCACTGTATCACAATTCCAGTGGATCAGAAGTTTACATACAGTCAACTTAGTGTGCCTTTAAACAGCTTGGCAAATTCCAGAAAATGATGTCATGGCTTTAGAAGCTTCTGATAGGCTAATTGACATCATTTGAGTCAATTGGAGGTGTACCTGTGGATGTATTTCTTCAAACTCAGTGCCTCTTTGCTTGACATCATGGGAAAATCAAAATAAATCTGCCAAGACCTCAGGAAAAAAATGGTAGACATCCACAAGTCTGGTTCATCCTTTTGAGCAATTTCAAAAGCCTGAAGGTACCACGTTCATCTGTACAAACAATAGTATGCAAGTATAAACACTATGGGACCATGCAGCCGTCCTACCGCTCAGGAAGGAGACGCATTCTGTCTCCTAGAGATGAACGTACTTTGGTGCGAAAAGTGCAAATCAATCCCAGAACAACAGCAAAGGACCTTGTGAAGATGCTGAAGGAAACAGGTACAAAAGTATCTATATCCACAGAAAAACAAGTCCTATATTGACATAACCTGAAAGGCCACTCAGCAAGGAAGAAGCCACTGCTCCAAAACCGCCATAAAAAAGCCAGACTACGGTTTGCAACTGCACATGGGGACAAATATCTTACTTTTTGGAGAAATGTCCTCTGCTCTGATGAAACAAAAATATAATTGTTTGGCCATAATGACCATCGTTATGTTTGGAGGAAAAAGGGGCTAGCTTGCAAGCCGAAGAACACCATCCCAACCGTGAAGCACGGGGGTGGCAGCATCATACTGTGGGGGTGCTTTGCTGCAGGAGGGACTGGTGCACTTCACAAAATAGATGGCATCATGAGGAAGGAAAATCATGTGGATATATTGAAGCAACATCTCAAGACATCAGTCAGGAAGTTAAAGCTTGGTCGCAAATGGGTCTTCCAAATAGACAATGACCCCAAGCATACTTACAAAGTTGTGGCAAAATGGCTTAAGGACAACAAAGTCAAGGTATTGGAGTGGCCATCACAAAGCCCTGACCTCAATCCTGTAGAAAATGTGTGGGCAGAACTGAAAAAGCGTGTGCGATTAAGGAGGCCTACAAACCTGACTCAGTTACACCAGCTCTGTCAGGAGGAATGGGCCAAAATTCACCCAACTTATTGTGGGAAGCTTGTGGAAGGCTACCCAAAACTTTTGACCCAAGTGAAACAATTTAAAGGCAATGCTACCAAATTCTAATTGAGTGTATGTAAACTTCTGACCCACTGCGAATATGATGAAATAAATAAAAGCTGAAATAAATCATTCTCTACTATTATTCTGACATTTCACATTCTTAAAATAAAGTGGTGATCCTAACTGACCTAAACAGGGAATTTTTACTAGGATTAAATGTCAGCAATTGTGAAAAACTGAGTTGACATGTATTTGGCTAAGGTGTATGTAAACATCTGACTTCAACTGTAGCATCCCATTCCCGATTAAACCTATTAGAATGTAAATGGTCATCATTCTTCACTTTCCTTCAAACTGAATTTCTAAAAAGAGCCTCATCTCAGTCCTTGAGACTTGAGTTTTTGATTTCAGCCACATTTTGTTTCTTCTTGGTAAACAGCATCAGGAGAATAGGCCTATGAATGAGATTTCCATTTACTTCTTGAGGCCTACTTGGAGTGTTTTCCTGTTTCATCAGTAACTGAAAGTACCCAAACCAATTTGGTCAAGAATATACCTCAATTTGGTATGGGCATTTGAAATTATTTCCCTATTTGAATGATATGATTTTTTCCCCCGGATATCCAGATAGCCAAAAATAAATATTCGAATTTGCTCTACTCTTTCAATCAATCAGAATGACGCAGAATGCCACAACAACAGACAGTATGCAGTTGTTTTCAGGGTGCTATTCCGGTAGTTTCTGGCTAACAGTAGCCTAGGCTAACAGCAACAGTGAAAGAGAAGTCTGATGTTCGCCATCATAGAACTGATTCTGTTTCCCAAAACTTTTCTGGTGAGTGTTTTGCATTGAGCTGTGTCAGGTCTTGTAGACCTCCGTTGGTGTGCGCCTGTAGGCTAATCGCTATTTGAAGTGGGGGAAATAGCATACCATTGTCAGGACTGACCAGAGGGCTAAATGCGCTGTGATAGTCAAATGCATTTTATGTATCCAATGAGAATAGTAAGCCTGAATTAGTCAACATTTTACTCCACATTTTGTTAGGCCTACATTTATTTAAGTTGTGTTTGTTTCTCCAGTTTGGTTAGAAATGTAGCCTACAAGCTGCAAAGCTGTTATTTCTGTCTTTCATGTCAGCCCACATAACAACATGCATTTCAGTCCAAATACTCAAGAAAATAAAACTTCTATTATCATGACAATCTTGTTTGGCTCTGACCTAAAGCAGATCAAAAAGAGACATGGTGAATCTATCCCGCATCCATTCTTTACAGAAGCGACCTTCAGTGTGCACAATGCACAGTTCTGTCCCCTCAGCAAAGAACCCTTCTCTTATTCACTGCTCTCGATTTCCAGCCTTAATCCTCATTAAAATGCAATTACACATTTTGATCCATTTGTGAAGTGAGGAGCATTGTATAAAAAGGGCTTTGTCAAAAAAAAAGCAGGCAGTATGCCGGCAGTGTAACATTTTCTTTCTCTGTTTATCTTCTATTCTGTTTTTCTTTCTTTTCTATTCTGTTTTTCTTTCCCTTTTGTCTTTCTCTACCCCCTCTCTTCAGCTGACCAAAGAAAGCAGAATGAAATCGACGGACTGTAGACTTTAGATCGAACAAAACACATATAGCTGTTTTCTCTCAGGGCCTGTGTGGTTCACATAACATTTTCAACTGCGAGAGAGCACAATTGGACAATCAAACCAAACACATTTGGAGAAAATTATACTAGCGGTCATACTGAATGCTTCTGTAGGCAGAACAGCTAGCTTTAGTGTTTAAAATGGATTTGATGAAAGCTTTCAGTCAATCCCTCTCATTAGTTTGGGCCTTGAACAGTACACATAGTGAGATTACTCACAGTACCTCAGTCTGCCAGAGCCACAATGTTTGTTTCTCATTCAACTCGGCATAAATCACTCAGTACGAGTCCAAATCCAAAGCAGAACACCCATCAAGTTGGAGAGCCTGTCTAAAGTTGTTCCTTCTGTTTGGAAGGTAAGCTAAGACAAAAAGCTAGGTCTACTTGAAGTAAAATACATCAACCTTTTGTAACACAGCTTAAGCTGAGAAAGGTGTGTTTCTGAAATGTTTGTGTTAGTGGAATAGTTGAGCAATCAAGTGTCTGTCAAAGTGGTACCATTTATTTTAGAAAAACACTGGCACTATTTCCAGTGCAGCAACAGGCCAGATTGTCAGAGCGCTGTAGTACCCATTTGAAAATCTAGATTTCTTTAGCCAGAGCTCCAAAACACAGTTATCACAATGAATCACAATATTCTCACAATGGATTATCTGAAATGTATCTAAATGCAGTGGCAACTCAGGACATTCCACATGGTACTTTATACTTTATACTCAAGTGTCCAGAATGATTGAAACTTTGTCACATCCTGTCCAGTACAGTATCTCTCCCTAACACACTGTAGACAGACAGAGCCTCTTCCCATACCTCTCGGTGCTACTTTCCCCTGCCCCTGCTGCAGCGCATGCCGTCCCCTAGGGCAGTGATTCGTGTGGAATGATGCAGGCTGTGCTAGCGTGATCCCGGGCCTCACATATGATAGACAGGGCGCCGGGGCGGGCTCCGCCCTGACTCAGAGCAGGTCCACATGGTGGGCTGTCACAGCCCATAATCATCACACACTCCTCCGATCAATACTACCCAGCCCCCTGACACAGAGAGAGATAGAGAGGGGGAGAGCGAGAGAGAGGGGGTGGGGGAGTGAGGGAGAGTGGTGAAGAGAGAGAAAGGAGAATGAGAGAGAGAGAGAGAGAGAGAGAGAGAGAGAGAGAGAGAGAGAGAGAGAGAGAGAGAGAGAGAGAGAGAGAGAGAGAGAGAGAGAGAGAGAGAGAGAGAGAGAGAGATGAAATGGAGGTATGAGGTGGAGGTACAATATATGGGAAGAAAAATAGAGAGCACAGGGAAGAAAAAATTGAAAATACTAGGTCCTTCATATTATGCTTTTAAAGGTATTTTTTCCATTTATCGTATTGTGGCTTCTCTGTAAAAAACACATGTATGCACCAGCAATTACCACTACATTTCAGGACTACTGTGCAGTAATACAGCATGACTACAACATGAATTTAGTTGACATTTTCCTGGCCACTGTATTACCTGAGATTAAATCTGCCGAAATTCAAATAGGTAACTTCAGTATAATGTTGACCAAGGCTTTTACATGATGTACACACTGTAGATTTCAAGAGCATAGCAAAATTTTTCCGTATGGTATAACACTTTCAATTTCCAAAATTAAATGAAAAGCAATGTATATATATATATATATATATATATATATATATATATATATATATATATATATATATATGAAAGATTTGGTAAATGACATCCGTAGCAGGGTGGAATATGATTCACCAATTTATTATCATAAACTCCGGAGAGTGAAATCTCACACAGCTGTGCAGGATAGAGTATAGAGTCTGACTATACGGTGGGGAAAAAAAGTATTTAGTCAGCCACCAATTGTGCAAGTTCTCCCACTTAAAAAGATGAGAGAGGCCTGTAATTTTCATCATAGGTACACGTCAACTATGACAGACAAAATGAGAAAATGTTTTCCAGAAAATCACATTGTAGGATTTTTTATGAAGTTATTTGCAAATTATGGTGGAAAATAAGTATTTGGTCAATAACAAAAGTTTCTCAATACTTTGTTATATACCCTTTGTTGGCAATGACACAGGTCAAACGTTTTCTGTAAGTCTTCACAAGGTTTTCACACACTGTTGCTGGTATTTTGGCCCATTCCTCCATGCAGATCTCCTAGAGCAGTGATGTTTTGGGGCTGTCGCTGGGCAACACGGACTTTCAACTCCCTCCAAAGATTTTCTATGGGGTTGAGATCTGGAGACTGGCTAGGCCACTCCAGGACCTTGAAATGCTTCTTACGAAGCCACTCCTTCGTTGCCCGGGCGGTGTGTTTGGGATCATTGTCATGCTGAAAGACCCAGCCACGTTTCATCTTCAATGCCCTTGCTGATGGAAGGAGGTTTTCACTCAAAATCTCCCGATACATGGTCCCATTCATTCTTTCCTTTACACGGATCAGTCGTCCTGGTCCCTTTGCAGAAAAACAGCCCCAAAGCATGATGTTTCCACCCCCATGCTTCATAGTAGGTATGGTGTTCTTTGGATGCAACTCAGCATTCTTTGTCCTCCAAACACGACGAGTTGAGTTTTTACCAAAAAGTTATATTTTGGTTTCATCTGACCATATGACATTCTCCCAATCCTCTTCTGGATCATCCAAATGCACTCTAGCAAACTTCAGACGGGCCTGGACATGTACTGGCTTAAGCAGGGGGACACGTCTGGCACTGCAGGATTTGAGTCCCTGGCGGCGTAGTGTGTTACTGATGGTAGGCTTTGTTACTTTGGTCTCAGCTCTCTGCAGGTCATTCACTAGGTCCCCCCGTGTGGTTCTGGAATTTATGCTCACCGTTCTTGTGATCATTTTGACCCCACAGGGTGAGATCTTGCGTGGAGCCCCAGATCGAGGGAGATTGTCAGTGGTATTGTATGTCTTCCATTTCCTAATAATTGCTCCCACAGTTGATTTCTTCAAACCAAGCTGCTTACCTATTGCAGATTCAGTCTTCCCAGCCTGGTGCAGGTCTACAATTTTGTTTCTGGTGTCCTTTGACAGCTCTTTGGTCTTGGCCATAGTGGAGTTTGGAGTGTGACTGTTTGAGGTTGTGGACAGGTGTCTTTTATACTGATAACAAGTTCAAACAGGTGCCATTAATACAGGTAACGCGTGGAGGACAGAGGAGCCTCTTAAAGAAGAAGTTACAGGTCTGTGAGAGCCAGAAATCTTGCTTGTTTGTAGGTGACCAAATACTTATTTTCCACCATAATTTGCAAATAAATTCATTAAAAATCCTACAATGTGATTTTCTGGAGGAAAAAATTCTCAATTTGTCTGTCATAGTTGACGTGTACCTATGATGAAAATTACAGGCCTCTCTCATCTTTTTAAGTGGGAGAACTTGCACAATTGGTGGCTGACTAAATACTTTTTTCCCCACTGTAAATGGATGAGATTTGATTTATTTGAGGCCTATGACATGAATGTCTGTATTTCAAAATGTTCTATCTTACCACATTCGTTTAGCAGTCACTTCACATTAAAGAATGATTTTCTAATCACTAGGGAGTCTGATGAAATTAAGTTGTTATGGTGAAATTGTAGACTATACACTTGCATCAACAATCCTTGAGTCACCTTAAGATTTCTAACTTGGATAATGTGGGGTTTCCAAAGGATGTTGAAATTTTGCTGAGCTGAGGAAACAGAACAAAAGTGAGCAGATTTCACTGAACCATGACTACTGTACAATTTGACAAGAGGCAACTAATCACATTAACTTTTCTTGGCCTATACATGAGGTAGTTTTAATTGGAACATTGGCAGGAAATATTCCATCGCATAGCCCTCTCACCTTTCCATGAAAAAGTAATCATATTGTGAAAAAAAAGTGTATAAAATCCTTGACCAGGTAATACCAAACCTGGCTTCTGTTACAGGTTCCATAGACCAGGGACTACTGTGTTCCCCACAGCAGTCGTCTGGTCTAAGCAGTCTACACTGCCCTCTGAAAAACACCATGGCTGTTGCAACAGCGGCAGGCAGCCTGCATTCCAGAGGCCCGTGCCAGCCCCCCTTGCAAAATCAATACTCCAAAGCCGCTCTTGACAAACACACGAGCGCTTCCCCACGGTCCATCCTGCCAAACACCTGTCAGACAGACACTGTATTTATGTGCTAGAATGAATTCAGCTTTATCGTTTTTTTCCCCTTCTGTTGTGAGCCTGGTTGATAGGCCAAATGGCTCAGTTAAAGCATGGATCATAGTACAGGTTTTACACCTCCTGTCTGTTAAATGCTTACTTGACAAACAGCCCTGTTAGTTAGTTTATTGAAATCGTAAAGCAATATAATACCACAGTGGATATATAAATCTAGCTCCGAAGTAAATAGGCCTACAGTATTTCACAGGCATTTGGCACATCTTGGCTCGCCATTTACCAACGTTACAGTATATACACTACCAGTAAAAAGTTTTGACACACCTACTCATTCAAGGGTTTTTCTTATTTTTTTTACTATTTTTTACATTGTAGAATAATAGTGAAGACATCAAAACTACAGAATAACACATATGTAGTAACCCAAAAAGTGTTAAACAAATCAAAATATATTGTATATTTGAGATTCTTCAAAGTAGCCACCCTTTGCCTTGATGACAGCTTTGCACACTCTTGGCATTCTCTCAACCAGCTTCATGAGGTAGTCACCTGGAATGCATTTCAATTAACAGGTGTGCCTTCTTAAAAGTTAATTTGTGGAATTTATTTCCTTCTTAATGCGTTAGAGCCAATCAGTTGTGTTGTGACAAGGTAGGTGGGGTATACAGAAGATAGACATATTTGGTAAAAGACCAAGTCCATGTTATGGCAAGAACAGCTCAAATAAGCAAAGAGAAACGACAGTCCATCATTACTTTAAGACGTGAAGGCCAGTCAATACTGAACATTTCAAGAACTTTGAAAGTTTCTTCAAGTGCAGTCGCAAAAACCATCAAGCGCTGTGATGAAACTGGCTCTCATGAGGACCGCCACAGGAGTGGAAGACCCAGAGTTACCTCTGCTGCAGAGGATATGTTCATTAGAGTTACCAGCCTCAGAAATTGCAGCCCAAATAAATGCTTCACAGAGTTCAAGTCACAGACACATCTCAACATCAACTGTTCAGAGGAGACTGTGTGAATCAGGCCTTCATGGTCAAATTGCTGCAAAGAAACCACTACTAAAGGACACCAATAAGAAGAAGAGACCTGCTTGGGCCAAGAAACATGAGCAATAGACATTAGACCGGTGGAAATGTGTCCTTTGGTCTGAAGTCCAAATGTGAGATTTTTGGTTCCAACCGCTGTGGCTTTGTGAGTCGCGGTGTGGGTGAACGGATGATCTCCGCATGTGTAGTTCCCATCGTAAAGCATGGAGGAGGAGGTGTTATATTGTGGGGGTGCTTTGCTGGTGACACTGTCTGTGATTTATTTAGAATTGAAGGCACACTTAACCAGCATGGCTACCACAGCATTCTGCAGCGATACGCCATCCCATCTGGTTTTGGCTTAGTGGGACTATCATTTGTTTTTCAATAGGACAATGACCCAACACACCTCCAGGCTGTGTAAGGGCTATTTGACCAAGAAGGGGAGTGATGGAGTGCTGCATCAGATGACCTGGCCTCCACAATCCCCCGACCTCAACCCAATTGAGATGGTTTGGGATGAGTAGGATGGCAGAGTGAAGGAAAAGCAGCCAACAAGTGCTCAGCATATGTGGGAACTCCTTCAAGACTGTTAGAAAAGCATTCCAGGTGAAGCTGGGTGAGAGAATGCCAAGAATGTGCAAAGCTGTCATAAAGGCAAAGGGTGGCTATTTGAGGAATCTCAAATATAAAATATATTTTGATTTATTTAACACTTTTTTGGTTACTACATGGTTCCATAAATGTTATTTCATAGTTTTGATGTCTTCACTATTATCTACAATGTAGAAAATAGTAAAAATAAAGAAAAATCATTGCATGAGTAGGTGTGTCCAAACTTTTGACTAATACTGTACGTAAAGTATATTCACGTCTTACCAGAAACCAACAATCTTGTCTATCCTGTTTTGAAGGCTATGCAGGCTTTCCCATGCATTAATGATTATTGAAGTGTTTGAAAACTCTGTTTTAACAACTTGTGATGGGCAGGTTCAGATAGGAGTTACAGTTACATGTTGATAGAACACATGCCAAATGAAAAGGCTAAAATCTAGCCAAACCACCCATGAACCTATCCTTACAAACACAAACCCCATCAATCACAGTTTTGGGCAATATTATTTCCTGCTGCCTCCATGTCATAGATCATAACAAACCACATGCTGACCACAGAGAGCACCACAGACAGAAACCTCCTCAGACTAAGGGCTCTATTCAATCCGCATCACAGCGTGATTGAAATTTAAAGGCAATGTTCCCTCAATTGGAAATTACCTTAAAATGTATTTAGAGCAAGCGTTACAGATTGAATTGAATCTGAGTACACTGACTCACCCATGTGGATGTTTAGGTAGAAGGGGTCCATGATTGCTGCTATTGGAAGACAAACAGGATGTAGTCAGTCAGTCAGTGGGTGGTCAACAGGTCTGTGCCTCTCTCTCTCTCTCTCTCTCAGGTATCCCAACTGATGAGGCTTTCTCAGGCTTTCTGTTCTACCACACTGCTCCACAACTCTTTTTTTTCTAGTCTGCTGCCTTTTCTAAAGAATGGGCTGTCCCCTGTTGCAGATCAATCTGTTGAGAGCCTCCCATTCTTAGCATTAGGAAATCCTGGCTTTCTTTCAACTCAAAAGCAATCGAGAGCATTGCACGACCAAATTCCCCAACAGGACTTTCTCATGCCACGGTCACCGTCCAGGACAATGCCACAGCTAGGAGAGGTTTGTATTCTGTTTGTTTATGTTGTTTTTAACTTTAACACCACAGTGTATCACGTCTGGCTTTCACAGGCCAATATTCAACCCCAGGATGACATACTAATGGACGCCATGACCGTTCAACAAACACACTCTGATTCAAGTTAACATCTTGAGCAAAGAGAAAATATAGTACAAGATTGTGTCCAAAAAAGAACAACAAATAAAAAACAAGAAATTGCAGTTTTATCATCCTCTGGAGACTTGCCACATCTCCGAGCTGCAGAAAAAAAAGAGAAGTAAAAAAAATCCTATTCAGTACAAAACCATTCATTTGCGCTCAAAATGGCCCATTGCGCAGTACATACCCTGTGTAATATTTCAATCTACAAATGAGGCAATTAACTAAATCACCTTGTCTTGGCAATGTAATGAGAAGGGAGGGAAGGATGGCTTGGCCGCGACTATAGTACCAGGGGGACTGCGAGCATCAGTTCACCAACACACATATTGCCGCACACACACACGACAGATGATCCTGTTTATTCCCAGCTGATTCAGAAAATCCATCATGTTTTCCAATGACAAATTATTCACATATCTGTAGCAGCACTACGTACCGAAGGAGACTATGAAAATCCAATACTGCCTGAAGAGTGATGCTAGGGAGTGCTAGATAAAGGGGGAGTAATCAGGGTAGTGATGAAGTCCAGGTGTGCCTCATGATGGTGTGCAGGTGTGTGTAATATGGGTTGCCAGGTGCCAGGACCGGTGGTTAGTAAACCTGCGACGTTGAGCGCTGGAGTGGGAGTAGACGTGACAGTACCCCTCCGACGCACGGCACTAGGGGGACGGCCCCGAGGGCGAGGAGCAGGCCAGTCCGGACGGCAAAGGTGGAAATCTTGGATGATGGTGGGATCTAGAATGTCGTCCACTGGAACCCAACACCGTACCCCTCCCAGTCGACCAGATACCGGAGCCGATCCCCACGACGTCGGGAGTCCAGGAGGGATCTGACGGCATAGGCGGGGCTTCCCTCGATGCCCATGTGAGGCGGAGGGGTCGTGGGGGACGCATCAGCCAGGGGACCAGGAACCGCCGCCCTGAGGTGAGAAACATGAAAAACATGGTGAGATCCGGTAGTTAGTGGGGGGCTGTATTCTATATGTCACCTCGTTAACCCTCCGGAGGACCTTGAACGGCCCCACAAACCGGGGGCTCAGCTTATTACAGGACAGGAGTGACGCAATTAATTCTGGGCGTACTCCGCTCAGGGAAGGAATCGGGCCCACTCCCGCTGCCAGTCCTGGCAGTGACTCCTCAGGAACCTCCCCAGCTCCTGGTTCATCCTCTCCACCTGCCCGTTAGACTGAGGCCGGTACCCGGAAGTGAGGCTAACCATGACCCCCAGCTTCTACAGAAAGGCTTTCCATACCCGTGACATGAATTGGGGGCCACGGTCGGAGACGATGTCCTCCGGAAGGCCATAGTGCCGGAAGACCTGCTGGAACAGTGCCTCAGCAACCTGGAGAGCGGTAGGGAGACCAGAGAGAGGGATAACCTGGTAGGATTTTGAGAATCTGTCCACTACAACCATAATAGTGATGAAACCATCAGACGGTGGGAGACCAGTCACGGAATCTATGGACGGATGGGACCAAGGCCGCTGAGGCACGGGAAGGGGAAGGAGTTTCCCTGCTGGAGCGTGCTGAGGAGATTTTGGGTAGGCACAACAGAGCATAAATTGACGTAGTGGGCGACGTCCTCTGCTAAGCTGGGCCACCAGTACTTCGCGGAGATGGATGAAATAGTGCGGGTAATACCTGGGTGTCCAGTGGCTAGGGATGTGTGCGCCCAGGTCAACAGCCAATCCCTCACCTCCGTGGGGACGTAGATGCGCTCAGGAGGGAAGATAGCAGGCATGGGTTCCCTCTCCAGAGCCTGGTGGATGTCCACATCTACATCTCAAAACACGGGACCAACAATATGGGAGGACGGAATGGTGGGCACTCACAGGACTCTCAACTGACGTGGAACCATGAGGTAAGGTAGCTTGTAGCTTAGTGGTTAAGAGCGTTGTGCCAGTAACCGAAAGGTCGCTGGTTCTAATCCCTGAGCTGACTAGGTGAAAAATCTGTCGATATGTCCTTGAGCAAGGCACTTAACCCTAATTGCTCCTCTAAGTCACTCTGGATAAGAGCATCTGCTAAATAAAAAAAGGTAATGGAAATCAGGTCTTCTGTCATATGGGTGCCCATGCAGTGATTTTCATCCTCGACCAGGAGATGGTGGGGTAATGATGTTGGAGCCCACTCCAGGGCTTTCCCCGAGAGGTAGGAGACAAGGGCGGACACCTTCTCCTGATCCGATGGAGCAGGGTTGATGGTGTTGAAGTAGAGGTCCAACTGCAGGAAGAAACCCTGGCAGCGGGCAGCTGTCCCGTCGTATTCCCTCGGTAGAGACAGGTGAATACCCCTGGTTGCTGGTGTGTGGGTGGCTGGATCCGGTCGCTTAGCTGGTTCCGCAGGGTCGGATCCTCTCCTCTCCAGAATATGATTTTTTTAGCCAATACAGCAGTCCGCAGCAATGCGTAAACCAAATACAGTGCGACTTAAATGCGTAATGGGAAAACAAAACACACGGGTGAATATCCCGGCGATAAAAGTAACATAATGCTCAACACGAGCTAGCGACACCTCCACATGGAACAATAACACACAAAGACATGGGGGAGCAGAGGCAATAATTATACAGAGACTGATTACATTTAAGTCATTTAGCAGACGCTCTTATCCAGAGCGACTTACAGTTAGAGAGTGCATACATTTTTCATACTGGCCCCCTGTGGGAAACGAACCCACAACCCTGGCGTTGCAAACACCATGCTCTACCAACTGAGCTAGACGGGGCCCGAGAAACTGCTAGGCAACAATCCAGCCTTGCCTGATCTTCAATATTTATATTACGAGTTACATGCATGAAGTCACAACACCTACAATCTCAGTTATCATTGTTCATCCTCCTGTTCATTAATTTGCTCTAAATACCCATGCTATCTGCCTATGTGATCATCCAGGTACTTGCGACGGGTGAGGCAGCTGCCGCACACCTTGCACTCGTGTGGCTTCTCTCCAGTATGCGGTGCGCGTTGAGAATACTGATCTGGGTGAAGCTCTTGGAACAGTCCTCACACTTGTATGGCCTCTCCCCAGTGTGTATTCTCATGTGGACTTTGAGGTCATTTGGGTTGACAAAGCTCTTCTTACACGCTGTGCACTTGGTCTTCTCTTGCTCTGCCAGATTGGGCCCCTCACTACCCGACACATGTAGCTTCAGATGCATCCGCAGGGAGTCCGGCCCATTGAAGGCCATGACGCAGTGTTCGCAGCTGAATGGTTTCTCTCCGGTGTGAATCATCTTGTGACGGTCCAAGTGAGACTTCTGAATGAAATGCTTTCCACACACATTGCACAGGTGTGGCCTCTTTTCCTTGTCCGTGTGGGAGTACATGTGGCGTTTGAGGTATGTGAGGTGGGTAAACTGTTGACCACAATCATTGCATATGAAGTCCTTTGTCCCCTTGTGGTGAACCTGCATGTTGTGAATCTTCAGGGTATTTTTGCTGCCGTAGTCTTTGCCACACTCTTCACAGTGGTAAGGCTTCTCCCCTGTGTGACGCTAAAAGTGCCTACACAGCGCATCCCTGTTTGGCAGGACCTTTTCACAGAAACTGCAAATATGAAGTATTTTCACCCTCAATCTGAATCTTATTCTTGGTGCCTTCAAACCCGTGGCACCTTGCTTTTTGCTTTTTTTTTTACTGATGAGGGGATATGTACCAGGTGTGTGTGAAAAACAAGACAAAACAAATGGAATGATGAAAAGAGGAGCGGCAGTGGCTAGAAGGCTGGTGACGACGAACGCCGAAGCCTGCCCGAACAAGGAGATGAGGCAGCTTCGGAGGGAGTCGTGACACACAGTGAATGAATAACAGCATCAGTGCCATTTACCCTAAAAGTCTATTCCCTTTCCCATCAATCCTTCCCCACTGTAGACTGACAAATAAATGTATGAGATGATGCCATCTTTTAAATGCCATCTGGGCCAGGGACATGTGGAAGCCTATTTGATATGTGGACAGCTCAAGGTTAGCTAAGGAAGGTCAATACGCTCGATCTCCTGACAATGTCATACAACATGCTTCTAATGGCTATTCAAGACTGACCTGCATTATTATAGTCCTTGAAAAGGTTGGATATTTGGTAATTTATTTACTTTATTTACAAATCTCTGCCTTCCTTCTTCATTTTGGTACACTGTAGCCACTTGAAAAATCGATTTCTCTGTGGGTCATGCCAACGTCATGCTTTCATAACTCAAAAGAGAAATGTTTTCCTCTTTCAAAAAGCTCCATCATCCCAGTCATGGACCCATATGGTATCCTAGAGTTTCATTGTTGATCCAGCGATATCTTTAATGAGTAAATCCATGGCCATGCTAAAATAGCATCCGTTGCTATGGCAGTAGAGTCTCAGTGGTTCATCCTGGAACACTGAAACTTTCAGTACCAGCAGTAAACACAGGAGTTGTACTTAGCCTTCGAAAAAAATACTTTAAAATACCACCAATGCAAAACTATTACTTTCATGCAATTACTGTAGAAACAACCTATAATAACCTTTGTAATTTCTCTGTAGCACACTACACTGAACAAATATATAAATGCAACATGTAAAGTGTTGGTCCTATGTTTCATGAGCTGAAATAAAAGTTCTCAGACATTTTCCATACGCACAAAAAGCTTATTTCTCTAAAATGTGGTGCACAAATGTGTTTACATCCATGTTAGTGAGCATTTCTCCTTTGCCAAGATAAAAAATAAAATAAATATGCCATTTAGCAGACACTTTTATCCAAAGCGACGTACAGTCATGCGTGCATACATTATTTGTGTATGGGTGGTCCCGGGGATCGAACCCACTACCTTGGCGTTACAAGCGCTGTGCTCTACCAGCTGAGCTACAGAGGACCACATCCAATCCATCCACCTGACAGGTGTGGCATATCAAGAAGATGATTAAACAGCATGATCATCATAGGTGGTCTGAATCTTATTCTTGGTGCCTTCAAACCCGTGGCACCTTGCTTTTTGCCTTTCTTTTTCTTTTACTGATGAGGGGATATGTACCAGGTGTGTGTGAAAAACAAGACAAAACAAATGGAATGATGAAAAGAGGAGCGGCAGTGGCTAGAAGGCCGGTGACGACGAACGCCGAAGCCTGCCCGAACAAGGAGATGAGGCAGCTTTGGAGGGAGTCGTGACACACAGTGAATGAATAACAGCATCAGTGCCATTTACCCCAAAAGTATATTCCCTTTCCCATCAAGCCTTCCCCATTGTAGACTGACAAAGAAATGTATGAGATGATGCCATCTTTTAAATGCCATCTGGGCCAGGGACATGTAGAATCCTATTCGATATGTGGACAGCTCAAGGTTAGCTAAGGAAGGTCAATACGCTCGATCACCTGACAATGTAATACAACATGCTTCTAATGGCTATTCAAGACTGACCTGCATTATTATAGTCCTTGAAAAGGTTGGATATTTGGTAATTTATTTACTTTATTTACAAATCTCTGCCTTCCTTCTTCATTTTGGTACACTGTAGCCACTTGAAAAATCGATTTCTCTGTGGGTCATGCCAACGTCATGCTTTCATAACTCAAAAGAGAAATGTTTTCCTCTTTCAAAAAGCTCCATCATCCCAGTCATGGACCCATATGGTATCCTAGAGTTTCATTGTTGATCCAGCGTTATCTTTAATGAGTAAATCCCTGGCCATGCTAAAATAGCATCCGTTGCTATGGCAGCAGAGTCTGAGTGGTTCATCCTGGAACACTGAAACTTTCAGTACCAGCAGTAAACACAGGAGTTGTACTTAGCCTTCGAAAAAAATACTTAAATACCACCAAATGCAAAACTATTACTTTCATGCAATTACTGTAGAAACAACCTATAATAACCTTTGTAATTTCTCTGTAGCACACTACACTGAACAAATATATAAACGCAACATGTAAAGTGTTGGTCCTATGTTTCATGAGCTGAAATAAAGTTCTCAGACATTTTCCATACGCACAAAAAGCTTATTTCTCTAAAATGTGGTGCACAAATGTGTTTACATCCATGTTAGTGAGCATTTCTCCTTTGCCAAGGTAATCCATCCACCTGACAGGTGTGGCATATCAAGAAGCTGATTAAACAGCATGATCATTACACAGGTGCACCTTGTGCTGGGGACAATAAAAGGCCACTAGAAAATGTGAAGTTTTGTCACAAAACACAATGCCACAGATGTCCCAAGTTTTGAGGGAGCATGCAATTGGCATGCTGACTGCAGGAATGTTCATCAGAGCTGTTACCAGAGAATGTAAAGTTCATTTCTCTACCAGAGGCAGAGAGAGATAGAGAGAAGGGATCTAATGGCGGCAGAGAGAGGCAGAGAGCGAGAGCGGCAGAGAGAGACAGAGGATGGATCTAATGGAGGAAGAGAGAGGCAGAGAGAGAGAGAGGCAGAGATAGACAGCGAGAGACAGAGAGCATACATCTAATTGAGGCAGAGAGGCAGAGAGGGAAAGAGGGAGAAAGAGACGAGAGGGAGAGAGACCGAGAGAGAGCAAAAGAGAGAGAAAAGATATTCGCCCCTTCTCTGGCCCCTTTGCTCTGCGGAGAGCTAACAGGGAATGCAAACATACAGATAGGGTTAGTCCTTCTGCAGCTTTCAGCGCTGTCTCTCCCACAGTTAAAAAATGAGAGCATTTGTCTCTCACCGCATTATTAGAATGCTTGTGCACATACAGTAGCAGAACCCTTTACCCAGGCTTGAAACAATTACTCAAAGCCAAAAGTATTTCATTTTAAGACACACTGCAAGAAAATGTGAACGTTTAAGAGTAGCAGCCTATTGCTAGATAGGCTATTCCCGAAAGAAAAACACTAGCAAAGAAACGTCATCACCTCATGTTTCAGCTTGATAATGCACGGCCCCATGTTGCAAGGATCTGTACAAAATTCCTGGAAGCTGAAAATGTCCCAGTTCTTCTATGGCCTGCATACTCACTAGACGTCACCCATTGAGCATGTTTGGGATGCTCTGGATCGACGTGTACGACAGCGTGTTCCAGTTCCTGCCAATATCCAGCAACTTCGCACAGCCATTGAAGCGTAGTGGGACAACATTCCACAGGCCACAATCAACAGCCTGATCAACTCTATGCAGAGGAGATGTGTCGTGCTGCATGAGGCAAATGGTGGTCACACCAAACACTGAATGGTTTTCTGATCTGTGACCAACAGATGCATATCTGTATTCCCAGTCATGTGAAATCCATAGATTAGGGCCTAATTATTTATTTCAATTGACTGATTTCCTTATATGAACTGTATGAACTCAGTAAAATCTTAGAAATTGTTGCATTTATATTTTTGTTCAGTATAATAGGAACATGTGTAACAGACGTCATGCTGCTTGCTTAGTGAGAACAACTTCCTCCTGATTCTGTTCATACCGAGGCTTGAATCCAGGACCTCTGCCTTGGCAGCACAGGTGACCAACTTCCTGAAGCATCTTACCAGTCACGCCACGGAAAAGCTAGCAATTTGTCAGTGCAAGTGGGGACACTTCAGGCTGCTGAGTGAGTTTCACACATCCCCATGTGCTACACATGCACTCAAAGCTTGGTTGATTTCAAAACAAATGTTTCATATGGCAAATAAGAATTCTGTACAATTACACATAAATCAAATCAAATTGTATTCGTCACATGCTTCTTAAACAACAGGTGTAGACTAACATTGAAATGCTTATTTACGGGACCCTTCTCAACAATGCAGTGAGGAAGAAAATAGAGAAAGAATAGAAAAGTAATAACACGTAATAATAAAAGTAATAATAATTACACAATGAGTAATGTGAACTTGTGCATGGGTACAAGGTAATTGAGTTAGATATGTACATATAACTAGGAATAAAGTGACTAGGCAACAGGATAGATAATAAACAGTAGCAGCGTATGTCACTTTATTCCTTGTGAGCCATGACCAGCCTTTCAAAGCATTTCATGGCTGCAGATGTGAGTGCTATGGGCAATAGTCATTTAGACAGGTTACCGTGGCATCCTTGGGCACAGGGACTATGGTGGTCTGCTTGAAACATGTAGGTATAACAGACTGGGTCAGGGAGAGGTTGAAAATGTCAGTGAAGACACTTGCCAGCTGATCAGCGCAGTCCTGGTAATCCGTCTGAACCTGCAGCCTTGTGAATGTTAACCTGTTTAAAGGTCTTACTCACATCGGCTTTGGAGTGCGTGATCACACAGTTAGTGCTCTCACACTTGACACTCTGACATCAATGCAAATGCAATCTAAAATCACAAACACTTGTTATCAAAACAGTAGGCCTATCATACTTTTAAAACTCACCTCACTGTGATGATCAATTTGAAGAAAGAAGTTCAACAGCAGGTTGAAACAGTGTAAAACATGGTTGTTGTGGATGTTGTTTCAAAGCCTAACAACGAAATGGGCAGTGCTTTTTAAGGTGATGATTCATTAAAAAGACTCATATGCATATTAGAGTTTATGCATCTGCATAGACTTATGAGCCCAAGCCGTTATAAAATACATAGCCTACTGCATATTACACATGGCGGAACTGATTTAAGATGTCTTTGGTACATAATTGGTCTAGTCTATACTCCAAAATTAAACAAAATTCAAGTAATTGCCTTTTGAGTGTGGGCTGTATTATTATGCATACTGGATGGACTGGTTACCTTATGCTCCCCTCAAAAATGTATATCTGGGAGTCTGGGAGAGAATGTTTAGCCCTAGGCGATGCTGTTGGTTAATTGATTGTGCAGGGCGGCTTACAGTTAGCCTACAATTAGTGAATTTGTATTTGATTTTGAATAGCTTAGTTATAGGGATTTTTTTGTATGTTCATAATTAATTGGGTAGCACATTACCTTTAGCTATACAGAATACTGTATCACCACCATGGGCTTCCATCTCCTCCTCGCTCTACTTTATTCCTTTCTCGAGCGCGCAGACAGGCTGTCAACAGTTTAGTGAAATATGTTTTGTTGCGAAAACATGTTACTATCAATTTTCCCAAACAGATTTCACTTGGGTCCCCAAATTAAGCACTGGGTAGCTGCAGGAAAAAGGTTGGAGAGCCCATGGCATACAGAGTTTGAGCAGAATATCACCTGTCAGGCAGCGAGAGCATGCTCTTCAAACAGTGGTTAATGCATGGAGTGAAATAAGTGTTCTTATATGTCACACCCTGATCTGTTTCACCTGTCTTTGTCTACCACCCCCCTCACTTTTTACATGTTTAGTCATTTAGCAGACACTCTTATCCAGAGCGTCTTACAGTTAGTGAGTGCATACATTCGTTTTTTTCATACTGGCCCCCCAACCCTGGCGTTGCAAACACCATGCTCTACCAACTGAGCTACATCCCTGCTGGCCATTCCCTCCCCTACCCTGGACCAATTGTGCCCCGCCCCATGGGTCTCCCGGTCGTGGCCGGCTACAACAGAGCCTGGATTCAAACCAGGATCTCTAGTGGCACAGCTAGCACTGCGATGCAGTGCCTTAGACCACTGCGCCACTCCAGGTGTCACCCATCTTCCCCATTATCCCCAGTGTATTTATACCTGTGTTCTCTGTTTGTCTGTTGCCAGTTCGTTTTGTTTTGTCAAGCCTACCAGCGGTTTTCTCCTTGCTCCTGTCTTTCTCAAGTTCCTGTTTTCTAGTTTTCCCAGTTTTGACCATTCTGCCTGCCCTGACCCTGAGCTTGCCTGCCATTCGGTACCTTGTCACCCTGGATTTTTTACCTCTGCCTGCCCTGACCCTGAGACTGCCTGCCGTTCTGTACCTTTTAGACTCTGATCTGGATTACTGACCTCTGCCTGCCCTTGACCTGTCGTTTGCCTATCCCCTGTTTTTGTGATAACCTTTTGTTACTTCGACACTGTTTGCATCTGGGTCTCTGCTGTTCATATTAAGCACATGCTCCGCTATAAAACTGAAGTAGCCACAAAATGGACCGACTGGAAAGCACACGGCCTCCACTCCCTATTGAGTGCATACAGATAACGTATTTTTCCCATGCCCCTGTTCCTGCCCATTTGATAATGGGCCATTCTAAATCGAAACTAATTTTACATATTAGTAAAGACAAGATTAAATTGAGAATAATCTGATGTGTGAAAATAGGATCACTTGATGAGAGAACAACTGTGCAGCCTGAGGCAAGTAACAGAGTGAAAGCTTTTCTTTGCTACTTTCTCAAATCATCAATAGCCTATAGTCACATCATGCAGCCTATATATGTTGATTTCTAAGACATTCTAAGGTTTGTATCATTCACAACTAAAGTAGCCAAATAACTCTAAATCTAGCATATTGGACCTGTTTCAAATGATCACTTTTATGCTCAACATAGCCACTTCATATGTGCATTTGCTCTGTAATGGGAAAAATATCCTTTCTATTTTATTCAGCTAAGTTCAATTCTATTCTTCTTACTATAAAATAATATAAAATAAAATAATGGCACAGGATTTATAAACATATCTTGTCAGCTAAATGAACAAGCCTACAGCCTATGGCATGGAGCATAGCCAGATAACATAGGCCTACAGTAGGCCAACTCATTTTCTTCATATCATAATGTTTCTTTAGACCTGACTAAAATAAATAATGGATTTATTGTGATGGTGTACATTAAATTGGTTTATTAGACTTTTTTAAATGTAGATGTACCAAAGGGGTGCATCAGCTGTTTGAATGTGTGGAGGCTTGGTGATGCCAAAGCCTGGTCTCGGCTCCACACCGTTGGTGAAGTTCATCATAAACTTCCATGGAGTGGAGTTTAGTCTGCTAGTGGCAACCTATGAGTGATGTGCATAAACACTTACATACATGACCCCGCTCAATTCACAACCTTCAGTCTGACCTGGAGATCGTGACCTCTTCACACTAGCACAGGGTAAATATTTCCTTCCCGACTCAGCCGGCAGACATTGGGCTGGGTGGGACCAAACAGCTAGGGACTCCCAATGAGTCGGGGGGAGAGATACATAGAGAGAGAGAGAGAGAGGGACAGGCAGGGGAGAGTGAGAGAGAGGGGGGGGGGGGGGGGGGGAGAGAAAGAAAGAGGGAGAGAGCGAGAGAGGGAGAGAGAGGGGGACGAGAGAGTGAGAGAGTGAGCGAGAGAGAGAGAGAGAGAGAGAGAGAGAGCGAAAGAGGGCAGGGTTGGCCTCTCTGTCACATGAGAGGCAGCAGGGCGGCGTGAGGGTCCGTTCTGGGCCGCCCCGTCCTGCCTTGATTAAAACCTCAGGGCCGCAGGGGAACCTGACCAACGCTCAGGGGCCCCTCAGGACACACACCACATGTGCAACAAGGGAGGGAGCACAGGGGGAACATTTGAGACTGTTTAAACAAATCACTGAAAAATATCAGTCACTGAGGACCCTGTGGGAGACACTGTTGGTTTGTTCCCCCGCTGCAGAGGCATTTGTCTCCCAATGAGGCCTTTGAGACAGTTAACAGGAAATAAATGAGCAGCGATTTACTTTTGGGGAAAAAGAGAGAGTCATTTTTATTTATATTTCCAATATTTCCCAATGAGAAGCAACCTACCTTCCTTGCAGCTTTCAAACACTCAGGCAAATTATGGCAATCATGTGTCACAGGCAATTAAGCTGAATGCCTCTAATAACCCATTGGCTGACTGTGACCTCTGACCTGTATGTGACTGCATGGAGGCTGTGTGGAGCTGTGTCCAGCAGATGAGCATGTGTAAAACCCAGATGGTCAGATGTAATAAAAATGGCCGGCATTTTGGCACACATTAAGGGCATGATGCTGGTGTTTTATTTCATCAGGGTCTCGCTCCATGAATGTGCTCACCTTGACTCTCTTGTGTGTTGTATGAGGGCTGGGGGAAGAAAAAGTCTGTTTCCTTCTTGTTTGTATTTTATTTATTTTTTACAACATGGAGAGTCAGCTGGGCTCATCCAGCGGCCGGATGTTTGAGGAAGAGAACATGGTGGGCCTTGTGACAGAGCTAGGCCTGCTCCACTCCACCAGTGAGGCAGAGGCTGTAGTGCTATGAAAACAAAAACATATGTTTTCACTCAAAACAATCAGGGCTCCAGCACTGCAGGCAGCTAGGGCCTGTTATTAAAGGCTTTTGGGGGCCTGTTGAGGGACGGTCGGGACAAGCTGATATATTCCCTCTTTGCTGAGTGGATGTTGAGTCAGATGTATGCAGACATGGAATTTCAATCAGTCATCCCTGCCAGAACACCTACCCAGAAGGACTGCTAAATCCACCCTGTCTTCAGCTACATGACGGAACTGGGCTTCTCATTCCTCTTTATCAACTAGGTCTCCATCTTACACATTGCTCTGAATAGGCCTGTACCCTGAATCTTAAACATTTATGAAAAACAGTTGGATTTGCATACAGTTAGTATTTAGTATTTTATTGACAAGGCAGCAGCTTCTCTTCCTGGGGTCCAAACAGGAAACAAAACAACAAATAATATACATAATATAGATAATATAATATACAGTACATAATACTACATCATCTCCAGCCTCTGCCTCACACTTCAGAAATCTCCTGCCCTATGAGCCGTTCCGCCTCGCACAAGCCAAGGCTCGTGCAAGGCCACCCACCTACATAATACAATATTTAATACAGTGCAAATTACAATACAAAATATATACAAATGTCTGTGTCTCTTCACAGTCCCTGTTGTGCCATAAGGTGTTCTTTTATCTGGTTTTTGTATCTGGTTTTATTGCTAGCTTGAGTTATCTGGGGTGGCAGAGATGTAGTCATGGCTCTATTTCATACTGTGCGTTTCCCAGCCTCTGTTCTGGACCTGGGGACTGTGAAGAGACTTCTGGTTGCATGTCTTGTGTTGTACTGATGGGTGTCTGAACTGTGTGCCAACTGCTTGAACAGACAGTTAGGGCTGTGGTGGTAATGAAATGTTGTCAGCCGATGATTGTCATGTAAATAACTGCCGGTCTAACGGTAATTGACCATTAATGAGAATAATTTAGTCTGCTAAACCACCAAAATGTAAAAACGTTTAGCATCTCCAGCTTCCACACATAGCCTACAAGCCACTGATGCGGACCTTTGGAACATCTACATTTTAAAAAGTCTAATAAATCCATTTAATATAGCATACACCATCACAATAAATCAATTATTTATTTTTGTCAGGTATACAGAAACATGATATGAAGAAAATGTAGCCTATTTCAGAATAACATAATATAATATTCTGAGTTGTCCTTATGTTAGGCCCTGATCTGGCTATGCCATATGGCTGTGGGCTACACTAGTTCATTCAGCAGACAAGATTTGCTTAGAGTTCCGTGGCATTATCTTATAGTATTTTATAGTATGAAGAATACAATTGAACATAGCTGGATATTTTCTTCAAACAATTTCTGAGGGAGTGCGCACATGCGGTCATTGTGTGTTGAGCAGTTAACAAAGAAACATGTCCTCCTATATGCTTAATTTAGAGTTATTCATGCAACTTTAGTTGTGATACAAACGTTAGGCGATACGTTTTGATTTCTAATAGATTCTAAGGCTGCGACTCTGTTTCTTCTGCAGTCTGCACACACTTCATCAGTCCTCATTCAAATTTGACAAGCACTTGATAATATTCTCACCCATCAGACTATTCTCAATTTAATTTGGTCTTCACAAATAGCCTACTAATATATGTGTGGAATTATTTTAGATTTATAATGGCCCACAAAACAAATAGAGTGGGGGAAAAAAGTATTTAGTCAGCCACCAATTGTGCATGTTCTCCCACTTAAAAAGATGAGAGAGGCCTGTAATTTTCATCATAGGTACACGTCAACTATGACAGACAAATTGAGAATTTTTTTCTCCAGAAAATCACATTGTAGGATTTTTAATGAATTTATTTGCAAATTATGGTGGAAAATAAGTATTTGGTCAATAACAAAAGTTTCTCAATACTTTGTTATATACCCTTTGTTGGCAATGACACAGGTCAAAAGTTTTCTGAAAGTCTTCACAAGGTTTTGACACACTGTTGCTGGTATTTTGGCCCATTCCTCCATGCAGATCTCCTCTAGAGCAGTGATGTTTTGGGGCTGTCGCTGGGCAACACAGACTTTCAACTCCCTCCTAAGATTTTCTATGGGGTTGAGAGCTGGAGACTGGCTAGGCCACTCCAGGACCTTGAAATGCTTCTTACGAAGCCACTCCTTCGTTGCCCGGGCGGTGTGTTTGGGATCATTGTCATGCTGAAAGACCCAGCAACGTTTCATCTTCAATGCCCTTGCTGATGGAAGGAGGTTTTCACTCAAAATCTCACGATACATGGCCCCATTCATTCTTTCCTTTACACGGATCAGTCGTCCTGGTCCCTTTGCAGAAAAACAGCCCCAAAGCATGATGTTTCCACCCCCATGCTTCACAGTAGGTATGGTGTTCTTTGGATGCAACTCAGCATTTTTTGTCCTCCAAACACGACGAGTTGAGTTTTTACCAAAAAGTTATATTTTGGTTTCATCTGACCATATGACATTCTCCCAATCCTCTTCTGGATCATCCAAATGCACTCTAGCAAACTTCAGACGGGCCTGGACATGTACTGGCTTAAGCAGGGGGACACGTCTGGCACTGCAGGATTTGAGTCCCTGGCGGTGTAGTGTGTTACTGATGGTAGGCTTTGTTACTTTGGTCCCAGCTCTCTGCAGGTCATTCACTAGGTCCCCCCGTGTGGTTCTGGGATTTTTGCTCACCGTTCTTGTGATCATTTTGACCCCACGGGGTGAGATCTTGCGTGGAGCCCCAGATCGAGGGAGATTATCAGTGGTCTTGTATGTCTTCCATTTCCTAATAATTGTTCCCACTGTTGATTTCTTCAAACCAAGCTGCTTACCTATTGCAGATTCAGTCTTCCCAGCCTGGTGCAGGTCTACAATTTTGTTTCTGGTGTCCTTTGACAGCTCTTTGGTCTTGGCCATAGTGGAGTTTGGAGTGTGACTGTTTGAGGTTGTGGACAGGTGTCTTTTATACTGATAACAAGTTCAAACAGGTGCCATTAATACAGGTAACGAGTGGAGGACAGAGGAGCCTCTTAAAGAATAAGTTACAGGTCTGTGAGAGCCAGAAATCTTGCTTGTTTGTAGGTGACCAAATACTTATTTTCCACCATAATTTGCAAATAAATTCTTTAAAAATCCTACAATGTGATTTTCTTTTCTCAATTTGTCTGTCATAGTTGACGTGTACCTATGATGAAAATTACAGGCCTCTCTCATCTTTTTAAGTGGGAGAACTTGCACAATTGGCAGCTGACTAAATACTTTTTTCCCCCACTGTACATGTCATCCGTTGCCTGCACTGGAATAGCGAATGGAGGTTATTTTTATTTTACCAGGCAAGTCAGTTAAGAACAAGTTCTTATTTACAATGATGGCCTACACCGGCCAAACCCGGATGACGCTGTGCCAATTGCACGCCACCCTATGGGACTCCCAATCAAGGCCGGTTGTGATACAGCCTGGAATTGAACCTGGGGGTCTGTAGTGACGCCTCAAGCACTGAAATGCAGTGCCTTAGACCACTGCGCCACTCGGGAGCCATGGTTACATGTGGTTACATTTTTTAAATGCCAGGTAGGCTACACCGTTTGTAAAGAGGATTAATGTGCTTAATTTTAAGAACAGAGCAATAAATATAGCAGCACGAGAAAGCTGGGATCCTCTTTTAATTAAATAGTGGCCAGTCAAAACTCTGTTTTGCCATTGCGCAATGACTGGGCTTATAAGAACACATTTCACTAGGCTCTGTAGGCTACGAGCTCTCCAACCGTGTTCCAGGGGTCCTAAACCTATAGGCTACGTTTGGAGTTATTTGACCGCTTTAGTGATGCAAACCTTATCAAAACATATAGGTGTCATGACTCTCCTGGCTGAGGATCCAAAGGCCTCAGATCAGCTTGGCAAATGGCTGACAACAACCAGACCCTCTCACCCACAGAAGAGGCGAAGGGGGGCTGGGCCGGTCTTGACACCTTAACACTGGGTCGTAAATTTAAGCAGGAGAGAAGTCTCTCCCTGGCTCTCTAGTATTGAGAAAATAATGCCTTTGTCTAGAAAGAGAGTTTTGCCGCCAAAACCTTTTTCCCTATAAAGTGAACATTGGAACATTTATCTCTATCATCCGAATGTTAAGAATGGTCAGTGGGGACCTAAAGAATAATCATGTGATATTGTTTATTATTTTGTGATGTCATTAAGGATGGTATAACAAAATAACTTTAACTCAGAAAGTGTACACATTCTATTTGTCAAGTTTACATCTACATGTTGTATAAACTATATGATAAAGTATGAGAGTATTTTGGTGAAGATAGGAATGTGATTGTAGTCTTCTAATGAGATAATTGTTTTTGATATAAACTTTTGCCCAGTCAGTAACCACGCCCCAAGGGAGCACAGACATTGTGTCGGCGTGAAGGAACACCCCCTTTTTACCCGTGGATAAAAACCCTTGGTAACGAAATTCACATTAGACCAGAAAGCGTGAAGCTGTGGCTACACGGCTTAAAATGGTTAGACCAAACGGACTCAAGCTGCAGTTTAGGTCTCCATTGGTTACGATCCTGAAAATCAACATGAGGTGAAGACGACAAAGTCGCCTCTCTAACAATCAATGTTACGGCTGAGTAGCTATTCTAAGTATCGTATCTAAGAAGGTGAATTTAAGTAGGACCACCCTGTTACTCTATTCTACTACACTGCTCTCATCACCCCAATGGGGATCATCGACACGGCTGATTAGCTGTCTTCAGAGGACCACTCTTCCAGAACGAGTGAAAGGAAACACCACCCTGTTGGTTTTTGCCCAGACTACAAGACCAGTCATTTAAGCCACGGACAACTAAGAAGAAGGACATTGTGACCTCTGGTGGACTATCAGAGACTTACACTCCAAATTCGAGAGAAGGCACAACCGAACCCTTCCCAAGAAGGCTTGGGTCCAACAGAGATAAAACGACGATAGAAGACATTCAGACACGTAAATACATTCATGACTTCTTCTCCAAACGGGCGGCGGTTCGGGTGCAAAGTATTATGATTACCGTGAGCGTAGTTTCCAAATGTATAAGTGTTGTGTCTCTCTTTCTTTCTCTCTGTGTCTCTCTGTACTCCTCCCTCTTCTGGTAAACAAGCAGTCATGTTGTTGTTAGTCCGCCAGGGACTTTTTCTCATGTATTAAGTATGTATGTATTCTGTGTTATTATTTAGTTAGCTAGTTAATAAATAATTAAGCCAATTTCTGTAGTACTGAATCATAAGTAAAGCTGGGAATTATGCGACGTTCAGAATGAGACTGATAAAAGGTAATGATTAATAAGTGACTGTTATCGATATATATATATTTTTTTTGAGTTAAATTCCTGCAGTTCATTTTCATACCAGCCAGGTAGGCTACTCCGGTTGTAAAGTGAAGCAATGTGCTTAATATTAGAAAAGTTGAGAAATAAATATAGTAGGCCTAGCCTATAGAAAGCTGATGATATCCTCCTCTTTTTAATAGAGGCCATCAAAACTCTGTTTTCTCATGCAACTGAATAGCCTATAGAAATGTTGCGCAACATGGGCTTACAGGAACACTTATTTCATTCCATCCATCAACCAGCTATGAGGAGCTGGCTCTCGATGTTCAACAGGTGATCATATTCCACTCAAACTGTGTTTGATTCGATTTTTGAATGCATTTGCATTGATGTCAGAGTGATTAGAGGGACAATAGAGCGCTGAGAACCAGCCATTAGCAACTGGCCATTAACAAGTTTGGTAGGCTACTAATGACCATCAGCGGCATCAGAGCACAGTTTTGGAGAATTTGACTGCAGTCATGACTCCTGACTCCTGACTTCTGGTGTGCCAGTAACAGCCCTACTTACAGTCTTAATTTACAACATGTGTTTGTAGAGGAGGGGCATACAAATGAAGTGTCCGGGGATATCTGGTCTCACATCTGTAAAACTCAATTCAGAGTCCGTAGCTGCAATAGTCCGGAGACCCATACATGCTATATTTACCAACCTCATTTAATTGGCTGTTATCGAGTCATGGGAGTATCTCACAATAGACCGTGTGGCTCTGCAGCTTCACAGCTTTGAATTCTGTAGGACTCTCTAACCAGCACCTCTTGGTAAGTCATTCATCTTTCACACTTTGGGCCTGTTGGACGTAGATGGAATTCTTAAAGAAAACATTGAAAGGAAAACTTTGACTACTTCACTTGAGGTCCTTCCTTCTCCTCTGACCGCCTCCACAGGCTTTTGAATAATTTGGGAAGCTGAATAATTTACTCTGGTTTGATGAAGACTGCAGCCAGATGGTATACCATTAGTGGACTCACTCTACATCTCTCTATCACCAGGCAGGAGGATGGGATGTGGTGGTGATAGTGGGGGAGAGGTGAGGGAGGTTGATCGTCCCTCCTGTCCTCACTCTGCCCACTTCAATTAAATCAGCTCCGGGCTTCGACTCCAAAAGAGAAGTAGGCTAAGCAGCATCTGGCGCTATGCTGGAGACGACACCCGTCCACCAGAGCACGTGTCAGGCTGACCGTCTTCAGCCTCCAGCATCCAGCCTCCAGCCTCAACATCACTGGGCACCACACCTGAGGTTCTGGAGGGCAGATTGACATTTATTGTGATGAATCTTAACCTGGAGACAGAACTGAGCGATTTCCAATAGATGGGCCAGCTGCAAAGTCAAAATGGGCTATATCGGAAAAATTCATGAAAACTAAAATGAGCTTTTTGGTCTTAATTTAAGGTTAGGGTTAGGCATTAGTGTTAGCAGTGTGGTTAAGGTTAGGGTTAAGGTTAGGGTACGTTTTAAAATCGGATTTTATGTCATTGTGGCTGTGCCAGCTAGTGACCACTCTGCAGAGCTGCCTCCAGGGCAAGATTCATGACAATAAATGTCAACCTGGAAGGAGACTGATAAAGGATACATTTGATAAATGTGTGTCCTGCTTGTCCTTGATGATATGGGCTTTGTTCACACCTACCTGGACATCATTTGGGCGCACTTTGGGTCTATGTTTCCAGATAAGCCAAATAAATCAATTTCCAACTTATTTGGCTGGTGACAAAGATATCCTCCTGATCCAGATGGTTGACTGTTGTTGGGCAGTTCAAGCTGCAGGGCTATCTTTCTGGCTGGGTCTGGGTGGCTGGGTGGGTCTGGGTTGGGTGTTGAGAAACACTGGCCTGCCATGGTGTCACATCACCAGTTTAGCTCCTCTAAGCTCCTCTGGCATAGAGGAGGCAATGAGACGAATGGATATAGCAGATGAAACGCAGCTAGACTGTGACTAACATCTACGTTCCTATGGGGCATCACAGCAAAATAGGATTGGGATTTTCTGCAGAGGGATTTTTTGCCCATCACCGCCTACTCTCCCTTTGCAATAATTACAAAAATACTGGACCATGAGTCCAGAGCATCAGCATAAAATATTAAGCAGGTAAAGAAGAATTAGAGAGTACCTCTCTAACATAGCCAGATTCACCGCTACAATTGGCCCTTAACTAAGCCCCGCCCCAGAACTTTGGGCAACCAATGGATAGCAACTGTCGTCGAGTCCAACACTTCGGACAAGCTCACGTTTCAAATGCATGAAAGCCAGTGAATGCAATGGCAAAAACTGAGTTTTCTTCAAAAAAGTAATTATTTAAAGGGCTAATGAATTGAACAGTGCACCAGGGATATTTGCTGAATTGCAGAGCCTGTTGTTGGAGTATATTTAGAATCTGAAATTATACTAATGTTTTGTTACATTGTTTGATAGCGCAGCTGGTTAGCTAGCTCTCAGTCTCATTGACCACCAAATGTTGCTAACGCTAGCAAGCTAGCTAGCCACTTAATATGAATAGTTTTCTCGAATGTACAGTATGTTAACTAGCTAAGTTAGCCATGTCATGATATGAATACAACTCTCATCTTCTACTGACATCAGGATAAAATTAGAGCCCTTGTTGGCTCAGAAAGTGGTTAGTAGCTTTGGCTGCTTGCTGATAGGGAATTCAGAGCCATTCAGTGTCTAGCCACAATACAAACATAATTGTACCAGGTTCCCGTGAAGCAATTGTAATGACAGTCCACCACAACATACCTGAGTTTCTCCTGATTAGGGGGTAGTCAGTTTAATTTAATTGCGTATTAAAACACATTTTGAAATCATTGTGAGGGTATTTTGCCAGTGGTTTGAGTGGTGAATTGGGCTTCCCGGGAAATGTTGTCCGGGATTGCAACAGTAACCAAGGGGGGCGGGGCTTAACAAAGGGTAAATTCTACCACCAACAGTAAATGGAACCCTATCTTAGAGCTCAGTGGAGGCTGCAGAGGGGAAAACCGCTCATAATAATGGCTGGAATGGAGTGAATGGAATGGCAACAAACCATGTGTTTGATGTATTTGATACCATTCCACTGATTCTGCTCCAGCCATTACCACCAGCCCGTCCTCCCCAATTAAGATGCCACCAACCTCCTGTGGTAGAGCTACAGTAGGAAGTCATGCTACCTCAGCATGTCCAGAGGCAGTTAGGTCACCCTCAGGTTACCCTCTCAGGACATCTCTGAGGCCTTTCTCCTGTCAACATGTGCCCTGTGTGATGGACAGTGATAGGCAGGTACAGCGTTACCTTGTGATGCCATGCAGCCAGCCTCATCCATTACATCATCACCTTGGCTATGTCATGCCTCTTAAAGGAGATGGATGCCTGGCTCCCAAGGACAGGCTAGTAATAATGGCACCCCACACGGATGCCTAAAGATGACACACGGCGCTCTCCGTCATGGCTGTTAGGTTAGATATGCATGCCATCAAATGCTCAGAGACAGCATACTGAGAAACAGTTAGACTAGTAGACTAGTAGAGGGAGAACAGGTTATACCGTATCTACATACAGCCTGGTACAATGGGAGTGGATAGTTATAACTTATGGCATATTGCCTCAGGGAAAGGAGGCTAATCTTAGGTATTCAAGGATGGTTGATACAGGTGGTGCATGCTTATAACTCAAGGGGGACGGCAGGGCAGTACTCCTCAGTCTCAGAGAGGTCGGTTAATCTTTTCACTGGGACCAACCACTAACATTTTCTCTTTCTCTCTGACTCAGCATTTGTCTCTTTCTGCCTCCAGATTATGTACTCTTTAGTCTAGATAGTCAACAGTATCTGCATCTGTGTAATTATTACCTATTATCAGACTTGTACCAAAAGGCTGAGTGATTTCCCGTTGGTTATAACCGTTAACGATACGAGCAGGGATGGTGAGTCAAATACAACAAATGTACCAGACAGTATGACTAATGGCTCAGTACCTTTGTGGAAGGAATAATTAATTGTCTACTTCAGTATCTACAGTCTACAATGTATTATCAATTAGGCCTTTTTAGAAGAAACCCTGAACTACGCCAAGCATGATTTCCCTGCCCATGTAAAAACATTAAATGTCTATGAGTCTTCCTTTTCCATCCATCATGTCCACTAACTGCAGTTCTAAGATATTTCCAATTTACCCATAATTTCACTCTAAATAATTGTTTGTATCTAGAGCATCCTATTTACCAGGGACCTTATTCTATCAGATGTTATCTCCAGAGCAAAATATGGAAAAAGTAAAGGGGTCTGAATACTTTCCGAATGCACTATGTACAGTACATATCACCCACTGGGCACAGATGTCAGTTCAACATCACATTTTCATTTACATTTGGTTGAGTTGTCAACTAACGTGAATTCAACATGAAATCAACAAAACATTTCACCATGTCATTGGATTAAAGTTAAAAGTTGGGTGACAAAAATACGAAATTCCCTTACGTTGATGACTTTTTTCAAATCCAATCAGTTTTCCACGTTGATTCAACCTCATCACATATAATGTTTTTTTTTTTAATGATGTGGAAACAATGTTGATTCAACCAGTTTATGCCCAGTGGGCATCTATCAGCCCTTGTTACAACCTAGCTTGGATTTGATCTGTCAGGTAAAAACATTACAATAGCATAGTGTTTCCCAGGTTTAGGGAAGGGGTGATGTTGGACAAACGCTCGCTTTGAAACATGGGAGAGAACTTTCACTAATTTAGCTGATTTAATCCCTTATATCTTTATTAATAACAGCGATGACAGCATATCCATGACTGGGGGAGCTTCCACTGTGGGAAGATTACCTCGCAAATCTCCTAATCCGTCACCAGTTAGCTGTTTTCTAAACACCCTCCCAGTCATCTCTCTGTGAGTCAGACAGGAGAGGAGCCTCTCTGAAGGCTTGGGCTCACTCCAGCACGGAGCATAGCAGTGGGAGAGAGAGGACAAACCCACCACTACAGGCACAGAGAGAGAGACAGAGGAAGAGAAGGAAAAGGGGAAATGAAAGAGTAGGTTCTTTGTAAATCTGGTGACAAAGCGCAGAACGCTCCCACAGAAAGTGACCATGTTGTGATTCGGATGATGTGATGATGGGTGTGAGGAACACAGATCCAGATAGATAGAATGAGAGAGTGAAGCTGAATTGTAGGGAAAGGCTGAGCAAAGGGGAAGTATAAAAGTCGACAAAATAGATAGATTGAGAGGGAGATTGAGAGGGATTGAGAAGGGGGACAGAGGGAGAGGGAGAGGGGCCCCAGACAGGCTTGTGCTAGCAGGCCAGTGAAGTGGACTGAAGCCTGTTTTGCTGAGAGGGAGGAGAGAGGCTGCCAAGAAAAAAAAAACTTCCTGTCATAGTGCCGCTGTGCGGGACTGAGTGCTCAGGAGAAAAAAAGAAAATAACCCAGAGAGGGCTAGATAGAGGGAGAAAAACGCCCCAGGAGCTAACAAATCACATGGGTGGCAAATCTCTCCTCCTCCGTTCCTCCTCCCCTCCCCTCTCCTCACCTTTCATCTCTTCTCCTCTCCTCCCCTCTCCTCTCAGCCACGGCTGAGGTGCTGATGTATTCTATACTGCCCACTCTGTCCTGTCACCTCCCTGTGTGTGTGTTTGTGGGTGTGTACGCATGTGTGTGTGTGTGCTTGTGTGTGTGTTGAATAGGGCATGCAGAAAAATAATACATAATATACACCACAGGAATATATGCAAGCTCTATTGCGTTGCTCCGTTAAAACATAGCTACATCAACTGGATTAAAAGTCTGGATTTAATGTCTCAATGTTTAATTGCCTTGAACAGATATCTGTATTATCTTCCTTTTTTTCTGTTTTGTTGCTGTTTAACGTTTTATCTCTTTTTTCAAAACAGATTAATAACTATTTCATGGACCGCAAGACTGTTTAGGCTTTGTTACTTTGTTTGTTCCCCAGCCTTAATTCTGTAATTTCTCCTGCGTGTGCAGTGATCTTCTCACAGGAGGAGGCAAACAGCTGGTGCCAAACAGAGGAGCAGATCAAAGAACAGAGGAGACTGAGAAGGGGAGAGAGGAAGAGAGAGAGAGAGAGGGAGAGAGAGAACCCTAGAAGGGAGAGCAAGATAGAGGAATAGTGTGTGTGAGAGAGAGAGATATCAGAGAAGGAGAGAGAGATGTCATAGAGACAGAGATTCCCCTGGGTCCTCAAGGGTACAAGAACACAGCAGCACAACAGCAGCACAACCTCCTCAGCCAACCTCCCTTGAAAACACACAACACACACCCTCCTGCTACAGCAATCAACCCATCCGGTTTTGATGAAGTTATTTTGTTATTTCAGTTCAACCACCCCCCACCTCATGAGACCCCAACAACCACAGCAACACACACAGGCAAACACCCCTCTCTAAATGTTTATGTTCCCCCACCAAATGTAGGGCAGCATGCTGAGGATGGGGGTGACATTGGACCCTCAGTGTAACAAATAACCTTGAGGATATGACCTCACACGCAGGGTGTCAGAACATGCAACACCACAGAACCTGGGTGTCTGTCTGCATCCACCAATGTGCCGCTACAATTAAAGCACTTTAGGAGGATCGTGGGTAATTAGCATAAAGGGAAGATCCTCAGAGTGTCTGGCACAGGAACATCTCCTTACTGCCACGGTTGGTTCAGACGCTAACGCTAGCTAGCTCGCTGCTCACTGCTATCATCAGTCATGCTGTGAAGTCAGATGAAGGAATGTCTTGTTCTGACAATGGAGCCGTTTACAAATGGCATGTGTATTGTGAAGACAAAACATGTTTCTTTGTATATTTATAATCTTCCTCAAATGAGAAAATGTCATTTCCAATAGTGCCAGCGGAGCAGGGCCCAAGAATGTATCAAAACAGATCAAGTGCCCTGTCAACTCTGGTGTACGTGTGTGTTAACAGCATGAACAGAAGCTGGAGAGTCAATCAACACAACAGAGCTGGAACTGCAACACTGCAAGAGGATCTGTATGAAGTGAACTCTCTCCCTACGTGTGTGTACGTGTATGAACTCTTTTTGTGACTGTGTCTGTCTCCGTCTTTCTGTGTATGTGTGCTTTACCTGCGTGCGTGTGACAGTGTTTGTGAAGCGTAGTTTATTTCTACATGACAAAATGGCAATAGTTTGCAAATCACTTACGGATGATATAATGGTCAGAGAACTCCGCTCTGTCCTCTCGCCTCAGCTCTTTAGGAAGAAGCTCTCACAGGCAGAAGTTTAGCAACACCTCATCAGTTACTCTTTCTAGAGAAAGTAGGCAGGTACCCCCCTGCTGCCCCCCTTCCCTCACCTGCTGCCATAGAGGTTGTTCACCACTTAACCTCCCCAAACCCTCACCCAGAGACAAACACAAAGCTACAGTATTACAGGACTGATATGCATCAACATCTATTGTATGTGTAGATTCAGCATAGGCACTCTGCACTTATCTCTTCCTGAAAGGGAAGCTACTTCTAAATAGGCACAATTTCAAGGATATTGAACTTTAGTTGTAGTGCTGTATATTGTTTCATACATTTCCTATGAAATAGAGTATGATTTATAACATTTTGTTTACCCTTTTTTCTGCTGAATTTTCCAGTGGACTAAAATAGAGGGCTGTTTTTCTGTGACGGATGACGTTGGTTCATAGCACTTACACACTTCACACATGAGTGTGCGAGGAGAAATAGAGAGAGAGTCAGACATCGTGCCCTCCTCTCCCATGCCGTCACATATTGATTAGAATGTACAGTGAGTTCCAAAAGGATTGCGACTGTGACACATTTTTTGTTGTTTTGGCTCTGTACTTTGGATTTGAAATGATGCGGCTTTAATTTGAGGGTATTTTCATTCATATTGGGTGAACCATTTAGAAATTACAGCACTTTCTGAAGATAGTCCCCAAATCTTAAGGGACCAAAAGTAATGGGACAAATTCACTTATATGTGTATTGTATTAAAGTAATAAAAAGTTAAGTATTTGGCCCCATATTCAAAGCACACAATGACTACATCAAGCTTGTGACTCTACAACCACCCCCCACCTCATGAGGTCCTGAAAGAGCTGCTAATTCTGGATCCCTACAAATCAGCTGGGCTAGACAATCTGGACCCTTTCTTTCTAAAATTAGCCACCAAAATTGTCGCAACCCCTATTACTAGCCTGTTCAACCTCTCTTTCGTATCGTCTGAGATCCCCAGAGTTTGGAAAGCTGCCGCGGTCATCCCCCTCTTCAAAGGGGGTGACACTCTAGATCCAAACTGTTACAGACCTATATCCATCCTGCCCTGCCTTTCGAAAGTATTTGAAAGCCAAGTTAACAAACAAATCACCGACCATTTCGAATCCCACCGTACCTTCTCCGCTATGCAATCTGGTTTCCGAGCTGGTCATGGGTGCACCTCAGCCATGCTCAAGGTCCTAAACGATGTAATAACCGCGATCGATAAAAGACAGTACTGTGCAGCCGTCTTCATCGACCTGGCCATGGCTTTTGACTCTGTCAATCACCGCATTCTTATTGGCAGACTAAATAGCCTTGGTTTCTCAAATGACTGCCTCGCCTGGTTCACCAACTACTTCTCAGATAGAGTTCAATGTGTCAAATCGTAGGGCCTGTTGTCTGGACCTCTGGCAGTCTCTATGGGGGTGCCACAGGCTTCAGTTCTCGGGCCGACTCTATTCTCTGTGTATATCAATGATGTCGCTCTTGCTGCTGGTGACTCTCAGATCCACCTCTACGCAGACGACACCATTTTGTATACATCTGGCCCTTCATTGGACACTGTGTTAACAAACCTCCAATCGAGCTTCAATGCCATACAACACTCCTTCCGTGGCCTCCAACTGCTCTTAAACGCTAGTAAAACTAAATGCATGCTCTTCAATCGAATGCTGCTTGCACCCGCCCGCCCGACTAGAATCACTACTCTCGACGGGTCTGACTTAGAATATGTGGACAACTACAAATACCTAGGTGTCTGGTTAGACCGTAAACTCTCCTTCCAGACTTACATTAAGCATCTCCAATCTAAAGTTAAATCTAGAATCGGCTTCCTATTTCGCAACAAAGCCTCCTTCACTCATGCTGCTAAACATGCCCTCGTAAAACTGACTATCTTACCGATCCTTGACTTCGGCGATGTCATTTACAAAATAGCTTCCAACACTCAACTCAGCAAATTGGATGTAGTCTATCACAGTGCCATCCGTTTTGTCACCAAAGCCCCATATACTACCCACCATTGTGACCTGTATGCTCTCGTTGGCTGGCCCTCACTACATATTCGTCGCCAAACCCACTGGCTCCAGGTCATCTATAAATCACTTCTAGGCAAATCCTCGCCATATCTTAGATCATTGGTCACCATAGCAACACCCACCCGTAGTATGCGTTCCAGCAGGTACAGTGGGGAAAAAAAGTATTTAGTCAGCCACCAATTGTGCAAGTTCTCCCACTTAAAAATATGAGAGAGGCCTGTAATTTTCATCATAGGTACACGTCAACTATGACAGAGAAAATGAGGAAAAAAAATCCCGAAAATCACATTGTAGGATTTTTAATGAATTTATTTGCAAATTATGGTGGAAAATAAGTATTTGGTCAATAACAAAAGTTTCTCAATACTTTGTTATATACCCTTTGTTGGCAATGACACAGGTCAAACGTTTTCTGTAAGTCTTCACAAGGTTTTCACACACTGTTGCTGGTATTTTGGCCCATTCCTCCATGCAGATCTCCTCTAGAGCAGTGATGTTTTGGAGCTGTCGCTGGGCAATACGGACTTTCAACTCCCGCCAAAGATTTTCTATGGGGTTGAGATCTGGAGACTGGCTAGGCCACTCCAGAACCTTGAAATGCTTCTTACGAAGCCACTCCTTCGTTGCCCGGGCGGTGTGTTTGGGATCATTGTCATGCTGAAAGACCCAGCCACGTTTCATCTTCAATGCCCTTGCTGATGTAAGGAGGTTTTCACTCAAAATCTCATGATACATGGCCCCATTCATTCTTTCCTTTACACGGATCAGTCGTCCTGGTCCCTTTGCAGAAAAACAGCCCCAAAGCATGATGTTTCCACCCCCATGCTTCACAGTAGGTATGGTGTTCTTTGGATGCAACTCAGCATTCTTTGTCCTCCAAACACGACGAGTTGAGTTTTTACCAAAAAGTTCTATTTTGGTTTCATCTGACATTCTCCCAATCCTCTTCTGGATCATCCAAATGCACTCTAGCAAACTTCAGACGGGCCTGGACATGTACTGGCTTAAGCAGGGGGACACGTCTGGTACTGCAGGATTTGAGTCCCTGGCAGCGTAGTGTGTTACTGATGGTAGGCTTTGTTACTTTGGTCCCAGCTCTCTGCAGGTCATTCACTAGGTCCCCCCGTGTGGTTCTGGGATTTTTGCTCACCGTTCTTGTGATCATTTTGACCCCACAGGGTGAGATCTTGCGTGGATCCCTAGATCAAGGGAGATTATCAGTGGTCTTGTATGTCTTCCATTTCCTAATAATTGCTCCCACAGTTGATTTCTTCAAACCAAGCTGCTTACCTATTGCAGATTCAGTCTTCCCAGCCTGGTGCAGGTCTACAATTTTGTTTCTGGTGTCCTTTGACAGCTCTTTGGTCTTGGCCATAGTGGAGTTTGGAGTGTGACTGTTTGATGTTGTGGACAGGTGTCTTTTATACTGATAACAAGTTCAAACAGGTGCCATTAATACAGGTAACGAGTGGAGGACAGAGGAGCCTCCTAAAGAAGAAGTTACAGGTCTGTGAGAGCCAGAAATCTTGCTTGTTTGTAGGTGACCAAATACTTATTTTCCACCATAATTTGCAAATAAATTCATTAAAAATCCTACAATGTGATTTTCTTGATTTTTTTTTCTCATTTTGTCTGTCATAGTTGACGTGTACCTATGATGAAAATTACAGGCCTCTCTCATCTTTTTAAGTGGGAGAACTTGCACAATTGGTGGCTGACTAAATACTTTTTTTCCCCACTGTATATCTCACTGGTCATCCCAAAAGCCAACACCTCCTTTGGCCGCCATTCCTTCCAGTTCTCTGCTGCAAATGACTGGAACGAACTGCAAAAATCTCTGAAGGTGGAAACACTTATCTCCCTCACTAGCTTTAAGCATCAGTTGTCAGAGCAGCTTACCAATCACTGCACCTGTACACAGCCCATCTGTAATTAGCCC
Source organism: Coregonus lavaretus (assembly GCF_964263955.1). Classification (NCBI taxonomy): domain Eukaryota; kingdom Metazoa; phylum Chordata; class Actinopteri; order Salmoniformes; family Salmonidae; genus Coregonus; species Coregonus lavaretus. Next base: position 47,830,816 of record NC_139991.1, read on the forward strand.
ACCCAACTACCTCATCCCCATATTGTTATTTACATTGTTATTTATTTTGCTCATTTGCACCCCAGTATCTCTATTTGCACATCTATCACTCCAGTGTTAATACTAAATTATAATTATTTTGCACTATGGCCTATTTATTGCCTTACCTCCATAACTTACTACATTTGCACACACTGTATATAGATTTTCTATTGTGTTATTGACTGTACGTTTTGTTTATTCCATATGTAACTCTGTGTTGTTGTTGTTTTTATCGCACTGCTTTGCTTTATCTTGGCCAGGTCGCAGTTGTAAATGAGAACTTGTTCTCAACTGGCTTACCTGGTTAAATAAAGGATAAATAAATAAATAAAATACATATCTGTTGGATTCATTTGGTGTTTGTTTTGATTGTGTTTCAGATGATTTTGTGCCCAATAGAAATGAATGGTAGATAAAGTTTTGTGTAATTTTGGAGCTTTTGTAGATGTGTGTTCACACGTTGTTTGTTTTAGTTCGACGGTGTGGCATCACAGCTTTCAAAATTGGTTTCATCAGACCCCCCTGTCTGCTCTGCCGTATTTCCTCCAGCTCCAAGTTTGATTTGAAGCAATTTTAAATGTTTGCGAGAGTTTTCTCTCAGTTGTTTTTCAAAAACACCTGATCTTTTATTCTGTGTTTGGGTTTTAGATTGCTAATGAATCTGTCTCCTCTGCTAGAACAAACAGAGGAAGATGAGCCATCGCAGGTAAATCACATGGAGATCATTATGTTGAATAGACAATGACTGGTTGGTATGTCCCATGGTTTGGGCAGACACAGATAGGGTTAAGCGTGGGGAGACAGGTAGTGTGGAGTTAGTGGGTCTCATATTAGCTTTATTCACTTTGATTAAGTAGTCGTGTACAGGTTAGATAACATTTGAACCATAAGAACACTAGGAACACTAAAAAGTTAAATCTGATTAAAATAAAGCAAAGTGTCAGTGAATGTCTGGCATCCAAAGTACATCAAACATTCCTTCAGGCTTTAGAGCAGATAATGCATAAGTCTTGTGTTACTATAAGAAGATGGCTTCTCACATTCCTGGCCAATAGCATGTGGTCAGGGAGAGGCTAAAGCCTCTTAAACTGCTCATTAGTGGAGATAATGGATTCTATGAGTGCTTTACGCCTGGAAGAAATACCCCGAACCACTTCATCAATAACAGGAAAGCGGCCTAATCTAAACTGAAACAACACAGGCAGTTTTCTCTGGTGTTATATTAAAGCTCACTGTGCAGGTTTCATTTACACCACCCTCTTTACACAAGTACTCCCTCTGCAGTAGTGTGTTTACATGGTCAAACACAGCACCAGACTATTGGAGAATAAAACAGAACACTTTAGTTTGTCCTTGTGTAAAAAACAGCAAAAGACATCTTAATAAAGGGAAAACTTGGTTGTCTTGACATCACTGTCATCAGCCATTAATGGGGCCTCAAATACTGGGTTTTCTGGAGTGTGTTGTGTAACTGAGGATTGCAGTTTCAGGGCTGAGCTTTATCTTGCACACCCTTTCTCTATACCTTCTCCCAGAATAGCACTCCCCCCACACATTCATACATTTTCTCTCTCTCTCTCTCTCTCTCTCTCTCTCTCTCTCTCTCTCTCTCTCTCTCTCTCTCTCTCTCTCTCTCTCTCTCTCTCTCTCTCTCTCTCTCTCTCTCCCTCGCTCTCTCTTGCTCTCTCTCGCTCTCTCTCGCTCTCTCTCGCTCTCTCTCGCTCTCTCTCGCTCTCTCTCGCTCTCTCTCGCTCTCTCTCTCCCCCATTGCTCTCTACCTCTCCCCCTCTCTCAGTAGCTGTGCACTTCTGGCCGGCACAGATGTGGTTAATAGGATGATGGTGTGCAGGCCTCTCAGTGAAGTAAGGGGGGCCCTGCCTGCACAGCCCAGTCATCTTAAATAACCAAATTATCTGAATTTCTAAAAGAAAATGGCTTCCTGACTTCTTTACGACCCCTCACCTTATCATTTTGGTGTCACAGAACCTAAACTTGAACCCCCCCCCTTAATAAAGGGAAAACTTGGTTGTCTTGACATCACTGTCATCAGCCATTAATGGGGCCTCAAATACTGGGTTTTCTGGAGTGTGTTGTGTAACTGAGGATTGCAGTTTCAGGGCTGAGCTTTATCTTGCACACCCTTTCTATATACCTTCTCCCAGAATAGCACTCCCCCCACACATTCATACATTTTCTGTCTCTCTCTCTCTCTCTCTCTCTCTCTCTCTCTCTCTCTCTCTCTCTCTCTCTCTCTCTCTCTCTCTCTCTCTCTCTCTCTATCTCTCTCTCTCCCCCATTGCTCTCTACACAGCCCAGTCATCTTAAATAACCAAATTATCTGAATTTCTAAAAAACAATGGCTTCCTGACTTCTTTACGACACCTCACCTTATCATGTTGGGGTCACAGAGCCTAAACTTGAACCCCCCCCCCCCCAGAGCGGTTGGCCGCCTGCCACCTCTGTTTAACCCCACAGCCCGCTGAGGAACCCTGCCTGAGCGTAGACTCAGACCCAGAGTGAAGAGAGCCAGAGCCAAACCAGACCCAGCTGCTGAGTCCTGCCTCCTCCTGCCTCCCCTCTATGTCTGCTCTGCTCCAGGGAGGGAGGACAATGAGAGGGGCAAGGCTCCATGATGCGACAGACTGTTATTATCCAGACAAACTCAGCCCCCTAATGAACAACAGTCTCAGTGTTGTGGTGATGTCAGCCTCCATATTGAAACATTCTCCATCTTAGATCCTACAGTCCCAATGTGAGGTGTCAGGAACTTGAAATAAAATTACCATAAATCTATCAAAAGCTAGTATGGATTGTATTTTTCTCTCTTACAGAGAACCTTATGGTGACTTTGGATGATTTGATCATTTGGATCCAGGCATTATGTACAACCAGTGTTTTTGATCATCTGTATGAGGGTGCAGTATAGGTAACAAGTCCAGTTAGTGGCCTCATGAGACAGGACAGTGTTTATCTGAGATGTGTCTGTGAATATGAGTCAAAATGAAAATCCAAATCCCCCTCTGATACCCCAAGACGTTTTGAAGATCTTCATGGCTTGTTTACTCCAGGCTTGGCTGAACGAGGGAGTGGGCAAGGCGCCTGAAGGAACAGATGGTGTTCAGTTATAGCACCATTAAGCAGCCTGGTGGGCTGCAATATTTAACATCACTGGATGGAGAAAAGGGCTGCATTGAAGAAGTCTTTTTCATGTCCCTCTTACACTGATCCTTATACTGTTATTACCCAAGCTGCTTGTGATTATGTGAAAATTGCATACTTCCACAACATTGTTAACAAAGTCTTGTGCATATCTGAGAAATAAGCTGTTTATTGAATACATCTGTAATTGATAATCTATGGTAAATAAATAGAAGTAAATGTAACAAAGAAGGCTTGTTCAGTTCCCAAATTAATCAATATGCAGATTAAATTACCCTGTCCATAAAAGTGTCCTTTCCTCCTACAAACTAATTTTAAATCCAAAGTAACTAACAGAGAAACTTGAAACTTTGAGAACTTCAGGTGTAGTCAGACATAAGTGCCTCCTAAATTCCAGCTATAGTGTTAAATGAGTCTAAGGCAAATAAACGTCAGTAACACCAGCACCATATGAATGTTCAAGGACCTCTGCCATCTGCAATACAAGTCATACATCAACAGAACAATGAATCCCCTTTGCCGTTCTTCCAGACATATGGAACTGTTTAGCTGAACAATGGCCAGTGTATCCTCTCCAAGACCATATATTTAAATTATTGAATAAACATTCGGAGATAGACATGCATTCTTCATAGATTAATGAAAGGGCTCTTACTTATCAGTAGCAGGATAATTAATCACCCATTTGCATTGCTCTTATATTGAGCATGTTTAACTGAACACATACTGTATCATCAGAAGAGTAACAAGCTTTGAGGTTATACTTCTGACAAGGTCTGTTCCTCAGTAAGCCAATATTATTACCTTTCCTGTTGTTTTTTCACATAAGAGTGGATAACAAATGCTGTCAGCGCAAAAACACAAACAAATAAAATAATTTAACAAGATTGTTGTAAAATGCCAGATCATACTGTGGCTTGTTTAATGATAAGGTAACACAAAAAAATAAAGGTAATGCATTATGATAACAAAGGCAAAGTGTGTGTGTGTTTATGTGTGTATATGTGTGTATACCTGTATATGTGTGTACACGTGTATGTACGTGTGTGTGTATGTGTGTGCATGCTTACATACATGCATTAGTGTGCATGTACACTATTAATACATGCATCAGTGTGTGTATGTATGTACGTGCCAGTGTGTACTATTTTTATTTATTTATTTATTTATTCAGTCAGGTAGTCAATATGTGATGCCTCCATAAAAATATATTTTGGGGTAGTTTGTAACAGTTCATTTGAGGAAAAATATAAAAACGTGGATATTGAGTTTCAGCAGTAGTAGTATTCTAGTGGTGTAATCGATGGGTTTCTCACTTGCAGTCTTGAGGCTGAAAGCTGATCATTGGGGAAAACTCCCTCTACTGCAAAATGAGTCTGGGGATATTGTACAGCTTCATTAATCTTTCTTTGATCTCCCTGCCACAAGAGCACAAGGTTAGATTATCATACTGAGATTCTGCTCCTTACTCATCTCCTTACTCTCTCACCTCCTCTGGTGTTGTGAAGAACACCTTGTTTATGTTCTCAAGGTGAAACTGTAACAGAAAGGTTACCCCTAAGCTATGTGTGCCAGACATTGGAAAATAATGCAACGATTTTGTGTTATTAGCAAAGATGAAGGCACATCATTCCGAAAGACAGTTTTGACAATGTGATTACATCTATCATTATAGCCAATAGTTTTCTTATTTCAACACACAGTAGGAATGAGATGAGGGGATAGGGAGGGAGAGAGAAGGTTAGGGTGTGTGAGAGAGAGGTGTGTGTGTGTGTGTGTTTATGAGACAGAGAGAGAGAGAGAGAGGGAGAGAGAGAGAGAGAGAGAGAGAGAGAGAGAGAGAGAGAGAGAGAGAGAGAGAGAGAGAGAGAGAGAGAGAGAGAGAGAGAGAGAGAGAGAGAGAGAGAGAGAGAGAGAGAGAGAGACAGAGACAGAGACAGAGACAGAGAGAGAGAGAGAGAGAGAGAGAGAGAGAGAGAGAGAGAGAGAGAGAGAGAGAGAGAGAGAGAGAGATAGCAGGTGGTGGGTAAGGCTGAGAGAGAGGAAACCCCCTTTGACAAGCTTTGACGAGGTGTGACAGTTCTTATAAAGAGTTTCATTTCAGAGAGACAATCACATTTTGTGATATATCCGCCTCACTCTCAGATAAAAAAGTAGCACTGCAAAGTTTTACACGGACAAATAATGACTTTTTTAATAAAGAATTGAACATATTAAAACATTGGTGACATCAATATGTAAAAACAAATATCAAAACATGAATCAATACAATAATATGAGATCTGGGCTCTGGTCAAAAGTAGTGCACTATATAGGGAATAGGGTGCCATTTGGAACGAGGCCTAACTCTAACATTTTACATGTACATTATACGTTTTAGTCATTTAGCAGATGCTCTTATCCAGAGCGACTTACAGTTAGTGCATTCATCAAAGATAGCTAGGTGGGACAACCACATATCACAGTCATAGTACGTCTGCTAAATGGCATTAGGAACACCTACTCTTTCCATGACATAGACTGACCAGGAGATTCAAGGTGAAAGTAGTGATCCCTGATTGATGTCACCTGTTAAATCCACTTCAATCAGTGTAGATGAAGGGGAGGAGAGATTATATAATACTTTTTAAGCCTTGAGACAATTGAGACATGGATTGTGTATGTGTGCCATTCAGAGGGTGAATGGGCAAGATCAAATATTTAAGTTCCGGTTTGAGTGTGTCAAGAACTGCAACGCTGCTGGGACATGCCACTTAGTCTCTCCTCACTCTCCCTACCGACATCCAAATAAATATACTCTGTTTAATTTGATCCAAAAACAAACAAATAAACAAACTGATTTAATCCAGAAAATACCAAAAAATTACAACAGTTCAGTGAATGACTGTCATGAATGAGCCATATTTTCCAGTGATGCCATGGTGGAGCTCCAGAAACAAGTACTGGCAGCTTGGAGTTCACAAAAAACAACTTTGACCAGCATGCACTGCTAAATAAATATTCCCAGAATGATCCGCAGCATGACAATTAAGCAGTTGGATTGTATCAGTGGGACTTGGATAGAGAGAGTGAGAGTGAGAGAGAGAGGGAGGGAGAGAGAGAGCTAGAAAGAGAGGGAGGGAGAGGGAGAGATAGAAAGAGAGGGAGTGAGAGAGAGAAATAAAGAGAGGGAGGGAGAGTGAGAGAGAGAAAAAGAGGGAGTGAGAGAGAGAAAGAAAGAAAGAGAGGGAGGGAGAGGGAGAGATAGAAAGAGAGGGAGTGAGACAGAGAGAGAAAGAAAGAGAGGGAGGGAGAGGGAGAGATAGAAAGAGAGGGCGTGAGAGAGAGAAAGAAAGAGAGGGAGGGAGAGTGAGAGAGAGAAAGAGAGGGAGTGAGAGAGAGAAAGAAAGAGAGGGAGGGAGGGAGAGGGAGAGATAGAAAGAGAGGGAGGGAGAGGGAGAATGAGAGAGAAAAGGGAAGGCACTGAGTAGAGCTGAGGCCTCGCTGGACCCAGAGGTTTTACATAAGCCAGCCTTTATGTTACCAAATGAAATAATGCAACCAGTCGATGCAACCACTCGCCACAGCCTAGGAAACCATAAATTGAGTTTTCATAAAAGAAACGTTGTATAAAGAGGCCAGCTGGTGGGACTCACAGAGTAAACATGCTTCTCATCAAATGCAGTCACTGAATTTAGCAACTATCGGGTCATTTTTCAGGACCAGATAAACAAAATACAAGTACTGAATTAGGGCTTGCAAAACAAAATCAATATCCATTAGATTATTATTCTATCAAACATACATATTCCATCCAGCCTGTGAACTGTGAGCCAAGCAGGGCGAAGTCCTAAAAATGATTAAGTATTGGCATTTTCCTCTGAAACCGCCCGGAAATACCTGGAACATTCAAACATACCAAGATTTCTCTCCAAGCCTAGCCATGGAACCAGCAGAAGAAATTAGAGAATATTCGTCATAGCTGTCGCATGGGCAAACAGAACAGAAAAACTGATGGACTGAGGATAGGAAAGGATTCCATTGTGTTTGAAACATTCAATTCTCTGCTGCGCTTGGAGTAATGTAACTTACATGCGCTCCTCTGAGTCTGTTTTCTGTTGCCAGTTGATGTGAACCCAGACTGCCCTGGCGCTTAATAAATACTAGCTGCATTGCTAAATCCTGTTTCTTCTCCTCACACGTGTTGCTAAATCATTGTGGACCAGTGTGTCAAGACATTGGTATGAGGGGAACATCAAGACCATCCCATATTCCCATATTCCCATATCCCCCCCACTTCCATACTGTGACCTTTTAGGTAAAGAAAAACAAAAAAGGAAAGATTTAATGCACCCATCAACAAACTTTTTCTGGCATAGTCAAATATTGTACAAGAGTCACTGCTTTCTGTGATCACCATGATAGAGAAGCAAGGAACATAAGATGCTAACACGCTAAGCTCTATGAGTATATCTGTGAGGAAGAAGGTGACAACCACCTTATAAAACTGATAAACAGGCTGATCTCCGTTACTTTTCATTGTTCTTTGGAGGTCAGTTTCACTTCTTATAGCGTAGCTGCTGGTTCTCAGTCTTGGTGTTGTTGGTCTGTCCTTACTTCAGGAGGGGTGATGATGGGCCTCCCAGCCTACTAGGACCTGGTCCTGTCATTCAACCCGAGAGATAATGAATGACTACCAGATCTACTGGTGCAGATAACGCTATGCAATAGGCCCTGCTGAGTCATGTGACCATCTGTCAGCGGCCTATTCATCAACACTCAGGCCTGTGGGGGGTGGGGGTGGGTGCCGGAGGGGTGCACAGGAATGTTTATTACAGAGATTGTATAATGGCCCTTTTGAATGGGGACTTCATAGACTGTCTGGTACATGTGCATTTCCTTACATTTTCATAATTTATAACAGCATACTGTAATCCTATAAATATTATGGACCGTGTTCATGTTCTGGGCTTGAAATAAAAGTCAACATCCAGGAGTTGACATTGGAGAGGTAGCCTGCCTTCCTGCCTCAAATCTATGTCTGGTATTTGCATTATGCGACAGCATTAGTCTGTCTCTCAAACACAGAAGTCCCTCACACACCACTGCTGTAAATTCTGTTGATAGTATTGCATAGCTACTGAAAAATGTTCCATTCCCTGCTTCATGTTAAAACTGGTATTGAGTGATATGACTTGAAAGAAAAAACCTTTGATGTCAGTAGAAAGCATTCTCCTTTGATCTGTGGCTGAAATTCTAACACTGTTGCCAAATTCGGACATTATGTTCTCACACGTCAGGCTCCATTCTTGATATGACAGCGGTGCTAACAGATATCTGCCACCAGTACACCACAGATAAATCTGCACTGAGTGCAGTAGTAACCTACCAGCTCTCACAGTCTCACGTCAGAATGAGATGTTCCATATATTTCTCAAACGTCAAATTTCTAAGTTGTTCCAAGCGTCAAATTTCTAAGTGTTTAAGATTAAGTTTAGGCATTAACTCAGAATTCTTAAGGTTAATCATTAATTCCGAATGGTTAAGGTAAGGGTTAAGGTTTGGGATAGGCTTAAAATAAAACAAATCTGAGGCAGATGCTTTCGCCCATCCTCCATCCCCGTCCACAACGCCCTAGCAAAACCGAAACCTACTTGAAGTTAACAGCGCTCACTGTTGCCCCTAGTGGACGGTTTCCACATCATCTCCCAACATCCTCATACATGGATGGACGTCAAATACTGACTTGTATCACGTGTGAGCTGGCTGGTATTAACACTACCTGTAGTGGTGGGGCCTACCAGGCTACCTGCCACACACACACCACACAAACATGTACAAACACACACACACACACACACACACTTGCTTGCACACACAGTGTGCCACCAGACAGTTCCAGGAGATATAGGAAAATTGAGGAAGAGACAGTCAGAGACAGAAAAGGAGACAGAGAGGGATGATAGATAGCGTTTTATTATGGGCATCTGTACTGTAAAGGTTAGGCTGGATACGAATGCACATGATGGTGCTGCTAAGTATAGACAGGAACTCTGTCTGCATTGTCACGATCGTCGACAGATGAAGCGGACCAAGGCGCAGCGTGATAAGCGCACATTTTTTATTTAGTACACACATGAACCAAAACAACAAACGAAACGATACGTGAAGTCCTAGGTTATACACAAAACCTTACGGAACAAGATCCCACAAATGACTAGTGAAAACAGGCTGCCTAAGTATGGTTCCCAATCAGAGACAACGAGCTACAGCTGCCTCTGATTGGGAACCACCCTGGCCAACATAGAAATAAACGATCTAGAATGAAAACATAGAAAATGTAACAGAAATTCCACACCCTGGCTCAACATTTAAGAGTCACCCGAGCCAGGGTGTGACATGCATGCACTCTTACCACGCTATTCACCATGACGACCATTGACAAAGAGACGTGATTGAAAGCAATTAATTAGCAGGCATATCATCAAAAGTTGTTGATACAAAAACACCTAAACAACTGTGTATTTATTGAAAGGTATTTAAAGTTGTTATATATAATAGCAGTTATGCCTGCATGTACAGATATTTTTTTAACAATCATTTATAATGTCGTTGGTGTGTGTTCTTTTGCTTTTATTCAGTTTTTTTCGGGGAGTTGTTTGTCAAAATAAAAAAGTTTATCACAAACTTATTTTAGTAGTTTGAATTATATTTGTGCCTTTGTCTCCAGGCTCTGTCGTAAGCCGGCCGCGACCGGGAGACCTATGGGGCGGCGCACAATTGGCCCAGCGTCGTTCAGGGTAGGGGAGGGAAGGGATGTAGCTCAGTTGGTAGAGCATGGTGTTTGCAACGCCAGGATTGTGGGTTTGATTCCCATGGGGGGCCAGTATGAAAAATAATGTATGCACTCACTAACTGTAAGTCGCTCTGGATAAGAGCGTCTGCTAAAATGTCTGAGCAGGCCCAGGGTTTTCATAAATTGGTAGTCTTGTGGAAAGTCTAGAAGCATCATATAGTCTCTATATACTGTTATGTTATGTGAGGGGAACACTCCAGAGCCCTTGAATGACCCAGCAATCTATACACTCTCAAGGAGAGAGAGAGAGAGAGAGACTCCTTGCAACACAGTATGAGGACATACATGGTCTGTGGTAGATTTTGATACTGGTCTCTGTAGCTCCCCTCCAATGGTTTTCCATATAAATCCCATAGAAAGGAAAGACATGAACTACATTAAGTTGAATGGACAAATTCATGCTGGGAAAGAAATCCTATTAACAAATTATTTTGCTTCTTAAAAAAGCACAGATACTATTGGAAATCTGGAAATCCATTCTAGACTGATTGCTCCCAGAAACCGAGAGCCAGAACACACGTGGGTAAAGCGGGTTTTGAAAATGTGTCATTGGCTTTGATACTCTGATTGGTTAGAGATGATCCAATCGCTGATGACTTTGTTTTATACAACACCCCTCATTTTGACATCACCACAAACAACTTTATTGATGGCAGTCTCAGACTAAAGTATGTAGCAAACGATAGAGCAGCAGAAGAATTCAGTTTGAGTCGTCAGGCAAAGATACTATATCATTATTGCCTCTAAAGTAAACACCACTTTACATCTGAATACCAGGTCTGGGAAAAAGACAAAGAGGTTTTTGTGTACAGTGCACCCAAGTGCCAAAAGCAATATTTTGATGTGGAAGCTATACCTGTCTCCCAACTGTCTTATGTAAAGCTAGATTTCTATACAACATAGCACTGGTCTGGAGTCAGTTGAGAGCAATATGATTAATATACAAACAGGCAGGCAGGCCTGATCCCAGCTAACACACACACACACACTGACAAGCTTAGTTAAAAGGCTTCAACTGTAACTCTGCTCTAGCCTGTTGTCATGGCAGAGAGAGAAGTGAGGGGTTTGTATGGGCTGTGACGCAAATGTGCACAATGAAAGAACCAACTGTGTGAGTGTTGAGGGGCATGAATCCACATGTGATCCCTTGCTCTCACGCACGCACGCACGCACGCACACACACACACACACACACACACGCACACACACACACACACAAATTATATCATACACACAGGTGTACTCACATGTACGTTACTCAGAAACACATACGACACACATGCAGGCGAACACACAGTCGCACACACACACAGTACTGTTTAACCTCAGTCACAGACAGAAAGTCCATCATGCAGAATCGTAATAGTAAAATCAAATCTATATAATCACTACTGTATGTGAAAGCAATGCAAACAGAGAAACTATAACAGAGGGTACAGTACTGAGCTGATTCAGCACAACACTGAATGAGAGCGGAAACTGTAATGGAGGTAGTTGGCAGGGGCTGTGGATGGTGAGCAGCACTCCTAGCATGCTGTACCTCATTCTATTATTAACCATCATTAGACAGGCAAATCTGACACAAGATGAGGAGGACAGCACAGCAAAGCCTTCTCAAAGGAAGCCATATAAAATCCCAATAGATTTTTACCCAGTCCACAAAACCCATTTTTGAAGCAGTATTAAGCTGAGTTGTGAGTGTGGCGCCACAGACTTGTTGTCCGGCTCCAATAAACAGGGAGAGAGGGGATAGAGAGGAGAGAGGGGAGAACGACTTGCGGACGACACGCACGTAAAAGTGATTACACAGGGGCGGGCTGAGCAGCAGCTTCGCCGTTCACCGCCATTACCGTCCGCCCGCCGACGTATAATGTCTTCCCCGGGGATGGAAGCTTGAAGAGTTTACGATAACGCACTTGCCATAATTCTTTACAGCCATTTCTATTAATACTTTCCCCACATGTTCCTGAGATATATATTCTATGTTGCAAGTCTCCCAGGATCCTCTCTTCTCCTGCTGCTGCCAGGGGAGTTGCTGCCTCTTACATAAATAAATAAAACATTGATGAATAATTGCTCTCTCTCATTCCCCCACTGTCTTTCTGCCTCTTTCTCGCACCCTCTGCATTCTCTTTCACCCTCCCTTCCTCTCTTTCACTCCCTACCCCTCACTCCACTCCTGCCAAGTTAGGACGTCACTACACTATGTGCATGTGCTGAATGTGAAAATGTAGGCATATCATCACATTTTGAAAGAGTGCCATGTTTCTCTGCCTGCTCCTGCCACGTCTATGATGGACCAGGCCCTCAAAGGTGCCCATGGGTAATCAATGTGGCCAGTTATGTTGAGCAGGACAGATTATCACTCAAAGGTCACCAAGTTCATCATCTCACCAAGTTCATCATCTCAATAGTCAGCAAGTAACATCGGATGTTGCTGATACTGCAGCCTTCGCTACTGCCAGGCTCAACATGCTGGTGAATCCCTCTATCTAGTGGATAATTTAGTAACTACAGCTCTAGGATGGCTCTTTTTCACTGATATTGATATGAAATTGGGTCCAACTCTATACAGAGTGGGGGTGTTTGTCACCAAAAATGATCCTTACATTGATCCTAAAAAGTCAAGCGATGTGAATACTTTCTGAAGGCACTGTATATATTATACAGCATACATTATTTTTGCCATATAAAACAAGAAAATGTAAGCAATGACACACAGCAAGAAGGAGCTGAAATAGTCCACTATTAGGCCTTGGTTCATGTAATGAAAAGGGGTAATATCAAATCCACAGGGATCACCTGCCCCTGTGGAATCATATATGGAATCAAAATATATCTGCAGTGCAGCTAGGGCCACCTCAGCCCTAGACACAATAACATGTTTATTGATTCATGGTATGACAGATAAGACAATGTCATTGGCATTTAATTTCTAATTAATATTATAATGACATTTAAATAAACTATCCTAATTCGCATTACTTATTCCTAAACATTTGGTCTTATTTCATAACGGAATGGAATTGGCAATTATGGATATGGCAGTGTATTAGGAGGTAGTCTATCCCTCCAGGTCTTCCACCAGGAGATGGTCTGCTTTTTTCAGGGCCTGGTAAAACTGTTCCTGCGCAGTTTGCCCTTTCTTAATTATCATTGTCAGCAGAGCTTCGTTCTTCTTGGTCGGTGTGGTTTTGAAGTCCACCTCCTCTCTATCCTCCCCACTCAGAACCCCAAGGTGCTCGAGAGCGCTAAGGATGGGACGAAGGTTGCCCATCCTGGTCTCTAGAGCTCTTGTGTGTCTTCAGGAAATCATGGCCTGATGAGGGGCTGGTGTGCTGGGATGCTGCAGGCGAAGGGACTGCAAGAGAAGAGGACCCACTATTATGATAAATGTTACATCTGTCCATCCTGATAAGTCAAATGGAAATCATTCTAGCTGCCCAATGAGCAAGCTCGAATGATTGGTATGATTGAGTGTGATAACGTTTTATGTCAATATTAGTCAATAATTGAACTTTTGTCTCATATGAGTGCAATGCTCAGTTTATTAATTTTGTGCTAAATCATTGTGTTAAAAGTATAGATTTTACACTACTCACCATCACCTGTATGATAATGGATTGCTCCAATGGTGTTACCAACCGTTATGGGAGCATTGACACTGGCCCCATTCTGGGCTGAGATGTTGATGGAATGGACAGAAGAAGACCCAGATTCCGGACCAGATGCCATTCTAGCTCACTAGACACAGAATATTAGAATAGGAGGGAAAACATTATCTATTTAATTCTGTAAAGTTGACTGAAGACCTTGACTTATCAATGAATACAGATATGGAGACAGCATACACCCAATTTGAGTCACGTATCATGCCAACAGAATATGATTGCTGATTTCATCTACAAACATCTACTCACCCTATGTTAAGCATTGTCTCTCAACCTGGTCTCAGAGCATTTTGTATTATTCTGTATGTAAATCCGAGACAGTCCACTTAGTATATTATGTTGGTGTGTATTAATTTGTGTATGTCCATCACCCATTTCGTATTATATGTTACGAAATACAATTTGAATTATATGTTATAAATTTGCAAAACATACAATATGTTATGAATCTGCAAAACATACAATATGTTACGAATTTGCGAAAACGTACATTTGAAGTTGGAAGTTTACATACACTTAAGTTGGAGTCATTAAAACTCATTTTTAACCACTCCACACATTTCTTGTTAACAAACTATAGTTTTGGCAAGTCGGTTAGGACATCTACTTTGTGCATGACACAAGTAATTTTTCCAACAATTGTTTACAGACAGATTATTTCACTTATAATTCACTGTATCACAATTCCAGTGGGTCAGAAGTTTACATATACTAAGTTGACGGTGCCTTTAAACAGCTTGGATTTTTTTTTTTAACGATGTCATGGCTTTAGAAGCTTCTGATAAGTTAATTGACATAATTTGAGTCAATTGGAGGTGTACCTGTGGATATATTTCAAGGCCTACTTGCAAACTCAGTGCCTCTTTGCTTGACATCATGGTAAATTCAAAAGAAATCAGCCAAGACCTCAGAAAAACAAACAATTGTAGACCTCCACAAGTCTGGTTCATCCTTGGGAACAATTTCCAAACACCTGAAGGTACCACGTTCATCTGTACAAACAATAGTACACAAGTATAAACACCATGGGACCACGCAGCCGTCATACCGCTCAGGGAGGAGACGTGTTCTGTCTCCTAGAGATGAACGTACTTTGGTGCGAAAAGTGCAAATCAATCCCAGAACAACAGCAAAGAACCTTGTGAAGATGCTGGAGGAAACAGGTACAAAAGTATCTATATCCACAATAAAACGAGTCCTATATCAACATAACCTGAAAGGCAGCTCAGCAAGGAAGAAGCCACTGCTCCAAAACCGCCATAAAAAAGCACATGGGGTCAAAGATCGTACTTTTTGGAGAAATGTCCTCTGGTCTGATGAAACAAGAATAGAACTGTTTGGCCATAATGACCATCGTTTGTTTGGAGGAAAAAGGGGGTTGCTTGCAAGCCGAAGAACACCATCCCAACCGTGAAGCACGGGGGTGGCATCATCATGTTGTGCGGGTGCTTTGCTGCAGGAGGGACTGGTGCACTTCACAGAATAGATGGCATCATGAGGAAGGAAAATGCTGTGTATATATTGAAGCAACATCTCACGACATCAGTCAGGAAGTTAAAGCTTGGTCGCAAATGGGTCTTCCAAATGGACAATGACCCAAAGCATACTTCCAAAGTTGTGACAAAATGGCTTAAGGACAACAAAGTCAAAGTATTGGAGTGGCCATCACAAAGCCCTGACCTCAATCCTATAGACAATTTGTGGGCAGAACTGAAAAAGCGTGTGCGAGCAAGGAGGCCTAGAAACCTGACTCAGTTACACCAGCTCTGTCAGGAGGAATGGGCCAAAATTCACCCACTTATTGTGGGAAGCTTGTGGAAGGCTACCCGAAACGTTTGACCCAAGTTAAACAATTTAAAGGCAATGCTATCAAATACTAATTGACTGTATGTAAACTTCTGACCCACTGGGAATGTGATGAAAGAAATTAAAGCTGAAATAAATCATTCTCTCTACTATTATTCAGACATTTCACATTCTTAAAATAAAGTGGTGATCCTAACTGACATAAAACAGGGAATGTTTAATAGGATTAAATATCAGGAATTGTGAAAAACTGAATTTAAATCTATTTGGCTATGGTGTATGTAAACATCCGACTTCAACTGTATGTTATGTTTCGTACGGTATGTATTAAGTTGTGGATGTCCATCACCCATTTCGTATTATATGTTACGAATTACAATTTGTACTATAAGTTACGAATTTCCAAAAATCTATATGTTACGAATTTGCAAAGATATGATATGTAGCTAGGTGGCTAATGTTAGCTAGCTCGCGAACATTAGGGTTAGGGGAAGCGTTAGGTAAAAGAGTTACGTTTTTGCCTTAAGTAACCATCTGCCTTAGTAGTTAAAAAGTAGCTAAAAAATAAGTAAGTAGTTGAAAAGCTGCTAATTAGCTAAAATGCTAAAGTTGTCCATGATGAGATTCGAACTCGCAACCTTTGGGTTGCTAGAAGTTTGAATTATACACCCGTTCTACCCCCACCCACATACAATATGTTACGTATTTGCAAAACGTACAATATGTTACTTATGATATGTTATGAATTCTAGCTTGGTGTTGGTGGCTAACGTTAGCTAGACTGCTAACATTAGCTAGACAAGGGGTTAGGGGTTAAGGTTAAGGTTAGGGTTAAGTTTAGGAGTTAGGTTAAAGGGTTAAGGTTAGGATTAGGTGAACGGTTAGCTAAAAGAGTTACGTTTTTGCCTTAAGTAACCATCTGTCTTATGTAACCATACCAAACATAAGATATCATACTAAATGGAATGCTCTGAGACCAGGTTGTGTTTCTCTACTGATTACAGTATAGGACATTGCATAACTGCTAAACTTTGGGTAGGCTATTGAGCTCCACAATGTCGTTAAGAACATAAATATACAATGTGAATCAAACAGACACTTGTTTGTCTGACATACTTCTATTGGTCTTTGGGTATACCTTTATGTCAAATTACGCACTGTTCATTGCGTTATGGCAGTTTACGCGCACAGGAAAAAGCCATTCAACACCTTCACACAGACTTTCGAAGCTACTGATTATATTTAAAACGAATTCAAATCGCACACAAATTAACACAATCTATTGTAAAATATCTCAAACATCGTCTTACCAAGGTTGATGTTCTAGCTCGGTAGGTGTAGGATACCTTTGTATGAATGTTGTCTTCCCTTCTAAAGTTACAAATCTTGTAGACTACAGAAGGCTATTTTCACTTTCGCTTTCCGATATACAGTGCCCTCCACAATTATTGGCACCCCTGTTTAAGATGTGGTCGAGGACTTCCAAAAATTCTAATTTTTTTAAAAACAACATAGAACCCAAATGCAAAAAATGAGAAAAATCCAACCTTTTATTTAAGTACATTACTTTTGTGTAAAAAAAAAAAATCACACATTTAGAAAAAAATTAACTTGAAATCATGTGTCCCACAATTATTGGCACCCCTGATGTTAATACTTTGTACAACCCCCTTTTGCCAACAAGACAGCACTTAATCTCCTCCTATAACATTTCACAAGATTGGAGAACACAGAGAGAGGGATCTTTGACCATTCTTCTTTGCACAATCTTTCTAGATCATCCAGTGTCCTGGGTCCTCTCTTATGCACTCTCCTCTTTAGCTCGCCCCACAGGTTTTCGATTGGGTTGAGGTCTGGGGACTGAGATGGCCATGGGAGGACCTTGAGTTTGTGACTGCTGAACCATTTTTGTGTAGATTTTGCCACATGTTTTGGATCATTATCCTGCTGAAAGACCCAATGACGACCCATCTTCAGCTTTCTGGCAGAGGCCATCAGGTTTTTATTTAAAATGTCCTGGTAGTTCAAAGCGTTCATAATGCCATGCACCCTAACAAGGTTCCCAGGGCCTTTGGAAGAGAAACAGGCCCACAGCATCACAGATCCTCCACCATACTTCACGGTGGGCATGAGGTGCTTTTCGGCATACTCATCTTTTGTTTTACGCCAGATCCACTCAGAGTGTTTGTTGCCAAAAAGCTCAATCTTAGTCTCATCTGACCAAATCACACGATCCCAGTTGAAGTCCCAGTGCCGCTTAGCAAACTCCAGACGTTTACGTTTGTGAGTGTTAGTGAGAAAAGGCTTTTTCCTTGCATGCCTCCCAAACAGCTTGTTGGCATGTAGAGAGCGTCTGATGGTTGTTTTGGAGACGTTGTGACCCCAAGATGCCACTCTTTGATGCAATTCTGTGACAGTGAGCTTAGGACTTTTTTTTACTTCTCTTACCATCCTCCTCACTGTGCGTTGTGGCAAGATAAACTTGGGACCTCTTCCAGCCTTGTTTGTCACTGTTCCAGTTGTTTTAAACTTCTTAATGATTCCTCTGACTGTAGATACGGGCAAGTTAAGGCGAGTGGCTATTTTCT
Source organism: Coregonus lavaretus (assembly GCF_964263955.1). NCBI lineage: Eukaryota > Metazoa > Chordata > Actinopteri > Salmoniformes > Salmonidae > Coregonus > Coregonus lavaretus. The sequence goes on from NC_139991.1 coordinate 47,848,896, forward strand.
TGTAGCCATTGCCTGACTTGTGAAGGTCGACACAAATCTGCCTTACTTGAATGGTGTGTTCTCTTGTCTTTGCCATGTTGACAAATGGGTAAGAGAATTAGGCCTCTGTGTCACGTCATATTTATACCCCAGGGAAACAGGAAGTCATGAATTACTAATTAAAAGTTCCTAGATACCCTGACCAACTTTAGCAACTACAGAAAAATATATATTTTTAAAAATCTATTAAAATTTTCAGCGGAATTGTTAGGGGTGCCAATAATTGTGGGACACATGATTTCAAGTTTTTTTTTTTCTAAATGTGTGATTTTTTTTTTTACCACCAAAGTAATGTACTTAAATAAAAGGTTGGATTTTTCTATTTTTTTGCATTTGGGTTCTATGTTGTTTTAAAAAAAAAAGAGAATTTTTGGAAGTCCTCGACCACATCTTAAACAGGGGTGCCAATAATAGTGGAGGGCACTGTATTATGCCTCGATCACACCGACAGCTCTGGCATTTTGGTACACCAGAAGTACATTAATTCCCAGTGGAACGCTGTGTTTGCCTTGTAGCATTGCGTTGCAGAAGCAGTTGCAGTGCATTCTGTGTGGTGCATGCGTTGGATTTATCGAACGTATGAGTCAAACTGTATGTGTATGGCTTGACGGAAATGGTAGCAGAAGGTGAATGTTGAACTTTTGTTACACACATATCCAGATAGTGCTGTTATGCTATACGTTTCATCGGTGTGATCGAGGCGTTAGCGTATCATCGGTGTGATCGAGGCGTTAGCCTATCAGTGCTGGCAGTTGTTGTTGTAGGCCTATAAAGGAATACAACCACATATGGTTGTTAATAAGAACTCAGAAATGAGATATGCATTCAATTTCAAGTCTAAGTTGCATGTCCTTCATAAATCACTGAACTAACCTCATTTACTGCCTTTGCCAGGACCGGCCCTAGCCTTTTGGGGACCCAAAGCGAGATTTAGCGGGCAAAATATTTTAGTGGACCCTGTCTTTACAGCAGAGAAACAGTTTTTAAAAGTTAATTTCCTGCAATTCGAAACATTTTGTTATGGGGCGGAGAGAAGTTGAGCAGTTTTAAAGTTAATTTCCTGCAATTCGACACATTTTGCCAAGACTTATGCCGTGTTAATGATATCTGAGAGAGAGTGACTAACAAAATCAATGGGCCCCCCCTGGAGGTCAGGGCCCCTGGGCACATGCCCTGCGTGCTGGTCGGTATTCGGCCATGATTACTACAAGTTTACATAGCTGGTTAGACTAATTTACCAATCTAAAAATTGTTAGCTAACATGGTTAATTGAGTGATTGTCAGAGACTGACATAACAAGAGATAAACTGCTGATGCACAACCACATTTCGAAATTGCACCTTGTGTATTATACTATTTGAACTCAACAGTAAGTTGAGACCCCGACTAAGGGACCACTTATGTCACTTATGTCTGGAGCCGGCCCTGGCCTTTGCAAATGTGTTTTTGTTGTTGCTAAAATACATAAAAAATGTTTAGCATAGACCTAAGCTATATATTTCACAGCACAAATTATTTATGCAAACAAGACAAGAATATCTAGGCAATGACAAACAGCAAGAGAGAGCTGAACGAGTCCACTATTAGGCCTAGGTTCATGTAATGAAAAGGGGCCATATCAAATCCACAGGGATCTCCTGCCTCTGTGGAATCATATATGGAGTCAAAATACATCTGCATTTCAGCTAGGGCCAGCTCAGCTGAAATGGAAAAAGTTTAGGATTATAATTTTTTTGACCAGAGAACATGCTATTTCACAGTAAACAAATTATCAACTGACTTTCAGCAAGCTTACAAGGAAGGGCACTCAACATGCACGGCACTCACACAAATGACTGATGATTGGCTGAAATAAATAATAATTGATAATGTTTTGTTAGACTTCAGTGTAGCTTTGACATTATCAATCATAATCTGCTGCTGGAAAAACTTGTGTTATGGCTTTACATCCCCTGCTGTAGTGTGGATCGAGAGTAATCTGTCTAACAGAACACAGAGGGTGTTTTTTAATGGAAGCTTCTCCAACATTATCCAGGTAGAGTCTGGCATTCCCCAGGGCAGTTGTCTAGGCCCCTTCATTTTTTCAATCTTTACTAATGACCTGCCACTGGCACTGAGTAAAGCCTGTGTGTATATGTACTGTATGCTGATGACATAACATTATACATGTCAGCTACCACAGCAAGTGAAATCACTGCAACACTTAACAAAGAGCTGCAGTCAGTTTAAGAATGGGTGGCAAGTAATAAGCTAGTCCTAAATATTTCAAAAACTAAAAGCATTGTATTTGGGACCAATCATTCATTAAACCCTAAACCTCAACTTAATATAGTAATTAATAGAAATTCAGCAAGTTGAGGAAGGAAAGGAAAATGGATACCTAGTCAGTTGCACAACTGAATACGTTCAACCGAAATGTGTCTTCCGCATTTAACCCAACCTCTCTGAATCAGAGACTAAACTCCTTGGTGTAACCCTGAATTGTAAACTGTTATGGTCTACACATATTGATGCAACAGTAGCTAAAATGGGGAGAGGTCTGTCCGTAATAAAGTGCTACTCTGCTTTCTTGACATTGCTATCAACTAAACAAGTCCTACAGGCCCTAGTTTTGTCGCACCTGGACTACAGCCCAGTCATATGGTCAAGTGCCACAAAGAGGGATATAGGCAAATTACAGTTGGACCAGAACAGAGAAGCATGGCTGGCCCTTAAATGTACACTGAGAGCTAACATCAATGACATGCATGTCAATCTCTCATGGTTCAAAGTAGAGGAGAGACTGTATCACTACTTGTCTTTGTGATAAGTTATGACATGCTGAAAGCACCGAGCTGTCTGTTCAAACGACTAGAACTACATGGAACTTTATTTCACATCAAGTAACTTATGCAAGCAGTAAAATCAGTAAAAAAACAGATAAAACTACACCTTATGGAAAAATGTGGATTATGAGGTGACACACACACAGGCACACACACATCCAAGTGTGTGTGCACACACACATCCAAGTGTGTGTGCCAACACACATAGTGGTGTAATAATGTTATATGTACTGTTTTATAAAATGTTTGTTTTTGCCTTAATTTGTTTGGACCCCAGGAAGAGTAGCTGCTGATCCTTAATAAATAATCAAAAGGGGACCATTGCGCTCTCCCAGAGGTTTGGTTGGTGTGTAAAACCAGTGAATCCAGATAAATAAAAAGGTGTGATGGGTCCGCACTCAAAAAGATGTTACATAAAGCTTACTTCATTTTTTATTTTTTTTATTTTATTATTTTATTATTTTCACTGCATCAGGGATAGTAAACACAGAGGTTTCAGCTTTGTAGACTTCTTCAGTGTGTAGGTACAAATCTTTTTCATTCAAAATAGCATTTGTAGGGAACACAGGTGAGCAATCGATGAGCAGCAGGTGCTTCTAATCAGATTTGCCACTCATGTGCCAATCAGGGATATGGCTTCTCTGGTCTACCTGTAGACAAGTTACAGTCACAAAGAAATACCGAATTATACGGTATGGGAGCGGACACAAAGGGCAATTGAGGGCATAAGGCGTGAACCATTCATTAATCAATTGCCTCAGGTGTCTGCTCACTTAGATACATTATATCAATTCATGAGATAGCTTATCACAAAGGACATACATATGTGGGTCTAACTCATAAATGATAAGCAAAATCAGATATGGACAGCATTCTTGTATAACAGTCTAAATTTGGCATATATGAAGGAGGTGTTCTAGTTATTTGTTTACACCATGTAGGGATGCGGAATTGAATTTACACTGAACAAAAATATATACATTCAAATTACTAGAGATTAAATGCAATTGTATTCGTTGTCCGTAGCATATGCCTGCCCATATCATAACACCACCTCCACAATGGGGCACTCTGTTCACAACGTTGACATCAGCAAGCCGCTCGCCCACACGATGCCATACACGCTGTCTGCCGGATTCATCCGTGAAGAGCCCACTTCTCCAGCGTGACAGTGGCCATTGAAGGTGAGCATTTACCCACTGAAGTCGGTTACGACGCCAAACTGCAGTCAGGTCAAGACCCTGGTGAGGATGATGAGCACGCAGATGAGCTTCCCTGAGACGGTTTCTGACAGATTGTGCAGAAAGTCTTTGGTTGTGCAAACCCACAGTTTCATCAGCTGTCCGGGTGGCTGGACTCAGACGATCCCGCAGGTGAAGAAGCCGGATGTGGAGGTCCTGGGCTGCTGTGGTTACATGTGGTCTGTGTTTGTGAGGCTGGTTGGACGCACTGCCAAATTCTCTAAAACTACGTTGGAGGCGGCTTATGGTCGAGAAATGAACATTAAATTATCTGGCAACAGCTGTGGTGGACATTCCTGCAGTCAGCATGCCAATTGCACGCTCCCTCAAAACTTGAGACATCTGTGGCATTGTGTTGTGTGACAAAACTGCACATGTTAGAGTGGCCTTTTATTGTCCCCAGCACAAGGTGCACCTCTGTAATGATCATGCTGTTTCATGAGTTTCTTGATATGCTACACCTGTCAGGTGGATGGATTATCTTGTAGACCCTCTCTATGTAGTCTTTTAACAGATAAGGGAAAACAGCGGGTTCACTAAAGTGCCAGGTTAGGACATCACTACACCATGTGCATGTGCTGAATGTGAAAATGTAGGCATATCATCACATTTTGAAGGGGTGCCATGTTTCTTTGCCTGCTCCTGCCACGTCTATGATGGACCAGGCCCTCAAAGGTGCCCATGGGTAATCAATGTGGCCAGTTATGTTGAGCAGGAGAGTTCATCACTCAAAGGTCACTAAGTTCATCATCTCAATAGTCAGCAAGTAACATCGGAAGTTGCTGATACTGCAGCCTTCGCTACTGCCAGGCTCAACATGGTGGTGAAGCCCTCCATCTAGTGGATAATTTAGTAATGACAGCTCCAGGATGTATCTTTTTTTACTGCCATTGATATGAAATGGGGTCCAATTCTATACAGAGAGTGGGGTTGATTGTTACCAAAGATGATCCTTACACTGATCCCTATGGGTTTGGAAATCAAACCAGAGCCCACATACACATATAGGTCTCTGACCTGAGAGTTGTTGCCTGGCCTTTTGTGAAGTTCGTTGATAAAAACATTACAATTAAATCCATTTTAATTCCACTTTGTAACACAACAAAATGTGGAAAAAGTAAAGCGATGTGAATACTTTCTGAAGGCACTGTATATATTATACAGCATACGTTATTTAAACAAATAAAACAAGAAAATGTAAGCAACGACACACAGCCAGAGGAAGCTGAAATCGTCCACTATTAGGCCTTGGTTCATGTAATGAATAGGGGTAATATCAAATCCACAGGGATCACCTGCCCCTGTGGAATCATATATGGAATCAAAATATATCTGCAGTGCAGCTAGGGCCACCTCAGCCCTAGACACAAGAACATGTTTATTGATTCATGGTATGACAGATAAGACAATGTCATTGGCATTTAATTTCTAATTCATATTATATTGACATTTAAATAATAATAATATGCCATTTAGCAGACGCTTTTATCCAAAGCGACTTACAGTCGTGCATGCATACATTTTTGTGTATGGGTGGTCCCGGGGATCGAACCCACTACCTTGGCGTTACAAGCGCCGTGCTCTACCAGCTGAGCTACAGAGGACCACATAAACTATCCTAATTCGCATTACTTATTCCTAAACATTTGGTCTTATTTCATAACGGAATGGAATTGGCAATTATGGATATGGCAGTGTATTAGGAGGTAGTCTATCCCTCCAGGTCTTCCACCAGGAGAGGGTCTGCTTTTTTCAGGGCCTGGTAAAACTGTTCCTGCGCAGTTTGCCCTTTCTTAATTATCATTGTCAGCAGAGCTTCGTTCTTCTTGGTCGGTGTGGTTTTGAAGTCCACCTCCTCTCTATCCTCCCCACTCAGAACCCCAAGGTGCTCGAGAGCGCTAAGGATGGGACGAAGGTTGCCCATCCTGGTCTCTAGAGCTGTCTTGTGTGTCTTCAGGAAATCATGGCCTGATGAGGGGCTAGTGTGCTGGGATGCTGCAGGCGAAGGGACTGCAAGAGAAGAGGACCCACTGTTATGATAAATGTTACATCTGTCCATCCTGATAAGTCAAATGGAAATCATTCTAGCTGCCCAATGAGCAAGCTCGAATGATTGGTATGATTGAGTGTGATAACGTTTTATGTCAATATTAGTCAATAATTGAACTTTTGTCTCATATGAGTGCAATGCTAAGTTTATTTATTTTGTGCTAAATCATTGTGTTAAAAGTATAGATTTTACACTACCCATCATCACCTGTATGATAATGGATTGCTCCAATGGTGTTACCAGTCATTATGGGAGTGTTGACACTGGCCCCATTCTGGGCTGAGATGTTGATGGAATGGACAGAAGAAGACCCCGATTCCGGACCAGATGCCATTCTAGCTCACTAAACACAGAATATTAGAATAGGAGGGAAAACATTATCTATTTAATTCTGTAAAGTTGACTGAAGACCCTGACTTATCAATGAATACAGATATGGAGACAGCATACACCCAATTTGAGTCACGTATCATGCCAACAGAATATGATTGCTGATTTCATCTACAAACATCTACTCAGCCTATGTTAAGCATTGTCTCTCAACCTGGTCTCAGAGCATTTTGTATTATTCTGTATGTAAATCCGAGACAGTCCACTTAGTATATTATGTTGGTGTGTATTAATTTGTGTATGTCCATCACCCATTTCGTATTATATGTTACGAAATACAATTTGAATTATATGTTATAAATTTGCAAAACATACAATATGTTATGAATCTGCAAAACATACAATATGTTACGAATTTGCGAAAACGTACATTTGAAGTTGGAAGTTTACATACACTTAAGTTGGAGTCATTAAAACTCATTTTTCAACCACTCCACACATTTCTTGTTAACAAACTATAGTTTTGGCAAGTCGGTTAGGACATCTACTTTGTGCATGACACAAGTAATTTTTCCAACAATTGTTTACAGACAGATTATTTCACTTATAATTCACTGTATCACAATTCCAGTGGGTCAGAAGTTGACATATACTAAGTTGACGGTTCCTTTAAACAGCTTGCATTTTTTTTTAAATGATGTCATGGCTTTAGAAGCTTCTGATAGGCTAATTGACATAATTTGAGTCAATTAGAGGTGTACCTGTGGATATATTTCAAGGCCTACTTGCAAACTCAGTGCCTCTTTGCTTGACATCATGGTAAATTCAAAAGAAATCAGCCAAGACCTCAGAAAAACAAACAATTGTAGACCTCCACAAGTCTGGTTCATCCATGGGAACAATTTCCAAACACCTGAAGGTACCACGTTCATCTGTACAAAAAATAGTACATAAGTATAAACACCATGGGACCATGCAGCCGTCATACCGCTCAGGAAGGAGACGTGTTCTGTCTCCTAGAGATTAACGTACTTTGGTGCGAAAAGTGCAAATCAATCCCAGAACAACAGCAAAGAACCTTGTGAAGATGCTGGAGGAAACAGGTACAAAAGTATCTATATCCACAATAAAACGAGTCCTATATCAACATAACCTGAAAGGCCGCTCAGCAAGGAAGAAGCCACTGCTCCAAAACCGCCATAAAAAAGCACATGGGGACAAAGATCGTACTTTTTGGAGAAATGTCCTCTGGTCTGATGAAACAAGAATAGAACTGTTTGGCCATAATGACCATCGTTTGTTTGGAGGAAAAAGGGGGTTGCTTGCAAGCCGAAGAACACCATCCCAACCGTGAAGCACGGGGGTGGCATCATCATGTTGTGCGGGTGCTTTGCTGCAGGAGGGACTGGTGCACTTCACAGAATAGATGGCATCATGAGGAAGGAAAATGCTGTGTATATATTGAAGCAACATCTCACGACATCAGTCAGGAAGTTAAAGCTTGGTCGCAAATGGGTCTTCCAAATGGACAATGACCCAAAGCATACTTCCAAAGTTGTGACAAAATGGCTTAAGGACAACAAAGTCAAAGTATTGGAGTGGCCATCACAAAGCCCTGACCTCAATCCTATAGACAATTTGTGGGCAGAACTGAAAAAGCGTGTGCGAGCAAGGAGGCCTAGAAACCTGACTCAGTTACACCAGCTCTGTCAGGAGGAATGGGCCAAAATTCACCCACTTATTGTGGGAAGCTTGTGGAAGGCTACCCGAAACGTTTGACCCAAGTTAAACAATTTAAAGGCAATGCTATCAAATACTAATTGACTGTATGTAAACTTCTGACCCACTGGCAATGTGATGAAAGAAATTAAAGCTGAAATAAATCATTCTCTCTACTATTATTCAGACATTTCACATTCTTAAAATAAAGTGGTGATCCTAACTGACCTAAAACAGGGAATGTTTAATAGGATTAAATGTCAGGAATTGTGAAAAACTGAATTTAAATCTATTTGGCTATAGTGTATGTAAACATCCGACTTCAACTGTATGTTATGTTTCGTACGGTATGTATTAAGTTGTGGATGTCCATCACCCATTTCGTATTATATGTTACGAATTACAATTCGTACTATAAGTTACGAATTTCCAAAAATCTATATGTTACGAATTTGCAAAGATATGATATGTAGCTAGGTGGCTAATGTTAGCTAGCTCGCGAACATTAGGGTTAGAGAAAGCGTTAGCTAAAAAAGTTACGTTTTTGCCTTAAGTAACCATCTGTCTTAGTAGTTAAAAAGTAGCTAAAAAATAAGTAAGTAGTTGAAAAGCTGCTAATTAGCTAAAATGCTAAAGTTGTCCGTGATGAGATTCGAACTCGCAACCTTTGGGTTGCTAGAAGTTTGAATTATACACTCGTTCTACCCCCACCCACATACAATATGTTACGTATTTGCAAAACGTACAATATGTTACGTATGATATGTTATGAATTCTAGCTTGGTGTTGGTGGCTAACGTTAGCTAGACTGCTAACATTAGCTAGACAAGGGGTTAGGGGTTAAGGTTAAGGTTAGGGTTAAGTTTAGGAGTTAGGTTAAAGGGTTAAGGTTAGGATTAGGTGAACGGTTAGCTAAAAGAGTTACGTTTTTGCCTTAAGTAACCATCTGTCTTATGTAACCATACCAAACATAAGATATCATACTAAATGGAATGCTCTGAGACCAGGTTGTGTTTCTCTACTGATTACAGTATAGGACATTGCATAACTGCTAAACTTTGGGTAGGCTATTGAGCTCCACAATGTCGTTAAGAACATAAATATACAATGTGAATCAAACAGACACTTGTTTGTCTGACATACTTCTATTGGTCTTTGGGTATACCTTTATGTCAAATTACGCACTGTTCATTGCGTTATGGCAGTTTACGCGCACAGGAAAAAACATTCAACACCTTCACACAGACTTTCGAAGCTACTGATTATATTTAAAACGAATTCAAATCGCACACAAATTAACACAATCTATTGGAAAATATCTCAAACATCGTCTTACCAAGGTTGATGTTCTAGCTCGGGAGGTGTAGGATACCTTTGTATGAATGTTGTCTTCCCTTCTAAAGTTACAAAACTTGTAGACTACAGAAGGCTATTTTCACTTTCGCTTTCTGATGCATTATGCCTCGATCACACCGACAGCTCTGGCACTTTGGTACACCAGAAGTACATTAATTTCCAGTGGAACGCTGTGTTTGCCTTGTAGCATTGCGTTGCAGAAGCAGTTGCAGTGCATTCTGTGTGGTGCATGCGTTGGATTTATCGAACGTATGAGTCAAACTGTATATGTATGGCTTGACGGAAATGGTAGCAGAAGGTGAATGTTGAACTTTTGTTACACACATATCCAGATAGTGCTGTTATGCTATACGTTTCATCGGTGTGATCGAGGCGTTAGTGTATCATCGGTGTGATCGAGGCGTTAGCCTATCAGTGCTGGCAGTTGTTGTTGTAGGCCTATAAAGGAATACAACCACATATGGTTGTTAATAAGAACTCAGAAATGAGATATGCATTCAATTTCGAGTCTAAGTTGCATGTCCTTCATAAATCACTGAACTAACCTCATTTACTGCCTTTGCCAGGACCGGCCCTAGCCTTTTGGGGACCCAAAGCGAGATTTAGCGGGCAAAATATTTTAGTGGACCCTGTCTTTACAGCAGAGAAACAGTTTTTAAAAGTTAATTTCCTGCAATTTGAAACATTTTGTTATGGGGCGGAGAGAAGTTGAGCAGTTTTAAAGCTAATTTCCTGCAATTCGACACATTTTGCCAAGACTTATGCCGTGTTAATGATATCTGAGAGAGAGTGACTAACAAAATCAATGGGCCCCCCCTGGAGGTCAGGGCCCCTGGGCACATGCCCTGCGTGCTGGTCGGTATTCGGCCATGATTACTACAAGTTTACATAGCTGGTTAGACTAATTTACCAATCTAAAAATTGTTAGCTAACATGGTTAATTGAGTGATTGTCAGAGACTGACATAACAAGAGATAAACTGCTGATGCACAACCACATTTCGAAATTGCACCTTGTGTATTATACTATTTGAACTCAACAGTAAGTTGAGACCCCGACTAAGGGACCACTTATGTCACTTATGTCTGGAGCCGGCCCTGGCCTTTGCAAATGTGTTTTTGTTGTTGCTAAAATACATAAAAAAATGTTTAGCATAGACCTAAGCTATATATTTCACAGCACAAATTATTTATGCAAACAAGACAAGAATATCTAGGCAATGACAAACAGCAAGAGAGAGCTGAACGAGTCCACTATTAGGCCTAGGTTCATGTAATGAAAAGGGGCCATATCAAATCCACAGGGATCTCCTGCCTCTGTGGAATCATATATGGAGTCAAAATACATCTGCATTTCAGCTAGGGCCAGCTCAGCTGAAATGGAAAAAGTTTAGGATTATAATTTTTTTGACCAGAGAACATGCTATTTCACAGTAAACAAATTATCAACTGACTTTCAGCAAGCTTACAAGGAAGGGCACTCAACATGCACGGCACTTACACAAATGACTGATGATTGGCTGAAATAAATAATAATTGATAATGTTTTGTTAGACTTCAGTGTAGCTTTGACATTATCAATCATAATCTGCTGCTGGAAAAACTTGTGTTATGGCTTTACATCCCCTGCTGTAGTGTGGATCGAGAGTAATCTGTCTAACAGAACACAGAGGGTGTTTTTTAATGGAAGCTTCTCCAACATTATCCAGGTAGAGTCTGGCATTCCCCAGGGCAGTTGTCTAGGCCCCTTCATTTTTTCAATCTTTACTAATGACCTGCCACTGGCACTGAGTAAAGCCTGTGTGTATATGTACTGTATGCTGATGACATAACATTATACATGTCAGCTACCACAGCAAGTGAAATCACTGCAACACTTAACAAAGAGCTGCAGTCAGTTTTAGAATGGGTGGCAAGTAATAAGCTAGTCCTAAATATTTCAAAAACTAAAAGCATTGTATTTGGGACCAATCATTCATTAAACCCTAAACCTCAACTTAATATAGTAATTAATAGAAATTCAGCAAGTTGAGGAAGGAAAGGAAAATGGATACCTAGTCAGTTGCACAACTGAATACGTTCAACCGAAATGTGTCTTCCGCATTTAACCCAACCTCTCTGAATCAGAGACTAAACTCCTTGGTGTAACCCTGAATTGTAAACTGTTATGGTCTACACATATTGATGCAACAGTAGCTAAGATGGGGAGAGGTCTGTCCGTAATAAAGTGCTACTCTGCTTTCTTGACATTGCTATCAACTAAACAAGTCCTGCAGGCCCTAGTTTTGTCGCACCTGGACTACAGCCCAGTCATATGGTCAAGTGCCACAAAGAGGGATATAGGCAAATTACAGTTGGACCAGAACAGAGAAGCATGGCTGGCCCTTAAATGTACACTGAGAGCTAACATCAATGACATGCATGTCAATCTCTCATGGTTCAAAGTAGAGGAGAGACTGTATCACTACTTGTCTTTGTGATAAGTTATGACATGCTGAAAGCACCGAGCTGTCTGTTCAAATGACTAGAACTACATGGAACTTTATTTCACATCAAGTAACTTATGCAAGCAGTAAAATCAGTAAAAAACTGATAAAACTACACCTTATGGAACAATGTGGATTATGAGGTGACACACACACAGGCACACACACATCCAAGTGTGTGTGCACACACACATCCAAGTGTGTGTGCCAACACACATAGTGGTGTAATAATGTTATATGTACTGTTTTATAAAATGTTTGTTTTTGCCTTAATTTGTTTGGACCCCAGGAAGAGTAGCTGCTGATCCTTAATAAATAATCAAAAGGGGACCATTGCGCTCTCCCAGAGGTTTGGTTGGTGTGTAAAACCAGTGAATCCAGATAAATAAAAAGGTGTGACGGGTCTGCACTCAAAAAGATGTCACATAAAGCTTACTTCATTTTTTATTTTTTTATTTTTTTATTTTCACTGCATCAGGGATAGTAAACACAGAGGTTTCGGCTTTGTAGACTTCTTCAGTGTGTAGATACAAATCTTTTTCATTCAAAATAGCATTTGTAGGGAACACAGGTGAGCAATCGATGAGCAGCAGGTGCTTCTAATCAGAGTTGCCACTCATCTGCCAATCAGGGATATGGCTTCTCTGGTCTACCTGTGGACAAGTTACAGTCACAAAGAAATACCGAATTATACGGTATGGGAGCGGACACGAAGGGCAATTGAGGGCATAAGGCGTGAACCATTCATTAATCAATTGCCTCAGGTGTCTGCTCACTTTGATACATTATATCAATTAATGAGATAGCTTATCACAAAGGACATAAATATGTGGGTCTAACTCATAAATGATAAGCAAAATCAGATATGGACAGCGTTCTTGTATAACAGTCTAAATTTGGCATATATGAAGGAGGTGATCTAGTTATTTGTTTACACCATGTAGGGATGCGGAATTGAATTTACACTGAACAAAAATATATACATTCAAATTACTAGAGATTAAATGCAATTGTATTCGTTGTCCGTAGCATATGCCTGCCCATAGCATAACACCACCTCCACAATGGGGCACTATGTTCACAACGTTGACATCAGCAAGCCGCTTGCCCACACAATGCCATACACGCTGTCTGCCGGATTCATCCGTGAAGAGCCCACTTCTCCAGCGTGACAGTGGCCATTGAAGGTGAGCATTTACCCACTGAAGTCGGTTACGACGCCAAACTGCAGTCAGGTCAAGACCCTGGTGAGGATGATGAGCACGCAGATGAGCTTCCCTGAGACGGTTTCTGACAGATTGTGCAGAAAGTCTTTGGTTGTGCAAACCCACAGTTTCATCAGCTGTCCGGGTGGCTGGACTCAGACGATCCCGCAGGTGAAGAAGCCGGATGTGGAGGTCCTGGGCTGCTGTGGTTACATGTGGTCTGTGTTTGTGAGGCTGGTTGGACGCACTGCCAAATTCTCTAAAACGATGTTGGAGGCGGCTTATGGTCGAGAAATGAACATTAAATTCTCTGGCAACAGCTGTGGTGGACATTCCTGCAGTCAGCATGCCAATTGCACGCTCCCTCAAAACTTGAGACATCTGTGGCATTGTGTTGTGTGACAAAACTGCACATGTTAGAGTGGCCTTTTATTGTCCCCAGCACAAGGTGCACCTCTGTAATGATCATGCTGTTTCATGAGTTTCTTGATATGCTACACCTGTCAGGTGGATGGATTATCTTGTAGACCCTCTCTATGTAGTCTTTTAACAGATAAGGGAAAACAGCGGGTTCACTAAAGTGCCAGGTTAGGACATCACTACACCATGTGCATGTGCTGAATGTGAAAATGTAGGCATATCATCCCATTTTGAAGGGGTGCCATGTTTCTCTGCCTGCTCCTGCCACGTCTATGATGGACCAGGCCCTCAAAGGTGCCCATGGGTAATCAATGTGGCCAGTTATGTTGAGCAGGAGAGTTCATCACTCAAAGGTCACTAAGTTCATCATCTCAATAGTCAGCAAGTAACATCGGAAGTTGCTGATACTGCAGCCTTCGCTACTGCCAGGCTCAACATGGTGGTGAAGCCCTCTATCTAGTGGATAATTTAGTAATGACAGCTCCAGGATGTATCTTTTTTTACTGACATTGATATGAAATTGGGTCCAATTCTATACAGAGAGTGGGGTTGATTGTTACCAAAGATGATCCTTACACTGATCCCTATGGGTTTGGAAATCAAACCTGTCACGGTTTCGGCCGAGGCGGCCCCTCCTCCTTGTTCGGGCAGGTTTCGGCGGTCGTCGTCTCCGGAGTACTAGCTGCCACCGTTCTATGTTTCTTGTTTGATTGGTTTTGTCTGTTTGTCACACCTGTTTTGTGTTATGTCTCATTAAGCACCCTATTTAGTTCCTTGTTGTGAGTTTAGGTGTTGTGTGTAATTGTTCCTATTGTCGTGTTGCTGCGCTACCCGTTTCGGTGCGCTATTTGTGGCTTACCTCCTTGTTTGTTTAGGAGAAGATTACGCACATGTTTAGTGCACCTGTTTGTTTACGTCTGTGCGCGCTTTTCTCGCCTCCGGGCTGTTTTTGGATTATATTTTGTGTGATCTACTAAAAGTCTTTGTTGGACTTAACTTCTGCGTCCTGCTCCTGATTCCACACCACACCTACCTACAGCAACACTTGACAGAATTACACACCATCGCATGGAATCAGCAGGAGCACCCACCGACATCATGGAGGAGCGTCTCCGAGGTCAAGACGATCGGATTAATCAGATCGGGCACGCCCTGGACCGGGTGATGAACATTCTCCATCGTTGGGAGACCAGCGATGTACCCACACCTCCACCTACCGCACCATCACCCTCGGTCAGCCCACCCGTCCAACAACCGGAACCCAGTGGGATTCGGCTCTCGCTCCCGAGGGCGAACGACGGCACCGCTGCCGGGTGTCAGGGGTTCCTGTTACAGGTGGAGCTCTACCTTGCCACCATACACCCGGCGCCCTCGGGATACGAGAGCGTTTCCGCCCTCATCTCCTGTCTCACCGGCAAGGCGTTGGAGTGGGCCAACGCCGAATGGAGGGGAATAGACGCCGCCACAGTCACCTATGCGGAGTTCTCCCGCCGCTTCCGTGCTGTCTTCGACCATCCACCAGAAGGGAAGGCGGCGGGGGAGCGTCTATTCTACCTCCGACAGGGGATGAGGAGCGCTCAAGAGTTTGCGCTGGAGTTCCGGACTCTAGCGGCAGATGCAGGGTGGAATGAGCGGGCCCTCATAGACCACTTTAGATGCAGCCTTTGGGAGGACGTCCGCAGAGAGTTAGCGTGCAGGGATACTACACTATCATTTGACCAGTTGGTGGACATGGCCATTCGGCTGGACACCCTGCTCGCGACCCGCGGACGTCCCAGGTGGGGGTCGCCCATTCCACCCTCCAGCGCCTCCGAGCCGAGCCCGATGGAGCTCGGAGGTGCTGGCGCTAGAGGGGGGAGAAGAAGGAGCCCGAGGGGGGCAGTCTCCTGCACCAACTGTGGCCGCGGAGGGCACACCGCGGCTAGGTGCTGGGGAGGGTCCCCTGGTGAGGGAGATGGCAGGTCACACATTGGGGAGTCCTCCCAGGTGAGTAGGCGCCCTACTTACCCAGAGCTTTCTGTCGTACACATAACTATACCTGTTTGTTTCCCACAGGTTGCACCTCGTTCCCAGCATAAGGCGCTAGTCGATTCAGGCGCAGCTGGGAATTTTGTAGATCGTAAATTCTGTGTTGAGTTAGGGATTCCCCTCCTTCCGGTCGATAAGCCTTTCCCTGTACATGCCCTAGATAGTCGTCCGTTAGGATCTGGGTTGATTAGGGAGGTCACGGCGCCACTTAGGATGAAGACGCAGGGGGGTCATGAGGAGACGATTCAACTCTATCTGATCGACTCTCCTGCGTATCCGGTGGTACTGGGGCTTCCCTGGTTGATTACCCATGATCCTACGATTTCGTGGCGAGAGAAGGCTCTTAAAGGGTGGTCTGCTCAGTGTGAGGGGCTATGTCTGGGTGTTTCCGTAGGGGCGACCTCGGTGGAGAGTCCGAACCAGATGCCAGCACTGCACATTCCGCCTGAGTATGAGGATTTGGCACTCGTGTTTAGTAAGACAAGAGCGGCACGGTTGCCGCCTCATAGACAGGGGGATTGTGCGATAGACCTCCAGGCAGGAGCTGCGCTCCCGCGGAGCCATGTGTATCCTTTGTCACAGGAGGAGAAAGGGGCAATGGAGACATACATTGCCGAGTCTCTGAGACAGGGATACATACGGCCCTCCACTTCTCCCGCGTCCTCGAGCTTCATTTTTGTGAAGAAAAAGGATGGAGGTTTGCGTCCGTGTATTGATTACCGCGGTCTCAATCAGGTACGGGGCACGGTTCTTCACAAAATTGGACCTCAGGAGCGCATATAACTTGGTGCGCATTAGGGAGGGCGATGAGTGGAAGACAGCATTTAGTACTACCTCCGGCCATTACGAGTATCTCGTCATGCCATATGGTTTAATGAATGCTCCATCAGTCTTCCAATCTTTTGTAGATGAGATTTTCCGGGACATGCAGGCGCAGGGAGTAGTGGTGTACATAGATGATATTCTAGTGTACAGTTCTACTCGGGCCGAGCATGTAGCCCTGGTGCGCAGGGTATTGAGGAGACTGTTGGAGCATGACCTGTATGTCAAAGCCGAGAAATGTCTGTTCTTCCAGGAGTCAGTCTCCTTTTTGGGTTACCAGTTGTCTGCGTCAGGGGTGAGAATGGAGGTTGACCGTGTGTCTGCCGTGCGTAATTGGCAAACCCCAACTACGGTTAAAGAGGTGCAGCGGTTCTTGGGTTTTGCGAATTACTACCGGAGGTTTATCCGGGGTTTTGGACAGGTGGCAGCTCCCATAACGTCTCTTCTGAAGGGGGGTCCTGTGCGCTTGCAGTGGTCGGCTGAGGCGGACAGGGCTTTTGGGAAACTGAAGGACCTGTTTACCTCGGCTCCAGTGCTGGCGCACCCGGATCCCACTTTACCCTTCCAAGTAGAGGTAGACGCGTCTGAGGCCGGTATCGGGGCAGTTCTTTCACAACGGTCCGGCACACCACCTAAACTCCGCCCCTGTGCTTTTTATTCTAAAAAGCTCAGTCCGGCGGAACGGAATTATGACGTAGGGGACAGGGAGCTGTTAGCCGTAGTACAGGCCCTAAAGGTGTGGAGGCATTGGCTTGAGGGGGCTCAACACCCTTTCCTCATTCTGACCGACCACCGTAACCTGGAATACATTCGGGCAGCTAGGAGACTGAATCCTCGCCAGGCTCGATGGACTATGTTTCTCGCCCGGTTTGTGTTCAAGATCACTTACATCCCTGGGTCCCAGAACGGGAAGGCAGATGCCCTGTCTCGGCGGTATGACACAGAGGAGAGGTGCGTGGAGCCCACTCCCATACTACCGGAGTCTTGTCTGGTTGCACCGGTGGTATGGGAGGTCGATGCGGAGATCGAGCGGGCATTACGCACCGACCCTAGCCCTCCACAGTGTCCGGTGGGTCGGACGTACGTCCCGCTCGAGGTCCGGGATCGGCTGATTTATTGGGCTCACACGTCACCCTCCTCTGGACATCCAGGTATTGGCCGGACAGTGCACTGCCTTAGTACAAAGTACTGGTGGCCAACGTTAGCCAGGGATGTGAGGATTTATGTCTCCTCCTGCTCAGTGTGTGCCCAGTGTAAGGCGCCCAGACACTTGCCCAGGGGTAAATTACAACCCCTGCCCGTTCCACAACGACCCTGGTCTCACCTCTCGGTGGATTTTGTTACCGACCTTCCCTCCTCACAAGGGAATACCACCATCCTGGTCGTTGTGGATCGGTTCTCGAAGGCCTGTCGTCTCCTTCCCATGCCGGGTCTTCCTACTGCCCTACAGACCGCTGAGGCTCTATTTACTCACGTCTTCCGGCATTACGGGGTACCTGAGGATATAGTGTCTGATCGAGGCCCCCAGTTTACCTCCAGAGTCTGGAGAGCCTTTATGGAACGGTTGGGGGTCTCGGTGAGCCTTACCTCGGGTTACCACCCGGAGAGTAATGGGCAGGTCGAACGAGTCAACCAGGATGTGGGTAGGTTTCTGAGGTCATATTGTCAGGGCCGGCCGGAGGAGTGGGCGAGATATGTGCCCTGGGCAAAGATGGCACAGAACTCTCTCCGCCACTCCTCCACTAGACTAACCCCTTTCCAGTGTGTGTTAGGGTACCAGCCGGTTCTGGCACCTTGGCATGAGAGCCAGATCGAGGCCCCTGCTGTGGATGAGTGGGTGCGGCGCTCGGAGGAGACGTGGAACGCTGCACACGTCCATCTGCAGCGAGCCATCCGTCGACAGAAGACGAGCGCCGACCTACACCGCAGTGAGGGGCCAGTGTACGCACCTGGAGATCGAGTCTGGCTCTCAACCAGAAACCTGCCCCTCCGCCTGCCCTGCCGGAAGCTGGGTCGGCGGTTTGTGGGGCCTTTTAAAGTCCTGAGGAGATTGAACGAGGTGTGTTACAGGTTACAACTGCCCATTGATTACAAGAATATTAACCCCTCGTTCCATGTGTCTCTCCTCAGGCCGGTGGTAGCTGGTCCACTCCAGGACTTTGAGATAGAAGAGACTCCTCCGCCCCCGTTGGACATCGAGGGGGCTCCGGCGTACACTGTTCGGACCATCCTGGATTCGAGACGCCGGATGGGGGGTCTCCAATATCTCGTGGAGTGGGAGGGGTACGGTCCGGAGGAGCGGTGCTGGGTGCCGAGGAGGGACATTCTGGATCCGTCCCTGCTGACCGAATTCCATCGTGGTCATCCTACGCGCCCTGCTCCGCGTCCTCCTGGTCGTCCCCGAGGCCGGGGGCGGCGCACGGCTGGAGCCGCGCGTCAAGGGGGGGGGGGGGGTACTGTCACGGTTTCGGCCGAGGTGGCCCCTCCTCCTTGTTCGGGCAGGTTTCGGCGGTCGTCGTCTCCGGAGTACTAGCTGCCACCGTTCTATGTTTCTTGTTTGATTGGTTTTGTCTGTTTGTCACACCTGTTTTGTGTTATGTCTCATTAAGCACCCTATTTAGTTCCTTGTTGTGAGTTTAGGTGTTGTGTGTAATTGTTCCTATTGTCGTGTTGCTGCGCTACCCGTTTCGGTGCGCTATTTGTAGCTTACCTCCTTGTTTGTTTAGGAGAAGATTACGCACATGTTTAGTGCGCCTGTTTGTTTACGCCTGTGCGCGCTTTTCTCGCCTCCGGGCTGTTTTTGGATTATATTTTGTGTGATCTACTAAAAGTCTTTGTTGGACTTAACTTCTGCGTCCTGCGCCTGATTCCACACCACACCTACCTACAGCAACACTTGACAAAACCAGAGCCCACATACACATATAGGTCTCTGACCTGAGAGTTGTTGCCTGGCCTTTTGTGAAGTTCGTTGATAAAAACATTACAATTAAATCCATTTTAATTCCACTTTGTAACACAACAAAATGTGGAAAAAGTAAAGCGATGTGAATACTTTCTGAAGGCACTGTATATATTATACAGCATACGTTATTTAAACAAATAAAACAAGAAAATGTAAGCAACGACACACAGCCAGAGGAAGCTGAAATAGTCCACTATTAGGCCTTGGTTCATGTAATGAATAGGGGTAATATCAAATCCACAGGGATCACCTGCCCCTGTGGAATCATATATGGAATCAAAATATATCTGCAGTGCAGCTAGGGCCACCTCAGCCCTAGACACAATAACATGTTTATTGATTCATGGTATGACAGATAAGACAATGTCATTGTAAATTAATTTCTAATTCATGTAATGTTGAAATTTAAATAAACTATCCTAAGGTTGCCCATCCTGGTCTCCAGAGCTGTCTTGTGTGTCTTCAGGAAATCATGGCCTGATGAGGGGCTGGTGTGCTGGGATGCTGCAGGCGAAGGGACTGCAAGAGAAGAGGACCGACCCACAGTTATAATACATTTTGGCCTACCAACTTACATCTGTCCATCAAGATAACGCAAATGGAAATATTTTCTAGCTGCGCAATGCGCCAGC
This sequence comes from Coregonus lavaretus, assembly GCF_964263955.1. NCBI lineage: Eukaryota > Metazoa > Chordata > Actinopteri > Salmoniformes > Salmonidae > Coregonus > Coregonus lavaretus. Next base: position 47,869,013 of record NC_139991.1, read on the forward strand.
TCGAACGATTGGTGTGATTGAGTTTTATGTTAATATTAGTCAATAATTTAACTTTCGTCTCTCATATGAGTACAATTCTCTGTCTTTTTATTTTGTGCTAAATCCTTGTTTAAAGTGTAGATTGTACACTACTCATCATCACCTGTATGATAATGGATTGCTCCAATGGTGTTACCAGTCATTATGGGAGCGTTGACACTGGCCCCATTCTGGGCTGAGATGTTGATGGATCAGACAGAAGAAGACCCCGATTCCAGACCAGATGCCTTTGTAGGTCACTAGACACAGAATATTAGGATAAGAGGGAAAACATTATCTATTTCATTTTGTAAAGTTGACTGAAAACATTGATTTATCAATGCAAACAGATATGGAGACAGTATGCACCCAGTTTGAGTCAAGTATCATGCAGACAAAATAGGATTGCTGATTTTATCTACAAACATCTACTCAGCCAATGTTAAGCATTGTCTCTCAACCTGGTCTCAGAGCATTTTGTATTATTCTGTACGTAAGTATTCTGAAAGTATGCACCCCTTGACTTTTTCAACATTTTGCTACGTTACAGCCTTATTCTAAAATGGATTAAAAAATAAAAATAATCTCATCAATCTACACACAATACCCCATAATGACAAAGCAAAAACAGGTTTTTAGAAATGTTTTCAAATGTATGAAAAATAAAATACAACTGAAATATCAAATTTGCTTAAGTGTTCAGACACTTTACTCAGTGCTTTGTTGAAGCACCTTCGATTACAGCCTCGAGTCTTCTTGGGTATGACGCAACAAGCTTTGCACACTTGTATTTGGGGAGTTTCTCACATTCCTCTCTGCAGATCCTCTCAAGCTCTGTCAGGTTGGATGGGGAGTGTCGCTGCACAGCTATTTTCAGGTCTCTCCAGAGATGTTCGATCGGGTTCAAGTTTGGGCTCTGGCTAGGCCACTCAAGGACATTCAGAGACTTGTCCCGAAGCCACTCCTGCGTTGTCTTGGCTGTGTGCTTAAGGACGTTGCCCTGTTGGAAGGTGAACCTTCCCCCAGTCTGAGGTCGTGAGTGCTCTGGAGCAGGTTTTCATCAAGGATCTCTCTGTGCTTTGCTCCGTTCATCTTTCCCTCGATCGTGACTAGTCTCCCAGTCTCTGCCGCTGAAAAACATCCCCACAGCATAATGCTGCCACCACCATGCTTCACCATAGGGATGGTGCCAGGTTTCCTCCAGACGTGACTCTTGGCATTCAGGCCAAAGAGTTCAATCTTGGTCTCATCAGACCAGATAATCTTGTTTCTCATTGTCTGAGAGTCCTTTAGGTGCCTGTTGGTAAACTCCAAGTGGGCTGTCATGTGCCTTTTACTGAGGAGTTGCTTCCGTCCGGCACTCTACCATAAAGGCCTGATTGGTGGAGTACTGCAGAGATGGTTGTCCTTCTGGAAGGTTCTCCAATCTCCACAGAGGAACTCTGGAGCTCTGTCAGAGTGACCATCGTGTTCTTGGTTACCTCCCTGACTAAGGCCCCCCATTGCTCAGTTTGGCTGTGCGGCCAGCTCTAGGAAGAGTCTTGTTGATTCCAAACTTCTTCCATTTAAGAATGATGGAGGCCACTGTGTTCTTGGGGACCTTCAATGCTGCAGAAATGTTTTGGTACCCTTCCCCAGATCTGTGCCTCGACACAATCCTGTATATGAACTCTACGGACAATTCCTTCGACCTCATGGCTTGGTTTTAGCTCTGACATGCACTGACAATTGTTGGATCTTATATAGACAGGTGTGTGCCTTTCCAAATCATGTCCAATCAATTGAATTTACCACAGGTGGACTCCAATCAAGTTGTAGAAACATCTCAAAGATGATCAAAGGAAACAGGATGCACCTGAGCACAATTTTGAGTCTCATAGCAAAGGGTCTGAATACTTATAAATAAGGTATTTCTGTTTTTTAAGAACCTGTTTTTGCTTTGTCATTATGGTGTATTTTGTGTAGATTGATGAGAAAAAAATTGATTTATTCCATTTTAGAATAAGGCTGTAACGTAACAAAATGTGGAAAAGGTCAAGGGGTCTGAATACACCTTGCCTCCATCTTGTAAAAGTTTTGGAAGCTATAGAAATGCATATATTGATGTCTACATTAGTTTTTGCCACATTGTACATAATGTTTCTGCCATCGTCTCTTATAACCAAAAAGAGCTTCTGGATATCAGGACAGTGATTACTCATCTCGTATTGGACGAATAATTTTTCTTCAACGAGGCGGCCGCGAAGGATATCCTACAGACACCCGACAAGGCCCAAATCCCTGTCATTCGCATGAGGAAGAGACTGAGATATCGTGGACGTAGGTCGGGGTGCCTTGTAAGGATCCGACGGCGAGCGAGTAAACTGCCGCTCCCATCAATCCTATTAGCCAATCTTCAATCATAGGAAAATAAATTGGATGACCTAAGATTACGGTTATCCTACCAACGGGACATTAAAAACTGTAATATCTTATGTTTCACCGGGTCGTGGCTGAACGACGACATGGATAACATACAGCTAGCGGGCTATACGCTACATCGGCAGGATAGAACGGCTGACTCCGGTAAGACAAGGGGTGGCGGTCTGTGTATATTTGTAAACAACAGCTGGTGCACAAAATCAAATACTAAGGAAGTCTCAAGGTTTTGCTCGCCTGAGGTAGAGTATCTTATGATAAGCTGTAGACCACACTATTTACCAAGAGAGTTTTCATCTATATTTTTCATAGCTGTCTATTTACCACCACAAACCAATGCTGGCATTAAGATTGCACTGAATGAGCTGTATAAGGCCATAAGTCAACAGGAAAACGCTCATCCAGAGGCAGCGCTCCTAGTGGCCGGGGACTTTAATGCAGGGAAACTTAAATCCGTTCTACCTAATTTCTACCAGCATGTTAAATGTGCAACCAGAGGAAAAAAAACTCTAGACCACCTTTACTCCACACACAGAGACGCATACAAAGCTCTCCCTCGCCCTCCATTTGGCAAATCCGACCATAACTCTATCCTCCTGATTCCTGATTATAAGCAAAAACTAAAGCAGGAAGCACCAGTGACTTGGTTAATAAAAAAGTGGTCAGATGACGCAGATGCTAAGCTACAGAACTGTTTTGCTAGCACAGACTGGAACATGTTCCGGGATTCTTCAGATAGCATTGAGGAGTACACCACATCAGTCACTGGCTTCATCAATAAGTGCATCGATGATGTCATCCCCACAGTGACCGTACGTACAGTGGGGAAAAAAAGTATTTAGTCAGCCACCAATTGTGCAAGTTCTCCCACTTAAAAAGATGAGAGAGGCCTGTAATTTTCATCATAGGTACACGTCAACTATGACAGACAAATTAAGGAAAAAAAATCCAGAAAATCACATTGTAGGATTTTTTATGAATTTATTTGCAAATTATGGTGGAAAATAAGTATTTGGTCACCTACAAACAAGCAAGATTTCTGGCTCTCACAGACCTGTAACTTCTTCTTTAAGAGGCTCCTCTGTCCTCCACTCGTTACCTGTATTAATGGCACCTGTTTGAACTTGTTATCAGTATAAAAGACACCTGTCCACAACCTCAAACAGTCACACTCCAAACTCCACTATGGCCAAGACCAAAGAGCTGTTAAACGACACCAGAAACAAAATTGTAGACCTGCACCAGGCTGGGAAGACTGAATCTGCAATAGGTAAGCAGCTTGGTTTGAAGAAATCAACTGTGGGAGCAATTATTAGGAAATGGAAGACATACAAGACCACTGAAAATCTCCCTCGATCTGGGGCTCCACGCAAGATCTCACCCCGTGGGGTCAAAATTATCACAAGAACGGTAAGCAAAAATCCCAGAACCACACGGGGGGACCTAGTGAATGACCTGCAGAGAGCTGGGACCAAAGTAACAAAGCCTACCATCAGTAACACACTACGCCGCCAGGGACTCAAATCCTGCAGTGCCAGACGTGTCCCCCTGCTTAAGCCAGTACATGTCCAGGCCCGTCTGAAGTTTGCTAGAGTGCATTTGGATGATCCAGAAGAGGATTGGGAGAATGTCATATGGTCAGATGAAACCAAAATAGAACTTTTTGGTAAAAACTCAACTCGTCGTGTTTGGAGGACAAAGAATGCTGAGTTGCATCCAAAGAACACCATACCTACTGTGAAGCATGGGGGTGGAAACATCATGCTTTGGGGCTGTTTTTCTGCAAAGGGACCAGGACGACTGATCCGTGTAAAGGAAAGAATGAATGGGGCCATGTATCGTGAGATTTTGAGTGAAAACCTCCTTCCATCAGCAAGGGCATTGAAGATGAAACGTGGCTGGGTCTTTCAGCATGACAATGATCCCAAACACACCGCCCGGGCAACGATGGAGTGGCTTCGTAAGAAGCATTTCAAGGTCCTGGAGTGGCCTAGCCAGTCTCCAGATCTCAACCCCATAAAAAATCTTTGGAGGGAGTTGAAAGTCCGTGTTGCCCAGCGACAGCCCCAAAACATCACTGCTCTAGAGGAGATCTGCATGGAGGAATGGGCCAAAATACCAGCAACAGTGTGTGAAAACCTTGTGAAGACTTACAGAAAACGTTTGACCTGTGTCATTGCCAACAAAGGGTATATAACAAAGTATTGAGAAACTTTTTTTATTGACCAAATACTTATTTTCCACCATAATTTGCAAATAAATTCATTAAAAATCCTACAATGTGATTTTCTGGAAAAAATATCTCATTTTGTCTGTCATAGTTGACGTGTACCTATGATGAAAATTACAGGCCTCTCTCATCTTTTTAAGTGGGAGAACTTGCACAATTGGTGGCTGACTAAATACTTTTTTCCCCCACTGTACATACCCCAACCAGAAGCCATGGATTATAGGAAACATCCGCACTGAGCTAAAGGGTAGAGCTGCCGCTTTCAAGGAGCTGGACTCTAACCCGGACGCTTATAAGAAATCCCGCTATGCCCTCCGACGAACCATCAAACAGGCAAAGAGTCAATACAGGACTAAGATTGAATCGTACTACACCCGCTCTGACGCTCGTCGGATGTGGCAGGGCTTGAAAACTATTACAGACTACAAAGGGAAGCACAGCTACGAGCTTCCCAGTGACACAAGCCTACCAGACGAGCTAAACCACTTCTATGCTCGCTTCGAGGCAAGCAACACTGAAGCATGCATGAGAGTACCACCTGTTCCGGATGACTATGTGATCACGCTCTCCGTAGCCGATGTGAGTAAGACTTTTAAGCAGGTCAACATTCACAAGGCCGCAGGGCCAGACGGATTACCAGGAAGTGTACTCCGAGCATGTGCTGACCAACTGGCAAGTGTTTTCACTGACATTTTCAACATGTCCCTGACTGAGTCTGTAATACCAACATGTTTCAAGCAGACCACCATAGTCCCCGTGCCCAAGGACACTAAGATAACCTGCCTAAATGACTACCGACCCGTAGCACTGACGTCTGTAGCCATGAAGTGCTTTGAAAGGCTGGTCATGGCTCACATCAACACCATTATCCCAGAAACCCTAGACCCACTCCAATTTGCATACCGCCCCAACAGATCCACAGATGATGCAATCTCTATTGCACTCCACACTGCCCTTTCCCACCTGGACAAGAGGAACACCTACATGAGAATGCTATTCATTGACTACAGCTCAGCATTCAACACCATAGTGCCCTCAAAGCTCATCACTAAGCTAAGGATCCTGGGACTAAACACCTCCCTCTGCAACTGGATCCTGGACTTCCTGACGGGCCGCCCCCAGGTGGTAAGGGTAGGTAACAACACATCTGCCACACTGATCCTCAACACGGGGGCCCCTCAGGGGTGCGTGCTCAGTCCCCTCCTGTACTCCCTGTTCACCCATGACTGCATGGCCAGCCACGACTCCAACACCATCATTAAGTTTGCCGATGACACAACAGTGGTAGGCCTGATCACCGACAACGATGAGACAGCCTATAGGGAGGAGGTCAGAGACCTGGCCGTGTGGTGCCAGGATAACAACCTCTCCCTCAACGTGACCAAGACAAAGGAGATGATTGTGGACTACAGGAAAAAAAAGAGGACTGAGCACGCCCCCATTCTCATCGACGGGGCTGTAGTGGAACAGGTTTAGAGCTTCAAGTTCCTTGGTGTCCACATCACCAACGAACTGTCATGGTCCAAACACACCAAGACAGTCGTGAAGAGGGCACGACAAAGCCTATTCCCCCTCAGGAGACTGAAAAGATTTGGCATGGGTCCTCAGATCCTCAAGAAATTCTACAGCTGCACCATCAAGAGCATCCTGACTGGTTGCATCACCGCCTGGTATGGCAACTGCTTGGCCTCCGACCACAAGGCACTACAGAGGGTAGTGCGTACGGCCCAGTACATCACTGGGGCCAAGCTTCCTGCCATCCAGGACCTCTATACCAGGCGGTGTCAGAGGAAGGCCCTCAAAATTGTCAAAGACTCCAGCCACCCTAGTCATAGACTGTTCTCTCTGCTACCGTACGGCAAGTGGTACCGGAGTGCCAAGTCTAGGTCCAAAAGACTTCTCAACAGCTTCTACCCCCAAGCCATAAGACTCCTGAACAGCTAATCATGGCTACCCGGACTATTTGCACTGCCCCCCCACCCCATCTTTTTACGCTGCTGCTACTCTGTTAATTATTTATGCATAGTCACTTTAACTCTACCCACATGTACATATTACTTCAACTACCTCAACTAGCCAGTGCCCCGCACATTGACTCTGCACCGGTACCCCCCTGTATATATAGCCTCCCTACTGTTATTTTATTTTACTTTTTTGTTGTTGTTTTATTTTACTCAGAAAGCTTAAATGATTGTTAATCTATCTGCAGTGTCCAATTTACCGAAGCTATTACAGCAAAAGAATACCATGCTATTATTTGAGGATAGTGCACAACAAGAAAACACTTTTATCTAGGCAACTGTTTTGATACATTCACCTCTGACAGTAAATAATATACTTACATTCAGTAATCTTGCTCTGATTTGTCATCCTGAGGGTCCCAGAGATAAAATGTAACATAGTTTTGTTTGATAAAATACATTTGTATATCCTAACATGATGTTGTATACAGCGTTTTACATGAATTCCGACTCTTTCAACTTGCAACAAAACAATTTATGTAATCTAATCTGCAACATGTTTTTTTAACCGGTCAAATTCGGTTTCTGTGCAATCCTTAGACACCCTAGAAGGCAACCGAATTTGTTTCATCATTCTACATCAAGTATTGGCTACACAGCACGTCAATTAGCCCATGAAGGTCAGCCATCATTACGCACCAATGAGACGAGCGGTGTTCACTTGATTGACAGTGTCTTGGTCCAATGACCACCTATCATTTTGAAACATAGCTAGCGAGATAGCCAATGAGCTGGGCTTTACAGTAGTATGTGAACGCCCTTTGTACGACAAACAGCCATCAAGCTAGACCTGTGCACAACCGTATTCATTCTAAAGGGGAAAGAAAACAGGACGAACAGTAGTTTACATTACGCAGTGGTTCGTTCTCTTCGACAAACTTTTCTCAAAACTGAAAAAGTAAAACTTGGCTACCAAGCGTGGAAAGGCTAAATCGAAGTCCAGTCAAAAGTTTGGACACACCTACTCATTCAAGGGTTTTTCTTTATTTTGTATTTGAGATTCTCAAATAGCCACCCTTTGCCTCGATGACAGCTTTGCACACTCTTGGCATTCTCTCAACCAGCTTCGCCTGGAATACTTTTCCAACAGTCTTGAAGGAGTTCCCACATATGCTGAGCACTTGTTGGCTGCTTTTCCTTCACTCTGCCATCCGACTCATCCCAAACCATTTCAATTGGGTTGAGGTTGGGGGATTGTGGAGGCCAGGTCATCTGATGCAGCACTCCATCACTCTCCTTCTTGGTAAAATAGCCCTTACACAGCCTGGAGGTGTGTTGGGTCATTGTCCTGTTGAAAAACAAATGATAGTCCCACTAAGCCCAAACCAGATGGGATGGTGTATCGCTGCAGAATGCTGTGGTAGCCATGCTGGTTAAATAAATCACAGACAGTGTCACCAGCAAAGCACCCCCGCACCATAACACCTCCTCCTCCATGCTTTACGGTGGGAAATACACATGCAGAGATCAACCATTCACCCACACTGCGTCTCACAAAGCCACGGCGCTTGGAACCAAAAATCTCCAATTTGGACTCCAGACCAAAGGACAAATTTCCACCGGTCTAATGTCTATTGCCCGTGTTTCTTGGCCCAAACAGGTCTCTTCTTCTTATTGGTGTCCTTTAGTAGTGGTTTCTTTGCAGCAATTCAACCATGAAGGCCTGATTCCCACAGTCTCTGAACAGTTGATGTTTCTTGCCCATGATGTAGAGTTATTGACCTCACAGTAAGCCAGATTCGACTAACTTACATTGTGGAGCTTAAACTTGAAGCAGCAGTGGCGGCACAATAAATCGGAAATTGACAGCTCATGGTGCTGAAAGTAGGCAAATTACAGTAGGCATAATTCATTTAAATTAGACTTTACTAACAAGAGGGCTGTGTGTTGGAGCCTATTACTTCTTATTTAAGAAATATGAGGTAGGCCTGTTTGACAGACGAAATTAGGCTATAGGCTGCGATATACACAGATTTGTTGACCAATTCCACCCACCATGCAATAGGCTAAGTTAAAACCAGGACTCGAATTGACGGGGTATGAGAGGGTATGCCATAGGCCTGCCTTTTAAAGAAAATGGCAAAAAGCTTAAGATTTAAGAAAAAACAGATCTGATTATATAAAGTAATCTATAACGGTGCTTTGGTCCTCAAAGCTTTATGCTAGAATCAAGCTGTAAAATACCGGGGAAAGACGTTTCTCCGATGCATATGGGGATATCATCTTTTCACATTGAAGAGGAGCTACAACCTATTGCAGAGGAGACAAAAATCACTTTGCGTTGACATTTTTCTGCATTGGTAGGCCTACTGTCTGGGGTGGAAAGGTAGACCTAACTTTTGAAAGTACCATGCTCAGATTCCTAATGTCTCAGATTTAATTATTTTCAAACAAGACACACTGATTTGGCAATGGAGAAACACATAAGATTAACACAATCTTAGCTCTGTCCATTCTTTAGACTATAATTTCAGTAATTTGTGGTGAAATGTAAAACAAAACTGCATTAAATGTTTATAAAAGGCAATGATAGATTGATGCAATGCTTTTACTGTAAAGGTAAAATATATTTTGCTCAAAGGAGGGCCATACATTTTCCTTTCAGAGATCTGATTTTCTCCATGTAAGACTTATAAATAATGCGCACTCCCTTAGCTCAGGGATTCTTCAAAGTCACAGGGATACTTTTTTTAATAGTTACATTGATTTTGTTGCATTATTTGAGCAAAATTTACATATGATTTTGAAATTAATCATTCTCACAAATGTTTGTATTGAACTATTTTTTAAGGCAAAAAAAAGAAGAAAAAAAAAGAAGGTGAGTATCTGTTGTCAACTCAGTCAGTGGCTTTTCAACTCAGTCACTGATGGCTAACCCCCTTGTAAAATAGCTTAAAAGTCTGGGTAGGTAGGGTGCGAGGTAACATAATGGGTATATCTGCAAGAACACAAGGAGAGGGTAGCCTTTGGACTTTTTATTAAAGCAGCTTTTTCTGTAGGCTTATAATGATGAGAAATGTCACAGGTGATGAAAGATGTAGATGAGGACGTTGAGAAATGGTTATGTCTAGGTACAGACAGAAACAATGTTAATTAAAATAAGAGGCACATTGTAAACATACCCAGAATAAATCCAAACACAGTGTTACACAATTGGCAAATAAGGGAAGTGCACTTACATGTACAACAATCAAACAGCAAACAATATAAATGTACATAACAACAACATGAACTAAAAACTTTAGCCACACAATACTCACAGTCAATAACACATCTCTAGTGGTTTGGTTGAAAGAGTATGCTTAAACAATTTAAGTATTTACTGTGCTAGACCTAAAGAATATTGTTTGCTTCATAAATGTTGTTTGTGGCAAAGGTCTCCTCATTTCTCCTAAGTGGAGATTTTCTATTTTCTCCCTCTCTCACCTGTCCATCTCCTCATTTGAATTCCATGTGTCACTGTCACTTGTCCACTCAAGCTTAACAGTATTGTCATCTATCGCCCACCAGGTGCCCTTGGAGAGTTCCTCAATGAGCTTGACACCTTGATAAGCTAATTTCCTGACGATGGCTCACCGCACTTCATAATTGGCGACTTCAACCTCCAGACGTCTGCCTTCGATTAATTTATTTCCAACTCTCTCTTTCCCCGTCTTGTCTCTTTTGACCTCACCCTTTCCCAATCCCCTCCAACTCACAAGGCAGGCAATATGCTTGACCTCATCTTTACTAGAGGCTGTTCGCCTACTAATCTCACTGAAACCCCCCTCCAGGTCTCTGATCACTACTTTGTTTCCTTTTCTGTCTCCCTTTCCTCCAACCCTAACCACTCAGCCCTTACCCAGATGGTCTTGCGCCATCGCAATCTTCACTCTCTCGCTCCCACTACTTTCTCCTCTTCTATCCTATCATCTCTCCCTTCTGCTAAATCCTTCTCCCTCCTGTCTCCTGATTCTGCCGCTTCGACCCTACTCTCCTCCCTTTCTGCATCCTATGACTCACACTGTCCCCTTTCATCCCGGCCGGCTCGGCCCACCCCTCCTGCTCCGTGGCTGAGTGACTCACTGCAAACTTGCAGAACAGGGCTGTGGGCAGCGAAAATTGAGGAAAATTAAACTTCTGGAGGACCTATCATCCTTTCACGTCCTCTCTACCGTCTCTTCCTTTGTATCCACTGCTAAAGCCACTTTCTATCACTACATTTCAAGCTTCTGCCTCTAACTCTAGGAAACTCTTTTCCACCTTCTCCTCCACCCCCTCCCTTCTCCCTCTCTGCGGACGACTTTGTCAACCACTTTAAAAAGAAGGTTGACGACATATGCTACTTATTCATTCAGCCTATTGAGTATACTGGTCTCACTCACATAGAACTACCCTATGCCTTGACCTCCCCTCTCTCTCCAGATGAAATCCTGCAACTAGTGAGGTCTGGCTGCCCAACAACCTCTACCCCATCCCCTCCTCCCTTCTCCAGACCATCTCTGGAAACCTTCTCCCATTCCTCACTTCCCTCATTAACTCATCCCTGACCACTGGCTGCGTCCCCTCTGACTTCAACATGGCCCGAGTCGCTCCCCTCCTCAAGACACCAACACTCGACTCATCTGACCTCAAAAACTATAGACCTGTATCCCTTCTTTCCTTTCCAAAACACTTGAGCATGCTGCCTCTGATCAAGTTTCTCGTTATCTCTTTCAGAACGATCTTCTTGACGCTAACCAGTTAGGCTTCAAGACGGGTTACTCAACCAAGACTGCTCTTCTCTGTATCACGGAGGCTCTCCGCACTGCCAAAGCTGACTCTCTCTTCTCTGTTCTCATCCTCTTAGATCAATCCGCTGCCTTCGACTGTGAACCATCAGATCCTACTCTCCACCCTCTCAGGGCTGGGCGTCTCAGGCTCACCTGGTAGGAGCATCGTACCTGGCAGGCCGCTCCTACCAGGTGATGTGGAGAGGATCTGTGTCTGCACCACGTACTCTCACTACTGGTCTCCCCCAGGGCTCGGTTCTAGGCCCTCTCCTCTTTTCTCTATACACCAAATCACTCCAAATCGACAAGACAGAGATGCTCTTCCTCCCGGGGAAGGCCTGCCCACTCAAAGACCTCTCCATCACGGTTGAAAACTCCACAGTGTCGCCCTCTCAGAGTGCAAAGAACCTTGGCGTGACCCTGGACAACACCCTGTTGTTCTCTGCAAACATTAAAGCAGTGACTCACTCCTGCAGGCTCATGCTCTACAACATCCGTAGAATATGACCCTACCTCACACGGGAAGCAGCCTAGGTCCTAATCCTGGCACTTGTCCTCTCCCGTCTGGACTACTGCAACTCGCTGTTGGCTGGGGTCCTTGCTTACATTTACATTTACGTCATTTAGCAGATGCTCTTATCCAGAGCGACTTACAAATTGGTGCATTCACCTTATGATAGCCAGTGGGACAACCACTTTACAATTTATATTTTTATATTTTTCTAATTTGTTAATTTTTATTTTTTATAGTATATTTTTAATTTTCATTTGTTTTATAAATGTATATATATATATATATATATATATATATATATACTTATTTTTTTGTGGGGGTGGGGTAGGGGAGGGGTAGAAGGATTACTTTTATACTATCCCAGGTATTCCTTAAAGAGGTAGGGTTTCAAGTGTCTCCGGAAGGTGGTCAGTGACTCCACTGTCCTGGCGTCGTGAGGGAGCTTGTTCCACCATTGGGGTGCCAGAGCAGTGAACAGTTTTGACTGGGCTGAGCGGGAACTGTGCTTCCGCAGAGGTAGGGGGACCAGCAGGCCAGAGTTGGAAGAACGCAATGCCCTCGTTTGGGTGTAGGGACTGATCAGAGCCTGAAGGTAAGGAGGTTCCGTTCCCCTCACAGCTCCGTAGGCAAGCACCATGGTCTTGTAGCAGATGCGAGCTTCAACTGGAAGCCAGTGGAGTGTACGGAGGAGCGGGGTTCCATCAAACCCCTGCAACTTATCCAGAACGCTGCAGCCTGCCTGATGTTCAACATTCCCAAGTTCTTTCATGTCACCCCACTCCTCCGCACACTCCACTGGCTTCCAGTCAAAGCTCGCATCCACTACAAGACCATAGTGCTTACCTACGGAACAGCAAGAGGAACTGCCCCTCCCAACCTTCAGTCTATGCTCAAACCCTACACCCCAACCCGAGCACTCCGTTCTGCCACCTCAGGTCTCTTGACCCTCCCACCCCTACGGGAGGGCAGCTCTTGCTGATCCCAGTCCTATGATTAAACAATCAAGGCCTTTAAAAATAATAATAAATAATAATATAATATGCCATTTAGCAGACGCTTTTATCCAAAGCGACTTACAGTCATGCGTGCATACATTTCTTTTTTTTGTGTATGGGTGGTCCCGGGGATCGAACCCACTACCTTGGCGTTACAAGCGCCGTGCTCTACCTGCTGAGCTACAGAGGACCACTTGTTGGACATGTAAACACTTGTTGGACAATAATTGTAAAAATGAAATGCCTTTTATGGTGTCTGCGGGAGTTTACATAAATCCAGTTAGTTGCATTTTAAGATACAAACATTAATAAATTGGAGGTTGTTCCTTTGGAAAAGAGGCCGTATGAAATCCACATTCTAGAATCACCTCAAATGACTGGGATCACCTTCATCCAACCATACTTTAGCCTCACCAGTATGGAGGACTAAAAGTGCCACAATTAAATAAATAAATACACCATTAAATAATTACTTAAATGTGTCATTAATTAATTAAAATTAGAATTAAATACATAAATGTGTTATTAAATGTGTCATTAATTAATTCAAATACCGATTCATTTTATGTAAAATACATATATAATTATTTCACTATTTACATTTACATTTCATGATCCTGCATTGCAGTGATTCATGAATTACTTAAAACTGTCAAACTGACCCATCAAAAGTTGGTAGGCGGAACCTAACGCCTGATTGGTTACCCTCTGCATCAAGCCAAGACAAATCAATTCCGGATTATGTCAGCAGGTCCTGCTTCTACATCCTCTGCTAAGTTTAAAATGTCTCTAACCAACTCCCTGGAAAGTTCACGGAGATCCTCCATTGTCTCTATCCAGGTTGGCCTACTCTACTTCAGACCAAAGCAATGGATCAGACTAGATTCGCGTTAGCCCCGCCCACTGACTTTGATGGGTCAGTTTGACAGTTTTAAGTAATTCATGAATCACTGCAATGCAGGATCATGAAATGTAAATGTAAATAGTGAAATAATTATATATGTATTTTACATAAAATGAATCGGTATTTGAATTAATTAATGATACATTTAATTACACATTTATGTATTTAATTCTAATTTGAATTAATTAATGACACATTTAATTAATTAATGACACATTTAAGTAATTATTTAATGGTGTATTTATTTATTTAATTGTGGCACTTTTAGTCCTCCATACACCAGCAGATGGTGCCATGGTCCTTCCAACTGACAGATTTCACTTGCCATCATAATGACTCACTCTAGTAGGGAAGATGTAGCTAAATCAAAACGGGATATTGTATATGTCAAACCAGGGGCACAACTTTCACTGGGGACGGGGACGGGGGGGACGGGGGAAATTACATTTTTGTCCCTACCAGTTTTATCATTGTAATGTGATACAAAACGATGCAACGGTGAGCTTTAGGACCATGCGGACGCCTCCGAGCAGTCGGGTAGGATGTTTGGAGTGTTTATACAAGAAGAAAAGAAATAATATATATAATGATTATGTCCCCCCCACTTCTAAAACCAAAGTTGCGGCCCTGTGTGAAACCTTTGTGGGCAATGTTTTCCAGTGTTTAGTCAATCATTTTTCAGTGTTTTATGGTCTCGTTTGGATGCATAACATTGAGAGAAAAGGGGCCATTTTTATAATGTGCTTTCAAACAAGCCATTAAAAACAGAGTATTTGCAAGACGCAGTTGTACTCCATATCCAATTAATACAAAAGTGGTGGGTTGTAATAGGCTATCATGCTCCGTTGTCATCTGTGGTCGTCATCCAGACAGGGAGGGGTTATGCCACGTTCATGTGCTAGTCGGAACTCTGAAATATCCGACTTGCTAACTGCTTGTAGTTATACACGTGCAGTTCCTACTAGCACTTGAACGTGGCACTAAATGCGAGCTTGCTCCCCCTGTAGCACTAGTGTCATAGACTAGCACTTGAACGCGGCACTAAATGCCAGCTTGCTCCCCCTGTAGCACTAGTGTCATAGAGGGAGATGCCCGGCACAGGCCAGACGCACAAACACACCCTGCCAAGCAACACTGTCCTGCCATATTAAACCCTATCCTGTCCCGCAGCCCCAAAACACCCGCCGCGGCTTAGAAAACGTCTAAATCAAACAGCATACGGTAAGCAATTCATTTTTTAAAGTTTTAATTTGTGGACCGCCCCTCTGGTGCCTTTGTTGCAATGATGCGTTAAATCAATGAAGCAAGATAGATGCCATTGACAGCGCTGATTTAACCAGAACCGGACCGTTATTCTTTCGATGATCATTAGGCTATACTCATAGGCTACGATTTAAAAAATAAACTAAATATGCAATCAGTCCTATTCTACTGGCGATGTTTCGCTGGTTTGATACTATTTGCTGCAACTTTTAGTGGTGAGTCGAGTGTTTTTTCCCCTTCTGTTCATGCATCCGATATTTGGTGAATGTTGATTTTTGTGCGTAAATGTGCATAATTGGAGTAAAACAACCATCATTATGAATTACGAAATGTTAACAGAGACAATTACTTAAATTGAGCTATGCCAAATTATTATATCTGAGGATGCCATATAATATATGGACCAACAGTGGAAAACTTGGATGAAACCATAGGAAAAAACAAGGTAATTTGCCAATAAAAAGAGAACAAAGAAAATAATCCAACATCAAGATGAGGTCAGATTACATTTAGATGCACAAACTGTTATAATATGTAAAATAAGATCTTACACTCTGATGATTCCCCCCTTTGTAAACTATAGTTAATGAAACTGTTACAACTTTGTAATAACATAATAACTTTGTTAAAGTTGTATAAGCCTTTATAGGTCTTGCACGACAGAGCGAGAGAGAGAGAGAGAGAGAGAGAGAGAGAGAGATGCTTCTGAATGCATGCTTCACTATGCACAGTGACTGTCAAATTATTAATGATCATTTTACAATATCAAAATATTCCTGCTAAATGTATATTGTTCGAAAGGGTGTGCAAGGGTGTGTCAATCAAATGGCACACATGATTGCCTGTTTGTCTATGCCTACTGTGCATATCCACTCAAATGCTGGGCATTCTCTTATCCATAAATGGACATCCTTAGTCACCATAGAAACACTCACAACTCCAAACACTGGCCTTGCATGATGAATAACCAATATAAGAGGAAGTTGGTGTCGCACTCAACACTGACACAGTGTTGCGTATTGGCCTGTGGTTGTCTATAAAAAGTAGTGTGTGTGTGCATGCATGAATGCGTGTGTGTGTGTGTGTGTGTGTGTGTGTGTGTGTGTGTGTGTGTGTGTGTGTGTGTGTGTGTGTGTGTGTGTGTGTGTGTGTGTGTGTGTGTGTGTGTGTGTGTGTGTGTGTGTGAGACAGAGCAACCTAGCACTCAGTCAGCAGGGGAAGTGTTGTGTATGATTCTTACACCCGCAGCTGTGAGAGGGCCCAGACCAGGGCAAGCTGTCTGACGCCACAGATTACAGCACACCTAATCCCCCTGTGCCTCACTTCATCACACTTTATCCACTGTGTTAGCTGGAGCAATAACCATATATAAGTGTGTGTGCGTGCATGTGTTATGTGTGTCAATACTTTAATGCGAGAGAGAAAGAAAGAGAAGCCAGGTAAATAAGATGTAAATAAGACTTTGGACCTTTTTAGAAACAGTACCCACCCGCGCACAAGTTTAATGTCCGGCCCTATAACCGGAGTTATGTGTCTACACTGCCATAAAGTGCAGTCTGGCTCTGATCCTCTTCCTCTCCAGGTGATGTTATACTCTGTGTAAACACTGGGCAGAGTTACAGGAGACTGCAGTATGTAGATAGAGTGAAGGGGTTAAAGGAGCCAAACGGAATGGCTATGTGGGGAGGCCTGTAGAGTTGAGGGTAGGCAGATGATACACACTTAGCTGAGGGAGAGGCCTGAGTGGAGAAAATGAGTCACCCCTAAATCCCCCTAGTACTGAGGAATCTCTCTTCCAAACCAAACTTTAGGAAACTTAGGATGGACATGAAGATCGTCATCAATGCATTGATTTGAGTACTAGACAGAACTCTATCAGACTGCTGAGAGCAAAAATGAGGAAACGGAAAACCCAAAAGTTATGATCGTGTATTTCATGTAATCTATAACATAATTGGTTTATAGCAACAGCTCTCAGTACAATGTAGTTTGTCGAATCCAGCATCCCTCTTTTCTCTGGGCCTCAGTTAAGGCCTTGCAGCAGCCAACCCAGAACACATTCCAAGCTTTTTTTCAGTTCATCTGATACTGAGGAATAAAAAGGGGCTGGTTGGTGGGGGAGGGGTGCAGCGTACAGGCCAGCAGCAAATCTCTGGGGGCGAGAATCCTGGAATGACTGACACATTTTTACGTGGTTGTGGAAAAGAGGGAAGGGTTATGACTTGCGGACGTCCTGAGGATTTGCATGGGGCAACTCTGTTATCCTCATGTGCCAATGAGACTGGGACCAGCAGTCAGGTGACCTGTTCTATTTATTCTCCCTCCTGTGGAGTGTGGAGTCTACCAAACTACCCTCTCTGAATCACTGACCAGAACACAGAGCAGATTATCATCAGAGAAGTGACTGAGTTACTGTGTATAGTTTGTGTTGACAGGGACACATAACATAGGTATATAGTATATAGTCATTTCTGCTAGTATAGCCTAGCTAGTCAACACTGTGAGGTCCAGGGACATGATTTTACAGTAAACAAATGACATCCCCTCACCTAGCACATAAGCAGACAAGTAATTACAGAGGAAGATACTGTTGCTTGTATCTAAGTAAAGTAGCAGCAGTGTCACTTGTCAGGTTGCTGCAATATATTTTGATTAATGCATGTATTCATATCATATACAGAAAATAATCATCTATGGAATGCAACTTCATTAGCTACTTTCTCTGATGAGACGTGACAGTGGGACCGGAGAGGAGCTGGCTTCCTGCTCAAAGAAGGATAACTTCCTGCTGGGTTCTTGCTCAGATGATGTTTCATATGTAAATACCTTGGTAGTGATCTAGCACTGGGGGCCTTGATGTTCTCACAGACAGACAAAACAGTCCCCTCTGTCAGAGTAGAGATCACAGTTACAGGTGTTTGGTTATGTAAAACCATACTTCATGGAACATCATACTTCATGCTGCAAGTACTTCCAAAAAGTTTTGAATTAACTAGTGAGAGTACATTTCCCATGATCATGGGATTGCATTTAATGCAAATTGATGAAGGTCAAATTGCCAGGGTTAGAGCTTTCAAGCCTGTTCTATTCATTCATATTTCTATGGTTCTCTCTATCTGGAGACATGGCAATGTTCATGGTGTTGGACAGAGTTTCAGGTAACAGCTGAGCTGGGCTTATCTGTCAATATACAGTAGATCCCTGTGAGCTGTAAATCTGACTTTATGATCTGGTGTTTATGAAATGGCTATATATTCAACTGAAACAGGAATCAATGTGTTGTTTATGGCCCATGGTTTGTTCTCTGTTTGCTCTCCACAGTGGCAGATTGTTCCCCCTGTGAAATGTGTAACAGGACAGATACTTGTGTGATTGAAAACTACAATACATCAAAATTGAACTTTAAGATGATTATGATGGCTATAAGACTTACTACCATGTCTTCATGTTAGAAAAGAGAAGAGGAAAATAAGTATGTGGCTGCTTGTGAAATGAGTCATAGGTTACGAAAGAGTAGAAGAGACAGAGGAAAAAGGAGCATCAGATTCTTTGGGGTTAGGGTTGCCTGAATTCTCTCCCAAACAAGGTCACGTGTGGATTTTTTCGATGGTTGTGGCCAGTGCGCTGTCAAGAATAATGGCAAAGCCTGCTCTGTTGCTGAGGGTTAGTCATATAAATTGAGAAGTAGCCCCAAACTGCAGTCTTTCCCTAAATAAATGAGTTGGAGACTTGAGTCCTGAGGCACGCAGATGGGCCCCAGTGCAGAAAACACTGTGTTTACTCTCTAGAACATGGCCTCATTTAGGAGCACAGAACAGCCTGTGTCACCACTTCCGCCGAGGCTGCCTCCCCTCCTTGTTCAGGCAGGTTTCGGCGTTCGTGGTCACCGGCTTACTAGCTGCTGCCGATCCATTTATCATCACTCCACTTGTCTTGCCTAATTAATCACACACACCTGGTCCTTATCCCCAATTAGTAATTGTATAAGTGTTCCCTCTGCTTCCTTATCTGTGTGGGTGATTAATTAGACAAGACAAGTGGAGTGATGATAAATGGATCGGCAGCAGCTAGTAAGCCGGTGACGACGAACGCCAAAACCTGCCCGAACAAAGAGGGGAGGCAGCCTCGGCGGAAGTCGTGACAGCCTGTTTGCGCTGTTTGGAATGTTAAGTGTGGATATAATTAATTCAGGGTGTGTTATGCTATGTGGATGTAGGCCTACCATAATAGTAATTTAACTTTTGATTTTTATGTGAACTGTTGTTGTTGTGTCTTTGAAAACGGATAAAAAATGAGGCCTTGTAATCTTATCTTGATCAGTTACTGTTTACGAAAAGCTGTAGCAAATATAGATGTCTGTGGGCAACACCTTATGTGTTTGTGTGCTTTGGAAACAGTGTGTGGCAGAGCTACTGTGTAAGTACAGGAACCAACTTGACGACTGACTGAACATTTTGACATGGTTTTCTGTGATCACTATAGTAACCTGCAAAGAGGATAGGAGGAAGGAGTTGTCTGCGAGTTAGATATTAACAGGATATGCTGCTCATGTCTTAAAAATTTCAAACATTTCCACATGCCAAAATGACCTCAAGTACAGTAGGTGATAATCTCACTGAGCGTAGGTGCCTCATGGCTTTTTGGTTTCTGATATGACTGAAGTGTGATATTTGTGGGCTTGTCCCATTGGGCTGAGTGCTGTGTGTGTGCACTGTGCAGTAGTTCATCTATTGTCTCTCGCCTCTCTTCTCTACACACACTTATTCTGTGGTGGCACCACTGCTGGGGCTGCCCATCTCAAACCGAATCACAGCACTTCCTCTTCCTGTTCAGAGAAAGGAGGAAACACCCAACAGCACAGGGCACCAATGAGTCACCACATCACACATTATTAACTCACTACTCAAAATGTTATCTTTATATCCATGACAACAGCTCTCAGTAAAGGGAGTGGCTCCCTTCTGCAAACTTTGTCCATAAATGATAGAGATGTCTTTTACTAGATCTTGGTCCTGAGGTCATATTTTTTAAATTATCTTAGTAGCTGTCTCAGTATAACTTGGCAATTGGTGAATTAACAGTGTTCCATATCATCAATATCGTTTGTTATTTTTCCATGCAGGCAACATGGTGGACCATCCTGAGTTTGAGAAGGCTGGCCAGCAGGCGGGCCTGCAGATGTGGAGGATTGAGAAGTTTGACCTGGTGGCCGTGCCAGAGAACCTGTATGGAAGCTTCTACACGGGAGACGCCTACCTCATCCTCAACACTATCAAGCAGCGCTCCGGGAACCTGCAGTATGACCTGCACTTCTGGCTGGGTGAGGACAGAACCAGGAGCAGGATGGGTTGCATTACAAACCCTGGTGGATATGATTGATGTCATATAAATACTTTTACTAGAATGGGCATCCTCCTTCAAGTCACTGTGACTTGTGGTGGGTGTGTACTGTAATTCTATCTCAGTGATTGATGTGCACAGACAGAATGCTGAGTCAGGCCCATGTCATTGTATTGATCATGCCTGCGTCTAGGCAGCCTGTTAGATAGAACCTTAGCAGAATGTTATGGGAAATGGACTAAGTGAGTGATACTCAAACTTGGTTCATTCGATGTACCGGTATGTGTCCATTGAGTTTTGCTTTAGGGAAATAGTCATCCATGACATCTGTGGAATCTAGCAGACTAAGCAGCCAATGGGGGTTGGGCCTCCGTTGACAAAGACAAGAGAGCAAACGTTACAATTCAGAGTGTGAGTTTAACCTCTGTGGTTTCTCTGCTCCAGGCGACTTCTGCACCCAGGATGAGAGTGGAGCAGCAGCCATCTTCACTGTCCAGATGGATGACCATCTGGGAGGTAAACCCATCCAGTACCGTGAGGTCCAGGGACATGAGTCCAAAGTATTCCTGGGTTACTTCAAGGCTGGATTGAAGTACTTGGTGAGGAGATGTTATTTGAGATGACAATTATAATTTTATTTGATAGTTTTAGCATTATTGCTACAAATCCTGGCCATGACACACATAATATTGCATTCATACCTCAGGCAGGGGTATTGTTATAAACTATACAGTAGTCTCTATACCTAAATGGCTTTGGAGTACATCAACCTTTTAATGGGAATAAAGTATGCCCTCCTTGTATTATCCCCTTGTTGGGATAATAAAGTTAATCTAATCTAATGGAGGAAATATGCCCTAGAAATGTGAATGGCTCCATAATAACTGTGCCATATCTTTTGTCACTGTTTTAGAAAGGAGGCGTAGCATCTGGGTTCAAACATGTTGTTACCAACGAGGTGGTTATGCAGCGGCTGCTACAGGTCAAAGGTCGGCGTGTTGTCAGGGCGACGGAGGTGCCTGTCAGCTGGGACAGCTTCAACCAGGGAGACTGCTTCATCCTGGACCTGGGCAGCGTGAGTTACCATTAGCATCCTCCTTCAAGTCACTGTGACTTGTGGTGGGTGTGTACTGTAATTCTATCTCATTGATTGATGTGCACAGACAGAATGCTGAGTCAGTATACTTTTAACTTCATAGTACATAGCGTCATCAAACATTGGCGGGACATTTCAATAAAATAAACAGAGAGAAAAGAGAAACTTAAGAGAAAAGACAAACTTTTAATAGAGAGATTGTCTGAATACAATTAAAATTCATGCAAACAAATTCCTGGTCGATGCTGACCACATCACTTGTCCTCTTTGTTGTGTATCCCTCCTCCCACAGGAGATCTACCAGTGGTGTGGCTCCCAGAGCAACCACTTTGAGAAGCTGAAGGCCACTCAGGTTGCCAAGGGTATCCGTGACAATGAGCGCAGTGGGCGAGCCCGCGTGTACGTGTGTGACGACGGGGCAGAGAGAGACAAGATGATAGAGGTGAGATCATAAACAGCTAAAGAACAGGAGAGTCTTCTTACTCTCTTTATCTCTCTTTGTTTCTGTGATTGGTTGATGCTTATTATGGTGTTTAATGGTGCATAATGGACTTTTGAATAAACTCCAGCTGTGGTTAAAGCATTGTTTAATTTTCTAAAGTATATCTAAAAGGGATCTTCTCTGTGCGTCTTCAGGTTCTGGGAGATAAACCCGACCTTCCTGAAGGATCTTCTGATGACATCAAAGCAGATGCCTCAAACAGGAAGATGGCCAAACTGTACAAGGTGTGAATACAGTGAACAATCTACTGAAACCAAGACCAACTGGTCTAGCTGCATTATGAGAACATCTCATATAGACCCTGAGGACTTTTCACATACACGTCTCTGATCTCTCCTCTAAAATTCTTCCTCTGTCGCTCCTCCTCTCCCCCAGGTGTCAAATGCCAGTGGAGACATGGCCATGTCCATGGTGGCAGCAGAGAACCCATTCTCTCAGAGTGCCTTGGAGTCCAGCGACTGCTTCATCCTGGATCACGGCTCCGACGGCAAGATCTTCATCTGGAAAGGTCAGCTGGGGTCACCCAATATCAAAGACGTTTATGATCAGCTGATTTTTCACAGTTTGTAACACTCTCCACCAATTCAGCCAGTCAATGAAAGCATAACACTGTAGCTGGACTTGTTTTGGCATGGTATGGCTGCTGTCATGTCCATTTGGTAACACATAGCATTACAGACCACATTTAGAGAATGAGACATTGTCTTGGACAGTGTCATATGATGAACTTCAACAGAGAGTATATGATGACTAGGTGAAAAATCTGTCGATGTGCCCTTGAGCAAGGCACTTAACCCTAATTGCTCCTGTAAGTCACTCTGGATAAGAGCGTCTGCTAAATGACTAAAAATAAAATAAATAAAATAATGCAACCAGGGGCGTAATTTCAGCTTAACCTCCAAGGAAGTTTTATAAAATTGAAGCTCATTTACTGCATTTTTACACCATTTAAAAACTGTAAAATGCTATTTGGAGAACAGCAAAAACAACTTTCAGCCATTATCACCTTGTTGCTGTAGCTTCTTTCACCTCCGTCAATAGGGGACTTAACATTCTACAAACACGTCATAAAATAATTAGTTGCTACGCACTAGCTCAGCACCGGGATTAAAACTCTAGTTTAGTTTAATGTGAAGTCAAACAGCAGTTACCTAGCCAAAGCCATCTACTATAGCCATCTTTACCTCTGCACTGTTTTGAGAAAAATTCTTGCTATTCCCTGCAGCTGCATCGAAGCGCTTTCCATAAAGCCAGCCAGCTACACAAACACCCTTCCCTCCAACTCTCAGGTGTCCGCATAGTTCTAAAGTCAGCCTTCTAATACCACTAAACTGCATTTGCCTTTTAATCGTGATTGGAATGATTTTAGTAGTCTATTTTAAATTGTTGGTGTTGAGCTAAGGTATTGCGACTGCCATACCCAATTGATGCCACTGGATGCAACTGAAAGGTGTTGTTCTTATTTCAAAAGATAACTGTCCTCCGTTATTTTTCAGTCTTTATAGTTTCTAAGTGGTTGAATTCATTAAACCCACTTTTTGTATTTCTCTCCCCTCTTCCACACACTCTTACCCAGGCAAAGAAGCCAACCTGGATGAGCGTAAGGCAGCCATGAAGGCAGCAGATGAGTTCATCAAGAAGATGGGCTACCCTAAACACACCCAGGTGCAGATCCTGCCGGAGATGGGAGAGACGCCTCTCTTCAAACAGTTCTTCAAGAACTGGCGTGACAAGGACCAGACGGAGGGTCTGGGTGTGGCCTATGTCTCCAACAGCATCGCCAAGCTAGAGAAGGTGCCATTTGATGCTGCCACGCTCCACGACTCCCCCGCCATGTCTGCCCAGCACGGCATGGTGGACGGCGGCAACGGAGACAAGCAGGTGGGTGGACAAGACGAACGGCTGGTCCTGTGCCCACATTGTACAGCAAGCCTTCCCAGTAATCTTTCTTAGAGTAACTATCAGGATGAGTATTGCTGTGAGTAACTATCAACTTTATGTATTAGGGATATCATACAGTAATAAGCATTCTGTGAGCTAATCTATGTAGACTGTGAGGGAGGTATGCTAGGGTTTCAGCCCAATGCAGCCAGTAGAGGAAGGATACTAAAGTAGGAAATCTCTGATGAACAGATAGCAACGAAATGAAAGGGGTATGAATTTGTATTTACATACAGTACAGTGGGGAAAAAAAGTATTTAGTCAGCCACCAATTGTGCAAGTTCTCCCACTTAAAAAGATGAGAGAGGCCTGTAATTTTCATCATAGGTACACGTCAACTATGACAGACAAAATGAGATTTTTTTCTCTCCAGAAAATCACATTGTAGGATTTTTTTATGAATTTATTTGCAAATTATGGTGGAAAATAAGTATTTGGTCAATAACTAAAGTTTCTCAATACTTTGTTATATACCCTTTGTTGGCAATGACACAGGTCAAACGTTTTCTGTAAGTCTTCACAAGGTTTTCACACACTGTTGCTGGTATTTTGGCCCATTCCTTCATGCAGATCTCCTCTAGAGCAGTGATGTTTTGGGGTTGTCGCTGGGCAACACAGACTTTCAACTCCCTCCAAAGATTTTCTATGGGGTTGAGATCTGGAGACTGGCTAGGCCCCTCCAGGACCTTGAAATGCTTCTTACGAAGCCACTCCTTCGTTGCCCGGGCAGTGTGTTTGGGATCATTGTCATGCTGAAAGACCCAGCCACGTTTCATCTTCAATGCCCTTGCTGATGGAAGGAGGTTTTCACTCAAAATCTCACAATACATGGCCCCATTCATTCTTTCCTTTACACGGATCAGTCGTCCTGGTCCCTTTGCAGAAAAACAGCCCCAAAGCATGATGTTTCCACACCCATGCTTCACAGTAGGTATGGTGTTCTTTGGATGCAACTCAGCATTCTTTGTCCTCCAAACACGACGAGTTGAGTTTTTACCAAAAAGTTCTATTTTGGTTTCATCTGACCATATGACATTCTCCCAATCCTCTTCTGGATCATCCAAATGCACTCTAGCAAACTTCAGACGGGCCTGGACATGTACTGGCTTAAGCAGGGGGACACGTCTGGCACTGCAGGATTTGAGTCCCTGGCGGCGTAGTGTGTTACTGATGGTAGTGTTTGTTACTTTGGTCCCAGCTCTCTGCAGGTCATTCACTAGGTCCCCCCGTGTGGTTCTGGGATTTTTGCTCACCGTTCTTGTGATCATTTTGACCCCACGGGGTGAGATCTTGCGTGGAGCCCCAGACCGAGGGAGATTATCAGTGGTCTTGTATGTCTTCCATTTCCTAATAATTGCTCCCACAGTTGATTTCTTCAAACCAAGCTGCTTACCTATTGCAGATTCAGTCTTCCCAGCCTGGTGCAGGTCTACAATTTTGTTTCTGGTGTCCTTTGACAGCTCTTTGGTCTTGGCCATAGTGGAGTTTGGAGTGTGACTGTTTGAGGTTGTGGACAGGTGTCTTTTATACTGATAACAAGTTCAAACAGGTGCCATTAATACAGGTAACGAGTGGAGGACAGAGGAGCCTCTTAAAGGAGAAGTTACAGGTCTGTGAGAGCCAGAAATCTTGCTTGTTTGTAGGTGACCAAATACTTATTTTCCACCATAATTTGCAAATAAATTCATTAAAAATCCTACAATGTGATTTTCTGGAAAAAATATTCTCAATTTGTCTGTCATAGTTGACGTGTACCTATGATGAAAATTACAGGCCTCTCTCATCTTTTTAAGTGGGAGAACTTGTACAATTGGTGGCTGACTAAATAATTTTTTTCCCCACTGTATATAGCTCTGTTTTGGTAGCCTGCCACCACTAGGGGTCACATAATGTGTATGTTTATGTACAGATCTGGCGTATTGAGGGATCAGACAAGGTAGAAGTGGACCCCTCCACACACGGACAGTTCTATGGCGGAGACAGTTACATCATCCTCTATAACTACCACCATGGAGGACGCCAAGGGCACATCATCTACATGTGGTAAGACAGACACTAAAGTAAAAGTACAATGAAACAGTAGAGAGACCATCAGAAGAGATACATTGCTAACTAGAATATCTCTCAGGCAAGGAAGTGACTCTTCCCAGGACGAAATTGGTGCTTCAGCCATCTTGGGTGCCCAGTTGGACGATGAGCTTGGTGGTGGGCCTGTGCAGGTAATGAATGTGTGTTTGTGAGTGGGTGTGTATAGAAGAAGTGGCTTTCTTTTCCCATCGCATATTCCTTTTTTCTATGGTTTCCTCTTAGCCTCATCAGTCCAGTAACCTCCTTCCTTACCAGTGTGTCACTCTCCCTCTTCCTCCTCTCCCTCCTCCTCTCATTGCTTCCTGTCCTTCATTTGCTTCCTGTTTGTCTCTCCAGGTTGCAGGTGCTCCTATTACCACCCAGGTACTCTCCTCTCAGGGCTGTAGAACTCAGTACAGAGCAGTGTATTTAACTGATATGGCTCAATGTGTTTACAGAGAAATCAGCTGGTTCAAATCAACAGGGACCCCAAACAGGACATTCCAGGGCCATGTTTATGAGGGAGTTCCCTTTATCCTCTCTGATTTTGTTGCTTCACCACTCTGACACATAGTTACTGTTCCCAGACGAGCCAATTCCCAGACCTGTTGTAGGGACAAAGAGCTGTCTTGCTTGTCCCTATGAGATGTATAGAGGCCACCAGTGATTCGAGGTCAGCGTTTCCCAAACGTTTTGGTTTTTGCCCTAGCACTACACAGCTGATTTAAATAAGGAACTCATCATCAACCTTTGATTATTTGAATTAGCTGTGTAGTGCTAGAGCAACAACCAAAACATGCACACCTTGGGGTCCCCAGGACCGAGTTTGGGAAACGCCGTTCTAGGTTGTCTTATATACTGCAGTTCTTTATGATTTAGCTAGATCATGCCTTGGCTCTGTATAAGGTTCCATGCACTGGGAATGTCTGCGACCACCTCTTTCTGTGTTTCTGTCTGTTTGTGCCTGTCAGTGTCTCACCTTCCTGTCTATAGACAGGGTGAAAAAGTGGGATCTGCAATACGTAGTTATTTAATTGATGTGTTATAATGCATGACTAACAGTAAAGCCCACCAGGGTGGAAACTTCAGGCACAAACCTGTTTCTGTTCCATCAAACTGTTCATGATGTCTAACAGCTGATGACACACATCATCATACATACATTTGTAACAGTGTGATTCATAGTCATGCAACAGAAACAGAATTTAGAGGAACTCAATGAATGGAAATACATGGCAATTAGTAATCACACTAAACATCCAAGATTGCAACATTGCCTCACACGTTTTCAGTACAGAGGTAGACTTCTTCATTAACTCTAATCTCTCCGATTAGTAGTCTCCAATTTTGAAAGCAAAAAATACTGAACAAGGCTTTGTGCAGGCTCACGCAGGTCCCAAAATGACAGGAATGGTGTTAAGAGGAGAACAAATGCACTCTTCAGTGACTAAACAGTGATAAATGAACATAGTCAGATTTTGGATAGCCCATCTCTGGTGATAGTTAGGGACTATCAATAAATTACACAATGTAAGCGGGATAATATTTTCATGTTCCACATCTTTTAGTTGTCTCATTAAATGCTTTCAATATTTGTATATGATTTTCTACAATTTATAGTTGATTTTAGGTTTTTAAGTCATTGACATTTGAAGCTATGGACCTTTTAAAATATTGTCCCATGTACATTGTGTAATTTACTGATGGTCCCTAACTTGCCCCCATAGGGAGATCGAATGTCAAACCAAATTGACCATGGGCATTACGTTTGGGTCGCATGCAGCTGCACTCTGAATTGACGATTACTTGGGTGCTGCCAGCTGTGGGAAGGATTCAAATTAACCCAACCCACGGAAAACTGTTACTGTACCCGTCATTCCGTGACATACTAAACAATTTTTTCCTATCATCTCGCAAATCTCAGTTTTGGACGAGACTGACACTATTTACACTTTGTAGTTAATTTTTACACTGAAATACATTTTTCTGACTGATATCGATGCCAGGACATTTTCTAAACAAGAAGTTGCTTTTTAGGAGCAGTTGCTCTTTAAGGGGAGGGGGAGAGAGCAGGCTTCTTTGTGCTGGCAGATGTCGTGTCAAGCTTGCTGCATCCACTAAACATGACGTCCTGCTGTCAGCCAGCCAGCCAGACAGACACACAGCATGCTGGGAGAGTAGGGTGGGGAGCGCTGTAGAACACTTGGCGCTTAGTGTTTTCGTGCCTTGTTGTTCAGAGCTCACTGCTGCCACCCTGTGGGACATTTTTGCAGACACATGCAAGGCTGCGTTGCAATTATGTCCGTAGATTTCCAAATAGATGTAATTAAATACAATTATATTCTTCCAAATATCCACTGCTTTTTGTTTTTCACCGCATCGGCCCATGTTGACCAATACTTCCCACAGTTGTGTCAAGTTGGCTAGATGTCCTTTGGGTGGTGGACCATTCTTGATGCACACGGGAAACTGTTGAGCGTGAAAAACCCAGCAGCGTTGCAGTTCTTGATACAAACCGGTGCGCCTGCCACCTACTACCATACCCCGTTCAAAGGCACTTAAATGTTTTGTCTTGCCCATTCACTCTCTGAATGGCACACATACACAATCCATGTCTCAATTGTCTAAAGGATTAAAAATCCTTCTTTGACCTGTCTCCTCCCCTTTATCTACACTGATTTTAAATGGATTTAATAAGTGACATCAATAAGGGATCATAGCTTTCACCTGGATTAAAAATCCAAGCTAATCATGGCTACCCGGACTATTTGCATTGTCCCCTCCACCCCACCCCTTCTTTTTACGCTGCTGCTACTCTCTGTTTATTATCTCTGCATAGTCACTTTAACTCTACCCGCATGTACATATTACCTCAATTACCTCGACTAACCGGTGCCCCCGCACATTGACTCTGTACCGGTACCCCCTGTATATAGCCTCCCTACTGTTATTTTATTTTACTGCTGCTCTTTAATTATTTGTTATTGTTTACTTATCTATTTTTTACTTAACATGCATTGTTGGTTAAGGGCTTGTAAGTAAGCATTTCACTGTAAGGTCTACACCTGTTGTATTCGGCGCATATGGCAAATAAAAGCTGATTTGATTTGATTCACCTGGTCAGTCTATGTCATGGAAATGTTCTGTATACTCAGTGTAACTAGTTTGCTCTGTGTGGTCCAGGTGAGGGTGGTCCAGGGCAAGGAGCCAGCTCACCTCATGAGCCTCTTCGGGGGGCAGCCCATGGTGGTGTACAAGGGAGGTACGTCCAGAGATGGGGGCCAGTCCGCCCCCGCAGAAACACGACTCTTCCAGGTGCGCTCCAACTCTGCAGGGTGCACAAGAGCTGTGGAGGTGAGTGACATGGGGACAATGCCTCTCATATTTCAGAAATTAGCTACTAAACTGCAATATATTTACAGACATGACACTCGTGGTCATTTTCTACCCACCATGTCTCATCCACCTCTAGATTGATGCTGTGTCCTCCAACCTGAACTCCAACGATGCCTTCCTCCTGGTGACTCCTGGAGCCTCCTTCGTGTGGGTTGGCCAGGGGGCCAGTGACACTGAGAAAAATGGCACACAGCAGCTCTGTGTTATCCTGGGGGTGTCCTCCTCAGAACTGCCTGAGGGCGGAGAGACCGGTATGTACATTGTACCAATGGACATTGGCTTTTCTTTGCTCTGTGGCTGTCTGTGGCATGTCCTAGCTAACTGACTATTGTGTGTCTCTATGCAGATGATTTCTGGGAGGCTCTGGGAGGGAAGTCAGCGTACCGCACCTCCTCCAGACTCAGAAGCAATGACAAGATGGACGCCCATCCACCCAGGCTCTTCGCCTGCTCCAACAAGACTGGAAACTTCATTGTGAGTCCCATTATTATTACCATAAGCCATTCATGGTTAAACCTTTAACCCTGGTTTTTCTAATGCCTTGTCGACTTCTCCACCCAGATTGAGGAGGTGCCTGGGGAGATGACCCAAGAAGATCTGGCCACTGATGATGTCATGATCCTGGACACATGGGATCAGGTAGATAAATTAGCATGTGGTATTTTCTGAGATGTGAACGTTATTAAGTATGCAGATATAGGACCTTAATTTGACCTATACTTTAACAGCAAAATAAGGTGGACGAAAGTAGACTACATAAAAAGTGCAATACTCTTAATATAACCCTGTCTTAGTGTGGGTTGTCAGTGAATTTATGTAAATCACAAAGCTCATCAGCATTTCCTGCGGTAAAGGAACATTCTCAGCAACAAAAGAGTGATCAAATTAAGATCCTACACCTGCACAGTAACACAATGGATAACAGATGAATTGCTGTACATAGTCTAATAAAAGTTGAATATCCTCTTCTAGGTGTTTGTCTGGATCGGGAATGAAGCCCAGGAAGAGGAGAAGACTGAGGCGATGGCCTCCGGTAAGTAATAAAATGCAAAACAACTGCTAAATTTAACAAATTCTTAATTAATTATCTTGTAGACGTTTTTACATAGAGAATGTTCATGCCATCTTGCTTTTTTGAGTGCATTACTCAAGACCAAAATCATTTGATTGAGAAGCTTCCCACTGGGAAAACTGCTCTCTATAGAACTACAATTTAATCCCCTCCTCCCCCAGCTGTGCGTTACATTGAGACGGACCCTGCCAACCGTGACCGCAGGACACCCATCGTGAAGATCAAGCAAAGGTTCGAGCCACCCACGTTCTCCGGCTGGTTCCTGGGCTGGGACCATGAGTACTGGACCAGCAACCCCCTGGAGCGGGCCATGGCTGAGCTGGAGCTGTGAACCGTCACCTTTAACCCCTAACCCTGCCGCCTGGCTTTACCGCACGCACTGAGCAGCTCCAGTCATGAGACTTTCAATGGGGAAGCCTCTATGCCCCGCCAACCTCCTTTCTTCTGACTGCCAGTGGGAGAATGATTTTTGTTGAATTTTTAAAATTTTGAAAGAAATGTGTCAAAGAATATTGAGCTTTTAGGTTTGAATGTGTTGCTTTGATTAGAGAGTAGAAGAGGCTTTCATACCCCTGTATATCTGATACAGAGCACAGGTGCACTATCGCAACGCCATTAAGGTACTGTGATAGACTAGCTCTACTCCCCCACCACATGTAAAACATATGTTTCTCATTTCATGTTTTCGTATTGTCATGATAATGTTTTGTGTCATTATTTCAGCCCACCCCTGCTTCTAAATTCATCCAAGGATATTTAGGAGCAGTGACCAATGGATTCTCCTGATAATAAACTGGAGACTTTATTAGCTTTTATACATATGGAAATAAGCATGCAAGTGACCAATAACAAGGGCTTTAATGGAACCACAGGCTTAGATAAGGCTTTGCACCTGCTACAATCTGCATGGAGATTGAAATATATTTTTTGTATGAGATATTTTCTACGTGTTTTCTACGATGCCAACAACAGTAGGCTGTTTCTATTCAGTATCTCACCATTAAGAAACCTAGCATATTACAATCATCTGAACCAAGAGGCAGGGAGCCAAAGCCTTTGAGGAAAAAACACTGCCAGACATAAATAAATAAATAATATGCCATTTAGCAGACGCTTTTATCCAAAGCGACTTACAGTCGTGCGTGCATACATTTTTGTGTATGGGTGGTCCCGGGGATCGAACCCACTACCTTGCCGTTACAAGCGCCGTGCTCTACCAGCTGAGCTACAGAGGACCACACCAAACATAACATAACCTTACTTAAGTAAGGTCTCCGAAAACGCAGGAACATTGCCTTTAAATTTCAATTGGGCTTTAGCGCTGAATTTCTGCGATACGGATTGAAGTCCCTAATGTATGATACTTCATGTTCGGTATGAAGTGACACATCAATTCAGGGGTTCTCTGCCATAATGGAAAGGAACGCAGGGGAGAGGGATTGAGGGAGTGTAGCAAGCCATATTTGTTTTTATTTGGTGTCAGCCAGTCAGGAGTAGGAGGCTCACTCAATTAGTGCTTCTATTCTGGGTATTATAGACAGAAATACTCAGCCTCACTCCTCTCCTCACTGTGGTCAGTGCATGTTCGCTTGCCTCTTTCTACAGCCTCTAATACTATTCTTCATGGGGAATCCAAAGCTTTGCTGCTAGAACCATCACAAGCCACACCTAACAGCAGTCAATGTCAAGTTCAATGGTTTTCCCCAGGCCTTACTATTGTTTCAATAAAACCTCTTATGTAACTGACACTAGATGTGTTCATTTAAAGTGTATATCATTTTTATTTAAAGGCTGAATCATAGTGAAAATAACAATACAGCTTTGAAGGACAACAGTTTGTTTTGAAGTGCAGTTTCAAATGTATGTCAATACATATACAATTAATCATAATTAACATTGACCTTTATAGAAAATGTTTACCAGCAAGTTTGCATGATGTGGATATGAAAATATGAACATGATAAGAAATAATTTAAATATGAGAAAAATAGGTTACAACAGAGCGGTTTAGTAACATGAAATAATGTAACTGTGTCCTCCTTTACACATACAGTAACACTATACACTATAAAACCATAAAACAGAACACATACACTGACTATACAAAACATTAAGAACACCTGCTCTTTCCATGACAGACTGACCAGGTGAATCCAAGTGAAAACTATGATCCTTTATTGATGTCACTTACATTTACATTTACATTTACGTCATTTAGCAGACGCTCTTATCCAGAGCGACTTACACTTGTTAAATCCATTTCAATCAGTGCAGATGAATGGGAGGAGACAGGTTAAAGAAGGATTTTTAAGCCTTGAGACAATTGAGACATGGATTGTGTATGTGTCATTCAGATGGTGAATGGGCAAGACAAAAAAATGTAAGTGCCTTTGAACAGGGTATGGTAGTAGGTGCCAGGTGCACCGGTTTGTGTCAAGAACTGCAACACTGCTGGGTTTTTCACGCTGAACAGTTTCCCGTGTGTATCAAGAATGATCGATCACCCAAAGGACATCCAGCCAACTTGCCACAACTGTGGGAAGCATTGGAGTCAACATGGGCCAGCATCCCTGTGGAACACTTTCAACACATTGTAGAGACCATGCCCCGACAAATTGAGGCTGTTTTGAGAGGACGCAATTCAATATTAGGAAGGTGTTCCTAATGTTTGGTATACTCAGTGTATAACACATACCATGTTTTATACAGTAAAGTAATGTATACTGTATAGGTACTGTAACAGCATCTGAAGAGCGTGTAGTCTTGATTATAAAATATTGGTATTTTAAAACAGATTAAAATGAACTTCCAATTTCCATCGAGATATGCATAGAAAGTGTATGAGATGAGTACATCGACTCCATGGCAATGATTTAAGGCTTTGAGCTGATTAAATGGCCATAGTAAAGAGGTTGCTTCCCATGGAGACAGACAGACAAACAGGGTCCCTAGTACATCCTGGTCTCATAGCAGTGCAGGAAACACCACACCCCAGTAGTACTGGCGAGTGGCGACTCAGTTTCCCTTGGTTTTGTTCAAACCCTGCTTCTCTGTTCCATTCAATGGGAATTCACAATTCAGAATATAGTCTTAACACACAAAATACTTACATTAAGTTATTTGACCCATAAAGCGCAACCAAGCTGTGTAACTATCCTCCTCTGCACCAGCTGGCATTGACATAATAACATTTGACACAAGGGAAAGGGTTTGTTCAATCACAGCCACTTCATTTCTACAGCCGATTCCCAAAGCAGCACACTATGATATATGTGGGAATGTTTGTTTCGTGTGTGTGAATGTGTGTAACAGCACTCTCACAGCACCCAACAGGCTCTCCTCAGTCTCTCTTCATGAAGGCCTGCATCATGTCCATTGGCAGGGGGAAGATGATGGTGGAGTTCTTCTCAGCAGCTATGGTGTTGAGGGTCTGCAGGTAGCGCAGCTGCAGGCCCGATGGAGACTCAGCGATCACCAGAGAGGCCTCCTTCAGAGCCCGCGAAGCGTTCATCTCCCCCTCCGCTGCTATCACCTACACACAGAAGGCAGGAAGGAGGGGGACAGATAGAGAGATGAAGGGAGAGATGGAAGAAAAAGAGGTTAGGTAATGACCATTAAGTAATGAAGATAGATAATGGAGAGAGAGAGAGCAAGAATTCCACATTGTCATGGAGCGCATGTCCATGACTTATAGACAATGACACTGAAACAAATTATTGGTTGGAGAGACTCTTTATTGTACAGTGGGGAAAAAAAGTATTTAGTCAGCCACCAATTGTGCAAGTTCTCCCACTTAAAAAGATGAGAGAGGCCTGTAATTTTCATCATAGGTGCACGTCAACGATGATAGACAAAATGAGAAAAGAAAATCCAGAAAATCACATTGTAGGATTTTTAATGAATTTATTTGCAAATTATGGTTGAAAATAAGTATTTGGTCAATAACAAAAGTTTCTCAATACTTTGTTATATACCCTTTGTTGGAAATGACACAGGTCAAACGTTTTCTGTATGTCTTCACAAGGTTTTCACACACTGTTGCTGGTATTTTGGCCCATTCCTCCATGCAGATCTCCTCTAGAGCAGTGATGTTTTGGGGCTGTCGCTGGGCAACACAGACTTTCAACTCCCTCCAAAGATTTTCTATGGGGTTGAGATCTGGAGACTGGCTAAGCCACTCCAGGACCTTGAAATGCTTCTTACGAAGCCACTCCTTCGTTGCCCGTGCGGTGTGTTTGGGATCATTGTCATGCTGAAAGACCCAGCCAAGTTTCATCTTCAATGCCCTTGCTGATGGAAGGAGGTTTTCACTCAAAATCTCACGATACATGGCCCCATTCATTCTTTCCTTTACACGAATCAGTCGTCCTGGTCCCTTTGCAGAATAACAGCCCCAAAGCATGATGTTTCCACCCCCATGCTTCACAGTAGGTATGGTGTTCTTTGGATGCAACTCAGCATTCTTTGTCCTCCAAATACGACGAGTTGAGTTTTTACCAAAAAGTTATATTTTGGTTTCATCTGACCATATGACATTCTCCCAATCCTCTTCTGGATCATCCAAATGCACTCTAGCAAACTTCAGACGGGCCTGGACATGTACTGGCTTAAGCAGGGGGACACGTCTGGCACTGCAGGATTTGAGTCCCTGGCGACGTAGTGTGTTACTGATGGTATGCTTTGTTACTTTGGTCCCAGCTCTCTGCAGGTCATTCACTAGGTCCCCCTGTGTGGTTCTGGGATTTTTGCTCACCGTTCTTGTGATCATTTTGACCCCACGGAGTGAGATCTTGCGTGGAGCCCCAGATCGAGGGAGATTATCAGTGGTCTTGTATGTCTTCCATTTCCTAATAATTGCTCCCACAGTTGATTTCTTCAAACCAAGCTGCTTACCTATTGCAGATTCAGTCTTCCCAGCCTGGTGCAGGTCTACAATTTTGTTTCTGGTGTCCTTTGACAGCTCTTTGGTCTTGGCCATAGTGGAGTTTGGAGTGTGACTGTTTGAGGTTGTGGACATGTGTCTTTTATACTGATAACAAGTTCAAACAGGTGCCATTAATACAGGTAACGGGTGGAGGACAGAGGAGCCTCTTAAAGAAGAAGTTACAGGTCTGTGAGAGCCAGAAATCTTGCTTGTTTGTAGATGACCAAATACTTATTTTCCACCATAATTTGCAAATAAATTCATTAAAAATCCTACTATGTGATTTTCTGGATTTTTTTTTCTCATTTTGTCTGTCATAGTTGACGTGTACCTATGATGACAATTACAGGCCTCTCTCATCTTTTTAAGTGGGAGAACTTGCACAATTGGTGGCTGACTAAATACTTTTTTCCCCCACTGTATCTCTTTAAGGTATAGCCAAGAATCCTGAAACAAAAGAGAATATGTTGGATTGAGTAGCACATTCCGTTTGCCAACAATACTTTGACATAAGGCGCCAAAGTCGAGTGTTTGTTGTGCACACCAATTACTAAAACAATGTAACTTGTTAACCATGTTTCTACAGTGTATAAAGCTGCCCATTTAAACGTACATGCTCTAGCAATGTGAAATATATTAATAGAATAACGATCAATGTGTTGGTAGAGTATAATCATATCATTTAACATACCTTGTGTGTTTGTCTGAAGCGCCGCGCTGTTTCCTTGTTGAAGTGCCGCTGTGCTTTACGCATGACGCAAATTAGTCTACGAGTCATCGAGGAACATTTATTGGTTGACGGGAATAACCAAAGTGATGAATTATCCCGGGGGTGAATTACTTCATGAATGTGTATTGTGTGACTTAAAGAAGAAGTTATGGCACAAGTTATTGAAGTGTGTGTTTATGTAAAACAGTTGTTTATGATGTTATATGTCCATGGGAAATTACGCATTTATGGTAGAAATTTGTTTTGGGGCTATCATGATGGAACATTCCTAGCTGAAGGGAGTTCCTGGAAAGAGTACTTAGGATGTTGTTGGCTTTTGCCCGGGGGAGAGCAGGCTGGGCAGGTAACAGGTTGGCTAAAGTAGAGTTATACCCAAGTTTTGTTAGAGGCAAAGAGTTGTTGCCAGAATAGTTTATACTGAGAATATCTTTGAAAGTCTTTGTCAACATCCTGTTTGTTATTTTCTGTACAAAGTTTATTGGCCAATTAGTCCTGCACCTGTTAATATTGTAAATAAAAGCCTCTAAGAGAGGTGAGCACCAGAACATCCTGTCTGTCTCCTCACTGTCCGATCCGCCGCTTCGGCTTCTTCTTCACACACATCCACAGATCAAGTGAATGTAAGCATATAGAAAGTACCCAGAGTGAGAGTGAATGCAAGCATATAGAGAGTACCCAGAGTGAGAGTGGATGTAAGCATATAGAGAGTACCCAGAGTGAGAGTGAATGTAAGCATATAGAGAGTACCCAGAGTGAGAGTGAATGTAAGCATATAGAGAGTACCCAGAGTGAGAGTGAATGTAAGCATATAGAGAGTATCCAGAGTGAGAGTGGATGATTAAATAAATCAATCCCAGGGAGCCCTCTTATCTTTAACCAGCAGATTGAAGATGATATCCAATTTGTGTAATGGCCGATGGGAGGAGACTCGGGCAGAGGAGCCCCAGCTTTTGACCTGCTATGCTCTCGGGTTCTTACGACATGACCACCGGTTGCTAAGGAACAAGGGAGATGACGTGTTGACCCTTCAAGAAAACATTTTCATCTGGATGATTTATTTTGGGAGTCAATAAAATCAACAAATGATATAATAGAAGACAAGTGGGATTTTTCACTCAGAGGAAAAGGATTACCTCAACTCAAGGGACTGAAAAATAGACTAAAGACCAATGCCTGTATATTCAAGTGTGTGTGTTACCCTGGTCTGTATGTGTGTCAGTACCGTACCTTTGCCCTGGCCTCGCGGCTAGCCTCGGCCTCTGCAGCCATGGCCCTCTGGAGCTGCTGGGGCAGTTTGACGTCCTTGATCTCCACTCGCTCCACCTTGATACCCCAGTCATCTGTAGCGTCATCCAGGGTAGTCTGAGGAAACGCAGGGGATAAGACATTGAACTCTACATCCAACACGGTCCTTTTGAAACCTCAGGTCCTAATAGGCCCAGACAGGGCTCTAAAGTGCAACCATTATGGTCGCATATGCTCCTAAATGTTTTGCTGTGTGACCTGAAATTAAATGTAATTTTATGAGCACCAGTGCGCCTAGAAAAAATTGTTGTCATGATTAGGCTTCGTTGTACCGTTGTTTCCGAGTGCCCTCGAGAAAAAAGCGAGTGCAGATTCGTTACTGTCACGGCTGAACCATTACTACAGAGAAAACGAATTGTTTCTAGCACAAACAGATAAAAAGTTATTACCCGCACCATTACTAGTGGGTTTTGTCCAACATGTCTCGGGACATACGCATTGCCACAATCATAACCTGGATCTATGTTTGTCCCGTGGAATAGATATTGTGGATCTAAATGTTTTTCCTCATAATCCTTGACTATTGAATCACTATCTTATTACGTTTGCAATCGGAACAAATTATTCGCTCAGACCCCAACCAAGGATTATCAAAAGCAGCACTATAAATTCCTAGGTGCACTTCCAGACTCCCTCCACCTACCCAAGGGCGCCGGAGTAAAACAATCTGTTAACCACCTAACCGAGGATCTAAATGTAACCTTGCGTAATACCCTAGATGCAGTCGCACTGCTAAAAACATTCATCAAAAGAAACTAGCTCCCTGGTATACAGAAAATACCCGAGCCCTGAAGCAAGTGTATTTTTAATTTTTGGACTGACTCTCTTGCACTGGCTCTATGCACACTCACTGGACTCTACCCACACATACTATACTGACACTCCAAAACACACACACACACATATTGATGTCACACACACACACACTTCCACACTCTTCACATACGCTGCTGCTACTCTGTTTATTATATATCCTGATTGCCTAATCCCTTTTACCCCTACCTACATGTACATACTGTATTACCTCAATTACCTCAACTACCTTGTACCCGGCACATTGACTCGGTACTGGTACTCCTTGTCTATAACCTTGTTATTGTTTTTATTGTGTTACTATTTACTTTTTAATTTAGCAAATATTTGTCTTACTTTTTAACTCTGCATTGTTGGGAATGGGCTTGTAAGTAACATTTTACTGTAAAGTCTACAGCTGTTGTATTCAGCACGTGACCAATTCAGCGCATGTGAAGCGTTTTCCTAAGATTTCCTTCATTAAAGTCCCCAGCTACAATAAACACGGCCACAAGATATGCGGTTTCCAGTTTGCACAGTCCATTGTAGTTTCTTGAGAGTTGTCGTGGTGTCGGCTTGGGGGGGGGGGGGGGAATATACACGGCAGTGACAATAACCAAACAAAATGATCTCGGGAGGTAATTGTTGAGGTATTCCAGATCGGGAGAACAAAAGGACTTGAGTTCCTGTACGCTACCACAATCACACCATGACTTGTTAATCATGAGACATACCCCTCCACCTTTGCTACCTAGTGGCATTTAGTGAACTCTAGCAACATCTCCTGTTTTATGGCAATTATGGCTTGCTGCAAAGTGTGGTATTAAGTTGCTATAGCAAGATTAAACAAAGAACAGACCACAGTGCATTAGAGTACCTGCATGCTGTGAAGTATGGTGCGTGTGTATGGCCAGGTTATGGTCAGTACAGAGTGAGTAGTAGGATGCTGTGGTCCAGTACCTGCATGCTGTGGGCTATCTCCTCACGGTCAGACAGGATTTCAGCCAGGTTCTTGGTGCCCAGGACATTCCTCAGGGTGGTCTGTGCCAGCAAGCGGGTGGCAGCGTCAGCATTGGTGATGTTGGCCACAGCCAGGATGGCATTCTGAACACGGTAGTACACCACACCATCAACACTGACCGTCACTGAGTCCTTAGTCAGAACCTGGGGAGAAGGAGAAATGAGTTACTACTGACAACACTGATCATAACTGGTATTACATGATAGAGTAATCAAGGTAATGGGGGGGGGGCTCACCTCTTGTGGCGGGATGTCGAAGGTGATGGTGCGCATGTCCACGTTGATGAAACTGTCTGTGCACGGCAGGATGAAGAACAGGCCTGTGGGGTGCACACACACACACACACACACACACGTTTAACAGCCACGCTTAAAGCTAGTTAGTCTCACACAACCAGACTGTTGTTGATCATGACAGTATACATATCCTGCATTCATTAACTCCTCTTTGTTTGCACACACTCCGATTCATCATTGTACAATACAGTACAGTACAGTGCAGTACAAACACAGAGTGCTGGGCATGATGGTGTGTAAGATAATGTAGCTTAGGCCAAAGAAAGGGGATTAAAAGGATACTTCGGGATTTTGGCCTCACTGCCAAAATCCCCAAGTATCCCTTTAACAGAGGCATTTGTCCCATGCAACTTTCACTAATGTAAACATTTCCTTCTCTTTCTAGAATAATTCTTCCCAGCTGGGACTTCAGCCAAGTGCCAGCTGCTGGCCCTGGTTCTACTGTACTGCAAGTCTGCAACACAGGAGTATACTCTGAATTTGCTATGCAAAGCATCATGTGATATGATGGAAAATTCCATGGATTCCCACCCTAAAAATGGCACTGGATCACTCACCACAACAACTTGGTTTAGGCTAATGCAGAGTAACACCAATGCATAAAGCATCAGGGAAACCTCTAACATAAAATGCAATGACTACTGACTAGCCCATAGCCTGACTTAAAACAGTTGATTCTGTTAAAAGATCTTATCTGGCAGTTGGACAAGACGTGCTATGGAGGGAGAAGGGAAGACCATGAAGATAATGAGCAGAGTTTAGTTGGCCAAACCAAATATTAAACTAAACTTTGGTGTTTGTGTCTCCGGGCAGCAGGGGAAGTTGAGGGTCCCTCCGTGACAGATGGACAGGGTCTATTATTACCTCAGGCTGTTATCATGCGGCTGTTCCGGAATCCTGCTAGATCATGTTTCATCCATGGAGAGCAAGGCTTGAGAGTTTGAGGTCCATAACCTGGCTATGGTAGATAGACTACTGTGGCCACTTTATAGTTACACTGAAGGTTGGAGATTTGTATGGGAATAGCGTATCTTGCACATTGTTAAAGTGTAAATACAGCTAATCAATCAACTATCTTAAGAATGCCACTATATACTGAGGGTGAAATGTTAACTTTTCCACTCCAACTACAAAGAGATAGGCATGCTCTCTGCTCAGCTAGGGGGGAATTCCGACACGAATTAAGCGCATAAATGGAACATAATTCTCTTTTTATAGACTTTTCTCTCTACGTGTATTCTGACCTTGAACTTAAGCATGAGAATAGCATGCTATTAACCCGCTATACGTTTGGGGTGGAGATCAAAGGAATGAAGGTGTGACGGAGGTGTGTCTGCAGATACGCCGTATTCTGACCTTGACTTCATTCCCTCATAATTCCACCACCTTTACGCACGATGAATAAGGTCAAGCAACCTGTCGGTTCCAAGTGGAACAACATCTACTTTCTTTTTTTTCTCTGATAGAAATAACACCAGTTTCCATGCACTGTAATTTACTAATTGATAAGAGCTATTGATAAGAGCTAGGTAAATGAGTAAGCCGTTTGGATAAGGGGATTGTAAATATAAATGACAATTGTTTTAGATCCATTTTACCTTATGATCACTGGAGACAAAGGTCAAACCAGTCATATGGCAGCAAACTGAAGCAAATCAACACCTTTTCCACAGTGAAGTTTACGAAATACTGGCCTTATAACTTGCAGGGATGACATTTGGAGTCCCAAGTTATAGGCTTCTTCCCAAGTTATAGGCTTCTTTAGCCATGCGCAAATGACAGTTTAGCGCCAAATCTACAGAGTTGATTTTTGATTAGTAGAATGCTTCAATTATATGCCCAGACTTTTCTTTACACTGTATTCTTTTACAATTTGCATCGTTTTAAATATTAGTCACTATCGGTAGCCACCGTTAGTTATACCCACATACATTCCTAACTGTCACTTTAGTGTTAGCTTCCTTACATTTTGCATCATTCCATTACATCATTAGTTTACCTTTCTTTCCTCTGTCACATTCGTGTGGTTGTTCCTGAGGATCGCTAGCAACAGTGGATCATATTAGGCAAATGCAAATTGCAAAGACAGGCAATCCAGCTCATAAAGTTATACATATATAGGTAGGAGCTACCAAATGTCATTTTTGGTGAGTTTGGACATTTACAAATGAATGTGAACGAGAGACATTGTCCAAATGAACAAAGTTATGACGCATGCTTGTCTGAAGGAAGAACAGTACTGGCTCTCCAGCAGAATGTCTAGATGCTGTGTCTGTGTGGAGTCTGGAGTCGCTAGGGCAACGAGCCTGCCGTGCTCAGAGAGGAAGGGGGAGGAGCAGATAGGCCGAGAACGGAGAGGAGAAAAAATGCAAGGAAATCAAGATAGAAGTGGCAGCTGTACAAATAACCCATCCAAAGGGCTTTGACTTCTCAAACACGTCAGAAAGCTAACCCAATATGATGCCCCGTCGCCTTATTAATTCAGCCACTTACATTACCAGTCAAAAGTTTAGACACACCTACTCATTCAAGGGTTTTTCTTAATTTTTTCTATTTTTTACATTGTAGAATAATAGTGAAGACATCAAAACTATGAAATAACACATATGGAATCATGTAGTAACCAAAAAAAGTGTTATATATATTTTATATTTGAGATTCTTCAAATAGCCACCCTTTACCTTGATGACAGCTTTGCACACACTTGGCATTCTCTCAACCAGCTTCATGAGGTAGTCACCTGGAATGCATTTCAATTAACAAGTGTGCCTTCATAAAAGTTAATTTGTGGAATTTCTTTCCTTCTTAATGCGTTTGAGCCAATCAGTTGTGTTGTGACAAGGTAGGGGGGTATACAGAAGATAGTTGTATTTGGTAAAAGACCAAGTCCATATTATGGCAAGAACAGCTCAAATAAGCAAAGAGAAACGACAGTCCATCATTACTATAAGACATGATGAAACTGGCTCTCATGAAAAATGCCACAGGAATGGAAGAACCAGAGTTACCTCTGCTGCAGAGGATAAGTTCATTCATGTTATCAGCCTCTGAAGTTGCAGCCCAAATAAATGCTTCACAGAGTTCAAGTAACAGACACATCTCAACATCAACTTTTCAGAGGGGACTGTGTGAATTAGGCCTTCATGGTCGAATTGCTGCAAACAAACCACTACTAAAGGACACCAATAAAAATATGAGACCTGCTTGGGCCAAGAAACACGAGCAATGGACATTAGACCGGTGGAAATTTGTCCTTTGGCCTGGAGTCCAAATTGGAGATTTTTGGTTCCAACCGACGTGTCTTTGTGAGACGCGGTGTGGGTGAATGGATGATCTCCGCATGTGTAGTTCCCACCATAAAGCACAGAGGAGGAAGTGTGATGGTGTGGGGGTGCTTGCTGGTGAAACTGTCTGTGATTTATTTAGAATTCAAGGCACACTTAACCAGCATGGCTACCACAGCTTTCTGCAGCAATACGCCATCCCATCTGGTTTGGGCTTAGTGGGACTATCATTTGTTTCTCAACAGGACAATGACCCAACACACCTCCAGGCTGTGTAAGGGGTATTTTACCAAGAAGCAGAGCGATGGAGTGCTGCATCAGATGACCTGGCCTCTACAATACCCCGACCTCAACCCAATTGAGATGGTTTGGGATGAGTCGGACGGCAGAGTGAAGGAAAAGCAGCCAACAAGTGCTCAGCATATGTGGGAACTCCTTCAAGACTGTTGGAAAAGCATTCCAGGTGAAGCTGGTTGAGAGAATGCCAAGAGTGTGCAAAGCTGTCAAGGCAAAGGGTGGCTATTTGAAGAATCTCAAATATAAAACATATTTTGATTTGTTTAACACTTTTTTGGTTACTACATGATTCCATACAATTCTAATAGTTTGCCTAACTTCTGTTTATGTGACAAAACAAGCAATGTATACTGTAGAAAATCCGCTATGAAATCTATTTTCAATAACCACAAATATTGTATTTTCAGCATGCATGTTAGAGCAAAAACCAAGCCATGAGGTTGAAGGAATTGTCCGTAGAGCTCCATGACAGGATTGTGTTAAGGCATAGATCTGGAGAAGGGTACCAAAAAATGTCTTCAGCATTGAAGGTCCCTAAGAACACAGTGGCCTCAATCATTCTTAATTGGAAGAAGTTTGGAACCACCAAGACTCTTCCTAGAGCTGGCCGCCCAGCCAAACTGAGAAATCGGGAAAGAAGGGCCTTGGTCAGGGAGGTGACCAAGAACCTGATGGTCACTCTGACAGAGCGCCAGAGTTCCTCTGTGGAGATCGGAGAAACTTCCAGAAGAACAACAATCTCTGTAGCACTCCACCAATCTGGCCTTTATGGTAGAGTGGCCAGATGGAAACCATTCCTCAATAAAAGGCACATGACAGCCCGCTTGGAGTTTGCCAATAGGCACCTAAATGACTCAGACCACAAGAAACAAGATTCTCTGGTCTGATGAAACCAAGATTGAACTCTTTGGCCTGAATGCCAAGCTTCACATCTAGAGGAAACCTGGCACCATCCCTATGGTGAAGCATGGTGGTGGCAGCATCATGTTGTGGGGATGTTTTCCAGCAGCAGGGACGGGGAGACTAGTCAGGATCAAGGGAAAGATGAACGGAGCAAAATACAGAGAGATCCTTGATAAAAACCTTCTCCAGAACACTGAGGACCACCAGACTGGGACGAAGGTTCACCTTCCAACACGACGACGACCCTAAGCACACAGCCAAGACAATGCAGGAGTGGCTTCGGGGCAAGTCTCTGAATGTCCTTGAGTGGCCCAGCCAGAGCCCAGACTTGAACCCGATCGAACATCTCTAGAGAGACC
This sequence comes from Coregonus lavaretus, assembly GCF_964263955.1. Lineage (NCBI taxonomy): Eukaryota > Metazoa > Chordata > Actinopteri > Salmoniformes > Salmonidae > Coregonus > Coregonus lavaretus. The sequence goes on from NC_139991.1 coordinate 47,913,452, forward strand.
TGAAAATAGCTGTGCATCGACGCTCCCTATCCAACCTGACAGAGCTTGAGAGGATCTGCAGAGAAGAATGGGAGAAACTCCCCAAATACAGGTGTGTCAAGCTTGTAGCGTCATACCAAGAAGGCTGTAATCGCAGCCAAAGATGCTTCAACAAAGTACTGAGTGAAGGGTCTGAATACTTATGTAAATATGATATTTCCGTTTTTTATTTGTAATAAATTTGCAAAAATGTTTTGTATACTCTGTGTATTTTGTGCGTAAAGGCTCTCCAAACTTTTTTTTTTATTATTCATAAATACTTTCCTAACCCTAAATAATATACAAGATCAGAGTATTTTAAAATTGACCAATTGGTACTGAAAAGGAGACGAATATGTGTGTATTTACATGGGTTTCTTTCATTGATCCCTAATATTCTGAACCATTCTCTCCATATATTAGTAGTAGTGAGTCTGTCGAGGAAATTCTAATTAAAAGGTACACCAAATTTAAAGAGATGCTTTAGATAAATGTACTAAAAACAGCATTGAATGAAAACTCCACGAGACAAAGTGTTGGCCAGCAAGTGGGGTGGTTTTCAACGGTTGAAATAAATGTGCTCAGTGCACGCAAGGGAATCACGCCTGCAAAGCCTGTTATGCTCCTGCATAAGGTAATTCTGAATACCAACTACTGAGAAGTGCGTAGGAAAGGTGTGCATAGAAAAAAAGCGTACATTTCCTAAGACTGAATCGGGCCATTGGAGAAATTAGGAGAGATTGCAACCACAAATACCCATTGCAACCTCAAGTTAGCATCAATCAAAGGGTAATATCATTAGAGTGAAGGAAAGCACAAACAGGAAATACACTAAATGGTCTTCCGAATAGGCGGTTGGTAGTAGGCAAAAGAAAGATCAGAGAGAGCTGAGGAGGGATGTGGGTGTTTATTCTGCACTACCAGTTCAGTACTATGACTCAGGCCCACTGCTTCTCATCAAGACATCAGTTTGTATCTGACAGCAGCGGAGCTCTCAGATCACTAATTTAGACAAGAGATTTAGTTTAAGCCTCTTAAGCTCATTAGTTAATTGATTGCAATTGCTGCCAAATTCTGTGACTAATTGTTAAATAGAGACCTCTCAAAGTATTCCATGAAGATCGATTTGAAGGCCAACTACTGGTATATTCAGTTTGTCATACCAAATATACCCCAGACGTCTTTTACAGTGTTACCAAGGCAAAAATCCTACCACACAAACTATGCTTTTGAAAAGAAAGACCGGCACTATTTTAACTAATGTGCTTGCTGAAAGTATTCCAGCATGAACCCTGGAATTCGGTTTACGTTCTGGAATTCTGTTTAAACATAAGCTACAGCAGCACAGGAGTGTTTAAACTAGAACACAGGAAGTGCATAACAGATCCGTTGCAGTGAACTCCTACACAGTGGTTCAATGGAAGAACAATAGTAGTGTGGTAGCCCACCACAATGTAAAACAAATAGGTGAAAGCAGAATTACCCCATACCACATACAAACTAAGTAGGGTCTTGACTCCTCCTCCTAACGTACTTTCACAGCTAAGGTGGTTTCAAGACAGACCCACATTCGGTTTAATGCGATTTTCGTCTATCTCATACTCTCGTCTATATCATACTCTTACAGACTTTAAAAAGTCATTTTATGGGACCTTGAGAGAATCATAGCTAATAGGCACAGTGTTAGGCACAGAGTTTCTCCAAGGACAGTGGGTGTGAAGGTGATGATGGGAAGTATGCTACCTGGCCCTTTAGCTCTTCCTCGTAGGATCCGCCCCAGCCGAAAGATGATGGCCCTCTCATACTCCTTCACAATCTGGGAGAGAAAGTAACACAGGCTGGGTAATCATTATAGTTCTCCCCTCTCCCCTATTTGACTAACTTTTCACTACACTGGTAATTAAGATATCATATTTAAAGTCTAGGAACATACAGAGAAGGAACTGTCAGATGCGTCACAATACCCCCTGAACTAGCCACACTGGGAGCAAAATTTGAAATGGAATACATTGAATACATGGAGCAGGGTGGAAAATTAATTATAAACAGGAATTTAAATGCATTTTCGGAAGGTCTGTGGTCACCATTCATATAATATATTAAATATACAGTTGAAGTCGGAAGTTTACATACACTTAGGTTGTCATTAAAACTCGTTTTTCAACCACTCCACAAATTTCTTGTTAACAAACTACTTTGTGCATGACACAAGTAATTTTTCCAACAATTGTTTACAGACACATTATTTCACTTATAAGTCACTGTATCACAATTCCAGTGGGTCAGAAGTTTACATCCACTAAGTTGACTGTGCCTTTAAAGGTTTCCATTTATCATCCTTGAGATGTTTCTACAACTTGATTGGAGTCCACCTGTGGTAAATTCAATTGATTGGATATGATTTGGAAAGGCACACACCTGTCTATATAAGGTCCCACAGTTGACAGTGCATGTCAGAGCAAAAATCAAGCCATGAGGTCGAAGGAATTGTCCGTAGAGCGCCGAGACAGGATTATGTTGATGCACAGATCTGGGGAAGGGTACCAAAACATTTCTGCAGCATTGAAGGTCCCCAAGTACACTGGCCTCCATTATTCTTAAATGGAAGAAGTTTGAAACCACCAAGACTCTTCCTAGAGCTGGCTGCCCGGCCAAACTGAGCAATCGGGGGAGAAGGTTTGCCAAAAGGCACCTAAATACTCTCAGACCATAAGAGACAAGATTCTCTGGTATGATGAAACCAAGATTTAATTATTTGGCCTGAATGTCAAGCGTCACGTCTGGAAGAAACCTGGCACCATCCCTACAGTGAAGCATGGTGGTGGCAGCATCATGCTGTGTGGATGTTTTTCAGTGGCATGGACTGGGAGACTAGTCAGGATCGAGGCAAAGATGAACAGAGCAAAGTACAGAGAGATCCTTGACTAAAACCTGCTCCAGAGCGCTCAGGACCTCAGACTGGGGCGAAGGTTCACCTTCCAACAGGACAACGACCCTAAGCACACAGCCAAGACAACACAGGAGTGGCTTCAGGACAAGTCTCTGAATGTCTTTGAGTGGCCCAGCCAGAGCCCGGACTTGAACCCGATTGAACATCTCTGGAAAGACCTGAAAATAGCTGTGCAGCAACGCTACAGTGAGGAGAACAAGTATTTGATACACTGCCGATTTTGCAGGTTTTCCTACTTACAAAGCATGTAGAGGTCTGTCATTTTTATCATAGGTACACTTCAACTGTGAGAGACGGAATCTAAAACAAAAATCCAGAAAATCACATTGTATGATTTTTAAGTAATTAATTTGCATTTTATTGCATGACATAAGTATTTGATCACCTACCAACCAGTAAGAATTCCGGCTCTCACAGACCTGTTAGTTTTTCTTTAAGAAGCCCTCCTGTTCTCCACTCATTACCTGTATTAACTGCACCTGTTTGAACTCGTTACCTGTATAAAAGACACCTGTCCACACACTCAATCAAATAGACTCCAACCTCTCCACAATGGCCAAGACCAGAGAGCTGTGTAAGGACATCAGGGATAAAATTGTAGACCTGCACAAGGCTGGGATGGGCTACAGGACAATAGGCAAGCAGCTTGGTGAGAAGGCAACAACTGTTGCCGTAATTATTAGAAAATGGAAGAAGTTCAAGATGACGGTCAATCACCCTCGGTCTGGGGCTCCATGCAAGATCTCACCTCGTGGGGCATCAATGATCATGAGGAAGGTGAGGGATCAGCGCAGAACTACACGGCAGGACCTGGTCAATGACCTGAAGAGAGCTGAGACCACAGTCTCAAAGAAAACCATTAGTAACACACTACGCCGTCATGGATTAAAATCCTGCAGCGCACGCAAGGTCGCCCTGCTCAAGCCAGCGCATGTCCAGGCCCGTCTGAAGTTTGCCAATGACCATCTGGATGATCCAGAGGAGGAATGGGAGAAGGTCATGTGGTCTGATGAGACAAAAATAGAGCTTTTTGGTCTAAACTCCACTCGCCGTGTTTGGAGGAAGAAGAAGGATGAGTACAACCCCAAGAACACCATCCCAACCGTGAAGCATGGAGGTGGAAAGTCTTTGGGGATGCTTTTCTGCAAAGGGGACAGGACGACTGCACCGTATTGAGGGGAGGATGGATGGGGCCATGTATCGCGAGATCTTGGCCAACAACCTCCTTGCCTCAGTAAGAGCATTGAAGATGGGTTGTGGCTGGGTCTTCCAGCATGACAACGACCCGAAACACACAGCCAGGGCAACTAAGGAGTGGCTCCGTAAGAAGCATCTCAAGGTCCTGGAGTGGCCTAGCCAGTCTCCAGACCTGAACCCAATAGAAAATCTTTGGAGGGAGCTGAAAGTCCGTATTGCCCAGCGACAGCCCCGAAACCTGAAGGATCTGGAGAAGGTCTGTATGGAGGAGTGGGCCAAAATCCCTGCTGCAGTGTGTGCAAACCTGGTCAAGACCTACAGGAAACGTATGATCTCTGTAATTGCAAACAAAGGTTTCTGTACCAAATATTAAGTTCTGCTTTTCTGATGTATCAAATACTTATGTCATGCATTAAAATGCAAATTAATTACTTAAAAATCATACAATGTGATTTTCTGGATTTTTGTTTTAGATTCCGTCTCTCACAGTTGAAGTGTACCTATGATAAAAAATGACAGACCTCTACATGCTTTGTAAGTAGGAAAACCTGCAAAATCGGCAGTGTATCAAATACTTGTTCTCCCCACTGTATATATATATTTTTAAGCCATTTTGAATTCATGATGTAACACAACAAAATGTGAAATAAGTCAAGGGGTATGAATACTTTATATCCACACATTTTTGAATGATCTAAATGATGATGATGGTGAAGGGGTGATTGAAATTAGAATTTACAACGGCGGTTGGCAACTAGGTTTGGCCTCCAGCCAATTTGTTCCTGAGCTAGTAGGTGGGCCAGAACATAATTAGCCTACTAGCAAATAGCCTACTAGCGGCCCAATTAATAGCCCTACACATTTAACACGTGGTTAGTGGGCTAATCAATTCAATGACAATAACATGATAAGTCAAGTTTGACTCATTTCTCTCTGCCTCCTTCTTTCCACTCCTCTCCTCTTTTGACCTCACCCTCTCACCGTCCCCCCCTACTCACAAGGCAGGCAATACGCTTGACCTCATCTTCACTAGATGCTGCTCCTCTACTAATCTCACTGCAACTCCCCTCCAAGTCTCCGACCACTACTTTGTTTCCTTTTCTCTCTCACTCTCCTCCCACACTACTCACTCTGCCCCTACACAGATGGTAATGCGCCGCCGCAACCTTCGCTCTCTCTCTCCCACTACTCTCTCCTCTTCCATCCTATCATCTCTTCCCTCTGCTCAATCCTTCTCCCTCCAATCTCCTGATTCTGCCTCCTCAACCCTCCTCTCCTCCCTTTCTGCATCCTTTGACTCTCTGTGTCCCCTATCCTCCCGGCCGGCTCGGTCCTCCCCTCCAGCTCCGTGGCTTGATGACTCATTGCGAGCTCACAGAACAGAGCTCCGGGCAGCGGAGCGGAAATGGAAGAAAACTAAATTCCCTGCCGACCTGGCATCTTTTCACTCCCTCCTCTCTACATTTTCTTCATCTGTTTCTGCTGCTAAGGCCACCTTCTACCACTCTAAATTACAAGCATCTGCCTCTAACCCTAGGAAGCTCTTTGCCACATTTTCCTCCCTCCTGAATCCTCCCTCCCCCCCCCCCCTCCTCTCTCTCTGTGGATGACTTCGTCAACCACTTTGAAAAGAAGGTTGACGACATCCGATCCTTGTTTGTTAAGTCTAATGACACTGCTGGTCCTGCTCACACTGCCCTACCCTATGCTTTGACTTCTTTCTCCCCTCTCTCTCCAGATAAGATCCTGCGACTTGTGACTGCAGGCCGCCCAACAACCTGCCCGCTTGACCCCATCCCCTCCTCCCTTCTCCAGACCATCTCCGGTGACCTTCTCCCCTACCTCACCTCGCTGATCAACTCATCCTTGACCGCTGGCCATGTCCCTTCCGTCTTCAAGAGAGCGAGAGTTACTCCCCTTCTCAAAAAACCAACACTCGACCCCACTGATGTCAACAACTACAGACCAGTATCCCTTCTTTCATTTCTTTCCAAAACTATTGAGCGTGCCGTCTTTAGCCAACTCTCTTGCTATCTCTCTCAGAATGACCTTCTTGATCCAAACCAATCAGGTTTCAGGACTGGTCATTCAACTGAGACTGCTCTTCTCTGTGTCACAGAGACTCTCCGCACTGCTAAAGCTAACTCTCTCTCCTCTGCTCTTGTCCTTCTAGACCTGTCTGCTGCCTTTGATACTGTGAACCATCAGATCCTCCTCTCCACCCTCTCCGAAATGGGCATCTCCGGCGCGGCTCACTCCTGGATTGCGTCCTACCTGACCGGTCGCTCCTACCAAGTGGCGTGGCGGGAAGCTGTCTCCGCACCACGTGCTCTCACCACTGGTGTCCCCCAGGGATCGGTTTTGGGCCCTCTCCTTTTCTCCCTATACACCAAGTCACTTGGCTCTGTCATATCCTCACATGGCCTTTCCTATCATTGCTACGCTGACGATACACAACTAATCTTCTCCTTTCCCCCTTCTGATAACCAGGTGGCGAATCGCATCTCTGCATGTCTGGCAGACATATCAGTATGGATGACGGATCACCACCTCAAGCTGAACCCTGGCAAGACGGAGCTGCTCTTCCTCCCGGGGAAGGACTGCCCGTACCATGATCTCGCCATCACGGTAGACAACTCCGCTGTGTCCTCCTCCCAGAGTGCGAAGAGCCTAGGCGTGACCCTGGACAACACCCTGTCGTTCTCCGCCAACATCAAGGCGGTGACCCGCTCCTGCAGGTTCATGCTCTACAACATTCGGAGAGTGCGACCCTGCCTTACACAGGAAGCGGCGCAGGTCCTGGTCCAGGCACTTGTCATCTCCCGTCTGGACTACTGCAACTCGCTGTTGGCTGGGCTCCCTGCCTGTGCCATTAAACCCCTACAACTCATCCAGAATGCCGCAGCCCGTCTGGTGTTCAACCTTCCCAAGTTCTCTCACGTCACCCCCCTCCTCCGCACACTCCACTGGCTTCCAATTGAAGCTCGCATCCGCTACAAGACCATGGTGCTTGCCTTTGGAGCAGTGAGGGGAACGGCACCCCTGTACCTTCAGGCTCTGATCAGTCCCTACACCCAAACGAGGACATTGCGTTCATCCACCTCTGGCCTGCTGGCTCCCCTTCCTCTGCGGAAGCACAGCTCCCGCTCAGCCCAGTCAAAACTGTTCGCTGCTCTGGCACCCCAATGGTGGAACAAGCTCCCTCACGACGCCAGGACAGCGGAGTCACTCACCACCTTCCGGAGACATTTGAAACCCCACCTCTTTAAGGAATACCTTGGATAGGCTAAAGTATTCCTTCTAACCCCCCCCCCCCCCCCCCCCCCCCCCCCAAATTGTAAAGTGGTTATCCCACTGGCTATAGGGTGAACGCACCAATTTGTGAGTCGCTCTGGCTAAGAGCGTCTGCTAAATGACGTTAATGTGCCCTTGAGCAAGGCACTTAACCCTAATTGCTCCTGTAAGTCGCTCTGGTTAAGAGCGTCTGCTAAATGACTAAAATGTAAATGTAAAATGTAAAATGTAATGATAAATTCGATCTGATTACATTTACATTTTAGTCATTTAGCAGACGCTCTTATCCAGAGCGACTTACAGGAGCAATTAGGGTTAAGTGCCTTGCTCAAGGGCACATCGACAATTTTTCACCTAGTCGGCTCGGGGATTAGAACCAGCGACCTTTCGGTTACTGGCACAACGCTCTTAACCACTAAGCTACCTGCCGCCCCGGTGTGCCAAGCTTGTAGCGTCATACCCAAGAAGACTCGAGGCTGTAATCGCTGCCAAAGGTGCTTCAACAAAGTACTGAGTAAAAAGGGTCTGAATACTTATGTAAATGTAACAAAATGTGAAAAAAGTCAAGGGGTCTGAATACTTTCCGAATGCACTGTATATATACATATTCATAAGTACAGTTAAATTAGATCTTTAGAAAGAGAAGAGGCGCTGTGATACAAGATGTTTATCTGTTTTTTAAAGCTAAACTTGTTTTAGCCTGAGCATTCCACGATGACATGGCTCTATACATAACTGATCAACGCATTAAATCTGTTTTGGGTTTGGGTACCGTGAAGAAACCCATAGTGGCGTGTCTGGTGGGGTATGTTTGAAGTGTAAGAATGGAAGTCCAACCACTCAAGCAATATCACCACCAAGATGGTCGCCGGTGCTGAAAGTAATCTATTTACCGGAGCACATCTGCACTCTTCCCCAAGATGATTACAGTGGTAAAATCACCAGTCTCTATTAATAGGCTTACCTACTCTATTAAAAATATATTAATCTTACTGTATTTCTCCAATGCCAAACCAGTGTGTCTTGTTTGCAACGGAACTGTCACTGTTTGCAAAGAATTCAATCTTTGATGTCATTATGAATCTAAGCATGGTACATTCGGAAGTCGATTTTCCACCCCAGACATAACATTTACATTTACGTCATTTAGCAGACGCTCTTATCCAGAGCGACTTACAAATAGGTGCATTCACCTTATAGCCAGTGGGATAACCACTTTACAATGTTTTTTTTTTTTTTTTTTTGGGGGGGTTGGGGTAAGGGGGGGTAGAAGGATTACTTTATCCTATCCCAGGTATTCCTTAAAGAGGTGGGGTTTCAAATGTCTCCGGAAGGTGGTGAGTGACTCCGCTGTCCTGGCGTCGTGAGGGAGCTTGTTCCACCATTGGGGTGCCAGAGCAGCAAACAGTTTTGACTGGGCTGAGCGGGAACTATGCTTCCGCAGAGGTAGGGGAGCCAGCAGGCCAGAGGTGGATGAACGCAATGCCCTCGTTTGGGTGTAGGGACTGATCAGAGCCTGAAGGTACGGAGGTGCCGTTCCCCTCACAGCTCCGTAGGCAAGCACCATGGTCTTGTAGCAGATGCGAGCTTCAACTGGAAGCCAGTGGAGTGTGCGGAGGAGCGGGGTGACGTGAGAGAACTTGGGAAGGTTGAACACCAGACGGGCTGCGGCATTCTGGATGAGTTGTAGGGGTTTAATGGCACAGGCAGGGAGCTAAGCCAACAGCGAGTTGCAGTAATCCAGACGGGAGATGACAAGTGCCTGGATTAGGACCTGTGCCGCTTCCTGTGTAAGGCAGGGTCGTACTCTCCGAATGTTGTAGAGCATGAACCTCCAGGATCGGGTCACCGCCTTGATGTTAGCGGAGAACGACAGGGTGTTGTCCAGGGTCACGCCAAGGCTCTTCGCACTCTGGGAGGAGGACACAACGGAGTTGTCAACCGTGATGGCGAGATCATGGAACAGGCAGTCCTTCCCCGGGAGGAAGAGCAGCTCCGTCTTGCCAAGGTTCAGCTTGAGGTGGTGATCCGTCATCCATACTGATATGTCTGCCAGACATGCAGAGATGCGATTCGCCACCTGGTTATCAGAAGGGGGAAAGGAGAAGATTAGTTGTGTGTCGTCAGCATAGCAATGATAGGAGAGGCCATGTGAGGATATGACAGAGCCAAGTGACTTGGTGTATAGCGAGAATAGGAGAGGGCCTAGAACTGAGCCCTGGGGGACACCAGTGGTGAGAGCACGTGGTGCGGAGACAGCTTCTCGCCACGCCACTTGGTAGGAGCGACCGGTCAGGTAGGACGCAATCCAAGAGTGAGCCGCGCCGGAGATGCCCAGCTCGGAGAGGGTGGAGAGGAGGATCTGATGGTTCACAGTATCAAAGGCAGCAGACAGGTCTAGAAGGACAAGAGCAGAGGAGAGAGAGTTAGCTTCAGCAGGGAGAATGTGGCAAAGAGCTTCCTAGGGTTAGAGGCAGATGCTTGGAATTTAGAGTGGTAGAAAGTGGCCTTAGCAGCAGAAACAGATGAAGAAAATGTAGAGAGGAGGGAGTGAAAAGATGCCAGGTCCGCAGGGAGTCTAGTTTTCTTCCATTTCCGCTCAGCTGCCCGGAGCTCTGTTCTGTGAGCTCGCAATGAGTCATCAAGCCACGGAGCTGGAGGGGAGGACCGAGCCGGCCGGGAGGATAGGGGACATAGAGAGTCAAAGGATGCAGAAAGGGAGGAAAGGAGGGTTGAGGAGGCAGAATCAGGAGATTGGAGGGAGAAGGATTGAGCAGAGGGAAGAGATGATAGGATGGAAGAGGAGAGAGTAGCGGGAGAGAGAGAGCGAAGGTTGCGACGGCGCATTACCATCTGTGTAGGGGCAGAGTGAGTAGTGTTGGAGGAGAGGGAGAGAGAAAAGGATACAAAGTAGTGGTCGGAGACATGGAGGGGAGTTGCAGTGAGATTAGTAGAACAACAGCATCTAGTAAAGATGAGGTCAAGCGTATTGCCTGCCTTGTGAGTAGGGGGGGACGGTGAGAGGGTGAGGTCAAAAGAGGAGAGGAGTGGAAAGAAGGAGGCAGAGAGAAATGAGTCAAATGTAGACGTAGGGAGGTTGAAATCCCCCAGAACTGTGAGGGGTGAGCCATCCTCAGGAAAGGAACTTATCAAGGCGTCAAGCTCATTGATGAACTCTCCAAGGGAACCTGGAGGGCGATAGATGACAAGGATATTAAGCTTAAATGGGCTAGTGACTGTGACAGCATGGAATTCAAATGAGGAGATAGACAGATGGGTCAGGGGGAAAATTGAGAATGTCCACTTGGGAGAGATGAGGATTCCTGTGCCACCACCCCGCTGACCAGATGCTCTCGGGGTATGCGAGAACACATGGTCAGACGAGGAGAGAGCAGTAGGAGTAGCAGTGTTTTCAGTGGTAATCCATGTTTCCGTCAGCGCCAAGAAGTCGAGGGACTGGAGGGTAGCATAGGCTGAGATGAACTCTGCCTTGTTGGCAGCAGAACGGCAGTTCCAGAGGCTGCCTGAGACCTGGAACTCCACGTGGGTGGTGCGTGCAGGGACCACCAGGTAAGAGAGGCAGCAGCCACGCGGTGTGAGGCGTTTGTGTAGCCTGTGCGGAGAGGAGAGAACAGGGATAGGCAGAGGCATAGTTGACAGGCTGCAGCAGATGGCTACAATAATGCAGAGGAGATCGGAATGAAATGAACTAAACATCTGGGAAAGGAGAGAGCGGGGCCTCCCTCACCACAACTCCCAAATATAACTCTCCCAACTTCCACCTCAGAAACTATAATTGTTGTAAACTACAGCGGTTCAAAGTTTTCTAGGAATAGACTAACTTAGTTTATTCAGCTAGCTAACTAGGTGCAGTATTATTCCGTGAAAATCGTCCGGGCACCTAGTCATAAGACGCCACAGCCAGCTAGCATGCCGGACTCCAACAACACGGTTTAGCGCCAATACTCGGCCACAACAAACCACCAGTGTATCAACACGCAAGCAGATCGTTCGTGTCTGTGTCTAACGTTGTGGGTTAGTCCCGACAGCTTGAGCGAGTCCGTCGTCAACTTATTCAGCCAGTTAGTTAGCTAGAATAGTTAGCAAACTAGCTAGCCATTGCTTTCAGACAAAGAAGAACCCCTCCTTTCACGGCACGAACACACAGAGAGAGCCAAACTAACGTTAACTAGTCACCCATGTCCCGAATTCCTTGAACGACTCGGGCTATCAATATGTAAAAAACAAAACACAAATGTAGGTTATGACTTACCCCTAGCAGCTACTGTTAGCTAGCCAAGTGCAAAGCTAGCCACTGAATTGACTCAGCCAGTTCGCGTCTGTTCGCTCGGTCGTTCCAGCTATTGTTTACTAGTAGCTATCCAGGTAGCAACAAGCTAGCTAAATTTCAAGCACAGTAGCCACTTGCTACCTAACGTTAACGGTTCAGACAATGAGGTTAGAAAACAGCTGAATGGTAGGCAATTATTGTATGTAATTATTGTAGGCAGCCAGCTGGCGTAATTACAGGCACTCTCAGGCGTGAAACAACTATACCGTTGCTAATAGCTACTCGCCAGCTAGTCCAGGTGGTGGGTTAGCTAGCTAGCTTCGTGCTACACCGGGCACAGCCTAATACAATACTAACCTACAATAATTACATACAACAACCCACGATAACTACCTACAATACCTAACTACAATCTAAATACATAGTTTAAGCCTTATTCGACAAAGCCCAAGCTATGTATAAAGCCAAGCTTACCCGACGCCAAGCTTACCCGACGACATAAGGCCCGAGTCCGATGCAGAAAGGAGGTACACTGTAAGACTTGTATGTAATCTCAACAGTAAAACACTGTAGAATGCACAGTAAAATACATTAATGTTGTTACCAATTTGAGTAAATGTAATTTGTTCCAAATTAAAGTATTAAGCTGGCAACTCTGGTGCCAGTATAATGATGTCAATGTACAGGGAAATGTCTTACAGTGTAGGCTAGGCCTATTTAAGGAGTGCATGGTGACAGTATTGGAGGAAATAGCTATACTGCCAAATATATGGCTAACATAATTGTGTCTGTCAAACAGGTATTATTTCTTAGTGCTCCAACAAAGCCCTGTTGTTAGTAAATTTGCCTACTCAACTTTCAGCACCGGGCACTGGGTAAAATCACTGGGGAAGCCAACCCAAGCCAGTAAAAAAGCCATATTACAATCTAGGTTGTGATAATTGCGTTGTTTGCTCTATAACCCATTCGTTCATATGCCACCGTGATATACAATAAGGCTGAGACAACGAAAAGACAACAGTCACACAGTGGCGGAATAAATTCAACTACACATTAATTTGTATCATCACAGACCCGGAGAACAACATCTGTACAAAGTCCACAAAGCAAATATTGCATGTAACAAACAGTTACATGACCTAATAGCATGGTCCAGCAAGTTAATGTTTTCTACAGTTTACTAAACAACTACTGATTTAGAACCACGGAGTTACCGCAAGTCAGCACAAAGACAACAGGAGCACTGCCTCCGCTATTCTAGCACCGTTTCATTGAAACATCATCAAATCAACTAGGCTATAATACAGCAAAAACAAACTTAAAGACAATTTAGTCCAATCAATGTTACTAAATATAATGTGGCTATCCATGGCACTGATGTCTGTCTGTGTGGGTGTGTGTGTGTGTGCACGTACAAGTAAAAACATTTGACTCACCCTACTTGTGAACGCTAATTCCATCCTCCTCTCTTTCATGTTGGCAAAACGGTCTATGGCTCTGTCATACAGTACGCTTTTAGTTTTTGTTGTCATAGGCTGCCTAGCTAAAATGCTTGCTAGCCTAACTTCCTCGCATGGGCAACAATGCTAGCTAGTTAACGTGAGCCTATTAGGCTACATCTAGGCTACATATTGAACTTCAATCATCTCAGGCCAGTGGCACAATATATGAATTTATGGTTAGATCAGAATCGCCGTCATAATCATTGGCCTGTACAGATACTGTAATTAAGTCAAAACCACATGTCCAAATCCCCATCTCAAATCAATGGCTTAGCAAGCTAGCTACTGCAGGACAACAACACAAGCAGACTAGAAACAGACATGTTTTTCTAAGAATGACGTTTTTCTTTAGATGTGATTTGATTGGTGTGAAGCCAAATACAAACTGGCCTCCCTTGGGGGGCATTTTACGGTGCCTGGACAACCCACAGTTGAGCTCAACTCAACGCTGATTGGCTAATTATTTTAGACTTAAAAAAAAAAAAAAGCTTGCTGGCATCAATCAATCAATCAAATGCTACGGTGGCAACATGTCACTCTTTTGGTCCAGACAGCATCAGATACATGGGCTACACATACTGAGACAGAGGGGCACTGTTTCCCTCACTCAAATTATTTATCCGGTGAGATTCAGCCACTTGTGAATTGAAGGGAAATTATGAAAACACAAAGACTAAAGATAAATGATTTGATCATTTTTATTGCTCAAATATTTTGGGAAGCAGGGGGATTGGAGGGACGCCATGTGCGACTGACGTGTTTTCCGTTTGCTCCCGTGGTATTTTTAAAGTTTATGTGAATTTTGCAGCAAAACCGTATTTATTTTCATATATTATTTTGGTGATCCCTTCCCGTAAAAACCAAGACTACTTTACTTCCAAATATCAGCATGTCGACGAAACATAAGGCCAAAAGCATGACTTTGAGAAAACCCGGCCTACAAGACACACTCTCATCACCGCCCTCCCCTGAGCCTGACGACCCGGGGACTGATACTCTACCCGGGGGGGCGGCTTGGCCTGGCGGCGCTGAAGTGAACATTCTCGAGGCCATCAAACTACTACGCTCTGAGATAGTTGAAATGAAAACGGAGGTGGTTGCTACGATTGAGGCCCGAATAAAGGAGGTTTCTGATACTTTAAAAGCAGATCTAACCATCCTGCGGAACGAGACGGTGCCGGCAATCGCATCACTCAAAACAACAATGGAGTCGCACACTACAACGATTGCAGCACTGGAGACCTTCGCTACAAATGTCTCCGACTTAACTACATCCCTGGAGGCTGACGTGAAACGCCTAGCTGCGGACTTGAAAAAGGTGAAGGAGAGCTGTGTAAGTTTGGAGGGATTCTCTCGCCGCAATAACCTGAGACTTGTATCAGTCCCAGAGTCAGCGGAAATGCCTCGCGCCACGGATTTCGTTTCTGGGCTGCTGAAGGATGTTCTAGCCTTGGATGAAAAGCCCCTGATTGATCGTGCCCACCGGTCGCTGCGCCCAAAGCCCCGGGATGGGGAGAGGCCCCGTGACATAATTCTTTGAGTGCACTTTTTCCATGAGAAGATGGAGATTCTCCGACGAGCCCGCAATACCACTCTGAGCTTTCAAGGACAGAGCTTCTCCATCTACCAGGACTACTCCCCCACTGTTTCCAGGCAGCGCGCAGCTTTCGGACAGGCCAAACGACTACTTCGGGACCATCCAGGTGTGAAGTACGGACTGCGATTCCCGGCCCGTTTATGGCTATCTCATGATGGTAAAGACTACACATTTGAATCTCCGGATGAGGCTCTCTCTCACATTCAACGTCACATCAAGAAGTCTTGAACTTGCTCATAGTTCAGCAACTGTTGCTAGTGAACTGTGGATAGTAAGTAACCCACCTGTGGTACAACTATGTTTAGCTACAACATGCTAATTTTGTATAGTTGGGGGGTTGGCGTACCCATTCAGGCTTATTTGATGTGATCTAATGTTTTGATCATCTAGTGTGCTTGCCTTACAAGCATTCAGTCATTTTAATCTCATTGTATTGCGGTTTTACTATACTCCTGTGTTTTCTAGGCTGTCTTGCTCACCTATTCAGTTTGTTTACATAGTGTCTCAGTGACTCAAAATATTCTTGGTTATTTGCTTACTGCATCTGTTTGCATTGACCCAGTAAACAGTAAATGCTTCCCGAGGCGACACGTTTTTTTGGGGTCTTCACTTAAATTTTAAGGCTCAGAGCGTCATTTATGCCCAGCAAGCGTTAAACGTTGCGCACACGTAGTTTTTTGGTCTTGGTTGTAAGCTGTCTCAGCATTCAACTAGACAACTATTATAATAATAATTATTATTATCATTTTTGATTGTCTTACTACGATTTCCTTACTTCAAATTAGGTTTTCGGCTGAGAGCCGTTACACATTCTATTTATTTTCTTTATTTTCTCTCTCAAATGCCTGTTATAAGACTGGGAATATAATTATATACATCTACAAGTGGTGCTTTTGTAATTTCGTCTGCACAAGGGATTCACCTTAATTTATTTTATTTAAAAAATGATTATCTCTTTTTGCTGTTTGATCCACTAACAAAACACGACTTTAAAGAGCGGGACTGTGGGTTTAGGTTTAAGACCGCACTCTCACAGACATACTGTGCGAAGAGAACATGCTCTATTTAGGCTTGTACCTCGTTTGGGGAGGTACTGTCTGGGATGGGGGGAGGGGGTGGGGGGAGGGGTTTAATTGTTCAGTTCTAATGTTGTCATTCTGTCTTTTTTTTTTTTTTTTTCGGTACTTTTTCTCAACATCTACCACCGTACATTATTACTCTGAGACAAGTTATTCTGGGGTTTCTGGGCGCTCATTGCTTTTCCATTCTATGCTCTAATGACGGGGTTGTATAACGGGAATGCCCAGAGGGGCCGAAACAATGCGATCAAATACATTTCGTGGAACACCAAAGGGGTTAATAACCCAGTGAAACGTAAGAGGGTGTTGACACACTTAAAGGGTTTGAATGCAAATGTTGCATTTCTACAAGAGACTCACTTGAGGACTGGTGAGCACTTTAGGATGCGTAGGGACTGGGTTGGTCAAGTGTTCCACTCTAACTTTCATAGTAAATCAAGAGGGGCTGCCATTTTGGTTGATAAAGTCACTCCCTTTGTAGCTTCTGAGGTTATCGCTGATCCTAAGGGACGATACGTCATAGTAACCGGTAAACTGTTTTCTACCCCTCTTGTTTTGGCTAGTGTTTATGCTCCCAATTGGGATGACACAAGTTTCATTTCTTCCTTTTTGTCTGCTATACCCAATTTAGATTCTCATTTACTGATTTTAGGGGGGGATTTCAACTGCAAAATGTCCCCAGTTCTTGACAAGTCCTCACGAACAACTACAGGCCCATCTAAATGTGCCCTACTTATTCAAGCCTTTCTTCAGAAATATGCCATGTTTGAGGCCTGGCGTTTCCTACATCCTACAGATAGACAGTATTCCTTTTATTCTCAGGTTCATCAAACATACTCCCGGATTGATTACTTCTTTTTGGACAAAAAACTTTTGCCTAACCTTCGGCAGTGTACTTACAAGAGTATTGTTATTTCGGACCATTCACCATTAGTGCTTGAACTAGAGTTTCCCCAGCGACCTCCTATGTGTTATCAATGGCGTCTTAACCCCATTTTACTCTCAGATAAGGAGTTTGTCAATTTCATTTCTTCTGAAATCACCTTATTCCTAGAAACTAATTCAACACCAGGTATGTCCTGCTCTACCATATGGGAGTCTCTCAAAGCATACCTACGTGGCCAAATTATTTCTTATACAGCCAACCAAAACAGAGTTCGCTCTCAGCGACTTCGGGACCTGAGCGAATCCATAGCCACATTGGATGAGAAGTATGCCACGGTTCCTTCCTCTGATCTGCATAAAGAGCGCCAACTACTCCAATCTGAATTTGATGAGCTTTCTACCAGGCAAGCTGAACAGCTACTCTTGCGAGCTCGGTACAGAGTGTATGAACAAGGCGACAAGGCCAGTAAACTCCTTGCACATCAGATCCGTAAATCTGAGGCCTCACGTTTAATCCCACAAATAAGGACCCCGTCTGGTGCCACCACAGTTATACATAAAGAGATCAATTATCAATTCAAACAATTTTATTCTGCGCTATACACCTCTGAATCCCCTCAAGACCCTTTGCTGATTGATTCCTTCTTTAATGGCCTGAATATGCCTTCAATTGATACAGACACCCATGACTATCTAGAAGAAGAATTTACACCTGAGGAGATTGCAACAGCAGTGTCCGCAATGAAAAGAGGTAAATCACCGGGTCCGGATGGTTTTCCAACCGAATTTTACAGGACGTTTTCTGGTCTGCTTTGCCCATTCTTGTCTCGACTATTTGCAGAGTGCCTTAATACCTCAAAGCTACCGCCTAGTCTTTATCAAGCTTCAATTTCATTACTATTAAAGAAAAACAAAGACCCTCTGGAATGTGGATCCTTTCGCCCAATCTCGCTTTTAAACTGTGATTACAAAATCCTAGCCAAGCTTTTAGCCATCCGTATGGAAGGCTCGCTGCATCAAGTAATACACTCTGACCAGACTGGCTTTGTGAGAAATAGGCATTTGTTTTTCAATATTAGGCGCCTTATGAATATACTGTACTCCCCTGCGTCGGAGGACCCAGAGGTGGTGGTCTCACTTGATGCAGAAAAAGCGTTTGACCGCGTTGAGTGGGATTACCTAACAGCCACCCTTTATAGATTTGGCTTTGGCCCCAAATTCATTGCGTGGATAAAGATTCTTTATTTTTCCCCCATGGCTTCGGTACGGACTAACAACTTGTCCTCTGACTATTTTCCCTTGCACCGCGGATCCAGACAGGGCTGTCCACTCTCCCCCTTGTTGTTTGCTTTGGCAATCGAACCTCTCGCCATTGCATTACGCTCTAATGATGCCATTCAAGGAATAATCCGGACGGGCTCAGAGCAGAAAGTCTCGCTATATGCGGATGACCTCCTTTTGTTTATCTCTAACCCTGATACCTCATTGCCACGCGCCTTATCTGTTCTTAAAAGGTTTGGATCAATCTCAGGGTACAAGCTGAATCTAGGCAAGAGTGAGCTTTTTCCTGTAAACAAGGCTGCTTTAAAGTGCTCTTTTACAAGCTTTCAGTTTAGGATTGTCCGGGATCAATTCACCTACTTGGGAGTTAAAGTGACAAGGAAATATTCAAATCTGTTTCAGGAAAACTTGGTTGCTCTAGCAGACAGTTTGAAACAATCTTTTGCTTTTTGGAATGCGCTACCTCTTTCTCTTATCGGAAGGATTAATGTCATTAAAATGAGTGTGTTGCCCAAATTTCTATATTTATTTCAATGTCTACCCATTTTTATTCCAAAATCTTTTTTTATTTCACTGGATCAAACATTCATGCATTTTATTTGGGATGGCAAGGTACCACGGATTGGTAGAAAACATTTACAGAAGCCTAGGTCATTGGGGGGTTTAGCTCTACCAAATTTTCAGACATACTATTGGGCTGCAAATTTCAGAGCCCTTCTGTACTGGCTGCAGACTGATCCTACTGGCCCTAGACCAATCTGGGTCCAGATGGAGTCTGAATCGTGTAAACCTGCTGCACTTTCTTCTGTGTTGTGCTCGTCTCTCCCAGTGTCCCTAGGCAAAAGGTGTGTCAACCCAATTGTAAAGCAGTCTCTTAAAATTTGGAATCAGTTCCGCTTAGCCTTTGGCCTCCGAGGCTTTTCTCTATCAGGCCCAATCAATCAGAACATTTTATTTCCTCCATCTTTGAATGATGGGGCTTTTGACATCTGGCACTCACTAGGCCTCTCCTCACTAGCCCAATTATTCTTTGATGATACATTTGCCTCTTTTGCTCAGCTACAGGAAAGGTTCAACCTCCCCCAATCCCACTTTTTCCGCTATCTCCAGACTAGGAACTTTGTCAGAGCTAACACACCTGAATTTCCCCATAGGCCTGTGAATACAGCTATAGAGAGCATCCTGGAGCTGAACAAGCTTCCTAGGGGCGCAATTTCAGATGTATATACAATCATTCATGACTTACAGAACCCTTCTTTGGTGCCTTTAAAGACTCGATGGGAAAAGGATTTGGGGGAGGAACTTGGGGAAGACACCTGGGAATCTGTGCTGCGCAGGGTGCATTCGTCCTCTTTTAGCACTAGACACAGCCTCATTCAATTCAAGGTGGTTCACCGTATCCACTGGTCTGGGGCCAGACTTGGAAGAATATTCTCTGATTTTGATCCTACCTGTGTCAGATGTAAAATTGAACCGGCCACACTGTTGCATATGTTCTGGGGCTGTCATAAACTGTCAGGTTTCTGGGAATTAATATTTAAATGTTTCTCTGATATATATAACACTGTTATAGATCCCTCTCCCCTTACAGCCCTTTTTGGAGTACTGCCCATAAGCACCCCCCTGTCAAGAATCCAGTCGGACACTGTTGCTTATACAACTCTTTTAGCTAGACGGCTAATACTACAGAACTGGAAGATGGCAGCTCCCCCATCTTATAAATATTGGGTGAGAGACGTGTTGTGCTCTCTGAAACTAGAAAAAATTAAATTCAATTCACGTGGGAACCCCAAACTGTTTAATGAGGCTTGGGCTCCATTCCGGTCTTACTTTAAACAGTCCATCCTCTGATAGCATTCCTATTAAAACCAAAATAAGTCTGTATTTGACCCCCCTGTGACTTAGGGGTTGGATGAGCGTTTCTCTGTGTTTTTTTTCTGGGGTGGGGGTGGGGGACATTAAGGTTGATGTGCTTATTGATTGTGACCTGCGGATGCCTTGTTCATCTCGCCCGGGCAGAGACTAAGGTGTGAGCTTGTTTTTCCCAGTTATTTTTATTTTTTTAATTCTGTTCACGCCTACATAAAATTATCAATATTCATTTTTTATTTTAAAGCATTGTAACTTTTTATTTTTGGTCCAGTGGATGATTGGTCTGTGGCCTTGACTGTCTGTGAGTGGTTGCATTTCTCCACCCCATCCCTTAACTGTTTACAGGAACAATGGTGAGGTGTTTGCTCTGTCCCTATACTATAGATTGCCCTTTAACCTTTTGTAGCCTTCTGCCTGGTGTGTTTAACTTGTCTAAAGTATGGTATCTTTAAAGTTATTTTTATTTTTTATTTTTTTATTTTTTTATATGTATTATTTGTATTTTTGTCTAGTTGAGTATATTATTTATATTGCTTTGTCTTGTCTGTGTGTGTGTAAAACTTAATAAACAGAGTTCTCAAAAAAAAATATATTTTGGGAAGCCTGGCTTCCCATGGCATCCATGAATACAGATGTGAGATTTTTTTCACTATAGAAGTACTGGTCCTCTTAAATTGTAATTCCAAGATGTACATCAAAATATTTAGGGTCATATGACGGTCTGCTCTGCCATTCCTCCCCTTCACACCAGGGCTGCCAAGAATATAGGGTTGCTATAAGAGGTAAATAGGAAAATAATGGACCTTGTCAAAAAACTTTCAAGCAGCTTCCCACTACCATGAGATGTAAATATTAAATGTATTACATGAATGGTGACCCAGCCCTTGCGAAAATACAGTACATTCAAATCATGTTTTTTTTCACCCTGCTCCATGTATTCAATGTATTCCATTTCAAATTTGGCTCCCATTGTGGCTTTTCTTCCGGGCCATTATGCCACATCTGGCAGTTCCTTTTCTCTATGTTCCTAGTTTAAAGTGAGTAAATATCTAACAATACAACCCTGACCGATTGTGCTGCATCACGAGTAGGAGAGAAAGGCCATTTCCATGGGCAGGCCATTTCCATGGGCAACGAGGCATGCTGGTTCGTGATCAATTCACAGAATAAATAGAATCACACAAATGACACCCCTAACCAGTTCTCAGTTGACGGACCATCCATCTTGTGTGGATGTATAGGTAATGACTGTACCTTAATACACATCCATATGGAGAGAGGCAGAGTCGCGAGCATCAGAAGGAGGGATAATCCGACTATGATCCACCCACATAAGCCAATGCCAGTATCCGGGCTCTCCAAGGCTGAAAGACAATACAAAAACATACCAACGGCATGAAATACAACTGCATACAGAAAATGTACATTCTCACATCCCAGCCAACCCAAGAGCAGCCCCTTCCACATCATGCATTTATGGAAACGTCTTTCTTCTAAATTGTTCAGCCGTATTCTTCTGTGATTTGCCAAGTCTATGTAGCTGAAATTGTGCATCAGATACCTAGGCTACAAACAATTAGGCTGAAAATTGTTTTAGAACTACTGGTAATACCCAGATATGCATGTCTCAAGTTAGCAACCAGCGAAAGCATCCAATCCAGATCACTGGGATATCACACTAACTTCTCCCTAGATTCACACTCTGAACCACCTACCACAACAATTAATCAATCAGATTGTTGTTAGATTCGGAGGAATATAAACAGTCTAGAAGAGATGAAGCTTATCCACTGAGAGACTGTTTAAATTAAATGTGGTTAATGCAAACAGCCCTAAAGCTTTACTTGTTGAATTAAACCTACCTAGTTAGCTATCTAACAAGCAGCTAATTCCACTGACATACTCCAAGGCACCTACCTGTATCAGAATCAGCAAGCAAACTACAGAGATACTGTATGCCATAATATACAAAAGACTCACAATAGTAACATTACAAGCCTTGGCATTAACATGAGGGGGGATACAGGGTTGGGTCAATTCTGAAATGAGTTGAGTGATTCCACGCCAACGGGAGCGGAAAATATTTTGGGTATCTCAGATTGTTCTGACAATTCTCACATAGGAGCTTCAATGGGAGGAAGGATATTTAACATGCTTTTTACATTTGTATCACAAACCATTTTTTTTGAAAATCATGCTGAAAGTGGCCATTTTAGAACCTTTTTAGACCTATTCGTATGTCTCCTGTAAGACCCTATGATCTGTGAATCGTACATGATACAGACAACAACTTGGTGTCATTATACTCCTTATAGTGTTCTCTCAAATATGGAGCATGTCTAGGTCTAAAAAGGGCCTAAAATGGCCACTTTCATCATGATTGTCTCAAAAATGTTTTTTTGATACAAATGTAAAAAGCATTTCAAACAGCCTTCCTTCCAATTAAGTTTCTATGTGAAAATTCCCAGAACAATCTGAGATACCAAAAATATTTTCCACTCCCGCTGGCATGGAATCGCCCACTTGCGAATTTCTCTTTAATTCCAATTAAATTCTTGAATTAAATTCAGAAATACCTAATTGACCCTAACCCTATACTATAGGGCTATACAACCTGGACTCAGGGGTAGACGTAAACATAGTAAATGTAATTCCGGGACATTTCAATTAGTATGATCAGTTACGTTTCGTATGGTATGTATTAATTTGTGGTATGATATCTTACGAATTACAATTCATATGATATATTACGAATTGCAATTTGTACAATATATGCCCACCCATCCACCCCGACCAACCACCCTACTTTCGTTTTTTGCCTTAAGTAACCTTCTGTCTTATGTAACCATACCAAATGTAACATATCATACTATAGGGCGTTCACGCATTGCTATAGAATGTAGTGAAATATGCGTAAATTCAAGAGGGTGCTACTAAATTAATGTATACACGTAGTTTTCTTTAGCCTATGTCATTGTGAATCACATACAATTCATCATTAAATTGTTCTCTACAATATTATAACCTTAATATGCTTGTTCCTAACAGTATTGACTAAATAAAAACGTTAGTTTGTTGTGACCGTTTGCTAATTCAGACCGTGCCCCTTGGTTGTATCTCTTTCATATTTCAGAGTTGAGAGGTGGTAACATTTGGACGTGTTTTCGCACTTTGGACCAATCAAAATCAACTTGATACCGTCGTCATTTTCATTAAATCGTCATTTTCATCTCCCGGTCCATGGCTTTCTATTCCTCTAACCCCCATCAATCAACATGTTGAGAGGGGTAATTTCTATGGCGATTTAAACGGAAATACACCATCAAAACTGGAACAGACCCTTTGTTGGCAATGACACAGGTCAAATGTTTTCTGTAAGTCTTCACAAGGTTTTCACACACTGTTGCTGGTATTTTGGCCCATTCCTTCATGCAGATCTCCTCTAGAGCAGTGATGTTTTGGGGATGTCGCTGGGCAACACGGACTTTCAACTCCCTCCAAAGATTTTCTATGGGGTTGAGATCTGGAGACTGGCTAGGCCACTCCAGGACCTTGAAATGCTTCTTACGAAGCCACTCCTTCGTTGCCCGGGCGGTGTGTTTGGGATCATTGTCATGCTGAAAGACCCAGCCACGTTTCATCTTCAATGCCCTTGCTGATGGAAGGAGGTTTTCACTCAAAATCTCACGATACATGGCCCCATTCATTATTTCCTTTACACGGATCAGTCGTCCTGGTCCCTTTGCAGAAAAACAGCCCCAAAGCATGATGTTTCCACCCCCATGCTTCACAGTAGGTATGGTGTTCTTTGGATGCAACTCAGCATTATTTGTCCTCCAAACACGACGAGTTGAGTTTTTACCAAAAAGTTCTATTTTGGTTTCATCTGACCATATGACATTCTCCCAATCCTCTTCTGGATCACCCAAATGCACTCTAGCAAACTTCAGACGGGCCTGGACATGTACTGGCTTAAGCAGGGGGACACGTCTGGCACTGCAGGATTTGAGTCCCTGGCGGCGTAGTGTGTTACTCATGGTAGGCTTTGTTACTTTGGTCCCAGCTCTCTGCAGGTCATTCACTAGGTCCCCCCGTGTGGTTCTGGGATTTTTGCTCACCGTTCTTGTGATTATTTTGACCCCACGGGGTGAGATCTTGCGTGGAGACCCAGATCGAGGGAGATTATCAGTGGTCTTGTATGTCTTCCATTTCCTAATAATTGCTCCCACAGTTGATTTCTTCAAACCAAGCTGCTTACCTATTGCAGATTCAGTCTTCCCAGCCTGGTGCAGGTCTACAATTTTGTTTCTGGTGTCCTTTGACAGCTCTTTGGTCTTGGCCATAGTGGAGTTTGGAGTGTGACTGTTTGAGGTTGTGGACAGGTGTCTTTTATACTGATAACAAGTTCAAACAGGTGCCATTAATACAGGTAACGAGTGGAGGACAGAGGAGCCTCTTAAAGAAGAAGTTACAGGTCTGTGAGAGCCAGAAATCTTGCTTTTATACTGATAACAAGTTCAAACAGGTGCCATTAATACAGGTAATGAGTGGAGGACAGAGGAGCCTCTTAAAGAAGAAGTTACAGGTCTGTGAGAGCCAGAAATCTTGCTTGTTTGTAGGTGACCAAATACTTATTTTCCACCATAATTTGCAAATAAATTCATTAAAAATCCTACAATGTGATTTTCTGGAGAAAAAAATTCTCAATTTGTCTGTAATAGTTGACGTGTACCTATGATGAAAATTACAGGCCTCTCTCATCTTTTTAAGTGGGAGAACATGCACAATTGGTGGCTGACTAAATACTTTTTTTCCCACTGTATATATACAGTACCAGTAAAAAGTTTGGACATACCTACTCATCCAAGGGTTTTTCTTTATTTTTACTATTTTCTACATAGTGAAGACATCAAATCTATGAAATACCACATACACGGTGTGGGTGAACAGATGATCTCCACATGTGTATTTCCAACCGTAACGCATGGAGGAGGAGGTATTATGGTGTGGAGGTGCTTCGCTGGTGACACTGTCTGTGATTTATTTAGAATTCAAGGCACACTTAACCAGCATGGCTACCACAGCATTCTGCAGCGATACGCCATCCCATCTTGTTTGGGCTTAGTGGGACTATCATTTGTTTTTCAACAGGACAATGACCCAACACACCTCTAGGCTGTGTAAGGGCTATTTTACCAAGAAGGAGAGTGATGGAGTGCTGCATCAGATGACCTGGCCTCCACAATCCCCCGACCTCAACCCAATTGAGATGGTTTGGGATGAGTCGGACGGCAGAGTGAAGGAAAAGCTGCCAACAAGTGCTCAGCATATGTGGGAACTCCTTCAAGACTGTTGGAAAAGCATTCCAGGTGAAGCTGGTTGAGAGAATGCCAAGAGTCTGCAAAGCTGTCATCAAGGCAAAGGGTGGCTATTTGAAGAATTTGTTTAACACTTTTTTGGTTACTACATGATTCCATGTGTTATTTCATAGTTTTGATGTCTTCACTATTATTCTACAATGTAGAAAATAGTAAAAGATTATGAAAAACCCTTGAATGAGTAGGTGTGTCCAAACTTTTGACTGGTACTGTATATGCTCAGTTTTGTTTTGTATTCCGTGGATTTCATTTAGAAAAACCCCATGCTATCATGATAACGTACAAACCTGCAGCCACTAGCTAGCTTGTCAGTTGACATTCGAAGTTAGCACCATTCTGCCCCCGGAGGAGTGATCGAGTTCGTTCTAGTGAGCAGCGACCACTTCCATAATGACATTCTATTCACTCTAATCATAGTAAATTCTCAGAGTAAACCGCCTGTAACTTTTTAACCATATATGGTAGAGACGGTTTTTTTTTAATGCAATTCTCTATTGAATTAACATATTTTCATAAACATTGAATGAAATAATAATTTTATGGGTGAACACCCTACATACGATTTCAGTGTTGCGGATTTACGTTTCCTATGTTAAGTCTAGTCTATGAGACCAGGCTGGGCTATGATACTAACTATAACACTCAATTATTAATTTTATCTGGCAAATCCACGTTGGGCAAATAGCCTAGCTATGCTACTGCCCAACACTGCAGGCAAACTGTATTGAATGCAAAAACGTAATGTGGCATCCGATACATTGTCGTAAAAACGCGTGCGTCGCACAACACAACGGTGTTTTGTAGGGTGGGTCTCTGTCTCACCTCTTTCTTTGGTCATGTGTTGTCTTGACCAACTAAAGATGACCAAATGTAGATATTTTGTCTATGGAAATAACCATATCAGCAGGTTTAAGTAAATAAACTGGATTAGGCCTACCTGCTTGACGTTCCCGTCTTTTACTCTCTCTAATTGAAATGGTTTCTTTGCGGTCTTCCTCCATTTTAAAATACAGTTCAGTCACTGATCTCAGTACTGTCGCTTCAGTTTAGTATGTGTATAAAAATGAGCGTGTTTGTGTCACAAGATAAGACGTCATCGGCGGGAGGTACTGACATATTGTTATTCATTTTGATGTACTTTGTCACCCCCTACTGGGTTTAATGGGTCAAGCACACAATAAAATAATAATCCATGATGAAATGTGCCTTTATCCCAACAAATGATTTAGCCGGTAATTTGGCCTGCTGAAAAGGAAAATGACACAGCTACAATATTCAGCAACTCTTGGAGGACAGTTGATCAAAGTTTTTTTTTAAAGCGCTTCGGCCCTCATTTGGGTTTTACACACAGAGAAATGAGGAGGGTTTTATATATCAAGTTTCAAGTTTTAATGTCACTTGCGCAAGTACAGTGAAATGCCTTCCTTGCAAGCGTTTAACCCAACAATGCAGTAATCAACATCAATAAAGTACTAAAAAGAACATAAGGTAGAACAAAAACACACAATAAATAAAATAAGAAATAAGAAAAATATGAGAAGTAAGTAAGCTATATACAGGGTCAGTTCCAATACCATATTTAAAATGGAGTGATAGAGGTAAATATGTATAGGGGTAAGGTGACCAGGCTTTGGGATATATGACAAACAGAGTAGTACCAGAGTATATGATGACTGTATGTGAGTGTGTGCTTGTGTGTAGAGTCAGTATAAATGTGTATATGCATGTTATGTGTGTGTGTGTGTGATAGTCAGTGTAGCCATTTTGTTATCTATTTAGCAGTCTTATGGCTTGGGGATATAAGCTGTTCAGGAGCTTATTGGTGTCAGGCTTGATGCACCGGTACTGCTTGCCATGCGGAAGCAGAAAGAACATTCTATGGCTTGGGTGGATGGATTCTTTAACGATTTTCCAGGCCTTCCTTTCACACCACCTGATATAAAGGTCCTGGATGGCAGGGAGCTCGGCTCCAGTAACATACTGGGCTGTCCGCACCACAATCTGTAGCGCCATGCGATCGAGAGTGGTGCTGTTGCCATAACAAGCAGTGACTGCAGCCAGTCAAGATGCTCTCAATGGTGCAGCTGTAGAACGTTTTGAGGATTTGAGGGCCCGTGCCAAATCTTTTCAACGTCCTGAGGGGGAAGAGGCGCTGTCACGCTGTGCACGTGTGTGGACCATTTTAAGGCCTTAGTGGACCATTTTAAGGCCTTCCTTAGCCACTGAGGAACTTGAAGCTCTCAACCCGCTTCACTGCAGCCCCGTCGATGTGGATGGGGGCATGCCTGCCCAGCAGTTTCCTGTAGTCCACAATCAGCTCCTTGGTCTTACTGATGTTGAGGGAGAGGTTGTCACTAATCTCCCTGTAGGCTGTCTCATCGTTGTCACGATCGTCGGGAAGAGAGGAGGACCAAGGCGCAGCGTTGCAGACGAACATACTCTTTATTTATGATACACGATCAAAAACAACAAAACGATAACGTGACAGTCAATGGTCAAACACGAACAAGATCCCACAACCACTGTGGGCAAACAGCCTGTTTAAATGTGGTTCCCAATCAGAGACAACCAGCCACAGCTGACACTCGTTGCCTCTGATTGAGAACCACACTGGCCAACATAGAAATGAAATACATAGATCTACACACCCTGGCTCAACATAACAGTGTCCCCAGAGCCAGGGCGTGACAGTACCCCCCCCTAAAGGCGCGGACTCCGACCGCGCCAACTAAATACCACAGGGGAGGGACCGGGTGGGCACTCCGCCTTGGCGGCGGATCCGGCTCCGGGCCTGATCCCCACTCCCTCTCCAACCCCCCAAAGTACCCCTGGTCCGGTCTGGCCCCGCTGGCCGGAGCTGGACAGTACACTGATGGAGCGGATTGCTCTAGCTCCGGCGTAACACATCTGACCGGTGCCGGACCAGGCACCAGTTGAACAGGCACGGGCCGTGCCGGACTGACGACGCCCACCACTGGCTTGGTGTGGAGAACAGGCACGGGCCGTGCTGGACTGACGACGCACACCACTGGCTTGGTGTGAGGAGCAGGAGCGGGCCGAACCGGGCTGGCGACGCGCACCATTGGCTTGGTGCGGGAAGCAGGAGCGGGCCGGACCGGGCTGACGATGCGCACCCCTGGCTTGGTGCGTGGAGCAGGAACGGACCGGACCGGGCTGACGATGCGCACCCTGGCTTAGTGCGTGGAGCAGCAACGGGCCGGACCGGGCTGACGATACGCACCCCTGGCTTGGTGCGTGGAGCAGGAACGGGCTGGACCGGGCTGACGACTCGCAC
Organism: Coregonus lavaretus; assembly: GCF_964263955.1. Lineage (NCBI taxonomy): Eukaryota > Metazoa > Chordata > Actinopteri > Salmoniformes > Salmonidae > Coregonus > Coregonus lavaretus. The sequence goes on from NC_139991.1 coordinate 47,942,091, forward strand.
CCCTGGCTTGGTGCGAGTGGCAGGAACAGGCCGAACCGGGCTGGCGACGCGCACCATAGGCTTGGTGCGGGGAGCAGGAACAGGCCGGACCGGGCTGACGATACGCACCCCTGGCTTGGTGCGTGGAGCAGGAACAGGCTGGACCGGGCTGGACACTCGCACCATTGGCCTGGTGCGGGGAGCAGGAACAGGCCGGACCGTACTGGGGACACACACCACTGGCCCTACGCAGGGATCTGGAATGGGCCGGACCGGACTGGTAACACACCCCAGTACCTCTCGCCGTGCCTCTACACCTTCCATCCCCTCTTCGACCAGTGGCCCCCGTAACCTGGCGGCCTCCTCTGCCAACCCGCTGGGCCGCTCTGTCGCGGTCTCCTGCTGGCCCGTCGTCCACGGCGTTAGCCCCCCCCTAAAAAATTTCTGGCCGTCTCTCCTACCCGTGGACCAGGTCTCCATGTCCCTCGCCAGACTTTCGCCCTTCTGCTTCCAAGTCCGGCCCTTCTCTTCCTCACCCGGCTTGACCCAGTCGAGGAGGCGAAGGAGATCTGCTAGAGATCTCCCTGGCGATGGCTCCTGGACACGCTGCTTGGTCCAGTCTTGGTGGGATCTTCTGTCACGATCGTCGGGAAGAGAGGAGGACCAAGGCGCAGCGTTGCAGATGAACATACTCTTTATTTATGATACACGATCAAAAACAACAAAACGATAACGTGACAGTCAATGGTCAAACACAAACCAACACGAACAAGATCCCACAACCACTGTGGGCAAACAGCCTGTTTAAATGTGGTTCCCAATCAGAGACAACCAGCCACAGCTGACACTCGTTGCTTCTGATTGAGAACCACACTGGCCAACATAGAAATGAAATACATAGATCTACACACCCTGGCTCAACATAACAGTGTCCCCCGAGCCAGGGCGTGACAATCGTCGCCTGTGATCAGGCCTACCAATGTCGTGTCATCAGCAGACTTGATGGTGTTGGAGTTGTGCGTGGCCACGCAGTCGTGGGTGAACAGGGAGTACAGGAGAGGACTAAGCACACAACCCTGTGGGGTCCCCGTGTTGAGGGTCAGTGTGGCGGAGGTGATGTTGCCTACCCTCACCACCTGGGGTCGGTCTATCAGGAAGTCCAGGATCCAGTTGCAGAGGGAGGTGTTCAGTCCCAGGGTCCTAAGATTGGTGACGAGCTTGGAGGGGACAATGGTGTTGAACGCTAAGCTGTAGTCAATGAACAGCATTCTCACATAGGTAATCCTCTTATCTAGGTGGGTGAGGGCAGTGTGGAGTGCAATTGAGATTGCGTTGTCTATGGATCTGTTGGGGCGGTATGCACATTGGAGTGGGTCTAGGGTGTCTGGGATGATGGAGTTGATGTGTGCCATAACAAGCCTTTCAAAGCACTTCATTATTACAGATGTGAGCGCTACATGGTGGTAGTCATTGTGGCATGAAGCCTTAGAGTTCTTGGGAACAGGAATGATGGTGGTCATCTTAAAACATGTGGGGATTATAGACTGGGACAAGGAGAGGTTGAAAATGACCATGAATATGCCTGCCAGCTGTTCTGTGCATGCTCTGAGAACGCACCCAGGAATACCGTCTGGCCCCCCAGCCTTACAAGTGTTGACCTGATTAAAGACCTTACTCATGTCAGCCTCGGAGAGAAAGATCACCCAGTCCTCTGGGTCGGTGGGGGCCCTCACGCACGGCACGGTGTTGTTATTGTCGAAGCGTGCATAAAATGCATTGAGTTCGTCTGGTAAAATGCATTGAGTTCGAGAGGCATGGAAGAGTGGCATCGTTGGGCAGATCACAGCTGGGTCTTCCATTGTAATCCATAATGGACTGTAGCCCCTGCCACATGAGGCGGGCAGCGGAACCTGTGTAATATGATTCCACCTTATTCTTATATTGTCCTTTTCCTTGTTGGATGATTCTGCAGAGGTCATAACGTGACTTCTTGTACTTGTTCCTGTCCTCAACCGTAGCCTCAAGGTTGTCTGCAATAGCCTTGTAGCCCTGTCCTTTAGTTTAGCGGCAACCTCTGTGTTAATCCAGGGCTTTTGATTGGGGAAGCAGCAAGCCTTCACTGTGGGGACAACATCGCCGATGCATTTCCTAATGAAGCCGGTAACGGAGGTGTTTAGCTCGTCAATGTTATGGGCGGAGTCTCAGAACACATTCCAATCAGCGCTAGCATAGCAGTCCTGTTGCATAATCTCTGATTCTGATGACCATTTCTCAACGGAGTGAGTCACGGGTACTTCCTGTTTGAACTTCTGCTTGTAAACAGGAAGCACGAGTACGGAGTCATGATCTGATTTACTGAATGGGGGACGAGGGAGGCCCTTGTATGCTTGTTTGAGGGTAGAGTAACGGTGGTCTAGGACTTTATTGGCCCTAGTGGCGAAGGAGAAGTGTTGATGGAAGTTGTGCGTCACGTTTTAATTAAATTCGCCAGCAACAAGGAAAGAAGCCTCAGGGTGCAGGTTTTCCTGCTTGTTCATAGCCTCGTATAGTTCATTAAGTGCCAGCTTGTTATTTTTCTTGCCCTTATGTGGAATGTATACAACAGTCACGATAACAGCTGAAAAATCCCTCGGGAGGTAGAACGGTTGGCATTTGACCATCAGGTATTCTAAGGCGGGTGAACAATGGGTCGAGACTTCCACTGCAGTCGAGTAGGCACACCATTTGTTGTTGATGAAGAAGCTAACCCCCTCTCGATGTCCCTGACTCCACTGTCCTGTCCGCTCGGTGAATGGAGAATCCATTGAGTTGGATAGCAATGGGTGTTATCTTGTCCGAAAGCCATGTTTCAGGAAAGCAGAGAATATTGCAGAGAATATTGGAAGTGCTTTATGTGAAGCACTCGCTTATTTCACACAGGTAGGCCAACGAGCAAAAAATTGTCTGGTCAATGATATGCCTATTGACAAATGAATAGCCCACTGGCTTGCAGAGGTAGGTGAACTACCCAGTTCACCTAGCCCAGTCTACAGCACACTATAGCTGTGTGTTCAAAGTGACCCGGGCCCACTGCCAACCATTCCTCTACTGGGCCTGTCTTTTCCAAGCAAAAAAAAGCCCTGCAATTCCTGGAGGTGCGATTATCCTGGGAAAGCAAGGGGATGGAAGCTGCCTGCGCGTGTTGGAGTGGCCGGGAAAACTCCATGCCGGCTAATCCTCTTTTAATTAGGGTAAGGAGAGGGGATCTGGGACCCCTCCTGGATTAGTCACAGCACATTGACAAAGCACCAAGCTGGGACCAGCGCACTGGACTGGCTGGCAGTAGCCAGTTAGGGCCCGCCAACGCCCACTCAGGCGTGAAAAAATGCTTTTCCCTCTCCCAGTGGCTACCTGGGATTTGACCTTTTCCTCTAATGCTAAAGGTTCTTTGGTCTCTGGTGGGCCTGGTGGATAAGTTACAGAATATGATTCACTCGTTTTTCCATTATCTCTCTCCCCCCTTTCTCTCTCTTGGTCTATCCCTCCCTCTCCCTACTATCATCCCCCTTTCTATTCCCATGTCACTCTCTCACTCTATTTTCTCGCTCCTATTTCCCAATTCCCCCTCTATTCGTCATCCCCTCATCCCTTTCTCTTTTCCCTGACCTTCTTTGTTTCTACTGTACAGTACTAATGGAGGTGAGAACCCCTTCATGAGAGTAAGGGGTTGAGGACAAAAGGATGCTTGAACCAATCACATGTCCACACAAAAAAAGGCACTTATGGTTCTCTAAATATCGTCATGGCTGTATTGCAACCTATGGACAGCCTTGTGCAAATACTAGAACATTAGTGGTAAATAAAAAAATTGATATTCTCAGACTAATTTGTTTAACATTTTGTAGTTTTTTATGTGAATCTGTTGCAGCAACATCAAGGCCAGTGATATGTGTCACTGCTGGTGGATGATTTAGTTGTGTGGTCTGTACTGGTGAACGGTTCTGAACACTAGAGAGCAGTGTTGCTCTCCAAACAAGATCATGTCAGCTTGGTGCATGCCATGTAGAACAACTGGGACAAGGGACAGAGCAGAGTGAGGAAAGAGTGGGCCTGCAAGCTGGGACACACATTTAACAGCTCTAGTAATCAATTAGCACTTTTTGTAGGAGATATGCCTGCAAAAAATATCAGTGGAAACATTTAAACTTTTAATGGGGTACAATTTTTCTATATCATTTAGGGTTTGAAACGTATGTTCCACATAGGAATAAAGAAGACTAAGTAAGTAAAGCAGGTCATAGAATAGGTGTTCAAACAGTTCACATTTGTATTCACTTTAGTCTGAAGATCACACTGGTCTCCATGTATTAAATACACATAGAACAATAGAATAGGTGTCCACACAGTCGATGTTTGTATTCACTGTAGTCTCAAGATCAGACAACATTTCATGTATTAAATTCACATTCTGTATACTACATTTACATTTACATTTAAGTCATTTAGCAGACGCTCTTATCCAGAGCGACTTACAAATTGGTGCATTCACCCTATAGCCAGTGGGTTAACCACTTTACAATAAATGAGAACAGTTTCCTCCTATTACAGTGATACATTCTTACTACTGTCTTAGTAAATATAGAAATCAGCTGGATGAAAAAACCATGCTCACTGTGCTAACATAATCACTTGTACATAACACGTTCAGCGATCAGTTCACCCTATCATACAGTCACTGCTTGATAACCCAAGAACCTTTGCATTTCATGGACTATTTTGTGATTTTCCTGCAATACCAGTATGTGTAGTGCTGTTCCTGAGCATTATGATAATATAGTAGCCCACGTAACCTCTGATTTCCATTGTTCCTGTTGGTATCCAGGTAGTGTGCTGCTGCCTTGACAAGCGAGGCGCCTGCCTGCCTGCCTGCCTGCCTGCCTGCCTGCCTGCCTGCCTGCCTGCCTGCCTGCCTGCCTGCCTGCCTGCCTGCCTGCCTGCCTGCCTGCCTGCCTGTGTTTGGCATTCTGCTCCACTTCTCCCAGCGAAATTAGTTCTCTCTCTTAACTTACAGAGGATGTAGCGCCCACACAGCTGTTCTCCCCTGAGCTGGCGTACATAAAACATAAAAGCCGGGCCTATATGAAAAATGCACAGAGCGCTGAAATATAATGTGCTTGATACCCTGCTGCTGTGGAGAGAGGCAGAGATAAAGAGAGAGGCCTGCCCTGGATAGATTCTCTTTCTCCTCAATTCGTTTGACTGCAGAGCTTGGATGGCTGCCTCCGCAAACATTTACTCAACGTACTCCAGCCGCGTATCACATTACAAAGATTGATTGCTCGCTTGCCTCTCACCCACTGCTGTTTCATTGGCCAATATGAAATCAAATGGGATTCTTGAAACAAGGCAATTTGAAGGGTAGAATAATGCAGAGAACAAGTGGCTGCCTCTGCCAAGCGAGAAAATACAGACTTAGTAGGCCTGTGTGTGTTTCCAGGAAATGTATACCATTGTTCTTCTTGTGTATTGAAGATTCATTGAATACTGGGTCCAGTGATAACAGATCAAGATGAAAATGACAGTAACTGTGCATAAAGGGGAACAGACGACTATTTGTACTTAGATGGTAATTATGTTGAGAGATCAAATTGATGTAGAGGCATCTACATCAAATATAATTAAAATATGACTTAAAATGTCATGTGAAATGGTATCTGAAAATGTTTATTAAGGTATAGATTTGTGCGTCATCTATATTCAGGTCTACTGTCAATTAAAAGAGCCACCAAAGCACAGCAGCTGAAATTGGCGCTGCAGGATGCAACTACTACAGGTATTTAAGGTATCTATAATTTCATGGGTCTTGGGGCACTGCAGAAGGAAAAACGATCTAAAAAACAAATGTTCCAGAGACAGAGGGAGCAGGAAAACTCATACCAAACAATAGAAAGTGCCTCCGGTCCCAAGATGCAGCGCTCAGAGCAGATCGAAACAGACATTACTCTCAGTTCAAGGTGACCCACAGCTTTTACCCCAGTCTTTTCCGGCCAACTACACCAGCCAACGCCGAATCAATCTGCAGCATCTAATTTCATGTAGTAAAAGAAGACCCACTCCCCCATGTTTTAATCAATAGTGGCGTTAAAGTAGGTAAAAATGAGCATACCGAGCCCTGGTGGAGAGCCGGGCTGAGCAGAGCACAGGGCTCTGGGCAGCTGCCGTGTGTCAGAGCAGCTCGAATGGAAGTAAGAGGACAGATCAGGTGCTTTGACCCTGGGGATGGAGGGTCAACACACATGATGCTGTGTTTCTCCTCAGCTAACCCACTCTCAAAATAACCAAACCACTCTCTGGGACCCCAGGCAACTGCAGATTAGCCCCCCTCTGCCGCATCGTGTCCTCCCTCACCAACATATCCCCTCTCCTCTCTCGCTCTCGCTCTCCTTCTCTATTCTCTCTCTCTCTCTCACTTGCTCCCTCACATCGTTAGCATTTAGATAGACGAGAGCAGAGAGGCTTGGGTAATAGGCTTTACCTCCATCCCTCCATCCCTCCTTACCGTCTTGCTCAAATCAGCTGAAGTGAGAGGGATTAAATCAAAAGAACAACAGTGATGATGAGAGAGAGCGAGGGAGAGAAAGAGAGAATCAGAGGGGAAGGAGGAGAGGAAGGGGAGCATCATGCTCGATCGGCTGTGAGCTCATTAACCGAAGCCTTGACAGAATTTATGTTAGAGGTGATTGGAGATTATCACATTTAGGGAATACTTCATTCCCTTCTCTCCTACCCCTCCCCTCTCTCTCCATCTTCCCTCTCGATTCCATCCAGGTCAGCTGTCCCCTGCTCAATTCTCCAAGCCCTAGGGGGCCTCACAGATACCACCAACACTAGCTGTCTGCTTGATCTCCTAATTCTGCTTCATTTAAACTTCATCAACTGTTCCACTGGACCGGAAGAGGAGAAGAATTGAAACAGCTTGGGTGGAAACAGCTTTTCTTCCTCTCCCCCCTTTTGTTGTAAGATCTCTGATATGACATCCCGTAGCTACCCCCTCTTCTCTCTCCTCCCAACACACACTCTGCACATATATGCGTATACCCCCCCCCCAGAACCTGACCGACCCCAGAGATACACAAAAAAAATACACTAATCCTACACCCCCGTACCCCCTGCCCCCGTCCTCACACAGGGAAATTTAGCATGCCCCTTCGGCTGATGCAGAAAATGAGATTACTGTATTTAAATGACTATGGTAATAGAAAGCGTGCTGTCGGGCCCCTGTAGGATAGGGGCTTTATACTGCGCTCATTGTTAGCAGTTTTGCTAAGCGCCATCGTCCTGCTCCTAGTTGCAATAGGGATGTAATCTGAAATATATATTTTTCTTTTTCGTTCTCCTCTGTTCCCTCATTTCCCTCTGCCCCCCCCCCCCCCCCCCCCCCCCCACACACTATGTTCCGCTCCCCTCAATATCAGTTCCTCAAAGGACTCAAGTGTGTGTGTGTCACCCTCTCCAGTCCAGACCAAGGTGAATGTTGTTCATTCAAAGCCTCACTGCTCTGATTGGACACGCTCGGTCTGTCCGTAATCCATTTTATGTTTGCAGTGAAATGAACACCCAAGGGACTCCCAGCTCCATTTTGACAACAGAGGCCAGGTGTCCAGTAAGCCAGTAGTCAGGTGTTTGGTCATACCTGTGTGACTCTTCAACTGCCCTCCCAATAGCAAAGTTTCATTCCATTGTTTTGTCTCCCCAAGAAGTGGTGGTGAAGGTAGAAGTAAAGCTAGAACGAGATTGCCAAGAGATTAGGAGAGAGAACACTTCTCTATAAAACATAATTACCATTTTGACAGGGCTCTTTTGGGGTGCTATGTGTCTGAGTCAAGCAGTCACCCCCTACCCCCCTCCCCCCCCTCCTCCCACCGCCCCAATGTGCTCCCTCATGTCAATGATCTGATGACCAATACAGAAATGGCTCACTTCCAAAACAAACAAATACTGGACCCATAAGAGCACTGTCACCCTTGTCTCTCCATCAGTCCTTTTTCTTTCTCCGTCACTGTGTGTCTCTCTCCCTCACTGTCTGTCTCCCTCACTGTCTGTCTGTCTCCCTCACTGCTCGCTGTTTGTCTGTCGATCTGTCTGTCTGTCTGTCTATCTTGGACAGCTAATCCATCACACCTCAAAAGTTGGTTGTTGATGTAAGTCCTGATAGAGTAAGGGATAAAGGAGAGAGGGATCGGTGGAGAATTGAAGATAAAAAAACAAGATAAGTAAAAAGGCCTACAGCTGCAGAGATGTAGGAAGTAGGATCTAGGGAGAGTGAAAGAGAGTGAGATAAGCAAGAGAGATGTGTGTATGTTGTGCTGTATGGGATGTATTCAGTGGAGACTGTATGATAGCAGGACACCGGCTGTGAGCACAATGCTGCCGTTGGTTTTTCCTCTGCCTCTCAAAGTATTTCATCATAGGTGAGGTTTTCTACCCCCCCCCCCCCCCCAGAGCCCCCATTCCCTCTAGCTGTCCCCGTCCCTGTCCCCCATCCCTGTCCCCCATCCCTGGTTCCTCTCTGCCTCCAAGGCCCCCCGCTGCATGGCTGATCTATTGGTTTTCACCAGCGGAGGGAGCGATAAATCATGGGAAATGGGGGCCGCCGATGATTGGGCTGCGGGGCGCAGAGAGAGTTAGAGAGCGGGTGGAGAGATAGATCGGAGAGGAGCAGGAAGAAGGGAGGAAAGGAGGAGGGGAGGAGAGGAGGAGGGTAAAGCGTGGGCTCTGGCACGATGCAGTGCAGCGCCATGCGTGCATCAGACAGGTTACTGATGGTGTTGGTTTCTCAGAGGAAGAGCTGTACCTGTGCAGGGGGTAGAGTGAGAGTCCCCTGGGTGTTATATAAAGGAGCTATGGGTCTGTTATGGATCTGTTATGGGTCTGTTATATGTCTGTGGGGGGACACAGAGAGCCTCCAGGACACATAAACTGGGGGAGGTGACAAGAATTACCTTCGCGCTGAAAAATATGGGCACAACATTGCTTATTCTGGCCAAGCCATTATAACAGCACTACTCTAGAGAGCAGAGAGAGAGCGAGAGAAAATGAGGGTGGAGGGGGGAAATAGCCCCTGGGGTAAAAAAAATCAGGTAAATAGCGTTGAATACATTAAACACAATTAAAACTTCATTTGTATAAATCTGTGGATTTTAGCCTCATTTAAGCCCTGGGCCCGTATAAACAAAGAGTCTCAGAGTAGGAGTGCTGATCTAGGATCTTTCCATATAATCGTATTCATTATGATCTAAAAGGCATAACTGATCCTAGATCAGCACTTTGTGGATACGGGCCCAGGATGGCTTGCTATAGAGAGTGGAATTAAGAGAAGCGTTTAACGAAGCTGCTTAGTAAACATTTACAGCTTACATCTAGAAGCTTTTTGTTCTGAAACATTTTCAAAATGGGTACTAGTTTAGCATCTTTAGGCCAACTCGAGACAGTCAGACTGGCTATGCGTTATTAATGACTTAAGAATTTGATTATGGTATAAGGGTGAATATTGATGAAGAAACTCCAGCAAGATAGGCTACACTGTAGCCTCTGTCTGTCATCACATTGTCAGAGTGAGAACGCCAGTCACCCTGTCACTTCTGCAGCTGTTTGTGATAAGCACCGCCACACGTGTGCCGTGTGTCTCTGTCTGAGCCTCAGCCTGAGAAGTCACAACACAAACTCAACGGTGCCTGCCAGGGATAATGAACCACAGTAAGTGTGACAGGGAAGCCTGAACAAGCTCTGTTGTATTGTACAGGCTTTTACAGTACAGCGTTTCCTGTTGCATTCCCATTTAATGGACGTTCTCAGTTTCAGTGTGTTTCATCAGCGTTGGCGAGGTGGCAGTTGGGAGGGATCCTGCCTTTGGAGGAGCGGAGAGGGCTTTTGTTTGCTTTAGTTTACACACTGCCACTCGTTGTGTGTGGCGTGTTCGGCAGCCAGCTCTATGCCATCAGCACTGCCGTCATCGAGGCTGACAGCTCGCTGCCATGTTGTGAGGAAGGAGGAAGAATTACAAAAAAGAACAGAACAACAGACAAAACAGCCTTACACCTGGGCCATGTGGGCCATTTAGTAAAACTAAATGTAGGCCAAAGTGACAAAAATGTACGAGATTAGATTTTTACATCTGCTCTGAAGATCTAATCTCGTAAATGTTTGGCCTGCATTTAGTTTTACTGATTGAGTGAAGCTACATAAGAGCTAAGTGATAAAGAGTGATTTTTTGGGAGGGAGAAAAAGGGGGGGGGGGGGGGTCTGGGATTATAGAGATCATCCTGCTATTCATCCTAGCCCTAAACAGACCCCGTCTTCCCTTCCCAAACCCTGCTAATTCCCTTTTGATGAGCCGTGCTAAATAAATCCTATTTCCACGCCTTTATTCCCTGCTGGCTCCCACAGCGCTGATCAGGCAGGCAGATTTGAGGGCTTCTGCTGCCTGCTGTGTGTGACCCACAATGGAGCCTGTCTGCATCGTGTATGGCCTGCTCTGCTCTGTCCACTCAGCAGCCTCATTATGCTTTCACCCCAACATGTCTGACTGGTGGCCCACAGACAGACACTATGGCCAGACATATGGAATAACACACAAACATGTTTACACAGAGATGTAGCCAACGAAGATACATTTTGTATGATTGCAATGGGCTGATCACTGACACATTACATCAACCTTAGGACTGTGGCTGAATTGTGTGCTTGTATGGAATGTGTTGGTAGTGTTTAAATGCATGGCTTCTGCCTGTTGTGTGTACTGGACTGTACATCTCCCTCCTGTTCCCTCTCTAGTCCTACTCGCCCCTCCACTCCCGTCCCCTCTCCCACGCTGGGCTCCTGTGCTCGGCTATGACGCTAACAAGCTTCTCTGTCTCCCTGCCTCTGTCTGCCTTCCCCACTGCCTGCTGCCCGCTGTCAGGGCCCAGTTATTAATGGGGACCAGCTGGGAGTGGTGAAGGTACATGCACAGCCAGACAAAGCCCCATATATAACCATAAAGTAATAACAAATCACCTGATGTAAATGAGGAAGGCGGTGGATGGAGCGAAGAGGGACAGAGAAACTATGGCGGTGGAAGTTATGTGAGATATGTGTTATCTGACGTAATAATGGCCACGCCCTCTCGGCTGGAGGGGAGAGAACTGTCCGCCCTGGCCTTTGACCCTCTGGACACGGCAGGTTGGAGGTCAGGCCTTGAGAGTCATGGCTGAGTATCTCTTGGACGGGTCATTTGGGCGCTGAATGGAGCAGTTAGCCAGAGAAGACAGCTGCTTGCAGAGTGGCTACCGTACGTGTTCAAGCAAACAAAGGGAGGCTTTGGAGTCCCTGCGTGCTGCTGCTATAGACCAACCATGACTGACTAGCTACCACTCTGAAAACACATAATAATAATGTTGAAATCATTACACCAATATATTACTGAGATGATGTTTTAAGGGCTAAATTGTTGAGGGGAGTGATATATTGAAGGAGGATGGATTTGACGTATCATTACCAGAAAGAGATGGTGATTATGAGGGTATACTGTACGGTATGGCAGGCAGAGAGTCAGAATCCTGGCCTGCTCATCTGCAGTATGGAGGCGTCGCCAAGGCTTACCCAGACACATGCTCCCAATTAGCTGGCCTTCTTCATGTAAATGCTTCATAAATTATCCCCCCTGCTCCGGGATTAGGTGCTCATAAAGAGAGTTAGCATCTCAATAAACAGCCAGGTTGTGCATGGAGAGCAAATTAGTGGGACAGGAGGAGAGATGAGGGGTGTATGAGGGGGTTGTAGACTAGAGGTGGAAGTGGTGGCTATGGATTGGGGTAGTTGGTAGGAAGGGGGTGGCATATACATTAGGAACAGGCAGAATGTTGTGGTTGGAAGTTCTGAAGATAGTGTGTATATGTGTGTTACTCAAGATCTCCTTTGTCAGTGGATTTTACAAGGTGTATTCTGATGTGAGGTTGAAGCAAATTTGTTGTCCACCACCGGCTGCACAATAACATTTATTACCAAGCATACCATTCTTCAGATGATATTGATACACATAACTATTTTCTATATACTTGACATTACAGAAGGCAATCTTTTATATGTCTTATGGTAAACCAGTGTCTCTCTGTGGGATCTAATATCTGTAATGGCTGTGGCATTACGGGGATTAGACTGCTGAGTGTGTGTGACAGTGGGTGAGAGAGAGAGAGAGAACTCTGAATTCTGACGGGTATGTAAAGCATCTGTAAACACACGACACAAAGAGCCTTAACTCTCTAAACAACAGGCCATACTGCCCATACAATGGAACGCCTTATTGAATTGGCCCAATGCTGCCTGGGGGAGAGACTGGCTAGCTAAGAAGAGAGCAGCGTGTGAGCTAAGCTGGGAGGAAGCAGCATGGTGGACACTTGTCCATGTAGGGACAGTTTCTCAGCAACGGTACTCTGACAGACATTAATAAATGCAAACTCACTTTTCATCTTTGACTGTGACACACATACACACACACACATACACACACACACACCAAAACAGACAGTCAATAAACAGAGCGGGGGGTGAGATTAATACTAAGCCTGCCTTCTTTTCATATAGCACAGGAGCTGCTGTCCCCAGATCAGGCACCAGATGGCGCTGTGCCGGTGGGTGCCAGGAGATAATCGGGACAGATCGGGCCGCATTACTCCCCATTATCTTCTAATTATTCTTGTGTGGAGCACTGATCCTGCCGTTTGTGTAAGAGGATGGCACAGAGAGCCTGGCTGTCGCCCCTGGCAGCATGGAATCCTCCCGCTCGCCTCACCTCCTCAGGGACAGAGAGAGATCAGCTGGGGGTGGGGGAGAGGAAAGAGAGGGGAGGTGGCCACCTAGAGGGTTAAGGCAACCAACCTTATCCAGAGGAGACATTTTTATAAGACATTATCTATATTAGCAATATTCCTTAAAGAGAGGAAGGACCCTGGCACAGGAAGAATGCATTGTAACCTTTGACCTGTGCCAAGGAATATGTGGTTTCATGCCCTCATACTGTATTACCTACCATAAGTTTGCAGCTATTACTAGATTGGGGTCATCCTTGATCCCTTCCCTTGCTTCCTGGTGTAGCCTACATAAACAGACTTAAGATGCAGTCCTTCCCTCCTAATGACTCTATAAAGTGACGCAAGGATATAGTTAAACTCTCTGAGGTTCTATTTTGACAGTGCCTGTGCAGAACAGACTTTCACCCCCACCCCAAAGCACAGCACTAACTGCTCGGAGGCATATGGCTTACCATGTGCTGGGTCCCACTTGCACGCACTTAAGCGCGACACTACCCAGAACATCTTCGCTTAATTATCATCATTTTGTTCAGCATCCTCCTATTTTGCATATTAATATCTGTCAGCTCAGTAGGCCTAAGAGAGGAAAGGATAGATCACTGCCAAGATCTTACAGTAAAATCACCATTCCTCTGAGTGATAGCAATCTGCATGCTTACCATCTACCATTTACTCTAACTGGACATGATATACAGACCAAATGCTTAAATGCATTTTTCTGACTCATAAGTATATCTGTGCAATGTGTGCATATCCACAGGCTTTAAAGTGTGTATTTACAGTAAGTTGAGTGTTTGTGCATTACGTGTGGATGTTTTGTGTGCCTGTGTGCGTGCGCATATACCTGTGCATGTGCGTGTGCATGTGCGTGATGAAGAAAACATGTTTACCCACTAGTGTACACGGCTGCGTGTGCTGGTGTGCATGTGTGTGCCCACTGCGTCTGGTAGCAGCCTCCGACTGACATGTAATAAAACACACTGCGGCGTTCTTGATCAATCTCACCGGTTCGCAGGCCGCACAGCAAGGGCATGTACATGCAAATGAGAATAGCTAAATGCCACTGAGGGGGCGGGAGAGAGAGGCAATCAGTTCAGCTGACAGAATGCACAGGGAGGGAAGGCGGCTGGGGGATGGGATGGGAGGGGGCATCAGGAGGGAAATACATGCAAGGTGAACCAAGAGGAATAAGGACAGCAGGCTTAATTACTGTAGCCCTATGTGGGGTGAATCGGTCCACGGCCAGTCGACTTTAAACCTATGGGTTTGTGTTAGAGAGATCCATTGGCTCCTAAAGAGCCCCTGTCGATTATCAAAATGTCTATGGCACATTGGATGATGATGTGTAGTGAAGAGGGGACAAATAGGAAGCATTGTTTATGTTAGTATTTGTGTGCATGTGTATATGGGGGATGGAGAAAGAGAGAGTGAAATACAAAGATTTAATGAAGAGTGAGAGAGAATAGAAGAAGAGTGGAACTATTCGTGCCATTCCGAGGTCAGGGCAGCTAATCTGGGCCACTTGGCCAATCCCAAACGCACACACGGCCAGAGAAAGGAACAAAAGTGCTTGGAGCTGCTGGTAAAAGGATGATAGAGGTGGCCCATGAGAAGATGATCAGCCAGGGAGATCATGACAGGAGAGCAGATTAGGATGGATGCCTTTAGAACTCTGGGAACCATCGGAGGGAACCAGCCTAGAGCTCTACAAACCCTGACCCTTACACAGAGACTCATCCCTGGGAGCGCCTCCACAACAATCCCCATCCTCTAAGCTGCTCCAGGCTGGTCTATTGATGGTTCATTAAACAACAATGAGAACATATAACTGCTGAATGGGAGTATAGAAAGTTTTTTGTTTACCTTTAGGAGGCTTTAAACTTACTTCATCTCCCATTTGAGAGAGGAATCGTTTGCCTCTTGTCATTCTCTCCCTTGTCTTTGTAGTACTAAAAACCACAGATAGTAAGATCACTTTCTTTTCTTGCAGTCAATTTCTACCCTTTCAAGCTAGATGTAAAAAACTCTTTAGGTGCTTTGACTAGTCTTGATGAAACCAGACACATCATCATCCTTAATTTAATCTCCCAAAGATAATCACACAGTTGGACGGTGCAAAGAGGGGGCTGAGCGAGGGGGATGTTCCAGAAATAATGCCTGAGCTCGGGGCTTTCTCTCTGGGCACTCCCTTCAAGGGTGTAAGAGCTGGGGTGGACAGGAGGGACATGTTTCCCCCAATGTTAGAAGCAGGTAAAATGGTCCCTCCCAGTTATGTTTTTATTTGTATTTTTTAATTTATTTTGAAAAACTAGTCACTAGGTTAATTGAGGGTCTTTTAATTTGAAAAGGCCTCTGCTGCTGGAACGTAAGTCACTTCCCCTGCCCCAACTGACTGCTTTGTTCTCACTCTCGGTTGTTGCATGCAGTGTGGCATTGTGTGAGTGAGAGAAAAAGCACTGTGTAAGTTAAAGTACGTTTAAGTAAAAAGTGTATGAATGGAAATAAACGTTGATATGTTAGAACAAACGTGAGCAACTATAAGCTTTCTCCTGGCTAGTAGCTAGTTAGCTTTACATTTACAGTTTAGTCATTTTCAGCTGTGTCAGGTTTTATCTAACTAGCTAACGCTGGGTAGTTCTGGTTGTGAGAAAGTATATTGAAGCCAAGAATACTTGCTAGCTACAGAATGACTTGCACATTCACTATCTTAGGGCTCTATTTAATCAGATCCGCTTTACCGACATCCGCATAGCGATTGTTTTGGCGGTGTCGGAGGTGGAACTGCGTTAGGGCTCCTGGCATTATACCTAAAGCGGACATTGCCATTGGCTGCATGGAGTCGCATTAAGACAAATCCCATGTAGCCTTGTTTACAATTTCGAACACTGGAATTTGAGATGTAATCTACAGCTCTATTAGGATGATAGAAATCCTCATTATTTAATTTAATGATTTTCTATTTGAGCGTCATTATTTCTATATTGCCTACACGTTCTCATTCTGAACTTCTAACGTGAGTGGGAGGGGTGTGGCTTTGTGACAATGATCAACAGCAGCTGCACCGATTTGACATCTCCAACAGAGTCACACCTCTGACATCGCCAAAACATTAGCTATGCGGGTGTCGGCTATCGCCGGTTAACGCTTGACCTAATTGAATCTAGGCCTTAGTCTTCATTATAGGGTCAGCAAGTTAGCAATGGATGTGCCACCAGTCAAGAAGATTTAAAAAAGAGGAAATAAATGTTTTTGTTCAAAGGAGTGCAAAGGAGTGCACACCACCTCTGGCAAACTAGCTGGCAAATTTGAGTGCTTTCAGCTTAGATGTCTAACTTCAACACAGTGATTATGGGTCATGAAGGTCAGTTCCATGTGTTAAGACATTGTTTGGTGCTATCATGATCATGGCAGGAGAGTGACAGCTATGAACAGATAGACAGGCAGAGCGGGAGAGAGAGAGGCCACAAACCAACAGGTAAGCTAGTCAGAAGTGCCTCTCCAAGCCCATAGAGTTCATTGACTGATGACCTGTCATTGTGTGAAACAATCGGAATGATCATATGATCTCTGATGAAATGACAGCAGCTCAAGTCTAGAGGATGTACTGAATGTGTTAACCTCATGCAGGAGAGAGGCAGCCATGATGATATTACATGTTTGACAATTGTATAGAATGGAGATTGATTCATTTCAGTTTGACCTTTCATGCCTACCTTTTTTTTTATTAAAACAGTTTTTAACTGTGTATGTTGTGGTTATTATAACAGTACAATAACTGTATTATAAATTGAAAATATTACGTTAAAGTTTCAAACCATACAATATGTAGAGTAGCAGTAGTCACAACCTGACATTGGGGAAGTGAGAAAAATACTAAGAAATTAATCATACTAGTTGCAGAGAAAGAGTACAAAATGGTTGTTTAATTAAATATATCCACATGAACAGTCACACTGGTATTCTGTACAGAATGGAAGGCCATGGCCCTTAGACTGATTGGGCTACCAGAGTAAGTGCCCCTCTGCAAGGCCTGCCCATTTGTAAGTTAAAAAAAATGTCTGTATCATTTTCTCAAAAGTCACTAGAAATGGGCATTTAAAACTTCTTTTTTTCTGAGGCATGTCCCCGGACCCTCGCGGCAAAATGTGTCCCCCCAAATGCCAGTCACACTTACGCCCCTGTCCATCGTGCTTTAGAGGGCCTGCTCTGGATCAAAGGCGAGCTCCAGTGATGTGTGTGTGCAGTGCTCTCCTCCTCTCCCCAGTGGCCTTGTCATACGTGCTACTCTCTCCTCCACCCTTTGATATTGCTCCCCCTGCCCACACGCTCCATCCCTCTCAAAGGATATAGCATTCCTTCAGTAGGGACTAGAGAAGGTTGGCCCCTTCCCTGAGGCCCTGTGTTCATCATCAGACAGAGTCTGTCAGGGGCAGAGGGGTCCAGAGGGGTCCAGAGGGGTCCGGAGGGATCCACTTTAGAACAGGAACAGCCTTCTGTTTATCCGGCCTGGGACTGCCAGCCAGTCACAGAAATCAAAGTGAATAGAAGAGGCAGCCAGGTGGTAATTGTGTAATATTTAACTTACTAAGACCATGCCATACTGCTCTAGCCTATTGGCTAAGGGCTGTTCTTCGGCACGACGCATGTGCCTGGACACAGTCCTTAGCATACCACAAACCCCCGAGGTGCCTTATTGCTATTATAAACTGGTTACCAATGTAATTAGAGCAGTAAAAATAAATATTTTGTCATACCCGTGATATACCACGGCTGTCAGCATTCAGGGCTCGAGCCACCCAGTTTATAATGCAATTAATTAACATCTCAGAGTTTGGCACCTGGCTTTCTCCACCCTCTCTCACCATTTTGTCTCTATTTCTGGAACTTTGAGAAGCAGTGTGTGTGTGTGTGTGTGTGTGTTTGTGTTTGTGTGTGTGTGTGTGTGTGTGTGTGTGTGTGTGTGTGTGTGTGTGTGTGTGTGTGTGTGTGTGTGTGTGTGTGTGTGTGTGTGTGTGTGTGCATGTGCCTGTGCATGTGTGTGTATATACAGTTGAAGTCGGAAGTTTACATGCACTTAGGTTGGAATCATTAAAACTCGTTTTTCAACCACTCCACAAATTTCTTGTTAACAAACTATAGTTTGGGCAAGTCGGTTAGGACATCTACATTGTGCATGACACAAGTAATTTTTCCAACAATTGTTTACAGACAGATTATTTCACTTATAATTCACTGTATCGCAATTCCAGTGGGTCAGAAGTTTACATACACTAAGTTGACTGTGCCTTTAAATAGCTTGGAAAATGCCAGAAAATGATGTCATGGCTTTAGAAGCTTCTGATAGGCTAATTGACATAATTTGAGTCAATTAGAGGTTTACCTGTGGTGTATTTCAAGGCCTACTTTCAAACGCAGGGCCTTTGTTTGACATCATGGGAAAATCAAAAGAAATCAGCCAAGACCTCAGAAAAAAAATCGTAGACTTCCACAAGTCTGGTTCATCCTTGAGAGCAATTTCCAAACGCCTAAAGGTACCACGTTCATCTGTACAAACAATAGTATGCAGGTATAAACACCATGGGACCACGCAGCCATCATACCGCTCAGGAAGGAGACGTGTTCTGTCTCCTAGAGATGAACGTACTTTGGTGCAAAAAGTGCAAATCAATCCCAGAACAACAGCAAAGGACCTTGTGAAGATGCTGGAGGAAACAGGTACAAAAGTATCTATATCCACAGTAAAACAAGTCCTATATCAACATCACCTGAAAGGCCAGAAGCCACTGCTCCAAAACCGCCATAAAAAAGCCAGACTAAGGTTTGCAAATGCACATGGGGACAAAGATCGTACTCTTTGGAGAAATGTCCTCTGGTCTGATGAAACAAAAATAGAACTGTTTGGCCATAATGACCATCGTTATGTTTGGAGGAAAAACGGGGATGCTTGCAAGCCGAAGAACACCATCCCAACCGTGAAGCACAGGGGTGGCAGCATCATGCTGTGGGGGTGCTTTGCTGCAGGAGGGACTGGTGCACTTCACAAAATAGATGGCATCATGAGGAAGGAAAATGATGCGGATTTATTGAAGCAACATCTCATGACATCAGTCAGGAAGTTAAAGCTTGATCGCAAATGGGTCTTCCAAATGGACAATGACCCCAAGCATACTTCCAAAGTTGTGGCAAAATGGCATAAGGACAACAAAGTCAAGGTATTGGAGTGGCCATCACAAAGCCCTGACCTCAATCCTATGGAACTGTCACGCCCTGACTCAGGGGACTCGTATATGTTGAGTCAGAGTGTGTATGTTCTATGTTGTGTATTTCTATGTTGGTTTTCTAGTATGTCTAGATCTATGTTGGCCAGTGTGGTTCCCAATCAGAGGCAGCTGTCGCTCGTTGTCTCTGATTGGGGACCATACTTAGGCAGCCTATTGGCACTAGTGGGTTGTGGGATCTTGTTCCGTGTTAAGGTATGTTGTGTTGTGCTGCCTTGGACTTCACGTTTTGTTTTGTTTGTTATTTTGTCGTTGTGTTTGATATTTAATAAACATGTACGCATATCACGCTGCGCCTTGGTCCGTCCCGTCTGTAAGCAAACGTGACAGAAGATCCCACCAAACGAGGACCAAGCAGCGTATTCAGGAGCAAACGCCGGGAATTCAACAGGAGGTTACATTAGTAGATGTCCTCCTCGGTTGGGGGAGAATTACGGAGGAGGAGGCCGTCCATTACCGGAAGGTGATGAAGGAGGATGCCCAGGTAGGAGAGGAGATCGGCGGCAACAGTGCCGACGACGGAGACCCGAGAGGCAACCCCAAGAAAATGTTGGGGGGGGGGGGGGGGGGGGGGGGGCACACGGTGTGGACGACGAGGCAGCAGGAGGCCGTTAAAGGGCGGATCTGCAGGTTAGGAGAGGAGGCCACAATGTTACGGGGGCTATTGGTTCAGAGGGAGCAGGAGTTATTCGGTCAGAGGGAGGTGCTACAGGAGGCTAAAAGGGAGAAGGAAAGTGTAGAGGCACGGCGAGAGGAGCTGGTTAGGCAGCAGAAGGAGCGGGGGTTTATAAAGGAACCCAGTCCCGCTTCTCGCACCAAGCAAGTGGTGCGTGTCGCCAGTCCGGTCCGGCCCGTTCCTGCTCCCCGCATCAAGCCTGTGGTGTGCGTCGCCAGCCCGGCCCGGCCTGTTCCTGCCCCTCGCACCAAGCCAGTGGTGCGCGTCGCTAGCCCGGTCCGGCCTGTTCCTGATCCTCGCACCAAGCCAGTGGTGCGCGTCGCCAGCCCGGCCCGTTCCTGCCCCTCGCACCAAGCCAGTGGTGCGCGTCGCCAGCCCGGCCCGGCCTGCTCCTGCCCCTCGCACCAAGCCAGTGGTGCGCGTCGCCAGCCCGGCCTGGCCTTTTCCTGTCCCTCGCACCAAGCCAGTGGTGCGCGTCGCCAGCCCGGCCCGGCCTGTTCCTTCCCCTCGCACCAAGCCAGTGGTGCGCGTCACCAGCCCGGCCCGGCCTGTTCCTGCCCCTCGCACCAAGTCAGTGGTGCGCGTCGCCAGCCCGGTCCGGCCTGTTCCTGCCCCTCGCATCAAGCCAGTGGTGCGCGTCGCCAGCCCGGCCCGGCCTGTTCCTGCCCCTCGCACCAAGCCAGTGGTGCGCGTCGCCAGCCCGGCCCGGCCTGTTCCTGCCCCTCGCACCAAGCCAGTGGTGCGCGTCGCCAGCCCGGCCCGGCCTGTTCCTGCCCCTCGCACCAAGCCAGTGGTGCGCATCGCCAGCCCGGTCCGGCCTGTTCCTGCTCCTCGCACCAAGACAGTGGTGCGCGTCGCCAGCCCGGTCCAGCCTGTCCCGTCCCTCGCACCAAGGCAGTGGTGTGCGTCGCCAGCCCGGTCCGGCCTGTTCCTGTCCCTCGCACCAAGCCAGTGGTGCGTGTGTCCAGTCCGGCACGGCCCGTGCCTGTTCCACCGGTGCCTGGTCCGGCACCGGTCAGCTGCTCCACTCCGAAGCCAGAGCAATCCGCTCCACCGGGGTCCAGTCCAGCTCCGGTCAGCGGCTCCACTCCGGAGCCAGAGCAGTCCGCTCCACCGGTGCCTGATCCAGCTCCGGTCAGCGGCTCCACTCCGGAGCCAGAGCAATCCGCTCCACCGGGGTCCAGTCCAGCTCCGGTCAGCGGCCCCACTCCGGAGCCAGAGCAGTCCGCTCCACCGGTGCCTGATCCAGCTCCGGTCAGCGGCTCCACTCCGGAGCCAGAGCAGTTCGCTCCACCATCGTCGGGTCCAGCTCCAGTCAGCGGTTCCAGTCCAGACCCAGACGTCAGCCCCTCTCCAGGTTCGGGGTCTCCCACACCAGGGTCCAGACAGGGCTTGGTACTTCGTGGGAGGAAGGAGAGGGGAAGCAGCGCGCCGAGGTCCAGACCAGACCAGGGGCGCAACAGGGAGGCGGAGAGTAAGAGGTCATCACGCCCGGAGCCGGATCCGCCTCCGAGGCGGAATGCCCACCAGGCCCCTACCCTGTTATGTTTATGTTGCGCGGTAAGAGTCCGCACCTTTGGGGGGGGGGGGGGGGGGGGGGTACTGTCACGCCCTCGTATATGTTGAGTCAGGGTGTGTATGTTCTATGTTGTGTATTTCTATGTTGGTTTTCTAGTATGTCTAGATCTATGTTGGCCGGTGTGGTTCCCAATCAGAGGCAGCTGTCGCTCGTTGTCTCTGATTGGGGACCATACTTAGGCAGCCTATTGGCACTAGTGGGTTGTGGGATCTTGTTCCGTGTTAAGGTATGTTGTGTTGTGCTGCCTTGGACTTCACGTTTCGTTTTGTTTGTTATTTTGTCGTTGTGTTTGATATTTAATAAACATGTACGCATATCACGCTGCGCCTTGGTCCGTCCCGTCTGTAAGCGAACGTGACAGGAACATTTGTGGGCAGAACTGAATACGCGTGTGCGAGCAAGGAGGCCTACAAACCTGACTCAGTTACACAAGCTCTGTCAGGAGGAATGGGCAAAAATTCACCCAACTTATTGTGGGAAGCTTGTGGAAGGCTACCCGAAACGTTTGCCCCAAGTTAAACAATTTAAAGGCAATGCTACCAAATACTGATTTTGTGTGTAAACTTCTGACCTACTGGGAATGTGATGAAAGAAATAAAAGCTTAAATAAATAATTCTCTCTACTATTATTCTGACATTTCACATTCTTAAAATAAAGTGGTGATCCTAACTGACCTAAGACAGGGTAACCTGAGTTTAAATGTATTTGGCTAAGGTGTATGTAAACTTCCGACTTCAACTGTATGTGTGTACGTGTGTGTATGTGCAATGGTGCGTGCATGTGTGTGTGTGTGTGTGTGTGTGTGTGCACTCTGGGGGCAGTCAATACATTATCAGCTCTTGTTGAATGCTGACACCTTGACAGCAAATTATTACTTTTTCATGACGCAACCAGGTGCAATTACAGCAACAACTGTCAGAACACAGCAGGTAAGACATCAGGCCCTCCCAGCCCTCCACACACAGATAGACGGACAGGCAGACCGACAGACAGACAGACCGAGAGGATCGAGGAGGGGAAACTAAATACTATCTTTTACAAGGGAAGTGTTGAAAATATTTCTAAAGATATCGCAAATTGTCCTTTTCTGGCCCATATTTTATTTTGTATTGTTTCAGAGTGCACCGTTTTCTTTCCATCTAGAGGTTTGGCTTTGGGTTGTTGACTGACATTAAGAATGATAGCATCTTGTAGAAATTCACTGATATTCAATTCAAATGAACAGCCGAAACGTCAAAAGAGATTGTTTGAAGCTGTCAATACTACAAGTAAAACACTTAATATAGGCTTATGAATATGACCCTGTAAAATTGACTATTGAGCTGTGACTAATGTATCACAAACAACCCAGGAAACAGTATGGTTACAAGCACACAATAATATGATTATTGTGAATAGTCAGATTAATATAATAGTTCAATTTAAACATTCACATTCTTTGCAAGAAGAAACATTTCCCTAATATTCCTTTTTATATCAACATATCTGAAATCAGGCTACCTGATGGGACTTTGATAAATGCAGAAAATTCCACCACACGTTATTTTTGGGAAGCCTTTTTGTTCGGAGATACAGTGCATTCGGAAAGTATTCAGACCCATTCCCTTTTTCCACATTTTGTTACGTTACAGCCTTATTCTAAAATCGATCAAATTGTTTGTTTTTTCTCATCAATGTACACACAATACCCCATTATGACAAAGCAATAATAGGTTTTTAGATTTTTTTGCTAATTTATTACAAATAAAAAACTGAAATACCTTATTTACATAAGTATTCAGACCCTTGGCTATGAGACTTGAAATTTATCTCAGGTGCGCCCTGTTTCCATTAATCATCCTTGAGATGTTTCTAAAGCTTGATTGGAGTCCAACTGTGGTAAATTCAATTGATTGGACATGATTTGGAAAGGCACACACCTGTCTATATTAGGTCCCACAGTTGACAGTGCATGTCAGAGCAAATACCAAGCCATGAGGTCGACGGAATTGTCTGTTGAGCTCCGAGACAGGATTGTGTCGAGGCACAGATCTGGGGAAGGTTACCAAAACATTTCTGCAGCATTAAAGGTCCCACAGTGACCTCCATAATTCTTAAATGGAAGTTTGAAACCACCAAGACTTCTTAGAGCTGGCTGCCTGGCCAAACTGAGCAATCGGGGAAGAAGGGCCTTGGTCGGGGAGGTGGCCACGAACCCGATGTTCACTCTGACAGAGCTTATTTTTAATACATTTGCAAACATTTCTAAAAACCTGTTTATGCTTTGTGATAATGGGTTATTGTCTGTAGATTGATGAGGGGGGGAAAACAATGTCATCCATTTTAGAATAAGGCTGTAACGTAACAAAATGTGGTAAAAATCAAGGGGTCTGAATACTTTCCGAATGCACTGTATAAAGTGAAAAACCATTTCTAAGATGCATACTTTCAGTTTTTACAAACTCACGTCACTCGCGCATAAGAGGGAGGCTTGCGCTACCGGTGCTGGCACATGCTCAGATCAAATACACCACTGGATCTCCGATTAAGCTGTTTACATGTCCTAATAATTTGAAAGATTGCTCAGAAAATCAGGTGTACCTTACGACGATTAAGAAGAAGAGTAAGGTGTTTACATGACCAATGCCATACTCGGCCTACTGCCATAATCAGTTTAATATCAAATTATTAGTGTGCATGTATACATACTTTGGAGTAAAGCTCAATTAAGAGTGTGACTCTCCCCATGGAGAGTGGAGAGGAGTATGACACAAAGAGTCAGAAGTGTGTGAAGCCCCCCCTGTGGATAGAGCTTCCAGACAGGGTGGAAACTTTCCATCCTGGAGGTGGATGTTGCCTCATGTCTCTGTGTTTGGTGGGTCCCCCGACTGGGACTAGTGGAGTGTGTGTGTGTGTGTGTGTGTGTGTGTGTGTGTGTGTGTGTGTGTGTGTGTGTGTGTGTGTGTGTGTGTTGGTTCTTCTATCCTTGTGGGGACCTAAAATCCCCAAAAGTCCCCAGAAGGATAGTAAAACAAGGAAAAATTTCCCTTGTGGGGACATTTCCCACTTCCCCTTGAGGACAAAGGCTATTTTAAGCTTAGGGGTTAGGTTTAGGGTTAGGGTTACAATTAGGGCTAGGGTTAAAATTAGGGTAAGGGGTTAGTGGTTAGGTTTCGGGTAAGGAGTTAAGTTTAGGTTTAGGGAAAATGTAATTTTGAATGGGAATTAGTTTTAGGTCCCCAAGAGGATAGAAGAACAGAACAGAACAGAACAGAACAGAACAGAACATAACATAACATAACATAACATAACATAACATAACATAACATAACATAACATAACATAACATAACATAACATAACATAACATAACATAACATAACATAACATAACATAACATAACATAAAACATAACATGTCTGTCTGTCTGTCTGTCTGTCTGTGCGTGCGTGCGTGCGTGTGTGGTGAGGTGGGGGGACAGGTAAGCGAGACCAAATCCGTACACACCACTAAGAAGCCTGAGAACGAATGTCTTTCATCTCAGACTCATCATCATCGCTGCTCCAGCACTGATCCCCCTTTCCCTCCCTCTCTCCCTCCCTCCCCACCGAGCCAATTTCCTCAGTTTCCCTTTTACGCTCCTTGTGTCTCGCAGACACTTACAGTGGAAAACCACCGCTGACTTATGTAGCTAATGACACCTCAGTGAGCTATTGGGTTTTCTGGGCTCTCTGTGTGTTTTTTCTACTCCTGTCTTCTTCTTTCACCCATCCCCTCTCCCTCCCTCTTCCTCTCTCTCGCTCTCTCTCTCTCTCTCTCTCTCTCTCTCCCATCCTCCATCTCTCGCCAAGACCCCCTCCCTCCAGTCTCACTGTACTCCCTCTGGCCTCCCCTCCCTCCTTTCCCCCTTCCTCTTTCTCTCTCTCTCTTTCTCTCTCTCTCTGCTCGGTGTGTCAGAAACAGATTTATTCTGCCTGTGATGCGTGTAGAGCAGAGCAGTGTGAGTGAGTGGGGACGGGGGGAGAGGGGGATGGGGTCAGTAGGAGGGAGGTGTGTATACAATAAAAGATAAGATCATGGCTCCCCAGGGGCTTGTTTGGCCCTGTACTCCATCTATCAAACGCCGACCAGAAATGCCAAGGTCAACTCTAATGAGCATGTTCTGGGGTCTTATTCTCCAACCCCCCCCCCCCCCCCCCTAACACGCGCACATAGGTACACATGTGCATACATACGAACACGTATGACATACATGTACTGTACCTCCTCAGTGCGATGTATTTTGCAATTGAAAACATGAAAAGCAATCCATTGATCTCTACTCATGTGTAAATGGTAGCCTGAGTAATGTTTATAGTAAATGACTTACAGTACAGAGGATTGTGAGGGTACAGGCAGGATAATATTCACGGATTCATGTAGACTGTTCTAAGGCTTGGTCAATGAGCCCCATGCACCCCACTACTCCCATCATCTTTGTCCCAGGAGCAGGCAGGCAATGTAGGCCAGGATGGTGCAGTGTGGTGCAGTGGGTAAGGGTCCGCTCATCATCCCCTAGTCTGCCCAAACTTGTTAGGGTTTGCGGGCTTGTGGAGCGTGGGTGTGCCCTGGAGCATGTGGAGCCTACTAATGAAGCAATAAAAGTCACGGCGGGTGGGGCGAGAGTGAGGGTGGGATGTGAGGGAGGGAGGGATGGGTTGTGGTTATAACGGGAGGATTGGGAGCCCAGTTTAACCACTGACAGGAGGTGTGATAATTGAGATGTTGCGACCCCACATATTACCTGCATATTGACCACATTATGAGCTAGAGACAAGGGCTGAGAGCTGAATGGTGGAACCCCTGCCAAGCTGTGTGTGTGTGTGTGTGTGTGTGTGTGTGTGTGTGTGTGTGTGTGTGTGTGTGTGTGTGTGTGTGTGTGTGTGTGTGTGTGTGTGTGTGTGTGTGTGTGTGTGTGTGTGTGTGTGTGTGTGTGTGTGTGTGTGTGTGTGTGTGTGTGTGTGTGTGTGATTCTGAATTTCACTATCTTACTGTCCTTTATTATTTTTATAATTTTTATAGAATGTACCCACTGAGCAGCTGGACCTGCTATTTTATAGGCTTTGCCTTGGGAGCGAAATGATGTCATAATGGCATTGACATGACACAATAGTGATATGTTTACATCATTTGCATTATGACAGCTGAGTCTCCTGTAGTAACCTAACCGGGCCATTCCAAACACAAAAAAACTGGAAAATAAATTAAAATACAAAACACAGTGGAACATAAAGTTGACAGTAGGCCTGCCATGTAAGAGGACAATGCACTTCTTTTTAGCCTCTGCGCTAAATAGGAGTAGACCCTCCCGTAGCTTAGAAGGCTTAGCGTATTATAGAAACATTTAAAAGATGGTGAACTTCAGAATGACGACTACATTTCTGTGTTGACATTAAGCCAATGTTATCCATCTAACAAGGTCATTAAATTCAACATACTGTATAGACTTCCAAGGTATCCATTCACACAGCTAGCTGAACACAGAAGTCATTAGTCTTGTGAGTAGAATGTGTCCTGTCTGCTGACACGTATGCAGTGATTCATTGACATCAGAGTAGCTTCCCTAGCCACAACCCCCCACATGGAGGGAAGAGGGTAAGGGTGCAGCCCTGGCTCTGTCTCTGATGGCGGGTTAGAGGCTGGGGGCAACCCTGGTTCTCCACCCCCTGGAGGCCTGAGGGCTAGAGGGGCAGCATATCCGCTGTCCACCAGCTTGTGTGTGTCTCCCCGTGGCAGCTGGAAGGGACCCCGGCCCAACCTGAGCCCACCGACCCACCGTCACTCGGTTGGGGATGGGGGGGGATGGACGACAGGCTAACATTGAACTATGGCTCCTTACAGAAAAAATATACTCTCTCTCTATCTCTAGCCCCAAATTTCCTCAGCTTTTTATTTCCATTCTACTGTGGGATAGCTAATTACAGGACAGGTACTCATTAGGGTTAATTAAGTTCATTGTAAATATTGTATGCAATGATGTTTTCTATTACAATCATGCCCCGTATTCCTACATCACTCTTTGAAGCTGATGACTCTACTTGTTCACCATCTCAACAATCCTTCTCGATCAAAGTAAAAGCTATAGTTTCTATGTAATAATGAGCTCTGTGATGGTGCTGGCTCAGACCTTGGCCTCATGACTGTGGGGTCAAGGGTCATGGAAAGGAGGGTCAGGGATGGTTTAGGGGAGTTGGCTTTCTTCACCAGAGGCTGATATGATGGATGGTTGGAGCACCTCGTCCTCTGCCTCTCCAGACTCTCCTCCATCCTCGGCCTCCATCCTCTCGCTCATCTCTTCCCTGTTGGCACCTTCTCTCCATCCAGTCTCTGCCTCAGACCAGATGTGTTCATTGAACTCTGTCAAGAATAATAAACCACTGGCTTGTAGAGGCACACTGGGCATAGAGAGCAGGAGGACCCAGGGTGAGGAGGCCAGGAGGGCCTGTGTTCTGGAACATGGATGGACCCATAGTCATGAGACACACTGTACATAGACTAGTAGATCAAGACAGTAGGCCAACATCAGTCCACATTATTTGATTTTTGTTAAATTAACATACACAGATTCCCACAAACACAACTAATATGAATACACAGAAATGCAGATAAAAGTCCATAGTGGAAGACAATCCACAGGCACATACCGCACATTCACATTTACTCATAAGTCACTCACTCTATCAAGTGAGCTCACACATACTGTACACATAGTCATCATGTTGATTCTGGTTCTAAGTTGTAATCAATATTGCTGACCACTGCTCTGTGTAGAAAGGCATGTCATCATAGCTGGGTCAGCCTTTCCCTGGTCTCATAGACAGTACTGTATCAACCCTCCTATGTTAGAAAGGAATCACTCATTGAGTTCTGCTCTGATGGCATAACCCCGGGCCAGGAGTCCCCCTGGGACTGAATCAAACCCTGTCTCCACTCCTGAAACCCTGATGCCCTGGGAGGCCAGCAGCTGCTGACCACCTAACTCTCTCCTGGCTCTCGCCTGGCATCTGACTGACCAGGGATGAGAGAGGGGCAGTGAGGGGATGAAGGGAGAACAACTGAAGGCTAGAGTGATGATTTCTTTCACAGACAGACTGAACCGCACACACACACACATGCCCCCCTTACCCCTGCCCTTCAGTGATCCCCCCCATTCACTCACTCACTCTGACACACACATAGGGCTGTGTCAGTCATGGAATTCTGGGTGACGGTTATTACAGTGACCGCGGTCATTTGGCTTGCCAATAACTATCAAACAGAATATACAAATAAAGTTTAAAAAATATCACATTTTCTCCTCTCGTCCACTCCGCTCCTGACTGCATGTGCTGCCATAGAAATAAAGATGAATAGAACGGGCATCCCCATTCAAGTTGCCCCAATGATGGCATAATGGGTGGACTGGTGGCCATTGCGAGTGTACCCATAGGGGCAAAGCAGGAAGTAAAAGCAGGAAGCGTATCCATCAATATGTGCTGTGATTTGTTGATTCATCTCAACTGGCATTACAAAAAATATATTCCATTGTATGAGCCACATCAGTTAACATCATTAGAATTAATATTCTACATTACCATGGAAATTATTGCATCACAATACCAAGCAGCCATTGAGAGTGTACCCATGATGAGTTTACAAGTCGAATTGCCAGGGTTAGAGGTTCCAAGCACATTCTATTCATTCTATTTATATGTGTGCTGTTGCTGCAGGTAGCGGGGCATTGCCTAGGCAACCGAAGACTTGTTTGCTACAACACCTTGCTTGTTTCAGCAACAAGCAACAACGTTTCATCATGTTGTTAAGAGTCCATGTTACCGCAGAAACGGACTCAACCACACAAATGCCCAGCGTCCAGTCTTCAGTCAGCTGTATATTTTCATGACTGTCTTGACTGTCTTCATCCATAACAGTCTGTTACACAGTTATAAGGTAGGCCTCTCCAATTAAATCAAAAGTGGTTTGTTTGTATTGGTCTTTTGGGCTGACAAGTGGGCTATCAACCTGACGGCTCTACCTGTCAGTGACTGTCTGAAAATCCTCAGTTGACAATGCCCAATGCTTCCAATTAGAGGAGAATCAGACTCCTGGCGTGCTAGCCATCTTTCCACCCTCCCCCAAGGCCCACCTTCCCTCTCCCTCACTCTTGAACTCCTCGTAATTTCTACCTTCCCTCTCTCTACTGCTCTCTTTCTGGTGGTGAGAGGTCTGTCTCCGCTGCAAATTACCAACACAAAACGAGGTGGCGCGCTGCCTGGCGCTGAGAGCTGCCGGTCCTGGGCCCTGTCAGCTTTAATGAGACGATGAAGGTTTATTTCGCCCGCATGCGTGTGCTAAATTCTTTCTTGTGTGACAGCTGACTGGGAAATGTGAGTGTTAACCTTATAAAAGATTCAGCGATTCTCATTATTTTCTGTCAAGTCTTTTTAAGGTGCATAATTTGCATCCCTGACTGGTCCAGGTGTGTGCCCATTCCTGCCAGTTTTTTTTTAATGCTATTTGTTTGTTGTGTAAAGTCATATTTTTACATATCTCCTCTTGAAAGCGATGTTTTACTCTATGTTCCAAAACGATAGAGATGCCAAAGTTTATCCAAAGGCGAGACATATTTTACAAACCAAATCTAGATATATATATAACAAATGAATAAATAAAAAGTTCCACATTGTTTTTTTTAACCACATTTCCCAGAGTGATAAGCCCCAGTAGGTGTTATTACTCACAATGGAGTGGGCTTTGTAGCAGCAGAAATGAGTAAGTGTCCAGAAACAAAATTAATTAATATAAGTGACAGCTAGTCTAGATTTATAAATATTCTTCATTTCAGCTGCACTTTCTACAGTATGAGGAAACCATTAATTTTTTTAACTTCACCCCTTATTGAAATGAAAGAATCCTCATGGTAAACCATTGGTTATGCACATATTATTCAAATACACAATTATTAGTTAGGCTAATTAAACTGAAAAAAATTGACAGACCATATTTAGCAGTACTTACACCTGTGACGCCGACCTTGATAAAACAAACAATTGACAACCACCCAAAGAGTGTGCGCAAGACACATATTTTGGGTTTTATCCACAATGTCCTATTTGACCACAATCTTTTCCATTTTAGACAGAAAAGGTTATCATATCATAGCAAATCATATGCATTAGATCTCTCAAACATTAACACACACACAAACACACTTCATCTGAAATTCATCCTCCACATATTGGGGATTTATGATATCAACAACACTGACTCACAGTCATTCCATTGGCTGCAAATCTCTGCTTCCTCTGACCAGACACTTGTCCAAAACCAGCAGCTAAAGTCATTACACTGCAGACCCATCTTTCTCGTTCACAAACACACACACACACACACACGTCTTGTACAGCTAACCTTGTGGGGACACACAATTCAGTCCCATTCAAAATCCTATTTTCCCTAACCCCTAACCCTAACCCTAAACCTAACCTGTACTCTTACCCTTACCCTTACCCTAACCCTAACCCTAACCTTAACCTTAACCCTAACCCTAACCCAAAAACCTAACCTTAACCCTAACCCTAAACCTAACCCTAGCTCCTAACCCTAACCCTAAAACGAACCCTAGCTCCTAACCATAAGCATTAACGTAATTCTAACCCTAACACTAATTCTAACCTTAACCCTAAACCCCCTAGAAGTAGCATTTGACCTCGTGGGGACAAAGAAAATATCCCCAGTTGGTCCAAAAAAAAAATGTTTACTACTCTTTTTGGAACCACATGAGTAGTTAAACACGTCCACACCACACACACACACACACAAACACACACACACACACACAGGATGTGTACAGCTGGCCATCCATACACCTGCAAAGGACAAGTGCAGCACTGCAGTAGAACATAATGACTGAGAGATCAAGACACCATAAGTAAGTCTACAGTCTAGTCTCATTCC
Organism: Coregonus lavaretus; assembly: GCF_964263955.1. NCBI lineage: Eukaryota > Metazoa > Chordata > Actinopteri > Salmoniformes > Salmonidae > Coregonus > Coregonus lavaretus. The sequence continues at coordinate 47,973,384 of NC_139991.1, forward strand.
CTTGTGAGGAATTGTTCGATAAAGTGGGAAAGTGTACAGAGAATTACTTTAAATTACTCTTGCAAGGGAAGCTTCAAAATATCAATTTACAAATGTAATCACTCACATTTTTACAAAAGACAGATCCAATCCCATTTGGAGCAGCAATGCATATCCACTTGAATTATTTTGCATACTATTGTAACGATTTTATGTAGGCTACTTTATATATTAGCCATGTAATTGTTAATCTGAAGATTATAAACTACATCCATTTTTGTAAACACATGCCAGATTTGATTCGTGAAATGGATAGACCAACAAAAAATATATAGGCCATTACTTTTTATTTTCGAAAATATGGCAAGGAAGAGGAGTTGTTCGAAAGCAATCTCCATAACCCACCTCCGGAGCCCAAGTCAATTGTTAAGAAAGGCAACGTCAGGATGGGTGTGTAGGCTACTCTTTCCCATCTCTGTCCCCGCCTCAATGTGACAGCTTGCAGCCGCGATAGGACCCCATGGGAGCGGGGAGCGGATTCACTAACCTGCCGGTGTCTGAGACCGACGCGCGCCTCCAATCTGGTGGTCACATGGGGGGTTCGATTATTAGGGCCTGTCGGGGAGTCATGTGGGGCTAACTGTTTTGGAAAAAGAAGCGAAAGTGTAGACAATGGTATTTCATGCACGTTAAAGTTTGCGTCACGCCATCCTTTCAGCGCATGCTGTTCGGACTATTATCCCTCATTAGCATTGTATTACTATTAGATACGTATTATGAGCTAAACGTTGACTATTCGATGCTGGTGCTTTGTTCTCTCCCAGAAAAGTGTGTGGAGTAGGATTTTGAGGCCCAATTATTAATGTATGAAATTCACTTGCTCTCGATGCATAGCGCAACAACAACACATTTATTCGAGAAAATATAATGATTTTTGAAACGTTGACTTTACAGGGTGAAATTCAAGAAAATAGCACTGGCTGCGTCCTCAATTCATTAGAAATGAATGTAGGCTACATTAAGTATGTGGGAAAATTATAATGATATGCATTCCTCATAACAGTAACACAACAACAACAACAACAACAACAACAACAACAACAACATAATAATAATAATAATAATAATAATAATAATAATAATAATAATAATAATATACAATATACAATTCCTTTCGGAATATATTTTGAACCAGAAAAATACACCCGATGCAACAGCATATAACAGCTGATCTGTGTCAACTAACGTCAATAAAAGCTTTTTGATATTCATAAAACAACGTGAACATAAATTGAAAAACAATTAACCTAAATTTTGAACCTTGTCAATAAATGCAAAGGTGGGAAAATTCCGATAATGTAAAAAAAAAAAGCCTGTAAAGTATTGACTGAACACGCGCGTAAAGAGAGACGAGAGACAATACCTACCAGCTCCACATAATAACCCCATTATAAGCCTCATCAATGATGTAATGAAAGCAAACAGTGTGAAAATTGGCTGTAAACAGTTGGATCTGAGTCGCCTGATGAATTCAGTGTCTCTTTTAATCAAAGAGAGGGGGCGAGGGGGAGGGGTTGAGTGTAGGTGTGTGTGTGGGGGGGGGGGTCCACTTTCCTCTCCGCAAACCCGTCAACACCCAAAAATCCCCCTCAACCAATGAAGGCTTGTCACTAGGGACTCACGTGGACGGGGCGTCCTTAAAAACCTAGCTCCTGAGTTTTCCTCAAGTTCCATTTTTTGAGATTTTCCACACATCTCTGTGCGTTAGTTCCCAGTTGTGTCTATTTAACCCGCGTTACCACTGTTTTACTGTGCGCGTCTTCTCGACTGCAGCAGCCCACCGGTTTCGACACTCTTGTTGCATCTTTTTGCTGGCGCAGAATGCCTCTACCTTCCTCTACAATCGAGCGCCGCACCGGTCACACCAGCGAACTACTTTTTAAGTGATGACAATTTCAGCAATTGTGTCCTCGCGCTGCGTCATTTGCAGGTCTTGAATTCCACCTGCAATATTCCACCTGCAATACGTTGTGCTGAATCGCCTGCCTATTTAACTTGCACTAATGCTGCTTCACTGCCCCTAATCATTGCAGATTTTGTCTCAATATTTGAAATAAGTTGATAAATAATTTAGAAGTCGTACCGGCGTGTTTTCATTTCTAAAAAGAAAAAATTGGATCCAGAAAAATCTATCAAACTTGCCAACAGAGCTAAGCTGCATCGATTTCATGAATTGTTCTGTATTTAGGACAAAATAGTTGGATGTAGGGTCGATTTTGTAGCCTATTCTTATATAACGTCGAGAACCTGGAGATGTTGCTATTTTGACAAGTATAACAATCAATCAAGAAGAGGAGAAAACCTCTTGGTTGAATATTTGTGATTTCCGAATCATCTTTGGATTTTCCTGCTGGATAAATTGAGGCAAAGTCTCATCTCAGCAATCACCTGAACTTGCCTCGAACACCAATGATAGTTTGAGTTGAGGCCTCGAAGAACTTAGCTGTGCTGGTAAACAATGGAGGCATCCACCAATGGGTCCAGCTTTGGGATCGACTCTTTACTTTCCCACAGACCTGGAAGTCCGGTCATGTCGAAAGGGGACAGTTTGGTGGGAGAGTGCCGGTCACCGCTGGAGTTCAGCCCGAGGTCTGACCTAGAGAGCGGCTGCTCGTCTCCCCCGTCGCCGAGGAGGGAGTGTGTGGATGAGGCATTGCAGAGGCAAGGTCATGCTATCGGGTTGCCGCCCCATCTCCAACACGGACAGATCTCCGCCGGGTCACAGCCGCGGACCGTCACCTCATCCTTTCTGATCAGAGATATTCTAGCTGACTGCAAACCGCTAGCCGCCTGCGCCCCATACTCCAGTAATGGCCAGCCAACTCAAGAAACGGGGCGACTTGCCTCCAAGCTCGCAGACGACTTCATGGACAAAATCCATAGCAACTCATCGTCAGACAGCGAATACAAAGGTAAAAGAGTGATGTAAACAAGCTTAATGTTTTGAAATCTATTAGACTTTGCCACATTATTTCTAATGAAATGTTTGTAGTCCTACTGTTCTATATCCGTTGTATTTGTGTTAGCTTTATGCAGATATTAGGCTAACCTGCAGTTGATTTGCTAGATCATTAATTTTAACTCAATATTTTCTTATCATAATCAAACGTGTTAAAACACCTGTCCAGGTTTCAAAGTGTTTCTGAAGGTGTAGTGATCGGTTAATTAGGCTATGGGTGTAAATTGTGATTAGCCTCGGAAGGCAAATAGGCAACTGGGGAAAGTAGGCTATAGCCTAGGCTAGAAGAGTTGCACAAAAGGAATCCCCTATAGAATGTATCTAATCAAATATTAAATGATGCACTTTTACATTATCCCAGTAAACCCAATAAGAGATTAATCGTTTGTGTGCCCCCCCAAAAAATAAATAAATAAAAATAACAATTATAATAACAATAATAATAATAAATAAATAAAATGCTAGCAAATGGTGAAAGTTGATCAACAATATTATCCTGGACACTAAAGCTCTTTATCAGATTGGCTATAGTTACAGTAGGCCTATAAAGGATGACACTAGCCTATTATTTTCTTAACTGTTGATATTCTCCAATGATTTGGAGGATAAACATTAGGTGTCAAACCGTTTTTCCTTTCAGACGCATTTGCTTGCATTAGCAGACGTCTTGAAAGCATCTGTTGATGTCAGGGAGGCAAGAGAAGAGCTGCATGGGAAAAGATGACAGGGTTGCCTCCAGATAAATGCCATCAAGGGTCTGTCTGTTTCCAATCATGTCAGCCATAACAGACATGTCATCTCCATTGACAGTTTAATGAAGCAGCGCCTGGATACAAATAAGTGAACCGTTGGTATAGGCGAGGACAATTCCTGCTCGCAGGAAATAGTAAATAGAAATGTGCTTAGAAATATAAAACAAAAATACAATAGGCCTACTAAATATTGACTTGATTAACTTATATAACAAAAACCCTAAATATATCCACCCTCCTTATTGATTAAAAGAAAATGCCAGTTTACAGTAAAAGTGTATAATAAGGATAGGCCTATATTATAATGTATTTATTGTATTATTATTATTATTAATAATAATAATCTTTCGACTATTTATTAATGTGAATAATATAATTAACATGTTATTTATAGCCTACTAGTGAACAATGTTATTATATTAATCCATTATAGCAAGGGTTTTACAAAAAGTCCTGACACCTCAGTTTTAAAAAAGGATCATGAACATAAATAACCTCAATATATTTTGGATACAGTGTGTGTGTGTGTGTGTGGGTGGTGTGTGTGGTGTGTGTGTGACAGATTGTCATCTCAACGCAGTCAATTCAGCTCCAAAGCCCTTGTAGGGAGTAGTATGCTGCTTTGATTTCAGCGAATCCGCCTCCTAATATTTTGGGGATTTGATGCAATTTGTCCCAGTGCTAATCAGATTTGTAACGCGCAAGGCCGGCCGGCTCTTTATTTCGCTCTCATCCGCGGCCCTGTGAAGTTTCTCCGGTCGCGGTTGAAAGGCGCCCATCCCTTGTGGCTCAATTAGCCGGATTATTGTGCTTCTTGAGAGACGACTCAACTATTCAACTAGCAAGAGCTCTCACGTCGCGTCTCCTCTTTTTGGAGGGTACGGGGGAGAATAAACTGAGAAATGTATATTACAGTTCAAACCCCAACACGACAGCAAAGGAAATAATAGAACAAAGGGGAATGTTACACACATCCAATTGCAAAAACAATGTGCTAATAAAAAAAAAATATTTTCATTTGTAGATAGTCCTAGGCTACTTCTTCATAAAAACTAGGCGCAATCTTAATCAAATGGAGAGTGGACTAAAGTCCTCCAACACAACACCCAAACAAGGCTATGAAGTTGTATAAAAAAGTTAAACTTTGAAATAGGCTTACGTCCATTTGTAAATGTAGAATTTAAACGAAATCCCAATCCTTTTCATAAATGGGCATATAGCCTATAACCGAGCCCTATATTGATTTTTGATTAGGCCCTACCCATCACTTTCTAGGCTTTATGAACATTTGAGATATTGTTGTAAATTTGAGTTTTTCATATTTGTCCTATTCTTGTGTTTGCAGTGAAAGAGGAAGGAGACCGAGAGATCTCGAGTAGTAGGGACAGTCCGCATCACGTTCGGATGAAGAAACCCAGGAAGGCGCGAACAGCCTTCACTGACCACCAGCTGGCCCAGCTCGAACGAAGCTTCGAACGGCAGAAGTACCTGAGCGTGCAAGACCGAATGGAGCTGGCCGCTTCCCTCAACCTCACAGACACACAGGTCAAAACCTGGTACCAGAACAGGAGGTAAGCACTGCGACGCTTGGTTGTCTTTAGTGTAATTACACAAATTATACCAATTTAAAATCACGAAAATTATTTTGATAGTGCCTAATGGTAGAATGCAGTAAGCCTAGTAGGCCAACAATGGTGTGTGTGCACGCCTGCACCTGTCATTAGGATTTTAGGGTAAACGCTCTTCACCTCCAGACAGACTATATATTTTCTCATGTCAGTTAGACAAACTCATTGGTCACATATGAGGTCCAATTTCTTTCTTAAAAATTGTGCACACTGCATCAATTCCTTAAGAATAAAGGAGAAAATAGAACAGAAATAAAAACAAAACCATCTTAAAATACTGGCAATTTGGCACTGCATGAAACCTTTGAACAATGTGATTCAAATACTGACAAATAGCCTTCTACTAGACTAGAGACTAGATTGTTTTTAATCATTCAGACATTCAGACAGCAAAACGATATTAATAAATAGGTATAAAAACAACACTTTGGTGCATGAATAATATATCGATTCATGTAGGACTATGCCATATCAATAATTCAGCCACGCTACTATATTTACTCAATGATTATAATTATGAATAATTTACCTGATTGAGGAGTGCTTTTCAATTGACAATCTGACAGATTAACCCTCCGCCACGTGAATACAAGTGACAGAGGACTGATTTATCAGAATAACTGAAGTGCGTAGCTGGGTACAACCACAATTTAGATCTTTCTTGGAAACATAAAATAATTAGACTAATTTCAGACCACATGATGAAACCAATACGATCCCAACCGAAAGTGAATGCACGCTGTAATATTGCGTAGGCTACAGATGTTTCCAACTGACTCCGACTGAACATCAACTTTGCACTTAAAACACCACATTTTGGTAACGCTTGTTATTACAAAGCAGGCCTAAATCCATTACGAAAAAACAAATTTCGTTTAAATTGAACCATGCAGCCTATCTTATTTGATATTTCAACGGGTTTTCCCAAACTGCATTTTACTCAGTGCAGATTTGATTGAATTCTAAACTTTAGAGTCCTATAATAAAAAGATTCTAACTGCACTTTTCAAACTTGTTTATAACTTTATGACGAGAGTTTCAATTACTAATATCCACTGTTTCTTGTCCGAATAGAACAAAGTGGAAGAGGCAGACGGCGGTTGGACTGGAACTGTTAGCGGAGGCTGGAAATTACTCAGCCCTTCAGAGAATGTTTCCTTCACCCTATTTCTACCCTCAAAGCCTGATGTCCAACCTGGACCCCGGAGCGGCGCTCTACCTGTACAGAGGCCCCTCAGCGCCCCCTCCGGCTCTGCAACGACCTCTCGTTCCGCGGATTCTTCTGCATGGTCTGCAGGGTGGTAGTGAACCACCCCCTCTCCCCCCTCTCTCCGGTGTGCTTCCCCGGCCAACACAGCAGCGGTGAGCCGGTCGCTCCGGATATATGCCATACCTGGCAGACTAGGACTCTATGTGATAGAGAAAAAAAAAAAACGATCTAAAATGGTGACAAAAGAAGTCATGGCATTAAACAATGAACTTCATGACTGAATCTCGAACTCTCTAAAGTGGACAGGTTTTTACCATACTGAAGTTATTTATTTATTTATTTATTTTTCTCTATGCATTTAACTTATATATTTATATTTTTGCTTACCATATCTTCAGTGTGGGCAACATCAGAAAGGGCACGATGGTTTTACTGAAATAATCGTTGCTGGCACCAAGGTTTATGGCAATGGCACTTTTACTCAGAATCATGAAAATATTATTATTATTATTATCATTATTATTATTATTATTATCAGGCTAAGTTGTCAGGATACAATTATATAAAAAACATGCATAACAAACCAATGTATTGGTCTGCAAACTGAAATAGCATTCCAAGTTTAGTTGAATAGCTAATTAGATGATCCAAAGGCATTTCATGACAATGATGATTTCGTTCTATTTCTCTTCACAAAGACGAGTTGAGTTTCATTCACTTTTTACAAACGATGAAAATAATAATCACCAGACATAGGCTATAGACATGTAAATACGAATATTTAGAATTTTATTCAAAAAAGTATCTTGATATGAAGATATTTTTTATTCATCCATTTTTTATTTCCTTCAGATGACAGTGATCCAGTACAAAAAGCTATAGATTAGCCAGAGATAAAAGGCTAATTTCCTATCATTTCAGTGGTAATCTGGATGGGAATAATGAAACTCCATGAGAGAAACAACATAAAATACCAAATTGTAACGAAATGTATTTCAAAATGTCTAATCATAATGTTTTTAGTTGAAGTTTTAGCTAACAGCCCAATTATATACAATTTGAAGTCAGAGTAAGAGGTAATTCAATTTATCAAGTAGCAATGTATCCTTGCAAACCCTTCACTTTTGCTAAACAGATAATGACTGAAGACTGAGTCGGTTGCCAATTTGGGTCTTTCGCCTGTTGATTTGCTAGGTGTATTTAAGCAGACGTTGTGGATTACTTATGTTATTTCGTATCAAACCGTGGAAACCTTGTTACTCTCTTTGGTGAAAATGTGTATTGCAGATATTAATTTGTGGAGTGGTTCTCGTATTTCTGGATCGTTTTTCGTTCCTCGCCCCCATTAGCTGAAATAACTTTTTGTCAAACTGTTCAAACAGCTTAAATCGGAACTATAGAGGGGGATTTGAAGTAAAAAATAATTACTTTTATATATGTGCAAATAAAGGTATTTCATGTAATAACGTGACTCAGCTATATCTTGCCAAATCCATGATTGACAAATACAGGGCCACAATTTTTTTTGCAATTGGAATACAAGTAGGCTAATCATCATCATCAACATAATCAACAACATCAACCAGGGGGTGTATTCATTACTGCCGAAGCTGTTGCAAACGTTTCGTCTGTTGCAAAAAAATTAAAAGGACTCCAAACTGAAAATGTTTAAAAATGAAAATAAGAGTTTTTATTGGACAAATGAAGGTATAGGTCCCTTCACGTTTCGTTCCGTTGCTTCCGTTTGGTTTCCTTTGCAAGAGGGAATGAATAGGCCTACATCCGAGGAAAGTTGGGTTATTCAAGGTCTGGTAAGGGGCGTCCTATTCTCTAAAGAAGAAATGGACGAAAATGGTCCTGCATGCAATCATTGCTCGTGTCAAAGGCTCACTTTTCACCTTATCAATTGATTAATTAATCACATTGATCATTAGTCACACAGAGTAACATTTCTGATGTATAGTTTAATGTCATACAATGTAATTACAAACAAAAATAATAATTTGCCATATTTGATAGTTAAACAACAAAACATGTTCTGTTGCGACAAAGGAGAGCCAACGTGTAAGCCTGTGATAAATCAGCCAAGTATGCCTGATAAAATCTAATTAAGGTTCGTAGAATTCTATTAGAAGCACCATGTTTGAATAATTTTGAACATGTCTGTCAAACACTTCCCTCACACCCCCTCACTATTTGGTTAGTATCGTGGATTTAATTTGTCAAACCTGAAAAAGTTAATAAGAATGTCACCATCAGAGCATGAAACATTCACCGCCTTAACCTTTAAAAAATGCCTGGATATTTATCCAAAGATTCGGAGTGGTGAGAGTTCAATTTGGGAAATGTAGGCTGGCTGGCTAATTCTGCCTTGATATCTAAAACTTTTGCCTATCTAGTAAGTTATGACTAGAAATGTGTTTTGGTATATATTTGGTATAAAGAAATATGGATTTCAACGTTCATTCACCTTAGGATTTGCTAATAGTTCTGTCAAAAATATACATTGATGGGAATGTGTATATAATAAAAAACACACACAGACAATTAAATATATGCATGCTTGATCACGCACGCACGCACGCACACACACACACAGACACGCACACACACACACACATACGCACACACAACAGCCATGTCTCAAAAGTGGACTCGGTTAAACCTAACATAGGTCCATACCAAATAAAAAATCATGAAATAGTCTGCTACGGATTTGAGCAATTGGATCGAGAGACGATCATTGGTAAAAGAAGTCAATTAATTCAGCTAGGGGATAGCCTACATGTTGCAAATAGGCTAATACAGTAGACAGTAGGCAAACTGAATTAAGAATGCCATTTAATTCCTTTTCCATAAACAATAAGCAGATTAAATATTAATGCGAGGCTAGTGCAATTGTTTAAGTGCCTTAAATGATCCCATTTGGAAATGGATTGTTTCCATGCCTCTTTCTTGGAGTGTTGGTGCTGTGCTCTTTGCCAAACAGCTCCAACAGCTGGTGACCGAGGATGCTGACTGTGGGCCGGATCAGCGAGGGGACATCTGGTCAGCGGCTCCGCATGGCCCTGCTCTACCAGCCCCCCACCCGTCGGCCCAACCTCACTCCTAATAGGAGTCTGACTTTAAACCAACCGAAATATCAGACCATAAAGGATGGTTGGGTAGTTCAGTCTGACGAACGGGCTATTAACGATTAGACAAAATACTTTAATAGCGTTTAATTGAAGGTCGATAATGGGTGTGATATTCAGACCCCCGCTGCACCGCTCGCATGGCACATGTTCTCCCTTCTCCCATTGACCATCTCTTCATAAAATAGGCCCATTAGTCTGACTTTGACTAATTGACACATTTATATTGCGTACATTTGCTATAACTGAGAAATATTCTATGTCTAGGTACATCGCACTGAAGGTGGGTGGGACTTGGAAAAAAGGGAGAGGAAAACCCCCACGAAATTCCCAACTTGCCAAAAAATCATATGGATCCGTGACCGATTCAAATAAAGATGACCCCCTCAACATTTATGAAAAGGGATATTCTTGCGAAGTGCGCAGCTGATTACAGGGAAAGCTCCCTGTGTTGATGGATGACGCGGATATTTTTGCATGTGAAAGGATACGGGCAAATCCCTCGGCTCTTACCGCGGATTGTCCCCCGCTCAGGGTTAATGAAGTGCGGATAGAGTCTCGTTGAGCTCCCGACAAACAAAAACACAACACGGGGAGGCTTAGACCCAGATGATCAGTGACTCTGATTAAGCTCATTGACTCAGAATAAAAACTAAACAAAACAACCTTCAGATGAAATTAAGATTCAATCAAAGCGCAATTTGTGGGCAATAGTCTTTTCTCCTAGATGTATTTTCTCAGTGCCTTTTCAATCGGTATTATAACTCTAGATTGGGCTACCACATCCTTCTAAATTAACAGGCAACGTTATTTCACAAGTTTTTGAATCCAGGGGAAGCCTTGGAGGATGGAAAACATACATAAATGCAAAACAGAATAGCATATTTTGCTTTTCCTTATGGACAGTTCTAATAAAAGACTTGAGGCTATTTCTTCCATTTAGCAAGTGCATATCCAATTGAATTTCAAATTAATAACTGTTTTGTGATGTATTTCTTTAAAACTGAATCATTATAACTTCTTATTGTAATTTGATGTCCACAACCTTTAAAAAACCAAGTAAAGTTTCCCATACTTGTTAGAAAATGAAATTAATAAATGCAAAATTGATTGGACCAAATTCAGCTTAAATATAGGCCATGAATGGCTGCACTGTTGCTGTGAACAATACATTCCCACTATACCCATAGACCTATAATAATGGAGTGAAAGAAAGTAAGTAAGCATTTGTTATTCATATTTGATTAAAAATACAGACTAACAGTAAAATTGCATGATACTATCACATAGCCTACTATTGAACATTTGCAACTAAGCTGTGGATGAACTGTAAAGGTGAATATATTCACTCAGTATGGTGGGCTAGGGGTAGAAACTAGGACAGGTGCATCCAGGTGGGTTATCACTCCATGGGGGTGGTTGGATGACCTCTGTGAACCAAGGTAAAACAGACCCTAACCCTGGCTCTCTCACCCAAGTATATGCCCTCCGTTCTGTCACACACAAAACAAAGTCAAGAACAACACACTTTACTCTACCATATCATTCGGTAGGGTGGGAAAGGGGACAGGAAAGAGAAAAAAAACAAGAATTTGGATTCTGACACAGTGCTACAGAAACATTTAGGATAGACAATTTAAATATCAGAAGAAAATATAGAGGGAAGGAGTGCGGGGAAAAACAGTGAGTCAAGTCTTTCCCATGGCAATGTCCTGTACAGCAAATCTTCTCCTTCTTCCTAGCCTGAAGGTATGAGTTGGGGAGAGTGAGGAAGAAATGCTTTGTAGTGCGGAGGGGAGATAACCACGCTAATCATTTTCCCAATAAAATGGGGAGAACTACAAACTTGGGTCAGGGGCGCAGGGATCCCAATCTCAGCAAACAATGAAAGCTTGAGCTTTCTGCTTCCCTCTCAGAGCTGGAGGCAGGGGTGGACTGGCCATCTGGCATTTCGGGCAAATGCCAGATAGGCTGGTCCATTTTTAGCCAAGTGGGCCTGTCTAACATGTTTTTTGTTGTTGCGCAAACTGATGAACATCCGACTAATAATAATGGCCTCAAGGGAAAAAATGGGCCGGTGTGGGGGCCTCGAGGAAAGAAATGGGCCGGTGTGGGGGCCTCAAGAAAAAAAGTGTGCTGGTGTGTTAGAAATGCCAATTCTTGGTCCCAGTCTGCCACTGGCTGGAGGAGAAAAGAAAAGAAGAGAGAAGGAAAGTGGAATCAAAGCAGGACTAACAGATGAAGAGGTGGTGCCTTATGTTCAAGGCAAGCATCCCCCCCGCCCTCCCACTCACCCCCCCCAGTCAGTGATTACTGCCATGTACCCCAGCAGGGATGCAGTGTAAGCCACACCGCCATCAGATGACACAGAGATTATCTAATCAATAAATTGTGGTGTTAAGGCCAACCTGAGCGCCTGTCTATCGCAGAGGTCCCTAAGCAGCCTCTCAAGGAAATGTCCACCCCTCCCCTGACCCCCCTCTACCTGACCAGGGAAGTGCCTCTGAGATAATACACCCCTGAGCAATAACAACATCTCACACAGGACTGACCATGACCACAACAGAGGCCTACAGTAGAGTGAGGGACAGCAGCCTCAAAGACCCTCAGTGTCCTCCAGTCTCCACATCACACTACAGCGCCTCCTGCTGGATGGGGGCATTCTACTGCCTCCCAATTTACTTAGGTACTACAGACCTGGTACCATTAGCAAAGCTAAGTACCTAACTACCTGTAGTTACCATCTGGCTTGAGGAAAAAATACCTAAACCTGAGGATGGTGAAATTCCCTAAATATCTACTAAATTCTGAAACTGTATCTTTGTGTTCTTATCTTTGTCTTTGTCTTCTACAGTAAGAGCGGTAACACTGATCCACCATATTATGTCAATTTCTACCCAAACATGACACTACTTAAATATGTTTCCCAATTATGATAAATGCAACTCCTAGACAATGGAGGAGCTCCTCTTCCAATGTAGCATTACTATTTATGTGATCCCTGTGTACAGCATGCATATATGGAGGAGTCCACATGTTATGGTCTCATTTAAAGTGGACAGAAAATAAGGAATAGGCAGTGTCTCGGACTCACCGGTGGACCCATGGGTCAATGTACAGGACCACGGGGAGGCCTCTCACCTCATAAACATAAAGGGAGGATAGAAGCATCAATAAGTCATGAGGTGTGGCATGCATGTATTTTTAACACCCTTCTGTGTGAAGTCTGGCAGCCGCTCATACACTGTCTGCTGGTACAGGGCAGAGACCAGGAGGCTTTTGTCTTACAGTTCTCTGGCTGTTCAATGTATGTGTGTGAGTGGGGGTCGGGGGGGGGGAGACCAAGGAAAGTGAAGTTATCGGGGCTAAGAACAGAAGTTCAACAGAGGACAATAATGCAAATTCCAGTACAGGGAACTACCAAGCTAAGTATATGGCCAGGTGCTCTTTTGCTTTAGATAGTAATTTGAGGTGCAGACGTAGAGCCATGACGGGGAGAACATGATGAAGACATCTTTGTCTCAGGGGCCCCATTGCACCATCAATAGGCAAAAAGACCCAAGGGTGGTGTAGAGGGCTATTGTCTTAAACCACAGGACTCCCCTATACCTCTTACTGGGTCAAGGTGGCAAGTGCCACCAGCTTTATAACAACTATAGTGAGAGCAGTGTGGATAGTGGGCAACAAGGTCTCAGTGAGATTGTGTGTGTGTGTGCGCACGTGTGTGTGTGTGTGTGTGTATGTTAGCGTGCGTGTGTGTATGTGTGTTGGGTATAGGCTGGTCCAACACCCCATAATTGGACATGTGAGGCCAGTACCAGCAGTGAGGCTGACTGCTGCGGGAGACGTTCTACCTCCAATGATCAGTCCTTGACTTCCCATTCACATTTGTGGACCCCTAGGGCTGGCCAAGCAGCTGCCCGGCTGAGCTATAACGCCATGCCAAGGCGAGGACCCCAGGCTAACAAGCCAAAGATAGAGAGCTGGGAGGAGAGGAGGAAGGTAGAAGTGAGGAGAGAAGACAGCAGAGAGAGGTAGAAAACAAAACAGGAAATAAACCAAGAAGTCAAAAGAGGCACAGAGATGGACTATGACATTTGTGCTTAATAAAAGTTTATTCCTTGACACACACAGAGGTGGTGAATTTCAGACCATGAGAGAGAGTAAATGGCATGGTCCCCTGGCTTGCTCCTAACTAATACTCATTTCATCAACAGACAAACTGACACAGTGGAGATCAGAGGGCTGATTTCTATAATGGAGGCAGCTAGCAACACAACCGCAGCACTGGGCTTCCTCACCCTGCTCCACACAACTGAACAGGGGGAAACACACTTCACACTCCTCTCTGGGGGTTTGAAGTAAGTCTGGAGTGGCAAAACGGATAAAGTCTGAGGAGTGTGATACCAGGTAGAGGAGAGAAGCGTCTTCAAACGGTTATCAATACAATTGGCTGTGCCTGGCGTAGCAGTTTAACCTCTTAGCCCGTTGCACGTCTGCTAACTGGATGTGACGCCTCCTCGCCGATGCCTTCTGTGAGCCTTACAACACTGGAGGATTATGGGTACTGAGAGTCCCAGTTTAACTCCGTACGGTCCCTTTGAGAGTCCCCAAACTGAACTGCTATAGTGTCTTAGCAAAAACCACATATACAGTGCATTCTGAAAGTATTCAGACCCTTTCACTTTTTACGTTACAGCCTTATTCTAAAATGGATAAAATATTGTTGTTACTCATCAATCTACACACAATCCCGATAATGACAAAGCGAATGACAAAGAGAAAACGGGTTTTCAGAAATGTTTGTACATTTATTACAAATAAAAAATAGAAATACCTTATTTACATAAGTATTCAGACCCTTTGCTATGAGACTCTAAATTGAGCTCAGGTGCATCCTGTTTCCATTGATCATCCTTAAGATGTTTCTACAACTTGATTGGTGTCCACCTGTGATAAATTCAATTGATTGGACATGATTTGGAAAGGCACACACCTGTCTAAATAAGGTCCCACAGTTGACAGTGCATGGCAGAGCAAAAACCAAGCCATGTTTATACCCTGATGAAGACAGCTTCTGTCGAAATGTTGGTTATTCGGTTATTAAATGATTGCATCTGAGCTCCTAGAGTGTGCGGCTCTCCTTTTCTTTTTCAAGAGCAAAAACCAAGCCATGAGGTCAAAATAATTGTCCGTAGAGCTCAGAGACAGGATTGTGTTGAGGCACAGATCTGGGGAAGGGTACCAAAAAATGTCTGCATCATTGAAGGTCGCCAAGAACACAGTGGCCTCAATCATTCTTAAATGGAAGAAGTTTGGAACCTTCCTAGAGCTGGCCGCCCGGCAGAACTGAGCAATCGGGGGAGAAGGGCCTTGGTCAGGGAGGTGACCAAGAAACCGATGGTCACTCTGACAGAGCTCCAGAGTTCCTCTGTGGATATGGGAGAACCTTCCAGAAGGACAACCATCTCTGCAGCACTCCACCAATCAGGCCTTTATGGTAGAGTGACCAGACGGAAGCCACTCCTCAGTAAAAGGCACATGATAGCCCGCTTGGAGTTTGCCAAAAGGCACCTAAAGACTCTCAAACAATGAGAAACAAGATTTTCTGGTCTGATGAAACCAAGATTGAACTCTTTGGCCTGAATGCCAAGCGTCACGTCTGGAGGAAACCTGGTACCATCCCTACAGTGAAGCATGGTGTGTCACGCCCTGACTCAGGGGACGCTTATATGTTGAGTCAGGGTGTGTATATTCTATGTTATGTTGTTCTATGTTATAGGTTCTAGTATAGGTATTTCTATGTTGGCCGGTGTGGTTCCCAATCAGAGGCAGCTGTCGCTCGTTGTCTCTGATTGGGGACCATACTTAGGCAGCCTATTGGCACTATTGAGTTGTGGGATCTTGTTCCGTGTGAGGTATGTTGTTTGTGTACCTTGGACTTCACGTTTTGGTTAGTTTGTTGTTTTTATCGTTGTTTATTCGGTTCAAATAAACATGTATGCATATCACGCTGCGCCTTGGTCTGACCCGTCCTTCAACGAACGTGACATGGTGGTGGCAGCATCATGCTGTGAGGATGTTTTTCTGCAGCAGGGACTGGCAGACTAGTCATGATTGAGGGAAAGATGAACGGAGAAAAGTACACAGAGATCCTTGATGAAACCCTGCTCCATAGCACTCAGGACCTCAGACTGGGGTGAAGGATCACCTTCCAACAGAACAACAACCCTAAGCACACAGCCAAGACAATGCAGGAGTGGCTTCGGGACAAGTCTCTGAATGTCCTTGAGTGGCCCAGCCAGAGCCCAGACTTGAACCCGATCGAACATCTCTGGAGAGACCTGAAAATAGCTGTGCAGTAACGCTCCCCATCCAACCTGACAGAGCTTGATAGGATCTGTAGAGAGGAATGGGAGAAACTTCCCAAATACAGGTGTGCCACGCTTGTAGCGTCATACCCAAAAGACCCGAGGCTGTAATCGCTGCCAAAGGTGCTTAAACAAAGTACTGAGTAAAGGGTCTGAATACTTATGTAAATGTGATATTTCAGTTCTTTATGTTTAAAACATTTGCAAAAAACTTTTTTTGCTTTGCCATTATGATGAGGGGAAAAAACAATTTAATCCATTTTAGAATGAGGCTGTAACTTAACAAAATGTGGAAAAAGTCAAGGGGCCTGAATACTTTCCGAATGCACTGTATATGGAAAAAATGGTGAATAAAAGGATGGCACTCCTGAAATTTTGCGAAACCAGAATATAGTTTTTTAAACAGTGGCGGCCGCTGATTGGCTGAATACCCTGTGATTTCATTGGGGCAGTTCCCCCTCATAGCAAATAGCTGGCAAAATAATCCAGCAATGTTCGCACGGCCTATGCAACCGTGGAGGCGGAGCTGCTGCTGCTAGGGCGCCGCCTCTAACACCCTAATGGGCGGACCGCCACTGGATTTAAGGCAGCCATTTTCTTGCATGGATACACTTTTCCTGACTTCTCACACAACACTTTCTATTGAATATGTTTTAACGTGCAAGCGATTCACGCTATTACATGATATATAATAACCATGTAACTAATTTACATGGCTTATTGACACTTAATATAGACCAACCTTCTAATCATGTGCCTATCAGTCAAACAACACTGATATAACCTGAGGCCTGAGGAGAAGAGAAGAGGAATAAATGCATGAGAAAAACCTCCTTATTGTGCCAAGAAGAGGAGCAGAGAGAGAAGGGCAGAGGCCCAGGCTGCCAAGGATGTGGCAGAGGCATTAGGGACTGCAGCTGGCTTGCGATCAGGCTGGCTCTCCGCACTAGCAGCCCTGCACCCCTTGATCCTGCACAGAGGCAGGTCTCCACAGACCTAGGGGTGCCAAGAGTAGATGCTCCAAACCAAGAACCCTCAGCCTCCATACGGACACATGCAAACACACAAACACTCACTTGCATGCAAAAAAAACGTGTGCGCATAAATATATACAGACACCAGACACAATGCACACACATATCCATGCGCGCGCACACACACACACACACACACACACACACACACACACACACACACACACACACACACACACACACACACACACACACACACACACACACACACACACACACACACACACACACACACACACACACACACACACACACACACACACACACACACACACACACATTGCACATGCTGTCTCTCTGATTGACAGGCTATACTAATCATGTGCACCAGAGACAATTATGACAACAGTGTCAACACATAACCCACATCCAAGTCATATAATAGAATGCTGGTAGACAAGGAACATAGGATTTCATCTTCAGGGTGAGAGGACCATTGCTGTTTTTCTGTGCACAAGGAATGTATCCCCCCATGCTATCCTGTAAACCATAGAGAGAGAGGGAGAGAGGGAGAGAGAGAGAGAGAGAGAGAGAGAGAGAGAGAGAGAGAGATGGGGTGGTGTAGGGAGTGTAACATGCTCCTCAGCTTTAAAGGACACGTACCATCAGTGCCTGACCCATTAAGCAGATACTCAGTAATTAGGCTGCGTAGAGGATTACCTGACGGCTGAGTGAAAGAGACATGGGGTGGGGGAGACAATACAGAACAGACAGATATACAGTAGTTTGGGTGGCTAAAAAAGGAGCAGTGAGAAGAAAGGTTGAGTCATCACACAGAGAGAGGGGAAGTAAGGAGGAGGCAGTGGGGGATGGTAAAATAAAATAGACCACTAGATAGGGGACATAGGCAGTGCAGTAGGTATGCCTACACCATGTGGCGCAAGTAGAAAACACGTTCAAATGCACACGTCCTCACAGACACTCATCAGACACAATAGACTCATTCTACCTCCCCGAAGACACCAAGGAGCTCCTGAGGTCACACACTGGGCCGTTTCACTACTGTGAAGGCGTCTGCTGGACCAGACACAGACTGGACATTCAATGATGAACAAAGAGGAAGAAAGGAGTGTGGGTAGGGGGCAGAGGCTCTCCAATAACACTACAGCTGCCAGGTACATCCCGCCCAGAACACCCTATCTCTCTGGTTCTAAGGTTACCCTGCTGTACCCAGTGACATGCAGCACGCTGTTTAGTCAGCCTTGAAAGTCTGCTAAACAATCAAATAGTCGCCGAAAGACTGTACCTTTTTCTGTATTTCCTAGGACTACCAAGACTTGACTCTGAAGTTTGAATAATTGAAGATTTGACAATATAATCTAACAAACTTTTCCTATTGTCACCAAATCACATTAAGCCTCAAACGGCCAACATATTTTTTTACACCAAGAAGAAACAATTGGAAAAAGCAACAATCATAGCAAATTATCAACTTCATTCTCATCAAAACATCATTAGACATGTAATCAGTGTTATCTGAAATAAACATTTACCAAAACATACTGCAATTTTAGGAAAATTACAGTTAATTTTCATATTCTGTGAAACAAAAATAGATTTTTTCCCCTTTTATAATAGCTTTTCTTTCAACAATTAAGTAATAAAATGCAGATTTACCATCATTTCATTGTAGTATCATTTAGTTTTTAGAATTGTGATGTAAACATTTTTTTATTCATATTTATGTGGTAAACATTACTGCCATTTGAAGGGCAGTACAACAAATTTTGAAATATACTTAATTTTATTGACAAAAAGTTATTCATCCATTGATCCTGAAAGATAATGACCAAAAAGATGGCTTAATTTACTTTATTTACCTACCCCACAGCCAGCATTAGCATACCGAGGCTTGCAAAAGTATTCACCCCCCTTGTCATTTTTCCTTATTTTGTTGCCTTACAACCTGGAATTAAAATGGATTTTTGGGGGGTTTGTATCATTTGAGTTACACAACATGCCTACCACTTTGAAGATGCAAAATATGTTTTATTGTGAAACAAACAAGAAATAAACTTGAGTGTGCATAACTATTCACCCCCCCCCATCTAGCCACTGGGATTTTTGCCCATTCTTCAAGGCAAAACTGCTCCAGCTCCTTCAAGTTCCTTCTGGGCTTTGACTAGGCCATTCCAAGACATTTAAATGTTCCCCCTTAAACCTCTCGAGTGTTGCTTTAGCAGTATGCTTAGGGTCATTGTCCTGCTGGACAGTCTCAAATCTCTGGAAGACTGAAACAAGTTTCCCTAAAGAATTTCCCTGTATTTAGCGCCGTCCATCATTCCTTCAATTCTGACCAGTTTCCCAGTCCCTGCCGATGAAAAACATCCCCACAGCATGATGGGCTCCCGAGTGGCGCAGCGGTCTAAGGCACTGCATCTCTTTGCTTGAGGCGTCACTACAGACCCCCTGGTTCGATTCCAGGCTGTATCACAACCGGCCGTGATTGGGAGTCCCATAGGGCGGCGCACAATTGGCCCAGCGTCGTCCGGGTTTAGCCGGTGTAGGCCGTCATTGTAAATAAGAATTTGTTCTTAACTGACTTGCCTAGTTAAATAAAGGTAAAATAAAAAAATTGAAATTATACTGCCACCACCATGCTTCACTGTGGGGATATGTGTTCTCGGGGTGATGAGAGGTGTTGGGTTTGCGCCAGACATAGCGTTTTGCTTGATGGTCAAAAAGCTAAATTTTAGTCTCATCTGACCAGAGTACCTTCTTCCATATGTTTGGGGAGTCTCCCATATGCCTTTTGGCGAACACCGAACATGTTTGCTTATTTTTTTATAGCTTTCATTTCTCAGAACAAGACTAGACTGATGAGTTTCAGAAGAAAGTTATTTGTTTCTGGCCATTTTGAGCGTGTAATCGAACCCACAATTGCTAATGCTCCAGATACTCAACTAGTCTCAAGAAGGCCAGTTTTATTGCTCCTTTAATCAGCACAGTTTTCAGCTGTGCTAAAATAATTGCAAAAGGGTTTTCTAATGATCAATTAGCCTTTTAAAATTATAAATTTGGATTAGCAAACACAACGTGCCATTGGAACACAGGACTGATGGTTGCTGATAATGGGCCTCTGTACGCCTATGTAGATATTCCATAAAAAAATCAGCCGTTTCCAGCTACAATAGCCATTTACAACATTAACAATGTCTACACTGAATTTCTGATCAATTTTATGTTATTTTACTGGACAGAAAATGTGCTTTTCTTTCGAAAACAAGGACATTTCTAAGTGACCTCAAACTTTTGAACGGTAGTGTATACTGAGATCATGTGACAGATCATGTGACACTTAGATTGCACACAGGTGGACTTTATTTAACTAATTATGTGACTTCTGAAGGTAATTGGTTGCACCAGATCTTATTTAGGGGCTTCATAGCGAAGGGGGTGAATAGATATGCATGTACCACTTTTCTGTTATTTATTCTTTAGAATATTTTGTTTAGTTTTTGTTTAAGTTATTTTTTCATTTCACTTCACCAATTTGGACTATTTTGTGTATGTCCATTACATGAAATCCAAATAAAAATCCATTTAAATTACAGGTTGTAATGCAACAAAATAGGAAAAAAGCCAAGGGGGATGAATACTTTTGCAAGCACTGTAGCTGGTAGGGCCTGTGGCAGGATGCTTCAAAAAGCATGCCCAAATCCTGAAAGTCACTTCAAACCAAGTGTTATAGCAACCAAAGCACCATATCAAGTTGCACATACACCGAGTGTACAAAACGTTAGGAGCACTTGCTCTTTCCATGACATAGACTGACCAGGTGAATCCAGGTGAAAGCTACGATCCCTTATTGATGTCAGCTGTTAAATCCACTTCGATCAGTGTAGGTGAAGGGTAGGAGACAGGTTAAAGAAGGAGAGCCTTGAGACAATTGAGACATGGATTGTGTATGTGTACCATTCAGAGGGTGAATGGGCAAGACAAAATATTTAAGTGCCTTTGAACGGAGTATGGTAGTCAGTGGCGTGTATTCATGGATGCCAAGGGAAGCCAGGCTTCCACCCAAAATTGACCAATAAAAATAACAAAACATATAAAATAACTGATATTTTGTCTATGTGTTTCAAAATGTTCCTTCAATTCGCAAGAGGCTGAATGTATCTCACTGGAGAAAGCATCCGAGCGAGCGAAACAGCGCCCCTCTGTCTCTGTATGTGTAGGCCATCTATCGGATACTGTCTGGTCAAAAAGAGTATGACATTGTTGCCGCCCATAGCACTGAATAAAATAATAGCCAATCAGCATTGAGCTAAACTGAGTAAGCTGAACTGTGAATGGTCCTGGCACACCCAAAAAAAGTTTCAAGGGAAGCCAGTTTGGATTTTGGCTTCACTCCAATCACATAACTTCGAGAACAAAACATAATTGACAGAAACAACTTGAATTGTTGACTTGTGGTTTTACTTAATTCTCCGTACTGGCCAATGATTATGACGGTGATTCTGATCCAACCATAGATTCATACATTGTGCGCCTGGCCTGAGAGGATGGAAGTTCTATATGTAGCTAGGTGTAGAAGGCTAATGTTAACTAGCTAACGTTGCCCATGAAAGGAAGTTAGGCTAGCGAGCAAGCATTTTAGCCAGGTAACCTAGGACAACAACAAATAAAAGCATGTGCTGTATGACAGAGTGATAGACCGTTTTGTCAACATGAAAGAGAGAAGGATGGCATTACTGTTTCTCTACAAGTAGGGTGAGTCAACATGTTTTTTCTACTTGCACGAATGCACACACACGCACACACCAGTGGCGGTCAGTGCCATTTATGATGAGGGAGGACAATTTTTTTTTTCATGAGCATGGCCTTATTTCTATTACAGCATGTTGGATAACTGTCATTCATATTCCATTCACCCAGTTCAATGTAACAGTGATAGGTTTAGGCTACTACATGATACTGAAATGTTTCCTATACCCATCATGAGGTTGCTACAACCTAGCCTATGAATGAAAGTTTACAATGTAGGTGCACACAGGTCGAGAGAAGAATTTGAGATGACAGACAGTGACACATGGACAGACAGTGACACATTCAATACTGCCTTGCACACTCTTGCCTGCATCTAGCTTATCTAGTGTTATCATTAGTCAAACAGTGGCAAACGAGAGTTTCTATTGGACAAATTCTGGTATTTTGATCCCCGTTTCGTTTGATTCCGTTTAAGAAACGTTTTTCAACAGAATCGGCGGAATGAATACACCCCTGATCACGCATAAACACAGTTCACTTTCATACGTAGCAGCCACGTTGTATTCATTCTAGCCTCTATGCACTCTCCTCTCACCTTTTCCCTTTGTTTGTGGACTCCAATGAACAACACATCAGCTGTATGTGACCAGGTGAAAAAACCTTTCCCAACAATGTCATAACCGCTACACACAGCCTACATCGTTGTCCCCATATTAGCTAAAGTAACGTCCTAGTAAACATAGCTAATATAACTAATGCTTAGTAAACCCCCTACAATCATGCAGTAATGTTACAGTGTATAGTCAGTAAGCAGTTAGAACGGCGGGCCCCAGTGGCAATAAATTAATACAACCAAAAGCTTACCTTGACTTGGAAGAGTACCAGTGTTGTGTTGAATAGTCATAGCCAGCTAGCTAACATAGCATCCCTCTGTTTGAGCCTGGTGTATTGAAGTCAATGTACCCAGAGGAGGACGGAAGCTAGCTGTCCTCCGGCTACACCATGGTGCTACCCTACAGAGTGATGTTGAGGCTACTGTAGACCTTCATTGCAAAACAGTGTGTTTTAATCAATTATTTGATGATGTGAATATATTTACTATAGTTTTGTCTAAAAAGGATAACTTTTTCAATGTTTTTCAAATTTTATTTTTATGAAATTCAATGAGGAGGATGGTCCTCCCCTTCCTCCTCTGAGGATCCTCCACTGACACACACACACACACAGAGAAATCAGAACCATGGACAGCCACATCATCTTTAGCTTACGTTGATTGGACTCAATTGTTTTTGGTATCTTTTAGTTGTCACTGTATTAGGTTAAGCATAACTGATTTTATGATGTTGAAATGTTGAAGTTGAAATGGTGCTGGAATAGTGAAGGCAGCTCCTGTTTTCTTTGCGACTTGCGGTAACTCTCTGTGGTTCTAAATCAATAGTTGTTTAGTAGTCCGAAATGTCGGAAACATTAACTTGCTTGACCATGCTGTAGGTCATGTAACTGTTTGTTACATGCAATGTGCTTTGTGGACTTCACCAGACAGAGGTTGCTCTCCGGTTTTGTGATGAAACAAAGGTGTGGTTGAATTTATTCTGCCACTGTGTCTTCTTATTGTCTCTGCCTTAGGCCTATATATATATATATCACGGTCGCAAGGCATATGAACTAACAGGTTATAGAGCAAACAACGCAATTATCACAACACATACAGTGAGGGAAAAAAGTATTTGATCCCCTGCTGATTTTGTACGTTTGCCCACTGACAAAGACATGATCAGTCTATAATTTTAATGGTAGGTTTATTTGAACAGTGAGAGACAGAATAACAACAAAAAAATCCAGAAAAATGCATGTCAAAAATGTTATAAATTGATTTGCATTTTAATGAGGGAAATAAGTATTTGACCCCTCTGCAAAACATGACTTAGTACTTGATGGCAAAACCCTTGTTGGCAATCACAGAGGTCAGACGTTTCTTGTAGTTGGCCACCAGGTTTTCACACATCTCAGGAGGGATTTTGTTCCACTCCTCTTTGCAGATCTTCTCCAAGTCATTAAGGTTTCGAGGCTGACGTTTGGCAACTCGAACCTTCAGCTCCCTCCACAGATTTTCTATGGGATTAAGGTCTGGAGACTGGCTAGGCCACTCCAGGACCTTAATGTGCTTCTTCTTGAGCCACTCCTTTGTTGCCTTGGCCGTGTGTTTTGGGTCATTGTCATGCTGGAATACCCATCCACGACCCATTTTCAATGCCCTGGCTGAGGGAAGGAGGATCTCACCCAAGATTTGACGGTACATGGCCCCGTGCATCGTTCCTTTGATGCGATAAAGTTGTCCTGTCCCCTTAGCAGAAAAACACCCCCAAAGCTTAATGTTTCCACCTCCATGTTTGACGGTGGGGATGGTGTTCTTGAGGTCATAGGCAGCATTCCTCCTCCTCCAAACACGGCGAGTTGAGTTGATGCCAAAGAGCTCCATTTTGGTCTCATCTGACCACAACACTTTCACCCAGTTCTCCTCTGAATCGTTCAGATGTTCATTGGCAAACTTCAGACGGCCCTGTATATGTGCTTTCTTGAGCAGGGGGACCTTGCAGGCGCTGCAGGATTTCAGTCCTTCACGGCGTAGTGTGTTACCAATTGTTTTCTTGGTGACTATGGTCCCAGCTGCCTTGAGATCATTGACAAGATCCTCCCGTGTAGTTCTGGGCTGATTCTTCACCGTTCTCATGATCATTGCAACTCCACGAGGTGAGATCTTGCATGGAGCCCCAGGTCGAGGGAGATTGACAGTTATTTTGTGTTTCTTCCATTTGCGAATAATCGCACCAACTGTTGTCACCTTCTCACCAAGCTGCTTGGCGATGGTCTTGTAGCCCATTCCAGCCTTGTGTAGGTCTACAATCTTGTCCCTGACATCCTTGGAGAGCTCTTTGGTCTTGGCCATGGTGGAGAGTTTGGAATCTGATTGATTGCTTCTGTGGACATGTGTCTTTTATACAGGTAACAAACTGAGATTAGGAGCACTCCCTTTAAGAGTGTGCTCCTAATCTCAGCTCGTTACCTGTATAAAAGACACCTGGGAGCCATAAATCTTTCTGATTGAGAGGGGGTCAAATACTTATTTCCCTCATTAAAATGCAAATATATAAACATTTTTACAAGCGTTTTTCTGGATTTTGTTGTTGTTATTCTTTCTCTCACTGTTCAAATAAATCTACCATTAAAATTATAGACTGATCATTTCTTTGTCAGTGGGCAAACGTACAAAATCAGCAGGGGATCAAATACTTTTTTCCCTCACTGTAGGTTGTAATATGGCTTTTTCTTCTGGCTTGGCTTCCCCAGTGATTTTACCCATGCACCGCTACTGATGGTAGTAGATGCCAGGCGCACCGGTTTGAGTGTGTCAAGAACTGCAATGCTGCTGTGTTTTTCACACTCAACAGTTTCCCGTGTGTATCAAGAATGGTCCACCACCCAAAGGACATCCAGCCAACTTGCCACAAATGTGGGAAGCGTTGGAGTCAATATGGGCCAGCATCCCTGTGGAAAGCTTTCAACAACTTGTAGTCCATGCCCCAACGAATTGAGGCTGTTCTGAGGTCAAAAGGGGGTTGCAACTCAATATGTGTTCCTAATGGTTTGTACACTCAGTGTACAGTATATAATATTGGAGGGTATTGTAGGAATTATTGTATTTACTGTATATAACACGTTCCGTTCATTAACTATTTTTCAGAGAATACACACCTATACAGCACTATGTGTACATATATAATATAATATGCCATTTAGCAGACGCTTTTATCCAAAGCCACTTACAGTCATGCGTGCGTACATTTTTGTGTATGAGTGGTCCCGGGGATAGAACCCACTACCTTGGCATTACAAGCGCCGTGCTCTACCAGCTGAGCTACAAAGGACCACATTCAGAGGGTAGCTGGTTTCTGTATTACAGTTCAACCATGTATTTATACCTCTGAATGAAATTCAATGCATGCAAAATGCTCATAAGATGTCCAGAGATGCCTGAGTAAATGTTCAAAGACTATACTCTTGAAATGTTCATGACGTATATGTCACATTGGGCATATTGATGCAAACCATACATTTGCATAGATTTTTTGTAAAGCAAAATCATATATTTTAATTTTTTTGTCAGACATATGTTATTTGGGGTCTCCTTGGGCAGTCCAAAAAAATAAAATAAATGAATGCAAGGAAAACTGGGATCTGGGTTTCTAATGGTTAAGAAATCAAACATAATTTGATGTTTGAGAAACATGGATGAACGTCTAATTCTGACGTGAGACTGTGAGAGCTGGTAGAAATTTACTGAGGAAGAAAAAGCCATAATACAACCAGTTGTGATAATTGCGTCGTTTGCTGTATAACCCGTTAGAAATACCATCATAGGCTACGCCTCAGTGATATATAATGTAAATGTAAATGTAAAAAAAAAATATATATATATATATATATATAGGGCCGATAAGCCATGTCCAAGAAAATGTTGAACTGTTGGCCCCTACTTGGTTGTCGTTGTCCTTTGTGTCTTTGTGTTGCACAGAAAAATAACCAGTAAGTTTTAGGGGTGTAACGATCCATCTACTACATCGATGTATCGATTTATATTCCTATGATCCAACTACATCGATCTGTGCTCGGCGAGTTGGCCTTTTGGACAACATATATCAATCTAACATCATTTTTAAAATGTAATAAATCGATTGTATCGATACTAGGAAATAACCCATTGGATTTAAGCACGTCAGACTTTATATGGATGTTTTTTCTTAGCACTTTTAATGATAAAGGCTTTAAACATTACTCGATTCAGTCTGCCTATCCGTGACGTCATCGCCCCGCGCCAGCAGCAGCGCAAAGGCGCAAAGACAACAAAACATAGCATGGCGGACGACAGAGGAGAAGCCGACGAGCGAGAAATTATCAAGCCACCATTGCGGTCCTTACAAGAAACAGGAATCTAGGAAACTTCACCTGCACTGTCCAGTATCCAGGTATTTATTTCAGTCACACTGGTTGAATTTTTGGCTAAAAGGTTACTGAATCGATTTCAAGTCACTGAATCGTTTCGGATCGTATCGTTCTAAATGAACCAATATCGTCCTTGAATCGTATCGACAACCACGAATCGTGATACAAATCGAATCGTTGTTAAAACAAATCGTTTACACCCCTAGTAAGTTTAGATACTTTTCATATCATTTCTCGCTCCCGCATTTTTTATTTTCTGTAATTACATTTTCTGGGCCCCATTCAGTCCACTCTCACTTTTTCCCACCATTTTCACTAGCTAGCAAGTTAGCAATATTTTTTTTCTCACGGTCACAGCAGACAACGAAAACCACATAGGCCTACACCTACACATGTGCTTTGGTTAACAGCTTTGGATTATGAATCAACAGGTCTCACACAATTTACCAGTCACATTGATTTATTATGCAAATTGTTTATATATATATTTCTTTATAAATCAGTTACCCAATCAAGGCAGCCCCCCCCCCCACCCCCACCCCCACCCCCAGTTACCCACGTGGGCCCCCTACCTCCTCTCCTCCCCCCCATCTGATGATTAGCAGAGCGGCAGAAGGCTATCTACACTCATTGACAGCGGGCTCCTGTGGTTGTAAGCCCCTGCATTAATCTGGCCCTATGTAAATTATTGTCCCAATAAGTCATTACAGTTCCCCTCTGCCATAATTCTACTAACAGGAGATTACATCACTTCCTCTCTACAACACTGGTTCAACAGTCCTGTAAAACTGGATGGATAGATACATGTATAAGAGCTGGTGAGCCAGACCATGAAGATTAACTTTAATACAAAGCAATCAATATAAAACTGACCTAACTCTATACAAGTTAGAAACCTGATGGTTTTCACTTTCATGCTACAATAACATCCATCTAACCTCTTCTCAAAGCCATTAACTTTAAGCCACAAAGTTTACTGGTGACGCAACACTCCACTTCAACAAGAGCTATAAAAATAGAGAGAAAAGAGAAACGTATTGTTTTTATATGAGAGATATTCCCCCGGTGGTCCGGTCAATAATGATTTGATATATCAGTGACTGCCTTGCTATTTGCACTGTTTTCCCCATGTTTTCTCTGCCTTTGATTGAGTGGAGCTATTTTCATGTGTGGAGAGAGGTGGTTCAGGACCAGGGAGGCTAACGTCTGTTTGATCAAAGTTTATGTGAAATTTCCCGGGGCCGCCGGGGGAGCTGGTGTTTATGAACTGTAATAAAAAGAGTCATTTTGACGGCATGACCCCGGTGCCGTGGCAGGGGGGATTTGGTTATATCTCTGTTTGCCAGGGAGGAGCGGAGCTCAGAGCAGATCTCTGAGAGACAGAATATAGAGAGAGGATGAAAGACAGAGAGAGAAAGAGAGAGGACAGACAGAGAGAGAAAGAGAGAAGACAGACAGAGAGAGAAAGAGAGAGGACAGACAGAGAGAGAAAGAGAGAAGACAGACAGAGATGGAAGAGGAGGGTATACCACCCTTGTGTTCTCTAAGCAGCCAGCCAACAGCTCTTTAATGAAATACTTAGATCTATTCTGAGTCTCCTTACATCACCCGGATTAACTATTAAAACATTCCTAATACTTTGAATATATAATATACTTTATCAAGAAGAAATTACTATACACAATTTCTTAGATTATGCACAGTAAATGACAAAAAATTGGAAATGGGAACATGAGGCTGGGACCAATGTAGCAAAGTATGTTATGAAAAGAGTGCAATCAATAAGTGATTTAAGTAGCCTAACCTTTCAGAAAATCAAATAATGTTGACCTTTTCCTTTGTCGATAAGCCATAATCCATTTTAGCTCTGGGTACCCTACTGTATGCTGAGGTTCAATGGTATGATAAATATAATGAAGCTGTGCAGTCCCTGGATTGAGAAACCATGAAGTAGTAAACCAATAGGTTGCTGTACAAAACAATAATGCTAATGAGGGGTACGCATTAACATCACACTTACTATTTATTTGATCACGTTAAATGAAATTAAACATATATACTTTTTGTCTGTCTTCTTCTTTACCACAAAATTCTGCATCACATAATGCATGTAAGACTGTTTTTACATATACAACTGTTGGTAGAGGGTATCAAAGGCATCACATAGATCAACGCAGACTACAACAGATGCCATAATACATTTTACAAATAGTTGGGAGACTGTAAAGTATAACCATACGGACCTACTGTACATATCTTTGTGCATAGCGCTGCATTGTGTTGCTAATTATAAACTGGGTGGTTCGAACCCTGAATGCTGATTGTCTGAAAGCCGTGGTATATGAAACCGTATACCACGAGTATGACAAAACATTTCTTGTTATTGCTCTAATTGCGTTGGTAATCAGTTTATTTACGCAATAAGGCACCTCGGGTGTTTGTGGTATATTGACAATATACCACGGCTAAGGGCTGTATCCAGGCACTCTGCACTGCGTAGTGCATAAGAACAGTTCTTAGCCGTGGTATATTGGCCATATACCACACCCCCTCGGGCCTTATTGCGTAAATAAACTGCCCCCAGGTCACTGAAACTGCAGGAGAAATCACTGAGTGTCTGATCCATGAAGCTCTGCTGTGACAACACTGCTCTGATGTTCCTGATAGAGTCATACTGGAGGAGACATAATAATATCAATAGTACAGCTACATAACACACATATGTACCATAACACATACTGTCTGGAGGCCCATCAGTAGTAATAACCAATGACTGAGTTCATGGGAGCTGAAGGATAACCGTAAGGCTCAGAAACTCAGGTGTTTGTCTGAAGTGGTGAACAAAACAAGAGCTTCCTTAAATGGCAGCAACATAATTGTCAGCCAATATAATAAAGTCTTCAGATTGTGTCTGTGTAACACTAACATCCAACATCAAGATGGTTGCCCTAATTCGTCAACACAGCACAAACACAAGTTGCAAAATGCTTATGTCCATGAGCACACTGCGATAGATAGCATGCCCTCATGAAACACACACACACACACACACACAAACACACACACACACACATAAACACAGACAGACATAGGTGCACTACACACACAGACACATGTGCATGCACGCACACACATACACAGGGCGGCCTGGATTATTGAGGTAGTATCAAACAGGAATAATAAAGCAGGTTCTTAAGATTTTAATAAGAATAAAATGAAACAGTAACCACCAAGGGGCCAGCAGGGTTAATCCCTTCAATATTACTGAAAATAAAAAGGATAAAAAAACAGAAAGAGGAAGGGAGGGCTACAGTGAGAGGAAGAGGAGAGAAGAGGTTGAGAGAGAAAGAGAAACACAGAGAGAGAAAGAGAGAAACACACAGAGAGAGAGAAACACACAGAGAGAGAGAGAGAAACACAGAGAGAGAGAGAGAGAGAGAGAGAGAAACACACAGAGAGAGAGAAACACAGAGAGCGAAAGAGAGAGAAACACAGAGAGAGAGAGAGAGAGAGAGAGAGAGAGAGAGAGAGAGAGAGAGAGAGAGAGAGAGAGAGAGAGAGAGAGCGAGAGAGAGAGAGAGAGCAGGGAATACGGAGCAGGAGCTATTAAATGTAGAATACAAAATACCATTACCTACAAATTTAATATAATCCTGTTGCTATGATGCAACTGGCTAGCATAGGCTGAAAGATAAAACAGGTTAATGAGTTCACAATTAACAATTAGGTTTTCAAAAACAATTATCTCTCTTTTGCACACACACACACACACACACACATTTACACAAACACATACAGTATGTTGAGGTGACACGGGTGGCACTACATTTATATATTGATAACTATACTGTTAATTTCCTATGTGTTGAACACCAGTGTTGGTTTCACAGCATATTTCCAATGTTAAAGCACGTGCACAGGCAGCAGATGGCATGAAACAGTTGGCAGGAGCGAGTGAGCGTGAATATCTGTTTACTAATAACCCTTTAATTACTTCAGATGGGCAATAGGATGAAAAAGGCAGACTCACATAGGAATTACCCTTAAATGAGACCGGACTGGAAAAATACGCTAACCCCTTATGTTACCAATAAGGACCTTCACTGGGGGAAAACGTTTTTTTTTAGATAGGATACATTATCTGAGAGGAAATAACTCCTTAGTCTGTGTGACTATATATACACTGACAATGACTGCAGTACAGGCACCACCAGTACACAATGTAGTCTACTGCCTACTATGGTATAATACTTTTATAATGGATGGTGCCGAGAAAAACCCTGCTGTGAGTAAATGTCATGAAGAATTCCTTCATCTGCTAGGATAACGTTAACCTTCTCCATTTTGTTTCAATGAACCCACCTCTCGGGCAAAT
Source organism: Coregonus lavaretus (assembly GCF_964263955.1). Classification (NCBI taxonomy): domain Eukaryota; kingdom Metazoa; phylum Chordata; class Actinopteri; order Salmoniformes; family Salmonidae; genus Coregonus; species Coregonus lavaretus. Next base: position 48,004,597 of record NC_139991.1, read on the forward strand.
ATGTTACAAAGATGTGCACTATCTGGGCTTTCTCTCCCAGACTGAGAGTTCTAGGCTGCATCTGCTGGCTTCTCTGTTTCATTATGTGAATGGAGAGTGAATTCCATTCAGCGCCTGCCCTTTTCCTATGGTGCACTGTGAAAGCATACATTTTAATGATGAGACCTTTACTTTTGAATAACGGCACAGATCGAGGAAAATAAATTGCTGTTGAAAAGGAAATATTACTCTTGGCACTTTGGGATTGTGGAGGATTGGACAGATGTGGGGCTGTGACCCGTACATTGAGCCCAAGCTGTATAAATTAAGATATATATAACCTCATATAGAGTAGAATAAGTGGGTTTGTGCTTGAGTGTGAATGCATATAAATGTATCCGTACAAGTGTCTGTGTATGTATGTGCGAGTGTGCACACTTGTGTGTGTGTTAGTGTGACCTTGTGTGCATGTGTGTGTTCGTGAGAGAGTATGCGTGCGTGTGAATGTGTGCACACGTGCATGTGTGTGTGGAGACATAAATCCCTCTCAAGTGTAAGACAAACAGAGTGGTGGCTGTGTGAGGGCTGAGGCAGCCATGTCTGGTTATTGTATTTCCTTCCCTTGATTCCCAGTAAAGACCCCCACAGCCCTCCGCTGTCACTCAGGCCATACTGTCATCAGTCAGTGGTCGGTCCCAGGTTGGAGGGATGAGGGAGATGCCTGGCTCAGGCCCCAAAAGGAAATTAAAAGGGGATTATGACTGGCTGACACTTTGTGGCCAATAACTGATATACTTTGGTGTGTAGTGCAGGGTGGGGCACTGCTGTGTCTTGTCACGATCATGGAGAGAGGGTGGGGTTGGGGGGAGGGGAGGGGACCTCTAGGTATTATTAGCTTAATGTCGATAGTATAGGCACCCAATAGCTTTTGTGTTTATGTGTTGTTACTGTTACCTGGTCTTCGTTTCCTTGACCTTAAAGAGGGTGGGTACCTGGTCTGGTCCACTGTTGAAAAACAGATTGAATAATCAATAATTCACTAACTTCACTTAATTGCATGTTTATGATGGTAAGAAACATGCGTACAACTCATTAGCATTTGATTGCATAATACTTTTGACGTACAATAGTAACCCGTGTAGCATCATAGCGAATGCTATTACATTGTTGCACCTTGAAGGTGTTACTACACAGCATCAACTTATCACTGCAAGGAGAATGGAGGAGCCAGATGCTGGTATTAGAAATGCTTATTGGCAGTGTCTGTGTAATTAATAGACATTAGCAGTCAACCAGTTTCCTGCCCAACAGGGTCTCCTGCCCAGGACGTCAGGGGGAACCAGGAAGCTGTCTCTATCCTCAGAGGCCCACTGAGGCTCAGTGAGGGGTGACAGGATCCTGGAGTGTCAGACAAGAGCCAGAAAGAGAGCGATGTTTAGTACTGTACTGTATGGACATCTCACAACACCAATGCAAACACACACGTTCATGAAAAAAAGACATTTAAATACTATAGACTAAAATTGCCACATGCAAACAAATAGGCCTATTCATGTCCACACATAATGCTTATGAGTGCTTGCACATGCACTTGCAAGCACACAGGACACAATTGGCATGCATGCATGTTACACACAGAGGTGAAAGCACACACAAACCTTTGGTAAGCAAATATCCTGAAACAAATGCATTAAGAGTAAATTGGTCAGGTGCTATCTTTGGCATTAATGTTGTCCATCCTGTCCCTCTCTCTGATCAGGTGTGATGTGAGGTGTGGTGTGGTGGCGATATGACAGAGTTATCAATTATACAGAGCACAGTGGCACTCTGGCTTCCCCCAGATCTGGTGTTAAATTAAGTTGTCAGCGCTGTCTCTCCGATTTCCCCCATCACACAGGCAGACGGTGATGCTGCGTGACGGCCGCTCGCCGCCGCTCCTCGCCGGCTGCCGCCCTGCATCTCGCCTGCAATTCATCAGCTCTGAACACACTGGCCCAGGCTCAGTCCACGCCAACACACGCTAGGCACACGCTGCACAGCGCTGGAACCAACCAACCAGTGGATGGCAGGAGAAAGAGACGGATCACCTTCCAAAAACCACCAGCGCTGACAGAGGATGGGGTTCAGTGGAGTTTTGCCCCGGTGTCTGTGACTGTGACTACATGTTAAGTGTGTGAGAGAGATGGAGGGAGAAAAAGTAGATAGAGAAGGGGAAAAGGAAATAGATGGAGAAGGGTAGAGAGAGAGAGAGAGAGAGAGAGAGAGAGAGAGAGAGAGAGAGAGAGAGAGAGAGAGAGAGAGAGAGAGAGAGAGAGAGCAGAGTGAAACAGGGACAGCGAAGGGCAATGTCTTGGGAGCATGCAGACAGCAGGGCAGGCTGTTGGCCCCCTTGTCCTGTGGGGACTGGGCCTCAGGTGAGGGCAGATAATGTGGGCCACTGGGCAGGGAGAAAGGTTTGGTGTGCGGGCACCATAAGCCACCAGGTCCATCACAGACCAAGCACGCCATGTCCCTGAGCTGAAGGGCACGAGAACGAACAGTCACAGAGGAGGCAGCAAGAAGAGAGAGGGAAGGGGCCAGACCAGACAGCCGGGCGACAGAAATAATGGATAACTGTAAAACAACGGGATGCTAAGCTCTCTGTGCTAAAGTATTTATTTGTGATGAATAGTAATGATGGCACACTTACAAAGCACTTGGTTAATATGGAATGGCTCGAGAGGCGGGTATCGTTCTCAGAGTCCTTAACAGGGCCCATGCTCCTCTGCGGCCACAGGGAGATGCCAAACCCTGCCCACCCCCGGTCCCTCTCCACCCCTCCAATCCACAACCAAAACATTTTCCGTCCCTCTACACTGTCCCTGCCCTGGTGTTCAATAATACATTTAACACCATTCTGAGATATTAACCTACTTATAGAAAAAGAGTGTGATTTATGTCAATTTGGTTAGCGTTCAATGCAGCCCAGCTGTCACGGTCTAGCTAACCTAAATAATCTACTAGTGTTTGTTCTAAGGACTTTGGTTGGATTCCACTGTAAAGGGAATAAACTACTGGGCAATTCCATGATAACAGAAAGACGCGGAAACTCAGATTCTTTACTTTAAAAGTATGCCAAACATTGACTGTAAAGTGTTGTTTGTTGTTGTTTTTTTCACCTTTATTTAAGCAGGTAAGCCAGTTGAGAACAAGTTCTAATTTACAACTGCGACCTGGCCAAGATAAAGCAAAGCAGTGCGATAAAAACTACAACAACACAGAGTTACATATGGAATAAACAAAATGTACAGTCAATAACACAGTAGAAAATCTATATACAGTGTGTTCAAATGTAGTAAGTTATGGAGGTAAGGCAATAAATAGGCCATAGTGCAAAATAATTACAATTTAGTATTAACACTGGAGTGATAGATGTGCAGAAGATAATGTGCAAATAGAGATACTGGGGTGCAAATCAGCAAAATAAATAACAATGTAAATAACAATATAGGGATGAGGTAGTTGGGTGGGCTAATTACAGATGGGCTGTGTACAGGTGCAGTGATTGGTAAGCTGCTCTGACAACTGATGCTTAAGGTTAGTGAGGGAGATAAGTATCTTCAGCTTCAGAGATTTTTGCAGTTTGTTCCAGTCATTTGCAGCAGAGAACTGGAAGGAATGGCGGCCAAAGGAGGTGTTGGCTTTGGGGATGACCAGTGAGATATACCTGCTGGAACGCATACTACGGGTGGGTGTTGCTATTGTGACCAATGATCTAAGATAAGGCAGGGATTTGCCTAGAAGTGATTTATAGATGACCTGGAGCCAGTGGGTTTTGCGACGAATATGTAGTGAGGGCCAGCCAACGAGAGCATACAGGTCACAATGGTGGGTAGTATATGGGGCTTTGGTGACAAAACGGATGGCACTGTGATAGACTACATCCAATTTGTTGAGTAGAGTGTTGGAAGCTATTTTGTAAATGACATCGCCTAAGTCAAGGATCTGTAGGATAGTCTGTTTTACGAGGGCATGTTTAGCAGCATGAGTGAAGGAGGCTTTGTTGCGAAATAGGAAGCTGATTCTAGATTTAACTTTGGATTGGAGATGCTTAATGTGAGTCTGGAAGGAGAGTTTACGGTCTAACCAGACACCTAGGTATTCTAAGTCAGACCCGCCGAGTGTAGTGATTCTAGTCGGGCGGGCGCGTGCAAGCAGCGTTCGATTGAAGAGCATGCATTTAGTTTTACTAGCGTTTAAGAGCAGTTGGAGGCCACGGGAGGAGTGTTTTATGGCATTGAAGCTCGTTTGGAGGTTTGTTAACACAGTGTCCAAAGTTAACCCATCAGAGCCTAAGCCCTGTCTATGCCAGGGGAGGGTTCTACTAAGGTATATGGAATTGTTTTAAGAAGGTCATACCAAGGATCATTTAGCTATTTGATTTTTAATTTTAAGACCCCTTGAATTATCAAAAAGATAAAATAAATAAATGATTTGATGAAAAGTTATTTTGGCCGTACTGCTATTAGCCCATACAAAAACATTGAATAACAGATTCACTACATGGATCAACAGATAGTCCCAAAAAATATAAAAAGGAAGTTTGTTCTGAAGTGTCTCTCCTATATCTGAGAGATATAAGAAAGACCAGGAAACATGTTTTTTATTTTTATGTATTTGACCCAATATTTTTGTCATTAAACAATCTCCATATATACTTCCATTCATTTTTTCAACTCGTACTGGGAGACCGTCAGACGAGTCTTGTGAGGCCTGTGGGCGTGCGTCCTAGAGCAAAATAACTGACAGGTACACTACCAGTCAAAAGTTTGGACACACATACTCATTCAAGGGGTTTTCTTTATTTTTACTATTTTCTACATTGTAGAATAATAGTGAAGACATCAAAACTATGAAATAACACATATGGAATCATATAGTAACCAAAAAAGTGTTAAACAAATCAAAATATATTTTATATTTGAGATTCTTCAAATAGCCACCCTTTGCCTTGATGACAGCTTTGCACACTCTTGGTATTCTTTCAACCAGCTTCACCTGGAATGCTTTTCCAACAGTCTTGAAGGAGTTCCCACATATGCTGAGCATTTGTTGGCTGCTTTTCCTTCACTTTGTCGTCCGACTCATCCCAAACCATCTCAATTGGGTTGTGGTCCGGGGATTGTGGAGGCCAGGTCATCTGATGCAGCACTCAATCACTCTCCTTCTTGGTAAAATAGCCCTTACACAGCCTGGAGGTGAGTTGGGTCATTGTCCTGTTGAAAAACAAATGATAGTCCACTAAGCCCAAACCAGAAGGGATAGCATAGCACTGCAGAATGCTGTGGTAGCCATGCTGGTTAAGTGTGCCTTGAATTCTAAATAAATCACAGACAGTGTCACCAGCAAAGCACCCCACACCATAACACTTCCTCCTCCATGCTTAATAATAACAAGCTTGATTTCAAATCAAATCAAATCAAATTTTATTGGTCACATGCGCCGAATACAACAGGTGCAGACATTACAGTGAAATGCTTACTTACGCCCTTAACCAACAGTGCATTTATTTTTAACAAAAAAAGTAAAAATAAAACAACAACAAAAAAAGTGTTGAGAAAAAAAGAGCAGAAGTAAAATAAAATAACAGTAAGGACGCTATATATACAGGGGGGTACCGGTGCAGAGTCAATGTGCGGGGGCACCGGCTAGTTGAGATAGTTGAAGTAATATGTAAATGTGGGTAGAGTTAAAGTGACTATGCATACATAATTAACAGAGTAGCAGCAGCGTAAAAAGGATGGGGTGGGGGGGCAGTGCAAATAGTCCGGGTAGCCATGATTAGCTGTTCAGGAGTCTTATGGCTTGGGGGTAGAAGCTGTTGAGAAGTCTTTTGGACCTATACTTGGCACTCCGGTAACGCTTGCCGTGCAGTAGCAGGGAGAACAGTCTATGACTAGGGTGGCTAGAGTCTTTGACAATTTTGAGGGCCTTCCTCTGACACCGCCTGGTATAGAGGTCCTGGATGGCAGGAAGCTTGGCCCCAGTGATGTACTGGGCCGTACGCACTACCCTCTGTAGTGCCTTGCGGTCTGAGGCCAAGCAGTTGCCATACCAGGCGGTGATGCAACCAGTCAGGATGCTCTCGATGGTGCAGCTGTATGCCATGCCAAATCTTTTCAGTCTCCTGAGGGGGAATAGGCTTTGTCGTGCCCTCTTCATGACTGTCTTGGTGTGTTTGGACCATGATAGTTCGTTGGTGATGTGGATACCAAGGAACTTGAAGCTCTCAACCTGTTCCACTACAGCCCCGTCGATGAGAATGGGGGCGTGCTCAGTCCTCTTTTTTTTCCTGTAGTCCACAATCATCTCCTTTGTCTTGGTCACGTTGAGGGAGAGGTTGTTGTCCTGGCACCACACGGCCAGGTCTCTGACCTCCTCCCTATAGGCTGTCTCATCGTTGTCGGTGATCAGGCCTACCACTGTTGTGTCGTCGGCAAACTAAATTATGGTGTTGGAGTCGTGCCTGGCCATGCAGTCATGGGTGAACAGAGAGTACAGGAGGGGACTGAGCACGCACCCCTGAGGGGCCCCCGTGTTGAGGATCAGTGTGGCAGATGTGTTGTTACCTACCCTTACCACCTGGGGGCGGCCCGTCAGGAAGTCCAGGATCCAGTTGCAGAGGGAGGTGTTTAGTCCCAGGATCCTTAGCTTAGTGATGAGCTTAGAGGGCACTATGGTGTTGAATGCTGAGCTGTAGTCAATGAATAGCATTCTCACGTAGGTGTTCCTCTTGTCCAGGTGAGAAAGGGCAGTATGGAGTGCAATAGAGATTGCATCATCTGTGGATCTGTTGGGGCGGTATGCAAATTGGAGTGGGTCTAGGGTTTTTGGGATAATGCTGTTGATGTGAGCCATGACCAGCCTTTCAAAGCACTTCATGGCTACAGACGTCAGTGCTACGGGTCGGTAGTCATTTAGGCAGGTTATCTTAGAGTACTTGGGCACGGGGACTATGGTGGTCTGCTTGAAACATGTTGGTATTACAGACTCAGCGAGGCACTTTGAAGTGTAAAAGGAGTAGGCCAACTTCTGTCAATAACATCTGAACCGTTTGGGCTACACCATCTGTGCAAAGGTGAGACTCTCACAAACATGTACACTACCAGTCAAGAGTTTGGACACACCTACTCATTCAAGGGTTTTTCTTTATTTGACCAGAAATCAAAGCCTTTGCTTATTCCACATTTTTGGGATGGAAAATTGTTGAACAATTTATGTATGCCTTAATGTCTCAAACATATAGACTTATCTTCCACTTGACACCAAATTGGATGTGCTCCTATGAACTTCATATGTTTGTGTTCATGTGGCTTTTTACATGGAAATGGCCTATTCCTTTTACACTTCAAAGGGCCTCGCTGTTTCATCAAATCAGTCTTGTTATTATCTCTTAAATCAAGCTATTATTGAATTATAGTGATAATGAGTACATGTTGCCCTTGCTTACAAACAATATTTCCTTTATGTATTTTCAAGGCTAATATAACACAACAGTGCTTAATCTTACACCTAAGGCAGCAAAACACTGTCGGAGTATCTCTCCTGCTAATAAGCTGTATCCAGCCCAACCCCAGCACAGGCTTCAGCGTCCATGGATCAAACAGTCATAACCTCCTGTTCCAGGGATAAGCTGCAATCTGATCTGTGGGGGAGCTTTAAACTGGGAAGAGAGAGATAGAAGGGGAAAAACAGACGAGGGGAAGTGAGCAGGGAGAGGAGTGAGGGGGCAGGAGGGTGAGGGGTGTGGGGGGGGGGGAGGGTAGGTAAGCTGCAGCGATGCCTCTGGGTGGAGATGGCACCCCTCTCACCTGTGACGTGCCTGAACGGGCCACGGGAGGAGGGCAAGCTGAGCTCCTGCGCTTAATTGGGCACTCAAATGCTATCGGGTCCCTTCCCAACAGTTCTCGAGGTGACACATGGCAGAGGGAGAGAGGGAGAGAGAAAGAGAAAGAGAGAGAGAGAGAGAGAGAGAGAGAGAGAGAGAGAGAGAGAGAGAGAGAGAGAGAGAGAGAGAGAGAGAGAGAGGCCCCAAGGTGGGGATAGAGCAGTGTGTGAGGAGAGAGGAAATGGAACAGAGGGTTTAGCACCTCCTATGGCCAGTTTTTTTTCTCTCTCTCTGGGTTTTTGGGAGGATGAGGGATGGAGAGAGTGATGGTACATTTGGTTCCTAGCTGTGCCAAAGATGACATGGCAAAATTAACCCCTCAGTGGCAGGATGGATGGAGTCCGGGGTTGAGGTATTATATGATTATCATAATATGTGATAATCTCTAATATATCAGCTGATTAGGCGAGCCCATCATGTTGGGGTCACCCAAAAAAAATTGTTTACCATGGTGTTGCCACAGTTTTGCGTCGGTGGACTTATCTAAGACCTGATAAGTATTTTCACATAAGACAAAGTAGCATGCATCATATGCACTTACTGAGTTATTATTGATTTACGACGTTTACATACCTTGAATTGATGAATTTGTGACATTGTGCAATACATCAGAAAAACAGCATTTTGAGTTTATATGCTTCCTTTTTGTAAATATAGCATTGTCTTTTACAGTATCTTTACTGTGAAGATAACAGAAGCTTTGCAGGAGACAATGAGTAAACAGCTCTAAATGTTGTTCTATTTTCCAGTCCATCAAAGCTTGCGGCGGCTAATCCCTTTCTTATATAAATAGCTCTTTGGTGGAGAGTGTAGCTGCCGCATGGAGCTCTAACCCTTCTGTCCCTGAAGCTACAGCCAGGATAAGCTGTGTGTTGGATTGGCACATCGTGCTGCCTGGGGCCTGCTGCTGTGCTGGCCGCCAGTACAGATGGAGGGCAGGGCTGGGCAATGCCAGCTTGTCAGTCGGATTAAAACGACTCATTTATTCACTGAAGTATTGCGCAAAGCGACTGGGCCAAAGCAGGGTGAGACGGAGGGGGAGAGGAGGGTCGAATAACGGCAGAGGAGGAGGGGGCAGTTTGAAAGTGAGAGTGGATCTTCAACTAACTGCCCCTTACCCGTTCCTCCCGTTTCCCTCTCTCTGTCGTTTTTTGACGGTTACTTATCTTTCTGGGGCTGCCAGAAGCCATTACCGCAGTGTATGGAAGGTGGCCGGCAGGGTGGCATCCCCCCGTGCCCGGGTGACAGATTGCAGTGCGCATTTGTGGCGGAGGAGGTGAGGCTGGAAAGCGATTGGCTCTGATGGTCAGGAAGTGGGCACTGAGGGATGGCGAAGGGAGGAGGGGGAAGAGGAGGAGGAGGACAGAGAGGCAGGGAGAGGATGACAAGACCTGGCTGTGTGACCTTTCGTATTAGGTGAGTGACTTAAAGGGGTAGAGGCCCTGCTTTTAAGAGCATGCTTGGCAGTGGTGGGAACTGTGGTTCAGCCGGCTTGTACACGGATGCCAGGGCACGGAGAGGGCAGGGGCTGACTTCTCTGGTTTTGCCCGGATGGGCCTGCTGTCACTATGAACTACAGCCTGACAGGATGGCCCTGAGAGGAGAAGTAAAGGACGACAGTCGCGGTCTACAGACTGATCTATGTATACAGGCCGTACTCAGATCCACAAGCCCAGAGAGTTGGTAGAGGTCCAAATTGTAGACCAAGTCAGATTCACCTCTGCAAGGTTATGTGAAACTTTATGATGTCAGAAGGTCCACTACTACTGGTACTAATGCACTGGAAGACAGACAGAATTCTACTGAAGATCCCTGCTAAGAGGCTACTTACAACATCCATGGAACTTCATCATTTCGATGAGGACAGATATGCATCTGTTGGTCACAGATACCTTTTGAAAAAAGGTAAGGGTGTGGATCAGAAAACCGGTCAGTATCATTTGCCTCATGCAGCGCAACACATCTCCTTCGCATAGACTTGATCAGGCTGTTGATTGTGGCCTGTGGAATGTTGTCCCACTCCTCTTCAATGGCTGTGTGAAGTTGTTGGATAGTGGCGGGAACTGGAACATGCTGTCGTACACTTCTATCCAGAGCATCCCAAACATGCTCAATGGGTGACATGTCTGGTGAGTATGCAGGCCATGGAATGCTTCCAGGAATTATGCAGGCCATTTTCAGCTTCCAGGAATTGTGTACAGATCCTTGCAACATGGGGCCGTGCATTATCATGCTGAAACATGAGGTGATGGCGACAGATGAATGGCACAACAATGGGCCTCATGATCTTGTCACGGTATCTCTGTGCATTCAAATTGCCATCGATAAAATGCAATTGTGTTTGTTGTCTGTAGCTTATGCCTGCCCATACCATAACCCCATTGCCACCATTCGGCACTCTGTTCACAAAGTTGACATCAGCAAACCGCTCGCACCGCTGCAGTCAGTTCAAGACCCTGGTTAGGACGACGTGCACGCAGATGAGCTTCCCTGACATTTTGTATGGCGATCTCGGAAGTGTACTGTAACCTCGTAACATTTAGTATCTCCCTATGTTACGGTATGAAAACAGATTTCATTGGCACACATATCCAAAATAATGTATGTGATTGCAAAATCCAATGCTTCAAACAGAAAGAGTAACTTTACGAAAAAATCGATACTGTCATTAACTGGGTTCTTCATTAATTATGTATCATTGTTGTTCGATGCGCGTTCGATGTCTAGCTGTTTAGTTAACGGGTTTAGTTATATTATCGCACAACATCAGCTGATTCAGGAAAGGATTTTCTGACTGACAGTCAAGTGATAAAGAGCTTGTGTGATACTACATGCGATTTAAAAACAGCCAAAGTGCAGGAATTCATGTTGATCTCGAGGATTGACATAACCTTTTGGTGACTATGTTGTTACCACGGTCAAGAGAGTTAGCCTACTTCATGTACAAAATTAAATCAAGATTCCCAAGGTAAGACTACAGTCTGTGTACGTTTTGATTGTTTGTTTTCCAAGTTATTAAAACGGAGCAATCGGGAATGTGAAAACAGTCTGTTTATTCGTTTTTTTATAGAAATCTGAAAATAAAAAAGTTGCTTGTTTTCGTTTTTTTGCATAAATAAACAAAAAACAACTTCATATTTCGATGTTCAAATGTGGGTGGGGTTAAATGTGGAATGCCAGGTCAAGAGCACAGCCAACACTTTCTGTCCTTTCAAAGTAGGAGGTCACCCTTCACCCTTCCATTCTATGAATCTATGAATCTATTATCTATCAATTCATTGATAAATAACTGCCCATACCATGCCACAGTGCCAAGATAAGGTACGATTTCTCAAATTCTGCATGAGATTTAGTGTGTATTGACCTATTAATGAACTGCTGTTACTGTAAATGGTTAGCTGTCTGATATATCCTAGCTGCCTAGCTCACCATTGGTAATCTTATTAAATGATGCTATACAGCAAAACAACAGTATCTATTGCTAGACTAGAGATATGCCCTAGCTATAGTTAGTCAGTGGTTGCACATTTAACTAGCTGGAATGAAGCAATGGTGTGAATAGGAGACATGTAAATACACCCTTTCATTATTTACAGCAGGTCTCCAGCTACCCAGAACTGTCTGATCAGCCTGATAGGGTGCCGTGGGTGTGTCCAGCTTACACCTGTGCAAATCTGTGTGTGTATAGCAATGGAATTAAACATCAAATCAAATCAAATTGTATTTGTCACATGCGCCGAATACAACAGTGAAATGCTTACAAGCCCTTAACCAACAATGCAGTTTTAAGAAAAATAAGTGTTAAATAAAAAATAGATAAGTAAAAAATAAAATAGAAAACATTTAAAATAGAAAACTAATAATTAAAGAGCAGCAGTAAAATAACAATAGCGAGGCTATATACAGGGGTAACGGTATAGAGACAATGCAAATAGTCTGGGTAGTCATTTGATTAGCTGTTCAGGAGTCTTATGGTTTGGTGGTAGAAGCTGTTAAGAAGCCTTTTGAACCTAGACTTGGCGATTTGGTACCGCTTGCCGTGCGGTAGCAGAGAGAAGTCTAATCAAATCAAATCAAATTTTATTGGCCACATGCGCCGAATACAACAGGTGCAGACATTACAGTGAACAGCCCTTAACCAACAGTGCATTTATTTTTAATAAAAAAGTAAAATAAAACAACAACAAAAAAGTGTTGAGAAAAAAAGAGCAGAAGTAAAATAAAATAACAGTAGGGAGGCTATATATACAGGGGGGTACCGGTGCAGAGTCAATGTGCGGGGGCACCGGCTAGTTGAGGTAGTTGAAGTAATATGTACATGTGGGTAGAGTTAAAGTGACTATGCATAAATAATTTACAGTGTAAAAAGATGGGGGTGGGGGGGGGCAGAGCAAATATTCCGGGTAGCCATAATTAGCTGTTCAGGAGTCTTATGGCTTGGGGGTAGAAGCTGTTGAGAAGTCTTTTGGACCTAGACTTGGCACTCCGGTACCGCTTGCCGTGCGGTAGCAGAGAGAACAGTCTATGACTAGGGTGGCTGGAGTCTTTGACAATTTTGAGGGCCATCCTCTGACACCGCCTGGTATAGAGTCCTGGATGGCAGGAAGCTTGGCCCCAGTGATGTACTGGGCCGTGCACACTACCCTCTGTAGTTCATTTGCTGTAGGAGGCCAAGCAGTTGCCATACCAGGCGGTGATGCAACCAGTCAGGATGCTCTCGATGGTGCAGCTGTTTAATTTTTTGAGGATCTGAGGACCCATGCCAAATCTTTTCAGTCTCCTGAGGGGGACTAGGCTTTGTCATGCCCTCTTCACGACTGTCTTGGTGTGTTTGGACCATGATAGTTTGTTGGTGATGTGGACACCAAGGAACTTGAAGCTCTCAACCTGTTCCACTACAGCCCCATCGATGAAAATGGGGGCGTGCTCAGTCCTCTTTTTTTTCCCTGTAGTCCACAATCATCTCCTTTGTCTTGGTCACGTAGAGGGATAGGTTGTTATCCGGGCACCACACGGCCAGGTCTCTGACCTCCTCCCTATAGGCTGTCTCATCGTTGTCGGTGATCAGGCCTACCACTGTTGTGTCGTCGGCAAACTTAATGATGGTGTTGGAGTCATGCCTGGCCATGCAGTCATGGGTGAACAGGGAGTACAGGAGGGGACTGAGCACGCACCCCTGAGGGGCCCCCGTGTTGAGGATCAGTGTGGCAGATGTGTTGTTACCTACCCTTACCACCTGGGGCGGCCCGTCAGGAAGTTCAGGATCCAGTTGCAGAGGGAGGTGTTTAGTCCCAGGGTCCTTAGCTTAGTGATGAGCTTTGAGGGCACTATGGTGTTGAACGCTGAGCTGTAGTCAATAAACAGCAGTCTCACATAGGTGTTCCTTTTGTCCAGGTGGGAAAGGGCAGTGTGGAGTGCAATAGAGATTACATAATCTGTAGAGCTGTTGGGGCGGTATGCAAATTGAAGTGGGTCTACGGTTTCTGGGATAATGGTGTTGATGTAAGCCATGACCAGCCTTTCAAAGCACTTCATGGATACAGACGTGAGTGCTATGGTCTGTAGTCATTTAGGCAGGTTACCTTAGTGTTCTTGGCACAGGGACTATGGTGGTCTGCTTGAAACATGTTGGTATTACAGACTCAGTCAGGGACAGGTTGAAAATGTCAGTGAAGACACTTGCAAGTTGGTCAGCACATGCTCGGAGTACACGTCCTGGTAATCCGTCTGGCCCTGCAGCGTTGTGAATGTTGACCTGTTTAAAGGCCTTACTTAATTTAACTCATCTGGTAGGCTCGTGTCACTGGGCAGCTCACGGCTGTGCTTCCCTTTGTAGTCTGTAATAGTTTGCAAGCCCTGCCACATCCGACGAGCGTCGGAGCCGGTGTAGTACGATTCAATCTTAGTCCTGTATTGACGCTTTGCCTGTTGGATGGTTCGTCGGAGGGCAAAGCGGGATTTCTTATAAGCGTCCAGGTTAGAGTCCCGCTCCTTGAAAGCTGCAGCACTACCCTTTAGCTCAGTGGGGATGTTGCCTGTAATCCATGGCTTCTGGTTGGGGTATGTACGTTCGGTCACTGTGGGGATGACGTCATCGATGCACTTATTGATGAAGCCAGTGACTGATGTTGTGTACTCCTCAATGCCATTGGAAGAATCCCTGAACATATTCCAGTCTGTGCTAGCAAAACAGTCCTGTAGCTAAGCATCTGCATCATCTGACCACTTCTTTATTGACCAAGTCACTGGTGCTTCCTGCTTTAGTTTTTGCTTGTAAGCAGGAATCAGGAGGATAGAATTATGGTCAGATTTGCCAAATGGAGGGCGAGGGAAAGCTTTGTACTCCTCTCTGTGTGTGGAGTAAAGGTGGCCCAGAGTTTTTTTCCTCTGGTTGCACATTTAACATGCTGGTAGAAATTAGGTCAAACGGATTTAAGTTTCCCTGCATTAAAGTCCCCGGCCACTAGGAGCGCCACCTCTGGATGAGCGTTTTCCTGTTTGCTTATGGCCTTATACAGCTCATTGAGTGCGGTCTTAGTGCCAGCATCGGTTTGTGGTGGTAAATTGACAGCTACGAAAACATCCAACCAATGCCTCAAGTGTCATGCTGTAGCTCAGTTGGTAGAGCATGGCACTTGCAATGCCAGGGTTGTGGGTTCGATTCCCACGGGGGGCCAGTATGAAAAACAAAATGCATGCACTCACTAACTGTAAGTCGCTCTGGATAAGAGTGTCTGCTAAATGACTAAAATATAAAGAATGTCTACCACACACCCGAAGGGTTGTGGGGTCCTGTCCAGAAATAACTTATATCCCCTAGACACTTGTGGAGATCTGAGATAATTGTAAAGGTGTAAGCAACACTACCAAAATTCCACCAAGCCTATCAGAGGTCAAGGTGGAGCTCTCACCATGTCACCATCAATCCCTCTCAGATCTCCACAAGTGTCTAGACTCTGGGCAGTAAGGGCTCGGGGTTGTTTCTGGACAGGCCTTGGGTATTATGGTAGCTCAGTCAGTCAGTCTGGCACTGTCAGAAAATGTTAATAGCTGTCAAATACTTGCTTCCTCTGTCCTCAATTGAATTTCCTTGATTCGTTGCATCCTCTCTCCTCGTCTCCTTCTCAAAACCCATTGGAGGAGAAGGTCAGAGGTCCAGCCCCTCTCACCTTCTTATCCAATGGGTTTTGAGGAGAGAAGATTTGAGGAATTCAATGCAATTGAGATTCTCCCCTTGTTTCCTCCATCCTTCACGTCCCTCTCAAAGCACATTGGGGGAGAGGAGGGAGGGTTTCTCATTGGATGAGAGGAGGGAAGGTTCCTCCCCTCGGCCTCCAATGCACTTGCAAGGAGTGCAGGAAACAAGGACAGAGGAAGGAAGAATGCGATGTCTAGTTCACACACACACACACACACACACACACACACTGATTGAAGAGTTTACTGGTTATAATGATTTCATTATTGGTTATTATTATTGTCAGTGATTTTGTTCACAGAACCCATTGTATTGATTATATTATTGTATTAAATTATTATATCAACTATTACAAAATATAGAAATGCTGTTGTTGATTTTTTTTCATTATTTTGGAAGGTTTAGCATGGCTATAAATGATAGAGAAGTTGACTAAAGCAAAAACAGACCTGGCTACTAGGCATGACAAAGAAACATGCAGTGTCCATGTTCCATGTGATATTTTGAGTGACATGTAGATGTTTTGTTGTTGCTAGGAGTTATGGTCTCATTGTGCCTATCTGGACTCTTATTCCTGTAACTACACATGGGAAGCTGCAAGAAAAACATATGTAAGTGTATATCAAACCATTTAGAAATGTTGACTCTGATATCACACATTGGCTCCTTTATTTATAGAAATACCCATATACAATATATATATAAAAATATATTTTGTACACAATGAAGAAAATCCAATACGGGTCAACATCTAACTGTTGCTCCCAGCATTGATCAAAGCTAAGAACACTTATATTCTTGATTTGACTGTTCTAAGTAATGATGTATACAGTGGGGAAAAAAAGTATTTAGTCAGCCACCAATTGTGCAAGTTCTCCCACTTAAAAAGATGAGAGAGGCCTGTAATTTTCATCATAGGTACACGTCAACTATGACAGACAAATTGAGAAAAGAAAATCCAGAAAATCACATTGTAGGATTTTTAATGAATTTATTTGCAAATTATGGTGGAAAATAAGTATTTGGTCACTGTCAATGGTACCGATGTGGATGTGGTGGAGGAGTCAGGCGCAGGACACAGAGGTAAAGTCCAACAGACTTTAATAGTCACCAAAATGCAAGAGAAAACCTCCGACCTCAAAACAGACAACGAGGCGAGGGAAAAATACGCACACGCGTAAACACTAATACACGAAACAAAACGGGAGCAAACACACAGCTCCGACACAATGGCAGGAAGCAACAACACACAACTAATCCAAACAAACACAGGGAACTTATAGGACACGTAATAATCACAAATCAGACACAGGTGCTAAGGACAGACAAAAGCAATCGTACATGGAAATGGTCCAACGATGGCAGCTAGTACTCCGGGGACGGCGAACGCCTTTGCCTGCCCGAACCAGGAGGAGGAGCAGTCTCGGCCGAAACCGTGACAGTACCCCCCCCTTGACGCGCGGCTCCAGCCGTGCGCCGACCCCGGCCTTGGGGACGGCCAGGAGGACGCGGACCCGGGCGCGTGGGATGCCCATGATGGAATTCTGTCAGGAGGGATGGATCGATGATGTCCCTCCTGGGCACCCAGCACCGTTCCTCCGGACCGTACCCCTCCCACTCCACGAGATATTGGAGACCACTCCTCCGGCGCCTGGAGTCCAAGATGGTCCGGACCCTGTACGCCGGAGCCCCCTCGATGTCCAAAGGGGGCGGAGGGGTCTCTCCTATCTCCTCCTCTTGGAGTGGGCCAGCTACCACCGGCCTGAGAAGAGACACATGGAACGAGGGGTTAATATTTTTATACTCTATAGGTAGTTGTAACCTGTAACACACCTCGTTCAATCTTCTCAGGACTTTGAAGGGCCCCACAAACCGCCGACCCAGCTTCCGGCAGGGCAGGCGGAGGGGCAGGTTTCGAGTCGAGAGCCAGACTCGATCTCCCGGTGCGTACACCGGCCCCTCACTGCGGTGGCGATCGGCGCTCGCCTTGTGTTGACGGATGGCACGCTGCAGATGGACATGGGCAGCGTCCCACGTCTCCTCCGAGCGCCGAATCCACTCGTCCACCGCAGGGGCCTCGGTCTGGCTCTCGTGCCATGGTGCCAGGACCGGCTGATACCCTAAAATACACTGGAAAGGTGTTAATCCGGTGGAGGAGTGGCGGAGAGAGTTCTGGGCCATCTCTGCCCAGGGGATATACCTCGACCACTCCTCCGGCCGGTCCCGGCAATAGGACCTCAAAAACCTACCCACATCTTGGTTCACACGTTCAACCTGCCCATTGCTCTCTGGGTGGTACCCCGAGGTAAGGCTAACCGAGACCCCCAGGCGTTCCATGAAAGCCCCCCAGACTCTGGAGGTGAACTGGGGACCTCGGTCGGACACAATATCCTCGGGGACCCCATAGTGCCGGAACACGTGGGTAAAGATGGCCTCGGCGGTCTGTAGGGCAGTAGGGAGACCCGGCAGTGGGAGGAGACGACAGGCCTTAGAAAACCGATCCACAACGACCAAAATGGTAGTATTACCCTGGGAAGGGGGTAGATCGGTCACAAAATCTACCGAGAGGTGGGACCATGGTCGTTGTGGAACGGGCAGAGGATGTAACTTACCTCTGGGCAAATGTCTAGGTGCCTTACACTGGGCACATACCGAGCAGGAGGAGACATAAACCCTCACATCCCTGGCTAACGTTGGCCACCAGTATTTTACGCTAAGGCAGTGCACCGTCCGACCAATACCAGGATGTCCAGAGGAGGGTGATGTATGAGCCCAAGAAATAAGCCGATCACGAACCTCGAGCGGAACGTACGTCCGCCCCACAGGACACTCGGGGGGAGTAGGGTCGGTACGCAGCGCCCGCTCGATTTCCGCATCGACCTCCCATACTACCGGAGCCACCAGACAAGACTCCGGCAGTATGGAAGTAGGCTCAATGGACCTCTCCTCCGTGTCATACTGCCGGGACAGGGCGTCTGCCTTACCGTTCTGGGACCCAGGGATGTATGTGATTTTAAAAACAAACCGGGTCAGGAACATGTTCCACCTGGCCTGACGAGGGTTCAATCTCCTAGCTGCCCGGATGTACTCCAGGTTACGGTGATCAGTCAGAATGAGGAAAGGGTGTTGAGCCCCCTCTAGCCAATGCCTCCACACCTTTAGGGCCTGGACTACGGCTAACAGTTCCCTGTCCCCAACGTCATAATTGCGCTCCGCCGGGCTGAGCTTCTTAGAGTAGAACGCACAGGGGCGGAGCTTAGGTGGCGTGCCGGACCGTTGTGACAGGACTGCCCCAATACCGGTCTCGGACGCGTCCACCTCTACTTGGAAAGGCAAAGAGGGATCCGGATGCGCCAGCACCGGGGCCGAGGCGAACAGGTTCTTCAGCTTGACAAATGCCCTGTCCGCCTCAGCTGACCACTGCAAGCGCACCGGACCCCCCTTTAGCAGGGACGTAATGGGAACTGCAACCTGTCCAAAGCCCCGGATAAACCTCCGGTAGTAATTAGCAAAACCCAAGAACCGCTGCACCTCTTTTACGGTGGTTGGAGTTTGCCAATTACGCACAGCCGATACCCGATCTACCTCTATCTCCACGCCAGACGCGGACAACCGATAACCCAAAAAGGAGACGGACTCCTGGAAGAACAGGCATTTCTCTGCCTTGACATACAAGTCATGCTCCAACAGTCGTCTCAATACTCGGCGCACCTGGGCTACATGCTCGGCTCGTGTAGAAGAGTACACTAGAATGTCGTCAATGTACACCACCACACCCTGCCCATGCATGTCCCGGAAAATCTCATCAACAAAGGATTGGAAGACTGAAGGAGCATTCATTAACCCGTACGGCATGACGAGATACTCGTAATGACCCGAGGTGGTGCTAAATGCTGTTTTCCATTCATCCCCCCCCTTAATGCGCACCAAATTGTACGCGCTCCTGAGATCTAACTTTGTGAAGAATCGCGCTCCGCGTAATGACTCCGTCATCGTCGCAATCAGTGGAAGTGGGTAGCTGTATTTTACTGTGATCTGATTGAGACTACGGTAATCAATACACGGGCGCAATCCCCCGTCCTTCTTCTTCACAAAGAAGAAACTCGAGGAGACCGGAGAAGTAGAGGGCCGTATGTATCCCTGTGCCAAGGACTCGGCTATGTAAGTCTCCATAGCCGCAGTCTCCTCTTGAGACAGGGGATACACATGACTCCTGGGAAGAGCTGCTCCATTCTGGATATTTATCGCACAGTCCCCCTGTCTATGAGGAGGTAGCCTAGCTGCCCTCGATTTACTAAATACTAGTGCTAAATCCTCATACTCGGGGGGAATGCGCAGTGCGGGCACTTGGTTCGGACTCTCTACCGAGGTCGCCCCTAAGGAAACACCTAGACATCTCCCTACACACTGGGCAGACCACTCCATAAGAGCCCTCTGTTGCCACGCTATGGTAGGATCGTGGGTACTTAACCAGGGAAGCCCCAACACCACTGGGTACGCAGGAGAGTCAATCAGATAGAACTGAATGATTTCCTCATGACCCCCCTGCGTCGTCATCGTCAGCGGTGCTGTGACATCCCTGATCAGACCCGACCCCAACGGCCGGCTGTCTAATGCATGGACAGGGAATGGAACTTCTACCGGCCGAAGGGGAATTCCTAACCTAGCACAAAATGCCCGATCAATAAAGTTCCCAGCTGCGCCTGAATCTACTAGCGCCTTATGCTGGGAATGAGGTGCCACCTGTGGAAAACGCACAGGAATACTCATGTGACCAACAGAGAGCTCTGGGTAAGTGGGGCGCCTTCTCACCTGAAATGACTCCCCAGTGCGTGACCTGTTGTCCCCTCTCTCAGAAAACCTTCCCCAGCACCTGGCCGCGGTGTGTCCTCCACGGCCACAGTTGGTGCAGGAGTTGGCTATCCTCGGGTTCTCCCTCCTCCTCCTCTCTCTAGCGCCAGCACCCCCGAGCTCCATAGGAGTAGGCTCGGAGGTGCTGGAGGATGGAATGGACGACCCCCACTCGGGACGTCCGCGGGTAGCCAGCAGGGTGTCGAGACTGATGGAGATGTCCACCAGCTGGTCGAACGACAGGTTGGTGTCCCTGCAGGCCATCTCACAACGAACGTCCTCTCGTAGGCTACACCGATAGTGGTCAATGAGGGCCCTCTCACTCCATCCCGCATCCGCTGCTAGTGTCCGGAACTCCAGTGCGAACTCCTGTGCGCTCCTCTTCCCCTGTCGGAGGTGGAATAGACGCTCTCCCGCCGCTTTCCCCTCAGGTGGATGGTCGAAGACAGTCCTGAAGCGGCGGGAAAACTCCGCGTAGGTGATGGTGGCGGCGTCTATTCCCCTCCATTCGGCGTTGGCCCACTCCAACGCCTTCCCGGAGAGACAGGAGATGAGGGCGGAGACGCTCTCGTATCCCGAGGGCGCCGGGTGTATGGTGGCAAGGTAAAGTTCTACCTGTAGGAGAAAGCCCTGACACCCGGCTGCAGAACCGTCATATGCCCTCGGGAGCGAGAGCCGAATGCCACTGGGTTCCGGTGCTGAGAGAGGAGGACTGGCCGTTGGTGCTGGGATGGTGTGAGAAGGCGTGGGCACCTCCCGATACACCAAGCGGCGCAGTGTGTTGGACACCTCGTCCATGGCGGCCCCGAGTTGCCGGATCATGGTGTCCTGGTAATTGATCCGGTCCTCCAGGGATTCGGGTGCCGCCGCTGTTCCTGCTGACTCCATAATTGGTGTGTTGTTCTGTCAATGGTACCGATGTGGATGTGGTGGAGGAGTCAGGCGCAGGACACAGAGGTAAAGTCCAACAGACTTTAATAGTCACCAAAATGCAAGAGAAAACCTCCGACCTCAAAACAGACAACGAGGCGAGGGAAAAATACGCACACGCGTAAACACTAATACACGAAACAAAACGGGAGCAAACACACAGCTCCGACACAATGGCAGGAAGCAACAACACACAACTAATCCAAACAAACACAGGGAACTTATAGGACACGTAATAATCACAAATCAGACACAGGTGCTAAGGACAGACAAAAGCAATCGTACATGGAAATGGTCCAACGATGGCAGCTAGTACTCCGGGGACGGCGAACGCCTTTGCCTGCCCGAACCAGGAGGAGGAGCAGTCTCGGCCGAAACCGTGACAGTCACCTACAAACAAGCAAGATTTCTGGCTCTCACAGACCAGTAACTTCTTCTTTGAGAGGCTCCTCTGTCCTCCACTCGTTACCTGTATTAATGGCACCTGTTTGAATTTGTTATCAGTATAAAGACACCTGTCCACAACCTCAAACAGTCACCCTCCAAACTCCACTATGGCCAAGACCAAAGAGCTGTCAAAGGACACCAGATACAAAATTGTAGACCTGCACCAGGCTGGGAAGACTGAATCTGCAATAGGTAAGCAGCTTGGTTTGAAGAAATCAACAGTGGGAGCAATTATTAGGAAATGGAAGACATACAAGACCACTGATAATCTCCCTCGATCTGGGGCTCCACGCAAGATCTCACCCCGTGGGGTCGAAATGATCACAAGAACGGTGAGCAAAAATCCCAGAACCACACGGGGGGACCTAGTGAATGACCTGCAGAGAGCTGGGACCAAAGTAACAAAGCCTACCATCAGTAACACACTACGCCGCCAGGGACTCAAATCCTGCAGTGCTAGACGTGTCCCCCTGCTTAAGCCAGTACATGTCCAGGCCCGTCTGAAGTTTGCTAGAGTGCATCCAGAAGAGGATTGGGAGAAAGTCATATGGTCAGATGAAACCAAAATATAACTTTTGGTAAAAACTCAACTTGTCGTGTTTGGAGGACAAAGAATGCTGAGTTGCATCCAAAGAACACCATACCTACTGTGAAGCATGGGAGTGAAAACATCATACTTTGGGGCTGTTTTTCTGCAAAGGGACCAGGACGACTGATCCGTGTAAAGGAAAAATGAATGGGGCCATGTATCGTGAGATTTTGAGTGAAAACCTCCTTCCATAAGCAAGGGCATTGAAGATGAAACGTGGCTGGGTCTTTCAGCATGACAATGATCCCAAACACACCACCCGGGCAACGAAGGAGTGGCTTCGTAAGAAGCATTTCAAGGTCCTGGAGTCTCCAGATCTCAACCCCATAGAAAATCTTTGGAGGGGGCTGAAAGTCCGTGTTGCCCAGCGACAGCCCCAAAACATCACTGCTCTAGAGGAGATCTGCATGGAGGAATGGGCCAAAATACCAGCAACAGTGTGTGAAAACCTTGTGAAGACTTACAGAAAACGTTTGACCTGTGTCATTGCCAACAAAGGGTATATAACAAAGTATTGAGAAACTTTTGATATTGACCAAATACTTATTTTCCACCATAATTTGCAAATAAATTCATTAAAAATCCTACAATGTAATTTTCTGGAATATTTTTTCTCAATTTGTCTGTCATAGTTGACGTGTACCTATGATGAAAATTACAGGCCTCTCTCATCTTTTTAAGTGGGAGAACTTGCACAATTGGTGGCTGACTAAATACTTTTTTCCCCCACTGTATATATAAAACATTGGTTCTAATCGTGCCTGCCGCTTTACGAACCAGTGGAATCATGAACGGTGATTTGTTTGTTATGTTTGCCTGTGTCCCCCGGATTTGCCTCCCGGATTTGTCTTTTTAGCAACACATTCACCACTCTCTCAAACGGCTAACTCTGCCCTCTTGCGGCACAAGCCGAGGGCCTGAGACATGCAACGAACTACCCCAGCGCGCAATCAGCTTATTGTGTTTGCGAGATGCCTGACAAAGGCCATTTTAAAACCATCTCGCAACTCCTGCTGTGTCTACAGACATCCCCCAAACAAACAAAAAATGACTCCCGGAGAATGAGTGCACAGCTGGTAAATAGTCACTTATAGATATGTCTGTCAGTCAGGTGGCTAGCTGCCGGTAGAGACTTATATTGCAGTAATGTTGAAGGGCTCTGGCTAGTATTACTTAGCCAGCTAGAAGGGTGAAGCTAATGTCAAACAGAGCCTACCTCAGCAGGAGCAAAAAATACCCTACTAAGTTCTCATGATAACTTTGCTTTGCAGAGAGTAGGGTAATGAGAAAGAAAGTGATGTGGCGCTCAGTGGTGAGGCTGAGGCAGGCTGCAGTGCATGCAGGAGAAAGCAGAGGAGAGAGAGAGAGAGACAGAGAGGAAGCAAGCAAGCAAAGAGAGAAGTCAGTACAGTGGTTCCTAAACCTGGGTCCGGGGCCCCATATGGGGATTACTGGCACAACGCTCTTAACCACTAAGATACCTGCCGCCCCTATCTGTACTAATCTGTACTAATCTTATCAAACAAGTAAAAAAGAAAAAAAATAGAAGATATGTTTCAATATGAACATCTCCACATGGCCCATCTTCCCTACAGGCCTATAGGCCTATATTAAAATGCAAGCAAAATGCAAACAATACAGTTCTAAAAATGTCATATGTTTTCGTTTCGTGCCAGTGTGAATAATTTATCATATTTCCCCCCTTTCACGGGTATAACATTACAATTGTATAGCTAATAGGGTATGTGTTTGTAGATCGACTGAGGTGAATGAACCTACAGCAGCCAATGTGATAATTGCTGGGGTCATTTTTGCTTGTTTTTGCTGTTCTCCAAATAGCATTTTAAAGTTTTTTAATTGCATAGAAATGCAGTAAATTAGCTTCCCCTAACACTTCCGGACCTCATTAACTCAAACCTTGGTTACGGCCTGTGTGTCATGGAGTTTTCTATCCCATAATCCCCCACTCTCAGGTCACTGCCAGGCCAACGATGTTTCTGTGTGTGGTGTGTTGGGTGTGTATGTGTGGCAGGGCCAGGGGGTTGAAGCTTGGAAGGGTTTTATCGGGTCTAATTACTCCCGATAGCTGTAATTTACAGGTTGACAGCGGGGAGAAATCTGCAAAATTCACACTTCTGCGGGTCAGCATCTGTCGCCATTACGGCACCGTGCGCGCTGCCGGCCAGTCGGCGAGCGAGCAGTGAGGAACGGTAAACAACAAACGGCGTGTGACAGATTAGCAGCGCGGGCTAAAGGACCTTCTACTGACACATCATTTCTCTCGCTCTGCCAGTTTGTTTCGCGGCAGCTGTCACCAATAAAACGGAAAAGCAGGAGATGGGGAGGTTGGGGGGAGGTTGGGGGAGGCGGTGGTGGTGGCGGGGGCTTTTGTTCCAGTTCCAGGGACGTGGGTGGTGCAGGAGGAAGAGAGTGAGGAGGAGAGAGTGAGAGAAGGAGAAGAGGAGGGAGTTCAGTGAGTGACCTGTTTAAAAGTCTGGCCTCACTTTTTAATGGTGTATTAGGAGAAAACCAGGGCAGGATCATATCAAGCTATATATTTCTGCTGACTTCATAGTAATTACCTTCTCTACTTATCTATTTTAGGTCTGCGTTACAAATTGCTGGTGTCACCCTGAACCGATTATTTTAGTTCCGTTTGTGACAGCATGTGTGGTAAGGAGCACAAAGGTATTCTAGAGGGTAAGCATTAGCTCAGGACATTGTGCACTCATTCATACTGTACTGCAGCCCCATCATACACACACACCCTCCCGCCTTCCTCCCCCTTCCTACATCCTCCCATCCCATGTGTCCCTCCTCCCCCCAGTCCCATGCTGCACAGAGCAGAGCCAGAGAGGTCCTGTGCCAGAGCGGGATGGTGGTGGGGTACTGCTCTCCCCCGTCCATCTCATTGCCTTCCCATCACAGGGCCTGGCTGCTCTCTAGTCTGTACATTAGGTTAGCCTCTCATGGTTCCTGGCAGACCAACTTTTCCTTGACCTCCAACTTAAGGACGTCCTCTCAGTTGTTGTTTCACTGAATCTGTTTGTCTGGGTTTACATGGACATGGACAAAAGAGTGAGTATACATAAGAGGAGCATGGTCAGTGAATACCATTTTACAAAAAAGGCAACCAAATTATGTCATCTGTCATTTAAGTGTGCTTGTAGTAGCTTCTGTATGTACACTCTTAGAAAAAAGGGTTCCAAAAGGGTTCTTCGGCTCTCCCCATAGGATAACCCTATTTGGTTCCAGGTATAACCCTTTTTGGTTCCAGGTAGAACTCTTTTTGGTTCCAGGTAGAACCCTATTTGGTTCCAGGTAGAACCCTTTTTGGTTCCAGGTAGAACTCTTTTGGGTTCCATGTAGAACCCTCTGTGGAAATGGATTTACATGGAACCCAAAAGGGTTCTACCTGGAACCAAAAAGGGTTCTTCAAAGGTTCTAGATAGCAACTTTTTTTCTAAGAGTGTAGTAGCTTCTTCAGTGTTCTCAGAGTAGCCATGCACATGCCTCTATCTACTTCATTTTTACTCTCCCATAACCAAACACATCAATAATGCTGGGTGGGTAACGGGGGAGCCCGCAGGTCTGGCCCTGTCCGGTTCAATATCTAACGGGAGACTGGTGGCTCTGTGTTCCAACCTCCAGAGCCCCAGCCTTCCCACAAGTGCCATATGGGCGGGCCAGCCCCATTCCATTAGCAGGGCCCAAACAGAGGCCCGGACCCCGGCCCTCCTGGCCCTCCCCTGGCACAGCCACAGGGCATGGTCTGCCCACCACCAGCTGCCAAAACCAGGGCAGGGGAGAGTGGACAGGACAGCCACATCCACACCGCACCTGGCCCTGCCAGCAACCAACAACCAGCCACAAGCCTCTGGCAACACTGGGACACATTGGAGATGAGATTATTGGACAGACAAAAAGAAACTGAACAATATGTCATAGAGATTTGATAAAATTATAATAAAGGGTGATTCCACTCCAGGACAGCCCAGAAATATTTTAGGTATCTCAGATTGTTCTGGCACATCATAATTTTTTGGGAGGAAATCATGATGAAAGTGGCCACTTTAGGCCCTTTTTAGACCTGTGAACCGTACATGATACAGACAACATCTTGGTGTCATTATACTCCTTATAGTGTGCTCTCAAATATAGAGTACTGTATGTCTAGATTCTGAAATATAATTTTTCACATTCATTTATTCAACCTAAAAATATGTCTGAAAATGAAAAATCATCTAAATGGGTACTTTGGAGATATTCATATTTTTTATGTTGAATAGTTTAATGTAAACATTTTTCTTTAAGAATCTAGACATACTCCATATGTTAGAGCACACTACAAGGAGTATAATGACACCAATATGTTTTCTGTATCATGTACGGTTCACATATCATAGGGTCTTACAGGAGGCATATATACAGTGAGGGAAAAAAGTATTTGATCCCCTGCTGATTTTGTAAGTTTGCCCACTGACAAAGACATGATCAGTCTATAATTTTAATGGTAGGTTTATTTGAACAGTGAGAGACAGAATAACAAAAACAAAATCCAGAAAAACGCATGTCAAAAATGTTATAAATTGATTTCCATTTTAATGAGGGAAATAAGTATTTGACCCCTCTGCAAAACATGACTTAGTACTTGGTGGCAAAACCCTTGTTGGCAATCACAGAGGTCAGACGTTTCTTGTAGTTGGCCACCAGGTTTGCACACATCTCAGGAGGGATTTTGTCCCACTTCTCTTTGCAGATCTTCTCCAAGTCATTAAGGTTTCGAGGCTGACGTTTGGCAACTCGCACCTTCAGCTCCCTCCACAGATTTTCTATGGGATTAAGGTCTGGAGACTGGCTAGGCCACTCCAGGACCTTAATGTGCTTCTTCTTGAGCCACTCCTTTGTTGCCTTGGCCGTGTGTTTTGGGTCATTGTCATGCTGGAATACCCATTCACGACCCATTTTCAATGCCCTGGCTGAGGGAAGGAAGTTCTCACCCAGGATTTGACGGTACATGGCCCCGTCCATCGTCCCTTTGATGCGGTGAAGTTGTCCTGTCCCCTTAGCAGAAAAACACCCCCAAAACATAATGTTTCCACCTCCATGTTTGACGGTGGGGATGGTGTTCTTGGGGTCATAGGCAGCATTCCTCCTCCTCCAAACACGGCGAGTTGAGTTGATGCCAAAGAGCTCGATTTTGGTCTCATCTGACCACAACACTTTCACCCAGTTCTCCTTTGAATCATTCAGATGTTCATTGACAAACTTCAGACGGGCCTGTATATGTGCTTTCTTGAGCAGGGGGACCTTGCGGGCGCTACAGGATTTCAGTCCTTCACAGCGTAGTGTGTTACCAATTGTTTTCTTGGTGACTATGGCCCCAGCTGCCTTGAGATCATTGACAAGATCCTCCCGTGTAGTTCTGGGCTGATTCCTCACCGTTCTCATGATCATTGCAACTCCACAAGGTGAGATCTTGCATGGAGCCCCAGGCCGAGGGAGATTGACAGTTCTTTTGTGTTTCGTCCATTTCCAAATAATCGCACCAACTGTTGTCACATTTTACATTTACATTTTTACACCTTCTCACCAAGCTGCTTGGTGATGGTCTTGTAGCCCATTCCAGCCTTGTGTAGGTCTACAATCTTGTCCCTGACATCCTTGGAGAGCTCTTTGGTCTTGGCCATGGTGGAGAGTTTGGAATCTGATTGATTGATTGCTTCTGTGGACAGGTGTCTTTTATACAGGTAACAAACTGAGATTAGGAGCACTCCCTTTAAGAGTGTGCTCCTAATCTCAGCTCGTTACCTGTATAAAAGACACCTGGGAGCCAGAAATCTTTCTGATTGAGAGGGGGTCAAATACTTATTTCCCTCATTAAAATGCAAATCAATTTATAACATTTTTGACATGCGTTTTTCTGGATTTTTTTGTTGTTATTCTATCTCTCACTGTTAAAATAAACCTACCATAAAAATGATAGACTGATTATTTCTTTGTCAGTGGGCAAACGTACAAAATCAGCAGGGGATCAAATACTTTTTTCCCTCACTGTAAGTCTAAAAGGATATAAAATGGCCACTTTCATCATGATTTTCTCAAAAATGGTTTGTGATACAAATGTAAAAAGCATGTCAAACATCCTTCCTCCCAATGAAGTTTCTATGTGAAAATTGCCAGAACAATCTGAGATACCAAAAATATTTTCGGGCTGTCCTGCCGTGGAATCGGCCTAATGACACTCCCACAAATACATGCAGTCCAGCATGTAAAGAAAAGGGATTGTAGCTAACAGTGCTACTTTAGTTGGATACCTAGTATAGAAATTATAACGGATGGAGGTGAAAATAATTTCCCAAAATTCTCTCATGTTTTGCAGTAAGGGGTGCAATGATCTGAACTTAGGTCTGCAGTCACTGAAGGAAGGCATGAGGGGTAGAAAAAAAAATTGAAGAGCGAGAGAGAGAGAGAGAGTGTAATGTGTGTCTATTCTTTTGAGTGTAATGTTTTCTGTTAATTTCTGATTGTCTATTTCATTTTGGTTTATTGTTTATTTCACATGCTTTGGTAATGTATGTTTCCCATGCCAATAAAGCCCCTTTGACTGTAATTTAATTGAGAGAGAGAGAGGGAGAGAGAAAGAGAAAGGGGGAGGGAGAGAGAGAGAGAGAAATGTTTAGCACATCGCATGGGAATGTCAGTGTGTGCCTCAGCAGCCTGTACCTGCCACAGGACCTGAGGCCTTTTTTAATTAATCATTACAAACATTGAATAATTCAGCCATTATCAGTGTGGATATATAGAATGGCTCGTTAGTCTCCAGGGAACTTATTTTCCAATCAATGTTCATGTTTCCTTTAATAAGCTACAGTTCCCAGTGAGAGATACAAATACATCACAAGAGAAAATATTATATCGCTGTTGCAGAGCAGAAATCCTTCAAACTCATCATCAAATGTATATAGTTATCTTGGAGTTTCAAAGATACACTCCCAAATGACAAAAATAGGCTAACTGTGAAATTTCTAAGTTGTTTCTAGGTGTAAGTGAAGGGAATATAATAATAATATAATATGCCATTTAGCAGACGCTTTTATCCAAAGCGACTTACAGTCATGCGTGCATAATTTTTTTTTTGGTGTATGGGTGGTCCCGGAGATCGAACCCACTACCTTAGCGTTACAAGCGCCGTGCTCTACCAGCTGAGCTACAGGGGTCAATATAAAACCTGGACCTGGCTGAATGAGATAAATCATATAAGAAAATATTATTGTTCCAGCCTATAACTTTAGAATTAAGGTTGTTCACATTTTACACACACACTCATTCAAACAAACACATACTCTAACAGGATATTGCAGGACAACCAACCAGGCTCACATGTAAAATAGGCCTACAACAGATCATGACATTGTGTCACCTTACCATCTCTTGGGGTGTCTTAACAACTAAAAATAACCAGACCGAGTGTTGTATATCTGGTTCCCACTGATTAGAAATCATTAACTTCTCATTGAAAGGGGATTTACAGTAGGTCCTAGTGTGTTTCAGTGGCCTACCTACCATGGTAAGGAAGGGATGGGGGGCTTGCCTGGTTCCCAACATCACCCCAAGGACAGCACGGGGGGCAGAGGAGCACTGATTGAGAGCAACACCTGTCAGGTAAGACTTTCACAGTTGACGGCACACAAGGTGAGCAAAGCCCTCTGCTATGACTGCTAATCTCCTATGTGCCAGCCCGCTGGGCACTGCCAGTCTCCACAGGGATACCGTCAGGGTCCTGAGCACCCGATCGAGCTGCCTCAAGGCTGCCGTCCCGCTCACTGACGTCTCCTCAGTCTCCTGAGCCGAATGAGCCGTGCTGATGTGCTCTAAATACATTTCATTATCATCATCATGATTATAGCCGTGATTGTGTGTAGCTGGTAATGCGCTGCAGCAGCTCCCCCCTGGGAGTTGTCTGTGCGACTGAATGATTAAAACACGTATGATGAACCATGCATCAAAACATCCCTGTGGGGTTCCTACGACATACAGCCAACCACATCCACTGATACTTTATGCAAGCAAATAACAAGGGATTGGAGGGGAGGGGGATAATATGACAGCTGGTGGATTTTAACAATGCAGAGAATTGACCTTTGCTGACCCCACATATATCCATAACTGTGATGGGTGATTTGAAGGAGTCAGGCGCAGGAGGGTAAATCACAGAAAACAGGATTTTTTCCGGAATACAGAGTACGCAGTAAAGCGTCAAAACAGTCAACCAACAAGGCAACACGGGGAAAATAACCTGGCGATACAAAATACATGGAGCTCCACCGAGCTTCACTATCCTCACAATAAACAATCACACACAAAGACAAGGGGGCAGAGGGAACACTTATACAGGTACTGATGAGGGGATATGAACCAGGTGTGTGTAATAACCAAGACAAAACAAATGGAATGATGAGATGAGGAGCAGCAGTGGCTAGAAGGCCGGTGACGACGAATGACGAAGCCTGCCCGAACAAGGAGAGGAGGCAGCCTCGGAGGAAGTCGTGACAATAACCTTATTAACCTGACACTATATCTAACCTATACCTTTGGACATGACTCTTAATACTGTATAGCCTTTGGAATAAACTCACTATCACACAATAAATTAACCAAGTATGATGGTCTTCTGCCTGCACCGGGCTCCCCCACCACGTGATGACAGAAAGTGAAGTGAGTTTATCTGACAGCATTCAATGAATGTTTAATCCAACATTCCCATACATCCCTAGCTGGGATCACCCAAAGTCAAAACCCACCAAAGACACACAGCAGGTGTCTGAAATATTAATACGCTACACGCTTCATTACAAATTCAACATACCAAGGTCCCTGCATTTATTTATTAATTTCGATTAGCGAAACAAAATACAGATTTTTTTTTTATTAAAACACGTTCGGCGCGCGCTATTCTATTTTTGTCTCACAGATTTGTAACAATTTGTTTTGTGACAAATAACTGTGCCTGGTAAAATCTCACTGTCATCTCAGTGAGAGTCAGGCTGTGGCTGCGAGAGAGAGTTACTTTTCCTGTTACTGCTGGGCTGCAACAAATCACTGTCTGTCTCTGTAGTTCTATGCTCTTCAGGAGACCACAGCAGTTTGCCCTTTGTCCTGTCCAGGAGCGTTCAGTGCCTCATCTTACAACGCATGCTGATTTGTCTCTTAGAGACACGAACCAGAATCCACATCTACAGCAGAGCACATGATAGTTTAAATATTTTCACTACAATTAATGATCCCACTTGGTGACCTTTACAAAGGCCACTAGGCAGACTGATGTGTCGCTTGTCAGGTAAGGAAGAACTCATTATTTAAGAGTATGCCACTCTAATGCATGCCATTGGGCCCAGTGTTTCATCTTTGGAGGTGATTGTACAACACATTCCTACAGTGGCTGAGTCAGTGTCAGGGTCTTGATGTAGAACTGATAGATAATAACTACCCAGTAGATAATATGAAATTAATTTGAACTGCAAATACACTAAACCCAAATCAACACTCATGTACAAACATCTGGTAAAACAACAAGATTTGAGTGAATATCTTTTTCCAGCCCAGCTAACAATTCTAGGGAGACTGAGATAACGTTTTTGTAACGTTCCCCGTAATGTTCCCCTAATGTTTGAGTGTCCAGTTTTCCATTAGTTAGAGGAACATTCTATTTATGTTAGCAAAAACCATTTTAGCATGTTTCGGTGTTAAAGTTAGGAGAACATTCCCTTAATGTCAAACAGAACTTATCTGGAACGTGGTTACAATTTTCTCCGAATATACAACATTAATGTACTAGACGCGTTTTATGGGACATTGTGAGAACATTCATGTGTCCAGTTTTCTGAGGGTTAGGAGAATATTCCATCAACGACCCACCAAACATGCACAAGACATGGTTGCCATGTTCTCAGAATATAAGATATAAGATAATATAACATATCTAGACACGTTCCATGAGAACGTTGCAAGAACATTTATTTGTATCAGCTGTCAGGACGTCGCCTGATGGTCCCAAAGAAACGTTCTTTAATAAATAAATAAAAGTTTCATTACAAATCACACCGTGTTACTGTTGCCAAGCCCATCAAACCCTGATTGGTGAACCACTGATCAATTCACAGCTCTTGTTGTCTGTTGGCAAGGTTAAGGATACAGTATACAGTGCCTTGCAAAAGTATTCATCCCCCTTGGCGTTTTTCCTATTTTGTTGCATTACAACCTGTAATTTAAATTGATTTTTATTTGGATTTCATGTAATGGACATACGCAAAATAGTCCAAATTGGTGAAGTGAAATGAAAAAAATAACTTGTTTCAAAAAAGTCAAAACAATAAATAATGGAAAAGTGGTGCGTGCATATGTATTCACCCCCATTTGCTATGAAGCTCCTAAATAAGATCTGGTGCAACCAATTACCTTCAGAAGTCACATAATTAGTTAAATAAAGTCCACCTGTGTGCAATCTAAGTGTCACATGATCTCAGTATAAATACACCTGTTCTGAAAGGCCCCAGAGTCTGCAACACTGCTAAGCAAGGGGCACCACCAAGCAAGCGGCACCACCAAGAAGCAAGCGGCACCATGAAGACCAAGGAGCTCTCCAAACAGGTCAGGGACAAAGATCTGGAGAAGTACAGATCAGGGTTGGGTTATAAAAAAATATCTGAAACTTTGAACATCCCACGGAGCACCATTAAATCCATTATTTAAAAATGTTAAGAATATGGCACCACAACAATCCTGCCAAGAGACTGCCGCCCACCAAAACTCACAGACCAGGCAAGGAGGGCCTTAATCAGAGAGGCAACAAAGAGACCAAAGATAACCCTGAAGGAGCTGCAAATCTTCACAGTGGAGATTGGAGTATCTGTCCATAGGACCACTTTAAGCCGTACACTCCACAGAGCTGGGCTTTACGGTAGATTGATGAGGATTTTAAAAAAT
This sequence comes from Coregonus lavaretus, assembly GCF_964263955.1. NCBI lineage: Eukaryota > Metazoa > Chordata > Actinopteri > Salmoniformes > Salmonidae > Coregonus > Coregonus lavaretus. The sequence continues at coordinate 48,037,504 of NC_139991.1, forward strand.
CCATTTTAGAATAAGGCTATAACTTAACAAAATGTGGAAAATACTTGCCAAGGGGGTCAGAATACTTTCCGAAAACACTGTATGTTTAAAGCACCGTGTGTGTGTGTATATACAGTTGCTTGCAAAAGTATTCATCCCCCTTGGCGTTTTTCCTATTTTGTTGCATTACAACCTGTAATTTAAATTGATTTTTATTTGGATTTCATGTAATGGACATACGCAAAATAGTCCAAATTGGTGAAGTGAAATGAAAAAAATAACTTGTTTCAAAAAAGTCTAAACAATAAATAATGGAAAAGTGGTGCGTGCATATCATTTACATTTACATTTTAGTCATTTAGCAGACGCTCTTATCCAGAGCGACTTACAGTTAGTGAATACATATTTTTTTATACTGGCCCCCCGTGGGAATCGAACCCACAACCCTGGCGTTGCAAATGCCATGCTCTATCAACTGAGCTACATCCCTGCCGGCCATTCCCTCCCCTACCCTGGACGACGCTGGGCCAATTGTGCGCCGCCCATGAGTCTCCCGGTCGCGGCCGGCTGCGACAGAGCCTGGATTCGAACCAGGATCTCTAGTGGCACAGTTAGCACTGCGATGCAGTGCCTTAGACCACTGCGCCACTCAGGAGTTATGTATTCACCCCCATTTACTATGAAGCTCCTAAATAAGATCTGGTGCAACCAATTACCTTCAGATGTCACATTATTAGTTAAATAAAGTCTTCAAAGTGGTAGGCATGTTGTGTAAATCTAATTATACAAACCCCACAAAAATCAATTTTAATTCCAGGTTGTAAGGCAACAAAATAGGAAAAATGCCAAGGGGGATGAATACTTTCGCAAGCCACTGTATATACACACACACACAGTGCTTTAAACATACAGTGTTTTCGGAAAGTATTCTGAGCCCCTTGGCAAGTATTTTCCACATTTTGTTAAGTTATAGCCTTATTCTAAAATGGATTTTTTTTAATCCTCATCAATCTACACACAATACCCCATAATGACAAAGCAAAAACCGGTTTTTAGAAATGTTTGCAAAAGTATTAAAAACAGAAATACCTTATTTACATAAGTATTCAGACCCTTTGCTATGAGACGCGAAATTGAGCTCAGGTGCACCCTGTTTCCATTGATCATCCTTGAGATGTTTTTACAACTTGATTAGAGTCCAGCTGTGGTAAATTCAAATGACTGGACATGATTTGGAAAGGCACACACCTGTCTATATAAGGTCCCACCATTGACAGTGCATGTCAGAGCCAAAACCAATCCATGAGGTCAAAGGAATTGTCCGTAGAGCTCTGAGACAGGATTGTGTCGAGGTACAGATTTGGGGAAGGGTACCAAAACATTTCTGCAGCATTGAAGGTCCCCAAGAACACAGTGGCCTCCATCATTCTTAAATGGAAGAAGTTAGGGACCACCAAGACTCTTCCTAGAGCTGGCCGCCCGACCAAACTGAGTAATCGGGGGAGAAGGGCCTTGGTCAGGGAGGTGACCAAGAACCCAATGGTCACTCTGACAGAGCTCCAGAGTTCCTCTGTGGAGATGGGAGAACCTTCCAAAAGGACAACCATCTCTGCAGCACTCCACCAATCAGGCCTTTATGGTAGAGTGACCAGACAGAAGCCCCTCCTCAGTGAAAGGCACATGACAGCCCACTTGGAGTTTGCCAAAAGGCACCTAAAGGACTCTCAGACCATGAGACACAATATTCTCTGGTCTGATGAAACCAAGATTGAACTCTTTGGCCTGAATGCCAAGTGTCACTTCTGGGGGAAACCTGGCACCATCCCTACGGTGAAGCATGGTGGTGGCAGCAAAATCATTTGCATTAATATGGAGTTGGTCCCCCTTTGCTGCTATAACAGCCTCCACTCTTCTGGGAAGGCTTTCCACTAGATGTTGGAACATTGCTGCTGGGATTTACTTCCATTCAGCCACATGAGCATTAGTGAGGTTGGGCGATTAGGCCTGGCTCGCAGTCGACGTTCCAATTCATCCCAAAGGTGTTCGATGGGGTTGAGGTCAGTGCAGGCTAGTCAAGTTCTTCCACACCGATCTCGACACACAACTTATGTATGGACCTCGCTTTGTGCACTTGGGCATTGTCATGCTGAAACAGGAAAGGGCCTTCCCCAAATTGTTGCCACAAAGTTGGAAGCACAGCATCGCCTAGAATGTCATGGTATGCTGTAGCTTTAAGATTTCCCTTCACTGGAACTAAGGGGCCTAGCCCGAACCATGAAAAACAGCCCCAGACTATTATTCCTCCTCCACCAAACTGTACAGTTGGCACTATGCATTGGGGCAGGTAACGTTCTCCTGCATCCGCCAAACCCAGATTCGTCCATCAGACTGCCAGATGGTGAAGCGTGATTCATCACTCCAGAGTTCGTGTTTGCACCAGAGTCCAATGGCGGCGAGTTTTACACCACTCCAGCCAATGCTTGCCATTGCGCATGGTGATCTTAGGCATTTGTGCAGCTGTTCGGCCATGGAAACTCATTTCATGAAGCTCCCGATAAACAATTATTGTGCTGAAGTTGCTTCCAGAGGCAGTTCGGAACTCGATAGTGAGTGTTACAAACGAGAACAGACAATTTTACGCACTGTGCACTTCAACATTCAGTGATCCCGTTCTGTGAGCTTGTGTGGCCTACCACTTTGCGGCTGAGCTGTAGTTGCTCCTAGACTTTTCCACTTCACAATAACAGCCCTTACAGTTGACCGGGACAGCTCTAGCAGGGCTGACATTTTATGAACTGACTTGTTGGAAAGGTGGCATCCTATGATGGTGTCACATTGAAAGTCACTGACCTCTTCAGTAAGGCCATTCTACTGCCAATGTTTGTCTATGGTGATTGCATGGCTGTGTGCCTGATTTGATACACCTGTCAGCAACGGGTGTGGCTGAAATAGCCGAATCCATTCATTCGAAAGGGTGTCCACATACTTTTGTATATATAGTGTACTTTTTGCTGATAAAAGGCTGTGCGTGATGACATAGTGCACATAAAAATAACTTTTGCTGTAAAATGTCCATGTCCTGAATGAAAAGTACAAGCTACATGGGTTTTCAACTCTACTGATGGTTTTGTCACAAAAACTGTTGCATTATATAGCAAATGTGCCTACTCTGGTTTTGGCACATGAGCTCTAGCCAACAGCTCGCAGATACAGTGCGGGTTGGCTACTTGCATTATGAGATTATTATGGATTATATTATTTATATTTGTCAAATGACAGCCAAATTTCGATCATCATGTCACCAGAATAAGACCCTCGATATTTATTGGAAAGGCGCATCAAGCTCATAACCTTGCACATTCACCACCCTGTGAAGTTCATAATAAATTATTTAATCTGAAGCCTAATAAACTGCATGCTTTCCCGAGTCGTAGTGGGAGGACCACACAACATATCATCTCGTGACTCCAAGTTTACTTCGATATGATGGTTATATAAATATTTGCGCATAAAGGCTTTTCCACCGCCATTTTTCACAAAATTAATTTTACGGACACAAAAAGATCCCACCATTTTTTGAACAAACAAATTGTCTGTTGGCATATATAAAATTGTACTGTTTCCATCAGCCCGGTTGTGACCTTTTTCATGCGTCAGATAATTCATCTGCATGAAATGGTTGGATGGAAACGTGATTAGTAACCAGGTTTCCATCCAACCTTTTTATGCGAGTAAAGTCAAAATGCCATGACAGGCCTGATGGAAACAGAAAATGTTTCTGTTAACTTTCCAAATGTTGACAAAACAAAATACGCTAGACGAGGTGGGGTCTTTTTGTGTCTGTAAAATGAATTAATGCGAGAAATGGCGGTGGAAACGCCTTTATGCGCAAATATTGATATAATAATCATCATATCGAAGTAAACTTGGCGTCACGCCATGACATAGTGTGTGGTCCTCCCCCTGTGACTCAGGAAACCATGCAGTTTATTAAAGCTACAGATGAAATAAATTATGATGAATTTCACATGGTGGTGAAAGTGCTCGGTATGAGCTTGATGCTCATTTCCAATAAATGCTGAGGGTCTTATTCTGGTGACATGATAAGATCGATGCTTGACTGCCGTTTGACAAATAAAAATAGTATCCCTCTTATCCATAATAATCCCATCATGTGTTGTAGGCTGACCTACCCGCAGAGCCTACTCACACTGTATCTGCCAGCTGTTGTCTCGAACGCACGTGCCAAGAGCAGAGTAGGCACATTTGCTATTTAAAGCAACAGTTTTTGTGACAAAACTATAGGTATAGTTGAAAATGCGATGGAAACACATTGAACATTAGATTGTTATTCGGTACATGAAAACATAAACGAAAAGTACATTTTGTGTGCACTATGTCATCATGCACTGATTTTTATCCGCAACAATTCAGTTTGGTGGCAACCAGTGGAGGCTGCTGAGGGGAGGACGGCTCATAATAATGTCCGGAATGGAGTTAATGGAATGGTATCAAACACGTGGTCCATGTGGTTGATACCACTCCATTGACACCATTCCAGCCATTATTATGAGCCGTCATCCCCTCAGCAGCCTCCACTAGTGGAAACACACCACTTTTTGGAATATTTGCATGAAAATATGTCGCCAATTGGATGGAAACCTGGCTAGTGAAAGATGGGAATAGGTCGAATTCTAGATAGCTGAGAATCTCAAAGGGAACTCTATCATCTTTTTGAAATCCACACCACATACAGTATATCATATGGAACAAATATGTATCTTTGATTAGGAATCACATGAGCTCGTCATTGCATTTCTATCTGTAACATTCCTAATTTGTTGCCAAAACATGGCCCAGATGGAAGTGCTGCTTCTGATAGAAACATACCCAGAACATGGTGGCCATATTTACAGTAGCATGTCTGTACTTTCTCACATTTGCCATTTAAGCAATAATTATTCCAGTTAAACCAAAACAATACACAACAGAGTTCCATCTCCAAGTTCTAATGTGGAAAAACATAAAAATTGCAACAGATTCACTAGGGACAATTCACAGAAATCACAATATGTTAAAGGGGCAATATGCTGTTGCTACATGCATTCTTGAACTTTTTAATGATATACAGTACCAGTCAAATGTTTGGACACACCTACTCATTCAAGGGTTTTTCTTTATTTTTACTATTTTCTACATTGTAGAATAATAGTGAAGACATCACAACTATGAAATAACACATATGGAATCATGTAGTAACCAAAAAAGTGTTAAACAAATCTAAATATATTTTATATTTGAGATTCTTCAAAGTAGTCATCCTTTGCCTTGATGACAGCTTTGCACACTCTTGGCATTCTCTTAACCAGCTTCATGAGGTAGTCACCTGTAATGTTTTTCCAACAGTCTTGAAGGAGTTCCCACATATGCTGAGCACTTGTTGGCTGCTTTTCCTTCACTCTGCCGTCCGACTCATCCCAAACCATCTCAATTGGGTTGAGGTCAGGGGATTGTGGAGGCCAGGTCATCTGATGCAGCACTCCATCGCTCTGCTTCTTGGTAAAATACCCCTTACACAGCCTGGAGGTGTGTTGGGTCATTGTCCTGTTGAGAAACAAATGATAGTCCCACTAAGCCCAAACCATATGGGATGGCGTATTGCTGCAGAAAGCTGTGGTAGCCATGCTGGTTAAGTGTGCCTTGAATTCTAAATAAATCACCAACAGTGTCACCAGCAAAGCACCCCCACACCATCACACCTCCTCCTCCATGCTTCACGGTGGGAACCACACATGCAGAGATCATCCGTTCACCTACTATGCGTCTCACAAAGACATGGCAGTTGCAACCAGAAATCTCAAATTTGGACTCATCAGACCAAAGGACAGATTTCCACTGGTCTAATGTCCATTGCTCATGTTTCTTGGCCCAAGCAAGCCTCTTCTTATTATTGTTGTCCTTTAGTAGTGGTTTCTCTGCAGCAATTCATCCATGAAGGCCTGATTCACGCAGTCTCCTCTGAACAGTTGATGTTGAGATGTGTCTGTTACTTGAACTCTATGAAGCATTTATTTGGGCTGCAATCTGAGGTGCAGTTAATTGCCGATTTCTGAGGCTGGTAACTCTAATGAACTTATCCTCTGCAGCAGAGGTAACTCTGGGTCTCCGTTTCCTGTGGCGGTCATCATGAGAGCCAGTTTCATCATAGCGCTTGATGGTTTTTGCGACTGCACTTGAAGAAAATTTCAAAGTTCTTGAAATTTTCCGGATTGACTGACCTTCATGTCTTAAAGTAATGATGCACTGTCATTTCTCTTTGCTTATTTGAGCTGTTCTTGCCATAATATGGACTTGGTCTTTTACCAAATATGTCTATCTTCTGTATACCCCCCCTACCTTGTCACAACACAACTGATTGGCTCAAATGCATTAAGAAGGAAAGAAATTCCACACATTAACTTTTAACAAGGCACACCTGTTAATTGAAATGCATTCCAGGTGACTACCACATGAAGCTGGTTGAGAGAATGCCAAGAGTGTGCAAAGCTGTCATCAAGGCAAAGGGTGGCTACTTTGAAGAATCTCAAATATAAAATATATTTAGATTTGTTTAACACTTTTTTGGTTACTACATGATTCCATATGTGTTATTTCATAGTTTTGATGTCTTCACTATTATTCTACAATGTAGAAAATAGTAAATTTAAAGAAAAACCCTGGAATGAGTAGGTGTGTCCAAACTTTTTACTGGTATTGTAGATGGTATGTTGTGTGGATTTCAAGAAGATAATGGAGAGATGCTCAGCTAAATAGAATTAATAAATACTGATCATTTATGAGAGGTAGTAGAAATGTGGTCATAATTCGTGCTCAATGCATAATCCTACAGATTCACATCTTTCAATGAGAAACTCATTTTAAATATATCAGATAAGTGTCATAACTGTTACCAAATAATGACATTAACATACACTGCTAAGAATGTGACAGTAGGGTGATTCACCTAGCAAGTCTCCAACCCAAGCCACCAGCACCAATGACGAAGGCCCTAACCACTGTTCCGATAATGGATATCTCCAGGGCATGTGTTTATTGGGCCAGTATAATTAGGCCCTTTCCAGAAGAAATCCTAACCCCTCCTCCCTAGGGACTTGTGTAGATCTGAAACAACTTGATAGGTGTAAGCAATATTGTGAATGCACTTTGAAGTAAATCTCAGCTCTGTTGAAAGTACACAAGAAAATATTTTATTGATCATAGGGATTCAGGACTATCATTAAAACAGGTTAATATGGCCCACCAACATTAGACAAATACCCAGAAAGCCTTTAAATTGCTGAAATAATACATGGACATGGTGGTGTAGCAAGCAGGAAAATCGGATTACCGTGAACCAAGAGGTTGTGAGTTCAAATCCCAGGTGAATAAATGACTGATTAACTGAACATGCACAATGTAATCCACAGACACATGAATGTTCTTACAACTTTCCTATGAAATGTGTCTAGAACATTAATATCTTACATTCTGAGAACATGGTAACCACGTTCTGGGTAAATTATATTTGACGTTAAAGGAATGGTCTCTTGGAAACATTCCTTGCACAACACCGGAACAATCCTATGAAAAAGTTAGTTAATCACCTAATGAGACTCTTAAGGGAAAGTTCTCTAAAGTTGTGGGAATGTTTGTTATTAGCTGGGAGGTAATCGAGCTAGTGTTTTTCTTTTTGCCAAGCACAGACAGTCAGTCATGCGGTCATCTCAACCCAGATCTCTGTACTGCAACCCGAGAGGCTTTGATGATGTTTTTTCCTTGTGGTATGTCCCTCCTCCTCCGCCGTAGTGACGCGTTGTTTTATTTTTTACATGGAAAATGGCTGCTTGCAGCCCAACTCGTGCTACGGACGGGGTAGAGGCAGGACATCTTACCGAAGCCGAACCGGAGAATGATCCCTGGGCAGCACTCGGTCCAGTTGTGAAGAGGGATCCGGTAATAAAGCTCTTGAGTCCGGTAAGCGGCTTGGAGCCGCTCACGTGGTCTGAGGACCACCGACTCTCGGCCTCTACTGCAAGTGGCATTTCTTTGATGGAGGTATTGTGCGATGTTCACGGCAACAACCAAGACTTGGTGCTGCATCGGACCTCCATCCCCGTGCCGGACAAAGTCTGTGAATTGAAGGTGAATCTAGAGCACATGTAGCTAGCAAACTTGCTTACTTTGGCGTTCATTCCACACCTCAAAACCGCGCATGCACAAATTGAAGTTGTGACGTTGTTGTTTTTAACTGGGAGGGCTCCAGCTGACTGATATAGCCAGAACTACAGCTGATGCCTGCTGCCTATTTGTTTCTAGCTGCTAGCAGCAGTTAACCATTTATCCCATTGTAAAACATATTTAGGCTAGCAAACTAGGTTGATGAACTGCTGTCAAAAGTGAACTTACTTTGCGATTTAGATATGATTTTCTCAGTATGTTATACTAAATACATTCAGATACCTACTTTAAGAGGTAACTGTTTTTATGTGTCCAGGTGGGTCCAGCGGAGGAACTGTTGAGGGCCAAAGACAAGTTCTCCAGCTCCAGTGACCCTTCAGTGAGCCAGTCCTTCATGCTGGACAGAGTGTTCAACCCCACATTGGCCGTCCATAAGGGCATCATGTACACCAGCTGGTCCCCCCTGGGCTGTGATGCCAACGGCCTCAGCCTGCTGGCCTCCCTCACCCTGGACCACCAGCTGACCGTCCACAGCAGCACCAAGCGTCTACAGTGGACAGTGGTGGCAGACCTGACCCAGCTGTATGGGGAGAGCCTGGAGAGCAGAGGCTACTCAGTGCAGGGTGGGGAGCCCCCCAAGGATAACCTCTTGGACCTGGCTGAGCTTCAGAGACGCTACCGCATGCAGACCCCTGTACGGATGGAGTGGTCCAGTGTGTGCACCACGCAGCACATCCAGACCAACAACAAGTGGAAGGACGTGGGGACGGTGCTGCTGGCCGTGCTGATGGAGAACGGAGACCTGGTGGTGTGGCAGTTCTGCCTGCCCATGCTGGGGAAGGATTCAGTGTTGTCCTGTAACACCATCCAGTCTGGGGTGTCGTCCCCCAGCGTGCTGGCCTGGTGGGAGTACGAGCACAGCGGGCGCAAGATGAGCGGCCTGATCGTGGGCAGCGCGGTGGGGCCTGTCAAGATCCTGCCCGTCAACCTGAAGGCTGTGAAGGGCTACTTCACCCTGCGCCAGCCCGTGGTCCTCTGGCAGGAGTCGGACCAGATCCCCGTACACAACATCAAGTGTATCTCCCTGTTCCACCCCAAACAGAACTGTAACTGTAGCCTGGTGGTGGCGGCCAGGGGCTCCTACCTCTTCTGGTGCCTGCTGCTCATCTCTAAGGCGGGCCTCAACGTGCACAACTCACACGTGACGGGCCTGCACTCCACCCCCATCGTCTCCATGACAGCCAGCCGCCAGGGGGGCTCCATCTACACCTGTTCCATGGACGGGACGGTCAAGAAGCTCACGCCCATCTTTACCGACATGGCCGTGGCCTTTAAGCAGGAGGAGATCGTGCTGCCAGAAGGCATGGCAGGGCGGAGGATGCATGGCATCGCGGTCAGCCCCAACGGAGCCTACCTGGCCCTGGTCAGTACTGCAGGGATGACCAATGGTCAGCACCCAGACTCCAGGCCCTACCAGGTCCAGTTTGTGACCCTGAAGACGCCCATCGACGCGGCTGCAGAGCTGCTGGAGTCCCAGGTCCAGAGCCTGTTCAAACAGACTGACCTGCTGGACCTGGTGCGCTGGAGGGTGCTGAAGGACAAATGCATCCCTGCTCTGCTGCAGGAGGAGCTGGACAACAAGGTACACAACACGGGCTCCCCCTACCTGTGGAGGTTAAAACTCTTCCTGGTGCGCGTGCTCTACCAGTCCCTACAGAAGGCCCCCATGGAGGCACGCTGTCGCCCCACACATGAAGACTCCAAGGTGTTTGTGGGGGACGAGGAGGGGGGTGGAGGAGGGGAAGAGGAGGAGGAGGTGTCGAAGCTACAGGACCCAGAAGCCCGGGCGTTGGAGGAGAAAATGGGAGAGGTGATAGCGTGGATCGAGGCAGTAGAGGCCCACCTGACCAGGGAGCACATGAAGAGGGTTCTGGGGGAGGTGTACCTTCACACCTGGATCACAGAGAACACCAGTATCCCCACTAGGGGGGTCTGTGACTTCCTCACCAGTGACCCTACGTACGAGGACAGGGCTGCCAAGGTTGGACAAGGCTACCTACACCTTTTCTATGATCTATTACCAGAGCAATATTCAACTGTTTCAACATTAGGCTAACCCTGTTTTTGTGCATTATTCAGCACCTCTCACATCTTGCTCTCTGTACCCTAGGTCCTGATAGGTCACATCCAGAAGAAGATGAACAAGCAGACGTTCCCAGAGTACTGTAGTCTGTGTAAGGAGGTGCTGCCCTTCACAGACCGCAAACAGGCTATCTGCTCCAATGGACACATGTGGCTCAGGTAAAGTGTCATCAACCTTATTTGCATCAACCACCAGTCACCCGATTCCCGTAATCTAAATCCAGGATTTTTTGCTATACTAGCCTAATTTTTATGCCAAAGTTGCCTTCCTAAGTCAGTTGGCTTTCATGTTGCAGACAGCATTTTCATAAAAATTAGTCATTAGTCAATTTCATTGACTGATGAATGGCATCACATCACCCCTAGTTTTACAAAGTTTTTTTTAAAAAGCTTTATGAGATTGCCACTGTCTAAACAAGGGAGCATAAACCTCTGAATTCTAAACAACTCTAAGCAGAAGGAGAAGTCTCCAGAGGTTCCTAGACGCTGGGCTGACACTGACGAGTGACTTCCCACACAGCATCTTAATGCCAAATGCCATTTTTAACTGTTTATTTATTTTCACAGAACAGTAATGAAGCCTCCAACCTTTTGATATTTACCCGTGTACTGCACCCCTCCCCCCCTCTATCCCCCCATTCCTCTCAGTAGTTGGATGATATGTGCTGCCCCTGGTGGACAGTTGTGGGAAACTGTTAGGCTACTTGCTGAAAGCAACAGCTCAGTGCTTCTCCTGTTAGTGAGACAGAAGTGGACCAGAAAAGTATTCTCGATTCCCTCCTGAATGCAGCCTCTAAGTCCAACAGCACATCTCAATAGTCTAAGGTGACTTCCTGTCCCCATCTCCTAGGGCAGCATTTCCCAAACTAGGGGTCGCCTGATTTGAAAACAGTCGTGAGAGAAACTCGGGGGGGGGGAAGTATTTTTGCCGTAACCTCCTACCTGTGGTAGCCACTAGATGCGGTTGTAATAAACAGAGCGGTTTATGTTTTCTTCCTACAAATGTGGCTATCTTTTGTGTGGTTTAAGCTACAAAATATTATGACCCCATCACTGAAAGAAAATACTATCAGGAACATGTGTCTTCTGTTTTCCTATAAAATGCCCACAAGCTGCGTTGGACTCATTTATAATGGCGTGGGCAAGACCAGTGGGCAAGACCAGGCACTAATCAGACTGGGGGGGTAAAGAACATCATCATTGATATTATTTTCTACACAGAATTTCAAACAGAATTATTGCCTGATGATCTTCTGAACGTCCCTATAACTTTTTGATGCATTTCAGTCACTTCAAACCATACCTACTTCAGAATGAAATACTTTCAGACTGATTTGTAATAGACTGTCATAGCCCCAATTAAAAAAAGTTAACATTGGCCTGATTTACATTTTTAAAAAATTGTACATGGTGAGGTTGTGAAAAAGTTTTGATATGAAAATGGGGTCGTGGGCCAAAAAAGTTTGGGAACCCCTGTCCTAGGGATGTCTTGAATAATGATGTCTACCGGGAATTCGCTTTCACATATTCCGTTCTTTCCAGTCATTGCAAATGAAGGGAAGGAGATGAGCAAAGGAAGCCACTTTAGACTATTGATATCCCTCCCACTCAGTGTCAGTGCCTGTCTGAAGCGTGCCCGTCTCTTTCAGGTGTGTGTTATCCTACCAGGCGTGCCAGACACTCACGTACAGACGCTGCCTGCTGCAGGATAGCATTGCTAGACTGCCAGTGCCTGAGGGTAAGCAGCTAGCGCCACTTTCCATCTCTCTACCTCTCTCACTCCACTCTCTTCTCTCTCTCCCAGGGCTGTTATTCACTGTCGGCTCTCTCTCATCCTGCTCTCTGATCAGCATATCTCCTTATATAGCATTGACAATATAAAAGAAAGTGCTTTTTTTTTCTTCAAAACCTTTTCCCACTAATTGTCACAGACTGTCTGCATAAACGATTTTCAATAAGCTTAACATTACTGAGTGATCAAGCTGTTGTCTGTTTACTGCTCAAATAGTGGAGCAGATGATTGTGATTGAACAGATGATTGTGATAAAATATTCAATGGTGGCTTATTTATTTTCCTCCTTCTCACTGCAGACCCAGACTGGATCAAGAGGATACTGCAGGGTCCTTGTACATTCTGCGACTCTCCACTCCTCTAGGACTATAGGACATGCTTGTGGAGAACAGAGGTTACATTGCCTGCAGCATTTGTGTGCCTGCTCGGACTAGACTGACAATTTTCACAACTGACACCACTATTCCTTGTTTTTACCTGTTACTTATTGCCAAGCATCATTTATATATTTAAAATGAATTACACCACATAACCTTATCATTTTTTAAATATAGGTTTTGAATATACATTTGAAACCCCGCTGATATGACTATGGTTTAATGAGAGAAAGTTGAGTGTGTGGAGATAGATATAACCTTTTCTCTCATGAGTGCATTGACTGCATTTCCAAACACGTGTGTGTTATTCTGTTAGGCAAAAACAAGGGGTGGGGGGGGGGGGGGGACTTAGTGTCAGCCCTATTTTGGTCTATTTCTGCCATATACATATCCTCACTGACTGAGAGGAAACAATCTAAATGTACCGGTATCTGTTATTTTAATTGGCAGTGTAAAACAATTTCCATGCTGCGTGTAGGAGAAGACGAAGACTGTCATTCTCTTAGATGAGGACTTCCGCTACTGTAGACGGAGAGAGAGGGGGAGCGCTAGGCAGGAAGAGAGGGATAGAAAGTGTTTTTTTTAAACTGACGCGTGTCTCCCATGGGGGCTGATTGTAATGAGATTCTATAGTAATGAGGGACAGAGCCGGGCGGCAGGCAGATGTGAAACTTATTCTAATCAAGCGGGGGGGGTTAGAGTGCATATTGTTAAATACAATTAACCCGTTTTTATTTTGGGGAGTACAAGGTTCCATGGGGAAGGATGTGCACTCGTTGGTGTGCTCTCCCCCACCCAGTCCCCCCCCTCTCACGCCTTCCCCCTTTCTCAGAGACATAAAGGTCAGTGGCCAGTGATCAAAGATGGAGTTGGACCTGAGAGACTGGGCTAGTAGCAGCCCTGCTCTCTATCATGTCCTCTCATCCCTTACATATCCCCATGCACATCCCCGGCCAGGCAGAGGGGTGAGGCTGCTCTGGGGATAGCCCTGTGTTAGGAAGTGGCCCGGCTCTCAGCTCTCAACACTTGATGAGAGGGCCAGAGTTTTACCCGGAATCCTCTGCCCATTGTCAACACTTGACTCGAGAGACAGATCTTTTCAGATGTTTTATTTATTTGTAGAAATAAGGATAATTTGCCTGTTTTCTACAAAGTGGCTCGTTTTGTCTGATCTAAACTTGTCTGTGGTCGATATAGCGATAGTATGTGTGACACTTCCGTATTTTGGAGATCCACACTTATGTCTTCAGGTTTTTAATCAATCATTAGAAACTAGCACTTTGCTAGTTATTACCATTCAATATTATTAGACAATGTGCAAACTCTGTAGCATTATACAGAGCATGCAGGTTTTTTCATCATGTGATTGGCTCCCAGTAAGCGTGTTTGTCAAGTGGAAGTAGGCCTTCAGGTGAGAATGTTCTTGTCATTGATAGGTGGAGACCACTGCTGTTAGAGGTTAGCTGTGTTTGGTTGAACCTCCTCCTACTTTAATAGAATAATCTGTCAAAGAGCATTTCCACCATTAATTACCGACTCCCCTCCCTTTCTTCCTCTGTCTTAGCTCTCACAAGACTTCAAAGAGGGATTCAACTCTATGCATACAATATTTATAGCCTTCATGTCAATGGCTGGATCGCATAAAACATTCATAGCACCTTTTCACACTTTTATTTAATATGCTATTCCTTTTGTTTATCTAGCTTGAATATGATACAATATACTGTATCAACTCTTATGTGTACAGATGTATTTTGTAGTACCCAAATACTCCATCGCCACGCATTTACATGGCAGTTGCTTCATTTCACTGGAAAATCCTTATGGGATCAAATCCATGTTTCTATTTGTATTTTTTATGTGTTCATGTTGATTTCTCACTTTTGTATTTTGCCATGTTTTGAGTCATTTCGATAACTGTTTAGTCAGCTCATTTTACATTCACTTTATAGTTTGGAATGGAAGGCCAACGTTGGACAAAGGGTTTCCATTAGAATGTCTCACCTGGACTACCCAGTCTTCTGTCCTTAAGTCCTATTTGACAATTGCATGTCAACTAACGGAGTGGACTGTTAACCCAGAGACACTGATCCCGATAGTACCCAAAGGTGACAGCACTCACTCCTCTCTCATCTAGCTCTGTGAAACCTTGTGTCCTTTTCACAGTGCCATTTCACGAGTTCAATGTCTCCTTTATCGCATTTCATTGGGTCATCAGGACCTTTCCGTGACCCTTACTATTTGGAACCAAGAGTTATATTTTCCCTATGTTGTGTAAATAAACATTTTTGTCTATGTACATTTTTTGTCTTTTTCCATTGAATTAAAGAGTCTTAATATGTAAAAAATCAAATCCTCCGTAGTAATTGTATTACCCTAAACAATGCCGTTTGTTTATGCAGGAAACAGACAGTCCCCTAACTCAGAGATAAACATGACTGCAATGTTTGGACCCCAAAAATAAACAACATTTTGGAGAACGAACGCTTTTCTGAAGTCACTTCCCTCTGCCATTCTGCTCACACACTCCAACCCCTGAGAGAATACTTTTCTCTCCTCAGGTTTTAAACTATTCCAAACTAAGGCACATCTTCTAACTTGTCCCTGCTAATGAAGTGAGTCTGGGGTTTGTTTCTAGAGCAGGCTGTTAACAAGGTCCTTTAACGGGTAGACACCCCTCTCTACTCTTCCTATCCCTAGAGGGGTGGGGGCAGTGACCCGAGACCAGTGGTGGAGAGAAGGGGGACGTCTGTCATTAGAGGCGCTGCTTGTTCTTGTTCCTAAGCATGGGGCCTCTGAAGTGGAACTAATACTGAGCAGTAGCAGCTGAAAGGGCATGAGCAGGGAGGTTTGTGTTTTACTGCTACATTAATTAAGCTCATTCTCAACACGGTACCCGCCACTCTCAGCCAGAGTTAAATAAGTCTAGGGGTGTTGTGTGTGTGGTTTCATGTTGGCTCCACTTAGCGACCAGAATGTCTATCTAACTAATAGGATTTGTATGATATGGAGTTGATGTGAATGGAGAGTTGTGTTGCCCTCTCATTGGTAAGTGAGTCATTTACTGGATCAGTCTAGATGAATCAGATGTCAGTTGAAAAGAGAAGCCTAACTTATACCTGGCTTTCTTCAGCTTGTTTCTTCTTTGTGTAAGTCACAGTACATGTATTGTAGTTGTAAATCTCGACAGTTGCTTTTTTAGGATGTCTCTCTCCATCACTTATGACACTGTGAGGTGACAGCTTTCGATAATAGTGACAGCGTTGAGTTACAGCTGAGAAAGATTGCCTTCAAGTGTCTGACTCTGGATCCAGACTCGTACCAAGGACGCTTTCCTCTCCTTTTGAAGGCTGAAGGGCTCTTTGTGCTTTTTATATTCCCACACTTCAGCGGAAAGACAAAGGGAAATGACTCATTTGAGAGTTTGCTTTAATATCAGTCTTTCAGAGATCAGAGCATGTCATATGCATATACCTCATACCTCACGTATCACACAATGTGTAACAGTCCCTTAAAGAGTATTATAGAATCATAATGGCTGCTTTCCATGACTTTATCTGACAAGTCACCTTTCTTCTTTGACTAAACTGAATTGTATAGCAAGTGCTGCAAATAAATACAAGAGGCTGATGTCTACCGTATTGTGTCTCGCACATAGGCCTATATCAAAGGTTGAAGAGTTCAACTCTTGGACATAGGAATGCTACTGTAGCATCTTTGGAAAGATAATCAATCAACAAAGAAGATGAAGTGAGACGCATGTAGAAGTTTATTGGCAGTGCACATCATCCTGAGTGTTTGTGTTTGTTTATGTGTCTGTTTGGCTGAGAGTATATGAGAGTATTTCAGGGTTTGGTTATGCAGAAATTATAATGAGTATTTTATTTCAATGTTTTGTAAGAAATACCGGTAATAACTACTGTGTGAAACCATTAAAATTAATATTTATGTTTCTTGTTATGAAATATTAATAAGTTGGTATAGAAAAAGAACAAGGAGCAAGACTGGGTAGTGTGGCGTGTAGTTTGTGGTGTGTGTGTGACGTGTGTGGTGTGTGGTGTGTAGTGTGTGCTGTGGTAGTGTGTAGTGTGTGGTATGTAATTTGTGGTGTGTGTGTGTGGTGTGTAGTGTGTGGTGTGTAGTGTGTAGTGTGTGGTGGTAGTGTGTGGTGTGTAGTTTGTGGTGTGTGTGTGTGAGGTGTGAGGTGTGTGGTGTGTAGTGTGTGGTGTGTGGTGTGTGTGTAGTTTGTGGTGTGAGGTGTGTAGTGTGTGGTAGTGTGTAGTTTGTGGTGTGTGTGTGAGGTGTGTGGTGTGTAGTGTGTGGTGTGTGTATGGTGTGGTGTGGTGTGGTGTGGTAGTGTGTGGTAGTGTGTAGTGTATAGTGTGTCGTGTGTTGTGTGGTAGTGTGTGGTGTGTAGTTTGTGGTGTGTGTGTGAGGTGTGTGGTGTGTAGTGTGTGGTGTGAGGTGTGTGGTGTGGTAGTGTGTAGTGTGTGGTAGTGTGTGGTGTGTTGTGTGTAGTTTGTGATGTGTGTGTGAGATGTGTAGTGTGTAGTGTGTGGTGTGTAGTTTGTGGTGTGTGGTGTGTAGTTTGTGGTGTGTGTGTGGTGTGTGGTATGTAGTGTGTGGTGTGTGTGTGTTTTGGAAAGGGGCGATAGGTCTACATTGCCTATCGCGCAAGAGAGCTACTGACAAAACCCTTGGATTGAATATCTGACATCTATTAAAAAAAGCAGCAGCAATAGCATCTTCCTCCCCTTGTTTTTTCAACCATCCCTTCCTTGCTCCCTCTCTTCTACTCTGCCTGTGGTGATACGAGTCCCCCTGTTCACCCGGTCTCCCCATCTCTCACATTCTTTCTCCCTCTCTCTCTCGCCAATCCCTACCTTTCTCTCCCTCACTTGCCCTTCGTTCCATCTACCCAAATTAAGAAATTAATGAGGGATAGGTTCTTCACCAACTGCCCCCGCAATGTTTACCACTGATGAAATTATAATGTAGGCCTGCTGTATTATTTATAAGCCAATTAGGGGAAGTGTTACTTGATTTGATGGGGAGCCGACACACAGAGTACATTTAACTAATAGAGAGAAAGAGAGTAGAGGAGAGGAAGGAGGGAGGAAGAGAGAGAGAGAGGACAGCTGAGGCTGATGATTCCGTACGACGCTCTAGGATTACGTGGCTAATTGCCCTGCTTTATCTGTCTGTCACGGATAGCCATGCATATTTCAACGTTCCCAAACACTTTGATTGTTTGCACTCGTGTTGGGGCTGTAACAAGTAGAGCAGAGGCCAGAGTGGAGTGTAGTTAAAAACTGTCAGCAGGGGAGCTAGGAGGGGGCATGGGGCAAGCGAGGGGGGATTGGGGGGGCTATACAAAACTCTGTCATTGTGACAAGTGCAGGGGAAGTTCTGACAGGGAGGAAACGGGACAAATATATGAAAAACATATTTCAATCAATCAATCAAATGTATTTATAAAGCCTTTTTTACATCAGCAGATGTCACAAAGTGCTTATACAGAAACCCAGCCTAAAACCCCAAACAGCAACTTCAGCTTAAAGGGATAGTTCACCTAAATTACAAAAATACATATTGGTTTTCTTACCCTGTGAGCAGTCTATGGACAAGGTATGACAGCAATCCATGCATTGGTTTAGTTTCCCTGGCACGGTTCCATATGCTATTGTTTTAGCATATGTGGCACAATTCCCATTCAAGTCCTGGTACCAATATTAGCATTTTTCGTCATCATGTTGAACCATGTTGAACCAAAGTGCCTCAAAACTGTAGACATGGATAAATCATGTATTTTATCTAAATGTGTCCTTATATTTTATCTTGTTGGCTTCCACATGGACATCTATAAGTTTAGTATTTTTTAAATGTGTGCCACCCACAAGCAGTGCTGTAACATTCTAACATTCTGCTGGAGCCCCCAAGGACAGCTCAGAGGAAGGAGCTTCTCTCTCTGACTGATCAGCTTTTTGAAAGTTGATCAGACACTTATGCAAAGGAGGGGAAACTGGAGCAAAGGCATGGTTAATTATCTGATGAGGGAAGTTTATCTGAACGGTTTCTTTTCCTCTACTCTTTTATCCTGCAGGATCACATGGCACCTCTTTACATAACAAAAGAGCTACCTGGCTGACCTGCTTCAGTTAAGCTGCATCCTGATCCGCGCGCATGCACAAGCACACACACACACACACACACTCATCTTGTGTCATCCCAGGCACGCCTCTGGTTTGAGAGAGGCTGTCTTAATAAAATAGGAAATCTACATCTGTATTCTAAATAATAACTCTGGTTCCTGTACATCTGATGACAATATCTGAATGGAATATCGAAGCTGCTTTGGATGGAAATAGTGTCAACAGGCACAGTGCAGGCACATGTAAACTAAGACCTGGCTGTTGGGTCTTACCAAAATATTGATACAGCAGTCTAATTAATTCACATTTAAAAGTATTAGTGGAGGCTTTGTGTGGTGGCAGAGGCCAGGTTTCCTCCTTTAGGGAATGAGGGGTAAGAGGATCCACCCTGTGTACCAGGCCCTCCTTGCCCTCCAACCTCTCCTATAGGACTGTGGTTTCTCCATTAGAACACCTAGGGTGCCTTCAAAATGGCACCCTATTCCCCATATAGTGCCCTACTTTTGACCAGAGCCCTATGGTCACTATAATGCACAATATAGGGAATAGGGTGCTATTACAGACCTAGACAAGGGCCCTACACACGGGCACACACGTCACCATGTTGACTTATTCATCCCTCCTAAATCCCATGTAACGGGATAGCCGTTAATTAATATAGCTGTCGGGTAAATGGTTGCCACCGGTCAGACCAACAACCTCCCGTTCCACCAGTAACATTATCAAAGCCTTGTTTTCATGCCAGGCCTTGGGCTCAATTAAGATAATGTTATGCAAATGAGGTCTCCCTCCATTAGCCTCATCACTGAGGGGCCCTTAATGGCATCATTGGGGCACTCCAAAGGACAATTACTATCGCACCACCCCGGGCCTATGAGATCACCCATCATCTCTAAAAATGGAGTTGGAGACTTGAGTCATGACTGGAGGGTGAGGAGTCATGGCAGGGAATCGATCCAGGTGGGTTTCTGTCACCCACCAACCAGCTGGTGAGCAGGGACTGTGTTGCTAGGTGGAGGTAGGACAAATAGTCCACCTGTAGCCAAGGGAGTAGGGATACAGATTGAAGGTGAAAAGGGTTGAATTATGTCTAACCTAAAGAGCTTGTTCCTTTTTCTATCAATTAACAATTGTATACTTTGTAAGCTTACAGCCGCAGAGAGGATAGTAGGTAAATCCTTAGAATTAATATGAGGACTGTCTGGACCATAGACATTAAGGTCTGGACTAATGAAATATTAGTATTACACAATCAGAGCTAAAAAAAAATAGCCTATAAGATGCTGATTCTACTTGCTCTCCTAAAAGAGTAATAACCATCATCTCTACAACACTAAAGGTGTCAGCATGCTTCAGCAGGCTAGCCGAAGTTGGCTAGGCGAACCGAACGAGTGTGCTCGCATACTCCCTTAAAAGACATTAGCTTGAAAACCAAGAAAAAATAAACAATAGTACTGTTTGTCCATTTTGAGATGTCGTAGCCAGTATACACTTCCTCTAAATAGTATAAAGAAATCTGTCATTAATCTTAGTTGCGTAATTTTACATCAATCTAAGATGTTTGGTACATTATTTCTCAACGGAAAAATGTGCATGAAAACGAGTCGTCTCTTGTTGAATGACAACAAAGACTACTTAAGAATCCCTACCTGTCACGCCCTGACTCTGGGGACTGGTATTTGTTGAGTCAGGGTGTGTATTTTCTGTGTGGTTATGTTCTATGTTGTATTTTCTAGGTTTAGATCTAGATCGTTTAGATCTATGTTGGCCGGTGTGGTTCCCAATCAGAGGCAGCTGTAGCTCGTTGTCTCTGATTGGGGACCATACTTAGGCAGCCTATTGGCACTAGTGGGTTGTGGGATCTTGTTCCGTGTGAGGTATGTTGTGTTGCGCTGCCTTGGACTTCACGTTTCGTTTTGTTTGTTATTTTGTCGTTGTGTTTGATATTTAATAAACATGTACGCATATCACGCTGCGCCTTGGTCCGCCCCGTCTGTAAACGATCGTGACAGAAGATCCCACCAAACGAGGACCAAGCAGCGTGTTCAGGAGCAAACGCCGGGAATTCAACGGGAGGTTACATTAGTAGATGTCCTCCTCGGTTGGGGGAGAATTACGGAGGAGGAAGGCGATGAAGGAGGATGCCCAGGTAGGAGAGGAGAAACGGCGCCAACAGTGCCGACGACGGAGACCCGAGAGGCAACCCCAATAATTTTTTGTGGGGGGGGCACATGGTGTGGACGACGAGGCAGCAGGAGGCCGTTAAAGGATGGATCTGCAGGTTAGGAGGCCACCATGTTACGGGGGCTATTGGTTCAGAGGGAGCAGGAGTTATTCGGTCAGAGAGAGGTGCTACAGGAGGCTAAAAGGGAGAAGGAAAGTGTAGAGGCACGGCGAGAGGAGCTGGTTAGGCAGCAGAAGGAGCGGGGGTTTATAAAGGAACCCAGTCCCGCTTCTCGCACCAAGCAAGTGGTGCGCATCGCCAGCCCGGTCCGGCCTGTTCCTGTCCCTCGCACCAAGCCAGTGGTGCGTGTCGCCAGCCCGGCCCGGCCTGTTCCTCCCCCTCGCACCAAGTCAGTGGTGCGCGTCGCCAGCCCGATCCGGCCTGTTCCTGCCCCTCGCACCAAGCTAGTGGTGCGCGTCGCCAGCCCGGCCCGGCCTGTTCCTGCCCCTCGCACCAAGCCAGTGGTGCGCGTCGCCAGCCCGGCCCGGCCTGTTCCTGCCCCTCGCACCAAGCCAGTGGTGCGCGTCGCCAGCCCGGTCCGGCCTGTTCCTGCCCCTCGCACCAAGCCAGTGGTGCACGTCGCCAGCTCGGCCCGGCCTGTTCCTGCACCTCGCACCAAGCCAGTGGTGCGCGTCGCCAGCCCGGCCCGGCCTGTTCCTGCCCCTCGCACCAAGCCAGTGGTGCGCGTCGCCAGCCCGGCCCGGCCTGTTCCTGCCCCTCGCACCAAGCCAGTGGTGCGCGTCGCCAGCCCGGTCCGGCCTATTCCTGTCCCTCGCACCAAGCCAGTGGTGCGCGTCGCCAGCCCGGCCCGGCCTGTTCCTGCCCCTCGCACCAAGCCAGTGGTGCGTGTGTCCAGTCCGGCACGGCCCGTGCCTGCTCCACTCCGGAGCCAGAGCAGTCCGCTCCACCGGTGCCCAGTTCAGCTCCGGTCAGCTGCTCTACTCTGGAGCCAGAGCAATCCGCTTCACCGGGGTCCAGTCCAGCTCCGGTCAGCGGCTCCACTCCGGACCCAGAGCAGTCCGCTCCACCGGTGCCTGATCCAGCTCCGGTCAGCTGCTCCACTCCGGAGCCAGAGCAGTCCGCTCCACCGGTGCCCGGTCCAGCTCCGGTCAGCGGCTCCAGTCCAGACCCAGACGTCAGCCCCTCTCCAGGTTCGGGGTCTCCTACACCAGGGTCCAGACAGGGCTTGGTACTTTGTGGGAGGAAGGAGAGGGGAAGCAGCGCGCCGAGGTCCAGACCAGACCAGGGGCGCAACAGGGAGGCGGAGAGTAAGAGGTCGTCACGCCCTGAGCCGGATCCGCCTCCGAGGCGGAATGCCCACCCAGCCCCTACCCTGTTATGTTTATGTTGTGCGGTCGGAGTCCGCACATTTTGGGGGGGGGGGGGGGGGGGGGGGTACTGTCACGCCCTGACTCTGGGGACTGGTATTTGTTGAGTCAGGGTGTGTATTTTCTGTGTGGTTATGTTCTATGTTGTATTTTCTAGGTTTAGATCTAGATCGTTTAGATCTATGTTGGCCGGTGTGGTTCCCAATCAGAGGCAGCTGTAGCTCGTTGTCTATGATTGGGGCCCATACTTAGGCAGCCTATTGGCACTAGTGGGTTGTGGGATCTTGTTCCGTGTGAGGTATGTTGTGTTGTGCTGCCTTGGACTTCACGTTTCGTTTTGTTTGTTATTTTGTCGTTGTGTTTGATATTTTAATAAACATGTACGCATATCACGCTGCGCCTTGGTCCGTCCTGTCTGTAAACGATCGTGACACTACCGTTGTACCAATCAACGACGAAGGGTCGTAGACTTCCAAAACGAACAAAAACGTCACAAAATGTCATCATAATACATGCACAAACCCATCTGAACTGTTTCGGCTGGGAAGCATTCGGACGCCTTAAGACCTCCTGTCAGTTCTCACCTCCACCTCCCTAACTTTACACCTACTTCACATCCACCTAGCTAGCAGAGACTAAGCTGACCAGGCGCTCTATCTTGACCCTGGTTTAATGATTCCTCTGATACACATTGAGGCACATCATTCCACAACCTAGCACAGCTTTGCAGCTGAAGGCCCCTAAACCTCCCTCCTACTTCTCAGAGAAAAGACTGTGTGTGAGCGCGGCTCCTTGGGAATTTTAAGAGTCAAGGCCCTCTAAATCTCCCTGTTTCTACTTTGAAAAATCAATACCATAAATATCCTGTGTGTCCCTCTCGCCTCTGCCGTCAGACCAGCACATCCCTCACATCCAGGTCATTGGAGCGGTGAATTTCACCCTCACCTCGGGCTATGTTTAAAATAATCCCTGTTTTTGGGCTTTAAATGGCCAAGGATCTCAGGTGTAGCTTTTGAAACAGGGAAGGGAGAGGGAGAGTCGTGTTTAACATATGCTAATGGAGAGTGCCAATGGCTAAGTCCTGGCATCGACCCGCGTAGTGTGTGATTAGGCTAGTGAAGCTGAGCCTATCCTAGACACAGATCGAACGGCCAAAACTCTCAATATGGAGGCGCCTGTGCTCACAGCAGCTCACTGCCAGCCACATCCAGCTGCTTCTATTGATTTCTTCCCTCAATTATATAATGGAAGCTCTGTTCTGGATTTGAGCTAAAATCACATAGTTTGGAGAGCCAACGTCTCCCATAAATCAAGCGTTTTCCCTCATATCAAATTGGATTTTTATCGACAGTGTTTGACAGCCTCTACGGAGACGTGTGTGTGTGTGTTTGTGAAAGAGGGAGTCTGTGATTCAGTCAAAATTAAATGTTATTTTTAGTTGAGTTCTAGGAGCAGACAGAGGAATTGACTTGAAACCTGATCATGCAGTTCAGCAGGCCACAACAGGCCTTTACAACAAATGTATTTTTCAAACCCTTGGATTAGTTCTCCTACACACAGCTCTCATTTATAATTGGAGTAAATAAATGTTTTGGCTGTTGGTACCTACTAATACAACTGTATACTATTATTATTCAAGTCCTCTGGATGAGGATAGTCTCTGTCTATAGTTAGAAGGACAAATCAAATACATTCCATTTACACCTGTGTTATATTTCCATTTCAGGGGGTTTTGGTATTTCCTTGGATGGTCAGATAAACTAATTGGTATACACATCCACGTTCATGTAAGGCGACTCAGGTCAAAATGTTAAGAGGATGAAATAATGAAAAGTTATAGCACTTGCCTTCGTGCCTCCTGTGAATTTAAACTGAGAGTAACTGATACACAGACAACCCAGTAAACTGACAGGTATAAGCTCTGTACTATTCCAGCATGTCCTGCTCATTGACAGCCTCGACCCCATTTCAACTCACTGTCCTTTCTGCAAATGAGAGCACCACCATTATCACATAGTGCCATCAGACACCTGAGGAAGACAGGTGGGGGGGGGGTGGGGGGGGGTTGGAGGTGCGGTTGGATGGGGGGTAATCGGAGTCGGAGATGCTAATCTAGCTACGCCAGGGTTTTTGGAGGATAATTGTAGCCCTGCCGCAGCTCAGGTGATGATGCAAAAGAGCCACACGAGTTAAGGCCAAGATCCCCGCTCTGTTTTACTACTCTTCTTCCTCTTCCTCCGTCCTCCTTTCCCCCTCTCTCTTTCTCTCTATCTATCTATCTCTCTCCGTCTCTCTCCACCTCCTCTGTATGAATATTCTCTGGCACGCCTAACAAACCCATGGTAAGAGGCGGTGGCTAGGCGGTGGGGAAGGGTCGCGGGCGTAGCTTTAGCTGGAGTAATGAGGCCTAATCCCCTGCTGACTGGGGCCTGTTTAAACAGCTACTGCCTGAGCCACCCAGTAATGGAGTAATTAACCCCAGCGCCCTCTCCTGCCCAGCAGCTCTACACCTCCATCAAGTCTTCTCAGCACCAGCAGCACTACCCCTCAACTACCCCTACTCTACACAGCTCCAGCCGCCCCTGTTCCAGCCTCAACCACAAAGAATGATAAAGGGAAAACTGCAAGTGATGGGATGAGAGAGGATCAATGTTGAGGAGAGATAGACATGGTAGAGAATAACCAAAGAGAAGGACATCAATACTATATCCCTCACTAACAGGTTCATATATCCTCCAGGTATACAGTATGAGGCGTAGGACTATACAGTTAGTGTTGAAGTATTAGCATGGTAATGATAGTTAAAGGTTTAAGGCTCTCCATTAGCACTGTCATGAAGTACATACAGTGCTATGAAAAAGTATTTGCCCCCTTTCTAATTTTCTCTACTTTTCCATATTTGTGATACTGAATGTTATCAGATCTTCAACCAAAACCTAATATTAGATAAAGGGAACATAAGTGAACAAATAACACAACAATTACATATTTATTTCATAAACAAAGTTATGCAACACCCAATTCCCCTGTGTGAAAAAGTAATCCCTTACACTTAATAACTGGTTGTGCCACCTTTAGCTGCAATGACTCCAACCAAATGCTTCCTGTAGTTGTTGAACTGTCTCTCACGTCGCTGTGGAGGAATTTTGGCCCACTCTTTCATGCAGAACTGCTTTAACTCAGTGACGTGTGGGTTTTCAAGCATGAACTGCTCGTTTCAAGTCCTGCCACAACATCTCAATTGGGATTAGGTCTGGACTTTGACTAGGCCATTCCAAAACTTCCAATTTGTTGCTTTTTAGCAATTTTCATGTAGACTTGATTGTGTGTTTTGGATCATTGTCTTGCTGCATGACCCAACTGCGCTTCAGCTTCAGCTCACAGACGGATGGTCTGACATTCTCCTGTAGAATTTTCTGATACAGAGCAAAATTCATGGTTCCTTCTATTAAGGCAAGTCGTCCAGGTCCTGAGGAAGCAAAGCATCCCCAAACCATCATACCACCACCACCATGCTTGACCTTTGGTATGATGTTCTTACTGTGGAATGCAGTGTTTGGTTTTCGCCAGGCATAATGGGACCCATCTCGTCCAAAAAGTTGACTCAAGTTTGCCAAAAAGCACCTGGATGATCATCAAGACTCTTGGAAGAACGTTCTATGGACAGATGATTCAAAAGTATAACTATTTGGACGACATGGTTCCAGTAATGCCTGCCGAAAACCAAACGCTGCATTCCACAGTAAGAACATCATACCAAAGGTCAAGCATGGTGGTGGTGGTGTGATGGTTTGGGGATGCTTTGCTGCCTCAGGACCTGGACGACTTGCCTTAATAGAAGGAACCATGAATTCTGCTCTGTATCACAGAATTCTACAGGAGAATGTCAGACCATCCGTCTGTGAGCTGAAGCTGAAGCGCAGCTGGGTCATGCAGCAAGACAATGATCCAAAACACACAATCAAGTCTATATGAAAATTGCTAAAAAGCAACAAATTGGAAGTTTTGGAATGGCCTAGTCAAAGTCCAGACCTAATCCCAATTGAGATGTTGTGGCAGGACTTGAAACGAGCAGTTCATGCTTGAAAACCCACACGTCACTGAGTTAAAGCAGTTCTGCATGGAAGAGTGGGCCAAAATTCCTCCACAGCGACGTGAGAGACTGATCAACAACTATAGGAAGCATTTGGTTGGAGTCATTGCAGCTAAAGGTGGCACAACCAGTTATTGAGTGTTAGGGGGCAATTACTTTTTCACACAGGGGAATTGGGTGTTGCATAACTTTGTTTATGAAATAAATGAAATAAATATGTAATTGTTGTGTTATTTGTTCACTTATGTTCCCTTTATCTAATATTAGGTTTTGGTTGAAGATCTGATAACATTCAGTATCACAAATATGCAAAAGTAGAGAAAATTAGAAAGGGGGCAAATACTTTTTCATAGCACTGTACATGTTGTCAATGTCTATTACAGGCCAGAACAGGCACAGACAGCCATCCAGGTAGAAAGCACATCTCCACTGATCTGCTTTCCATAAAATCTTACACGACATTTTCCTTGTATTTGCTTTTAGTGGGCTCACAAAAACAATGAGGCACAATCAAACAGCGTACACAACAATATCCCAGTGTGCCAATAGAAAAAGACTTGTCTGTGTCTGCTGCTATATTCCAGCTGGCTTATGCAGAGAGAGGCACTGGGGCGTTTGAAGAAAGCAGCCACCACACATTATGCTAGATGAAATGCTATCATGCGTGGTCGCTGAATGGTTTGTGTCATTAAGAGAATACGGCAAACAGAGAACTGAGCGCGCTCATAAACCTGCTTGGCACTGCTTCTCTGAAGGAAGGCAAGATTAAGGGAATGTTCAGAGGCTCTTGTCTGTCAAGACTTCAAAGATGCCAGCGACACTCCTTGTATCTGCCGGCACGGCGACCAAATCGTGCACACTCTGCCGCCTCTGTGGCTGTCAAAGTTGTTCTGACGTCCCCTTTATCAGGTATACAGGCTTTAATCCAGACACAGATAAATAAATCAACACATACAGGGGCTGCTGCTCTCCTTAGCGCCTCCTGGTGGCGGGGCAGGAGAACAACAAGGACTGGGGCTTTTTGGTGCCAGAACATCATTAGTATTGCTGGAGGGGACAACAAAGAACTGGGCCAATTACATTGTACATAATTGGTGATGAATGCATAATAATCAACGGCGATAGACTCAGAAAAAGTACTGGATTAAGAAGCAAATGAGTAAAGCAATATTTTTCTGACGATCAAGTCCAATGAGTCCACACACCTGAAGAAAATAACCTGGAAAAGAAAGAAAGCGTCTGTGGCATCAGACAGCATCTCAGCAAATTGGGCTCATCTCCACCCGCGTGGCTTGTGGCATGAAAGGAAATTGAATTTCAAAGTGTATCTATCAGCTTGTACAAACAGAGGAATGTGTTGCGTTCCCCCTTTTTCGGCGGTGGAGAATCTAGAGATCCATTTTGACACCGGGCGCAACATCTGGAGGAGACAGACGAGAGAAAATAGAACAGAGAGGGATAAATTAGAGCTGACAAGCCGACATGCAGGCAGACACGCATGCACATCAGAGCCCAGAGCTGGATGGACGTATCAGGCCTGTTTGGATACCACATTTCCAATCCTCACTGTGAAAACACACACCAGTCTGTCTGTTTGTCTGCAGGAAGCAATCTGAGAAATCGACAATGAAACACCAAAGAATGAGAGAACGGGGAGGAAGAACAATACGTGCCCCGATATGAGTATCATAAGTCAGTCAGAAGTGACTTTGCAGAATGGGAGAAAACCCCAGGAAAGACACTGTTTCTGTGTATCTGTCTGGATGTATTTCAGTAGATTCTTTTTATTTAGTTTTAACAGTGAAAGTGAAGCAGACAGAGATCAGCAGCAACCAAAATGATGTCTGGGCTGAAAAGTGAGATCTGTTGTTTCATTGTTCTGTTTGTTTGTTTGTTTGTTTTGAAGGCGGGTCTAGCAGTGGAAGCACATCCCTTTCAGAATACAAAAGATGCCTCAGAGGCAATGTAAGTGCATTTTTATGCTGATGGCTGCATGACACGAATAAGGGTGAAACTGCTACTCCGCTCGGTGAGAGTAGAC
Organism: Coregonus lavaretus; assembly: GCF_964263955.1. Lineage (NCBI taxonomy): Eukaryota > Metazoa > Chordata > Actinopteri > Salmoniformes > Salmonidae > Coregonus > Coregonus lavaretus. The sequence continues at coordinate 48,065,849 of NC_139991.1, forward strand.
AGAGCAGGTACGGTGAGGAGAATAACTGAAAAGGATGCCGATAATACATCTAATAAAAAAGAAAAGGGGCTTAAAATGTGAGAAGATGAGAGGACAAAAAAAATCATTTATTTCCTGTAAGAGTAGTGGTGGATTACCCAGGGGGCCCTGTAAATTGTGAAAAATTAAAGAAGACGGATTCAAACTGTCCAATTTCCACATCAAACAAACCATGGCTCCATGCTCCTGGAGAGGCTTTTTCACACACCGCCTAGCCTCAGAAAGGTGCCCACCAACCCAGCCCCCCTCCCTAGTCCTTTCAACACCACCACGGTTTTATACCCCGCTACCGGTTGGTATTCTCCATTTCCTCAGTAACCTCGCTCCCTCTCCAATTCCCCTAAGCACTGTACTGGTTACACTAGCCACTGTCTTTCCCCTGTCTAATTATACCCTTGTGAGTCTATTAATCAACTTGTGAATTATTTAAGAAGGAGTGCTCTTCTGCCTGTAACTCGCTTTGACACTGCAAGGAAGAGAGGAGAGAGTGGAGAGAGAAGAGAGAGAGGAGAGAGGAGAGAGAGGGGAGAGGAGAGAGAGAAGAGAGAGGAGAGAGGAGAGAGAGGGGAGAGAGGAGAGAGAGGAGAGGAGAGAGAGGAGAAAGAGGAGAGAGGAGAGAGAGGGGAGAGAGGAGAGAGCGGAGAGAGAGGAGAGAGAGGAGAGAGAGGAGAGAGAGAGGGGAGAGAGGAGAGAGAGGAGAGGAGAGAGAGGAGAGAGCGGAGAGAGAGGAGAGAGAGGAGAGAGAGAGGAGAGAGCGGAGAGAGAGGAGAGAGAGGAGAGAGGAGAGAGAGGAGAGAGGAGAGAGGAGAGAGAGGGGAGAGAGGAGAGAGGGGGGTAAGGTGGGTGAATGAGAGAGTTAGATAAAGATGGGGGAGGAAGGATGGGTGGGTGGGTGGAAAGAAAGAAAGAGAGGGAAAAGGATATGGAGAGAGAGATGGAATCAGGGTCTCCCGCATTGGCATGTCCCTCAGGACCACCCTGCCTCTGCCACTCTGCGCAGCGCGGCGCCCAGACGAGACAAACCTTCGTCAACATTCACTCTCTGTTTTTTCCACCCTCTGTTTCCATGCATAAGTTTTCATCACAAACAGGAATTCATGAATATATGGAGTGATACAGTGAGAAATAGAGAAAGAGAGACGGGAGAAAGACAAAGAAAAAACAGAGAAATGGGGAAGGAGAGAAGAAGAGATATTGTCAGAGGGCCACAGAGCGCCAAAAAAAGAAATGTAGATGGCAACACACACACACACACACACACACACACACTCATATTACAGGGTGAATGGGCACCTCCAGTGTTTGACAGGGGCCTGGCTGCGTCTCCGCTGTGCAGGTGTGTGTGCTGCTGTGCTGGTTGTTAGTATGCTGTATCCTCACACTCCCATGGTCCTCTGCTCCTCATCATTTTATCAGCTGAGAGGTGTGTTACCTCCTTAATGATTCCCATTGCCACTGCCACCCACCATAAGCAGCTAAGGCAAAAAGAAACAATCCCCGGAAGTGAGATCATTATTATTTTCATAATGCTACGTGCTCTTTGTCGGACCCCTGGCCCATAACACAATGCCCACAGAATTATAATGAATACGGTCAGAGGTTTTGGATAAATAAGTGAGTTTGTTTCACCGAATGTACAGTGGTCTACTAGCTCAGTAAATGTGTGTGTATGTGAGAGAGGAGTGTAATAATTCAGAGATTATGTCAAATTTGGTGGCGGTTGGTGGTGGCTGGTGGTTGGCGGTTGGTGGTGGCTGGTGGTTGGCGGTTGGTGGCTGGCTGGTGGTTGGTTGGTGGCTGGCTGGTGGTTGGCGGTTGGTGGTGGTTGGCGGTTGCTGGTGGTTGGCGGTGGCTGGTGGTTGGCGGTTGGTGGCTGGCTGGTGGTTGGCGGTTGGTGGTGGCTGGTGGCTGGCTGGTGGTTGGTGTCGGAGTGGAGGAGGCAAATGTGTTTCCACACCACGCCGTCGCTCTGGGATGTTTAATAAAATATGCTCAAGTGAGTGGTGCATTGGGAATGCCCTGAGATTGGTCGTGGTAGGCACTCTCCGCCGCCCCGTGGTCTCTCAAATCAAATCAAATGTATTGGTCACATACACATGGTTAGCAGATGTTATTGTGAGCGTAGCGAAATGCTTGTGCTTCTATTTCCGACAGTGCAGCAATATCTAGCAAGTAATATCTAACAGTTCCACAACAAATTCCTAATACACACAAATCTAAGTAAAGGAATGGAATAAGAATATATAAATATATGGATGAGCAATGTCATTATCATTATCAAAGTGGCATAGGCTAAGATGCAATAGATAGTATAGAATACAGTATATACATATGAGAAAGGCCCCAGTGTTGAGGATCAGCGAAGTGGAGATGTTGTTTCCTACCTTCACCACCTGGGGGCGGCCCATCAGGAATTAGTCAGCAATTACTCTCGGGGGCCCGCCTGCGTTTGCTTTAACTAATTGGCCGTGACTGTGGAGAGTAGGCTTTAGAACTCTACAGGAGGGCCTAGCAGGAGGTTGATGGTGGTGGATGCAGGGACAGAGAAAGGAGAAGAGAGACTGGAGAGACCGGAGAGGGTGAGACAAAGTACAGACGGACAATAGAGGAAGAAAAAAAAAAACAGTGGTGAGGATGAGACTTGTTTGTAGACTAAAATAATATAATCATTATTTAACAGTTACTTTACACAACAGATCTTTTTTTTTTTTTTTTGCCCAGTGATATGTTCCAATTAAACACAAAGAAAAAATCTTGCATTCCTAAAATCTAGAGAGAATCTGCATATTTTCATCTCCTTTCAGGAAAAACAAAGGGACATTTTTAAATATATTATCATCTCTTAAAAATCCTTTAAAAAATAAACAAGACAAACAAAAACAAAACACAACAAAAAAGCCCTTCTCTTCTGTCTCTTCCAATTTATCTCTCTCGGCTGGCGGATCTCTGAGGAGGAGAAGCAGAGAGGGAAGTCATTTGCATATAAACTGTGAGAGGCAGGGATTGTCATCGGCGGCACATTAGACGCAAGGAGCGCGAAGGGAGACGATTTTCATGTGCAAATTTCAGCCCCGCCAAACTCTGTGTGCATTATTATTTCATCAGCGCCTAGGAAGAGTCCCTCTGTTCCAAAAGCCCAAGTCCCCACGGACACTTGAAGATTCCGACCAAATCCCTCCGCCTAACTTCTCCCCCACCAGCCCCCACTGACTGTCTGTTTACACTGGGTCCATGACGTTGAAAGAGTCAACCGCCCCAGAAATGGGCAGGGATCAGATCAGAGGGAAGTCAAGGAATAGCGAGACAACAGGTGCGACCACCGACATTGGTGTTCCACACATTAATTGCTTGTAAACTGTGAGACTGGAGGCTAGCAGGCTTTCAAGTTTTAAAGGAGATTACAGCCAATTAGTGGGCCTCTGAAACCGTGGGCTGCCTGGGGAATAAATGCTGATTCCTAATGTGGGACAGTGGAGAGCAACAAAGGAACAACCACAGTCTCCCGTTTGGAAACACACACTTTGTACATGTGGGACAGAGCAATTTAGTAACACACACTCTCACACAAACATGCCAGTGCAAACAAATCTAAGAAATTAACCGATTGATAGCAGCAGTTGATGAAAGTGCTGTTGCGATATTAAAAATGTGTGGAGTAATGCTGAATACATCATCACAGACACACACACACACACACAAACACAAAAGCGTGCACACTCCCAAAGAGACAGATGGAGAGAGACAATGAGATAAATATGTTTTAAAAGGTGAAGGGAACGTTTGTGGGTTGGGGTACTTATTTCATCCTTTTAAATCAATTTGTCAAATTCTCTTAGGGCTGTGTTACCCAGAGACGCCGGTGTTTCCCTGTTAACTGCCATCTTTAATGTCTTTGTCTGACGTGCTGCACCATACCACAGCACACTAGAGACTGAGCACAAGGTGACGCAGAGCCCCGATCCCACGTTTAGAGGCTCACTGAATGATTTCAGTCTGAGATTGTCTCTTCACTTTCTTCCACCATACGCCCCAGTTAAGCAGATGTATGGCCAATGTTCTAACCTCAGTCTAACGATACTGCATCTCCCATCTGTGGAGGCTCAATGATTGTACTAGAGAGGGTTTCTATCACAGGAGAGCTTCAGGCAGAAGTTAATAAAATATGGAGGCCCTAACATGACAAAGAGGGAGAGAAGCCTCTATAGAAACAAAGGCAGAAAGCAGTGGCACTTTATCACAGGTACTTCCCCTCTCGCTCTCTGTGTCTCTGCTGCGCCAGGGGAGTATTTGTTGTGAGCGTGACCCTCTCAGGAAAGTCAACAGCTGTTTCCAGTCAGCTTTAGTGGTGACAACAACCATCTTTCACTGTGATGGGCCTCGCCTTTAATGCCTCGCAATTAACCACTTCCTAATTAGAACTAATGACTGTCTCGTTAAGCTCTCCACAGCTAATTGCTAGACTGAACCACAAGCAGAGAAAAGCCACGAGGAGGCAGGGCTGTCCAGAGGAAGCTGTTGGATATTAACCTCCTTATCAAACTGCATCTTTAATTAGTGATAATCAATATTCAAGGCGATGGCTTTATCACAGTTTATATGTCTATCAAGCATCATAAATACTTAATGCTTTAAAAAAGTATGCTGCACCCCCCCAAAAAAAATTTTTATTCCCCAAGTTTACGGCAATCAGGCAAATCAGATATGATTAATTATAAATTAAACTATTACAGCAGCGTGCTTCAGAACCTCAAGTTCACAAATTGCATCCATAACTGGGGTTGCAGATAGATGTGATCTCCTGGTAGTTCTGCTGCCAGAGCGGAGCAGGGTTCCCTGGGCCTGGCTGATTCACATGCAGGGGCCATTCTGATTCAGGAGCGCCCTGTAGTTGAATTTAGATTTTAAAAAGACTCCAATAGATGGAGAATCAGATGATTTCCAGCATATCTGATAGTTTCCGCCACACCTTGCCTTTGAAAATCTACCCGAGCCCCATGCCGAGCATATCTCATTAAAGCTGATCCTCGAATGACAGAAAAAATAACAGAGGGGGAGAGAAATGAAGTGAGAGAAAATACAACAAAAACCCCAGGTTCCTCCTCATTGCCCAGGACAGAGAGAGAGAGAGAGGGAAACCAGGTTCCGTGCCTCCCAGTCTACCACGGGGGACCAGGAGCCACATAAGGAAAGTGTGACAGTCACACCACGTTAGCGCAGTGACAGGAAAACCGCATACTTGGGATTTGTTCCCTAAAAATACTATTTACACCAAGAGGAGCCACCCAGGAACCCATCTCAAACCACGCTGCCTGAGGACAAGCCCCCAAAAACTATGCCCGCCAATCCCTCCTAACGGGATAATATGCTCACTGGAAACAATAGAGTTATTCTGGTGCAGAGTGGGATTGAGCGGTGGCATCCCGGGGCAAAGGGCTGGAGGAAGGGGGTGTCTGGGAGGTGTAGGGGTAGGAGGGGGTGCTCTAATGGGCTTGGGGAGGCTGCCAGGGCCTGTTGGAGGCCCTCAGGAGGCCCTCCTCTCCTAGCCTGTGGTCTTGCCTTGGGCAGGCCTGCCACAGCAGCAGTCAGGTGGGCTGACAGACTGAGGAAGGCAGAGGGGTCCGCCCCACGAGGGCTGCCATCAACCCCCTCCCTCCTCCTCCACACAGATGTTATGGTATGGGGAGCAACAAGCTGTGGCGTGTACAAACAAAGACACTGTGATTTGATGCCATTCATTTTCAATGGAAGACATCAGAATAGAAAGAACTGAGAGACAGTATATACAATCACACTTTTGGCACTAACATAATTATTATATTTTTATTTATATATATATTTCCCAAGTAAACAAGTGCAATATTTTTGTGTAACAAAATGACATGCCTTAAGCTCTAGTATGTTTTAATTCACATTTTAAGCATGTTTACACTCGCACTGCAAGATTAGAAGTGTAATGTTTTCTCATGCAACATGTAGAGGACTAGTGTTCATATTAATACATTTATATCAAATAATTTATGGTTATTTATAGACATAAATTAAAAATGAATTTGTGTCTACCTCCTAACTCGATGCATGTTTAAAGTATAGCATTTATGTGTGTGGTCAGCCCAATAGGCGTGTGTCTATTTGTGAGAGCGCACGTGTATTTACACGCACACACGTTTATGAAGTCCACTCTCTCTGACCAGGTCAGTTTTGGACTTATACACCGCTGCCCCCTAACCTCTCCACCCCTCCAACCCTAAGAGGTGCAGATCAGGGCGGGCAGACCCAGCTTTCTCCTCCTGACCGGGCCCTGGGTCTGGGTGTGGAGCCTCTGGCATGACTCTCAGCAGAGGAAAACTGCAGCTTTATCATCACTGCTCAAACATTCATTACACAGCTCTCCTGCAGCGTGTTCCAAAGGGAGACAATGCTGCCTCTCCAGCTCTCAGACTCTCTCACTTAAGCACCCTATTTACACAGAGATGGCAGGGAGGAAACTTCAAAGTTAGGGCCCGGGGTCCAGATCCACTCATATCATAGTGGAGGGACACCCCGGGAGCAGCACTCTCTATTCAGCTGGGAGGTCATTACCGGGCCATGTTTACGTCCAACCACTGATGTCTGTAACATTTGGAATTTGCTGCTGCATGCATCCACCGCAGCCAAGATACCTTATGTGTGTGTGTATGTTGTTGCTATAGCTGTGGTTTGCGTTGGTAGTAATGAGAGAGCCACAGTAGACGCAGGGGATGACCATGTGAGAGATTATTGTGGTTTTATCTCCTGCAGGGCAGAGTGTCCATCCATTGAGAGTCAGGCTAAATGTCTCAACGTTAGTGAAAATAAGACCACTCAATGTACTATAGAATGATACTATAATCATACTAATCATACTATAGAATGAAATGCATGTAGGGTAGTATTGCTCGGTTAGGGCTGCTACACACTGGTACAGATAATTGGTAGCAATTAAATAGATTAATTATTCTACAAGACACTTCAAATGGCTTATTTATTGCATTATACTATAATCAAATACCTTCAATGTAGTATATAGTGACAAATACAGTATGTCTTCCTCTTGAAGACCCGTGGGTTCAATATCTCAGAATTAACTCCAACAATATTATAGAAAAACATGAAGATAAATAATAACAAACTGAAATATATTACCCTCGTCAAATTAAATAAAATGAAACATTTGCATTGATAATAAAGTGATGATAACAACCTTGTGCACTCACAGGAAAGGAAGGAAGAGGGTTAAACAAAACCTTGAAAATAGTCTAATTCTCTAGCTCCTGCCCCAAATCCTTGCAGTTACCCCCACAAACTTCACAGGAAAAAAGAAAATAGCATGCATATCATTCATTAGCAGCAAATAAAAGAAATTCTCTCTAATAGTGCCCCCAAATCCCCAAGCTCCCTGAAACATGGAGCGGGAAATAAAGAAATGGGGAGAAAGATGCAAATGGAAGCCGTCTCCCTCAAGTGCTTGTTAGGCCCAAATTATTATGGCGATGAATAATTTTAAAAATAAATAAGGAAATAAATAAATAAAAAAGGAAACATTTATAGATCTAAGTATTATCAGAGGAGCTGCGGGTTGTTGCCAACCTCTCCAGGCCGTTTGAAATCTGCCTTTGTTTTTCACTTTGATCTTTAACTGCTAACCTACCTATCCATTGCTTCACCTGATCCCCTGCTAATGCTTTACCCACTTCCTCCTATATCCAACTTTCTAGCGTGCCATGGCACTGCCCGCGCTAAATGGTAATCATCATCATCATCATTAACATAATTATTTTCTTTGCTTGCTTCCTCAGCAATCATTAACATACTGCATGGGGAACCAGGGGAGATACTGTACGCAGAAATAGAAGAGTTGGAGAGAATGGAGACAGAGTGGAGAGAGATGGAAAAGAACGACTGCGGAGAGACAGACAGTGAGGGATGGACAGAAAGAGTGGTGGCCAGCTCCTCTCCTCCTCACACCACTCTCTCCTCTTCTCCAGGGGGACCCAGGATCCTGACCTGCAGTGCAGGGACGTCCCAGCCCTGAGCCCTGAGCCTGGGGTCTGATTGGTATTGTAATGAGCCAGTTTTACTATCCTCTCTACATCTCCCTGTACCCCAGTCCCTACCGCACCGTTCCCAACCAACCCCCCCTCCACACCCCCCCACAGCTCCCTGAGCCCCTGAGCGGCTCGCTCCATTCCGTTTCATCACACATCAAACAGGCCTGACGTTCTCCGCGCCATGCGGGCAGGACCCAGGGACTGCAACATCTGCACAGGGAGGTGTGTGTGGGACACAGGCCTCCGAGGGGGGGGGGGGGTGGGGGGGAGACACGCCGAGTGCAGAGCAGATGTCACAGGGACCTGAACAGCAGGTTGGGGGAAGGCCGCAGGGAGCGAGAGAGAGCGAGAGAGAGACTGTGTCACTACCCACCCACCACCAGCCAATTCTAGAGAGAGAGAGAAAGGGGGTGGGGGGCGGTAGGGGGGTGGGGGGGGGGGGGGGGGGTGAGAGAGAGACCCCCCAGTCCTGTCACACACACCCCATCCCTTTGCCCTCTTTGACAGTACAATTAGGTAATTAGTCACCCCGGCACTAATAAGCTAATCATTATCTGTGTGTTTTTTCTATTACAAAAGCCTTGTCCTCCGTGGGCGCTCCCTGAGGGTAGGGGTCCTGTCGCGGAGCTGCGCAGTGGGGACACAGAGGTGGTGGGGATCCTGTCGCAGAGCTGGGCTGTGGGGAGACTGGGGACACAGAGGTGGCGGAGCAGAGATAGACTTATGCAGGGCCTTTGTCTCAGCATTCCCTGTGGCACAGAACCAACACTGATCCACCAGCACACAGAAAGGCCACCCTTTAATGGAGACAAAGATACTCCTCTTTGAAGAGGGTCAGAGTGGCTCTCACATCCATTAACACCAGGACTGTTTCGTCATCGCTGTCTGTCCTGGCTGGCAGCCCCAGAGCTGAGGTGAGATTACTATGATCTGGCATTTTCCCGCTGTCAATGAGTCATCAAAGAGCTCTGTTAAAAGTAGCTGTTGACGTCAACGGTTCCACTAGCATTAACCCCAGGTGAAGTATGTTGCATCTTTACAAAAGACACAGCATGGGCCTACAACATTAAAAAGTCACTTACAGTAAATGCAGGCAAATTCATCAACACTCCCTTCTGAAATGGTCCCTTCTCATTTTTACATTGCATTTGAATCATTTAGCAGACGCTCTTATCCAGAGCGACTTACAGTTAGTACATTCATCTTAAGGTACAGTGCATTCGGAAAGTATTCAGACCTCTTGACTTTTTCCACATTTTGTTACATTACAGCCTAATTCTAAAATTGATTCAATAGTTTTTTCCCCTCATCAATCTACACACAATACCCCATAAAAAGGTTTTTGAAAATTTTGCAAATGTATTAAAAATAAAAAACGTATATATTAAATGTACATAAGTATTCAGACCCTTTACTCAGTACTTTGTTGAAGCACCTTTGGCAGCAATTACAGCCTTGAGTCTTCTTGGGTATGACACTACAAGCTTGGCACAACTATATTTGGGGAGTTTCTCCCATTCTTCTCTGCAGATCCTCTCAAGCTCTGTCAGGTTGGATGAGGAGCGTTGCTGCACAGCTATTTTCAGGTCTTTCCAGAAATGTTCGATCAGGTTCAAGTCCGGGCTCTGGCTGGGCCACTCAAGGACATTCAGAGACTTGTCCCGAAGCCACTCCTGCGTTGTCTTGGCTGTGTGCTTAGGGTCGTTGTCCTGTTGGAAGGTGAACCTTCGCCCCAGTCTGAAGTCCTGAGCACTCTGGAGCAGGTTTTCATCAAGGATCTCTCTGTATTTTGCTCCGTTCATCATTCCCTCGATCCTGACTAGTCTCCCAGTCCCTGCCGCTGAAAAATATCCCCACAGCATGATGCTGCCACCACCATGCTTCACTGTAGGGATGGTGCCAGGTTTCCTCCAGATGTGATGCTTGGCATTCAGGCCAAAGAGTTCAATCTTGGTTTCATCAGACCAGAGAATCTTGTTTGTCAATTGGATTGAGGTCTGGGCTTTGACTAGGCCATTCCAAGACATTTAAATGTTTCCCCTTAAACCACTTGAGTGTTGCTTTAGCAGTATGCTTAGGGTCATTGTCCTGTTGGAAGGTGAACCTCCGTCCCAGTCTGAAATCTCTGGAAGACTGAAACAGGTTTCCCTCAAGAATTTCCCTGTATTTAGCGCCATCCATCATTCCTTCAATTCTGACCAGTTTCCCAGTCCCTGCCGATGAAAAACATCCCCACAGCATGATGCTGCCACCACCATGCTTCACTGTGGGGATGGTGTTCTCGGGGTGATGAGAGGTGTTGAGTTTGCGCCAGACATAGCGTTTTCCTTGATGGCCAAAAAGCTCAATTTTAGTCTCATCTGACCAGAGTACCTTCTTCCATATGTTTGGGGAGTCTCCCACATGCCTTTTGGCGAACACCAAACGTGTTTTCTTTTTTTTTTCTTTAAGCAATGCCTTTTCTCTGGCCACTCTTCCGTAAAGCCCAGCTCTGTGGAGTGTACGGCTTAAAGTGGTCCTATGGACAGATACTCCAATCTCCGCTGTGAAGCTTTTCAGCTTCTTCAGGGTTATCTTTGGTCTCTTTGTTGCCTCTCTGATTAATGCCCTCCTTGCCTGGTCCGTGAGTTTTGGTGGGTGGCCCTCTCTTGGCAGGTTTGTTGTGGTGCCATTGTCACGATCGTTGACGAACGAGAAGGACCAAGGCGCAGCGTGATATGCATTCATGTTTATTTATATATTGAATAAACACCACGACAAAATAACAAATTAACGATACGTGACGTCCTATGGTAACCACAACAAACCTCACACGGAACAAGATCCCACCACCCACTAGTGCCAATAGGCTGCCTAAGTATGGTCCCCAATCAGAGACAACGAGCGACAGCTGCCTCTGATTGAGAACCACACCGGCCAACATAGATCTAGACATACTAGATTCTACAACAATGAACAAACACAACAAGGAAAATCACACCCTGACTCAACAAGTAAGAGTCCTCAGAGTCAGGGCGTGACAGCCATATTCTTTCAATTTTTTAATAATGGATTTAATGGTGCTCCGTGGGGTGTTCAAAGTTTCGGATATTTTTTCATAACCCAACCCTGATCTGTACTTCTCCACAACTTTGTCCCTGACCTGTTGGAGAGCTCCTTGGTCTTCATGGTGCCGCTTGCTTGATGGTGCCCCTTGCTTAACGGTGTTGCAGACTCTGGGGCCTTTCAGAACAGGTGTATATATACTGAGATCATGTGACAGATCATGTGACACTTAGATTGCACACAGGTGGACTTTATTTAACAAATTATGTGACTTCTGAAGGTAATTGGTTGCACCAGATCTTATTTAGGGGCTTCATAGCAAAGGGGGTGAATACATATGCACGCACCACTTTTCCGTTATTTATTATTTAGAATCTTTTGAAATAAGTTATTTTTTAAATTTCACTTCACCAATTTGGACTATTTTGTGTATGTCTATTACATGAAATCCAAATAAAAATCAATTTAAATGACAGGTTGTAATGCAACAAAATAGGAAAAACGCCAAGGGGGATGAATACCTTTGCAAGGCACTGTAGGTGGGACAACCACATATCACAGTCATAGAAGGGTATGTTGAGCCATTTTTTACATTCAGTATCACTACGTCAAGGAAATATAGTATTCTTCCTAACAAAGATATCTACATATATTTTAGGATGTTGTGTATCCCTAAAAAGAAAAGAAAAAAGAATGTAAACATAACAGTTTTGAAAACATAGCTTGTCCAAAAAAAGTGGTCTCTTGGCACAACTTACCCCAGGTATGGACTAAATTGAGCATAGGGACAGGGTAAGTGAAGCCACCTTTCGATGTGCCAATTCAACCTGGACTCATGGATAATCGTAGCATAGTAAATGTAAATCCGTCTTCCTCAATTTAGTATGATGTGTTACGTTTCATATGCTTGTTACAAATTACGAATTGCAATTTGTAGGGGAGACCGGGGTTGACTGTCACACTTTTGACTAATTAATGTGTTTGTCAGCATTAGTATATCTTAGAAAACTATTTTCAATATTAGGAGAAAAATAAGGTCTTGGATTGGGGAAATGGGGACCCTTTTTATCCTCATATCTTCTTCCAACATGGAGTTAAAAGCCATTAAACACTCTGTCCACTTGTGACAACCAGCCCCATCACGGGAATGAATGTTACACATTATCACACAGTATGGGGTTGGTTGTCACAGTGTCTTCCATTTGTTTTTCAGCAACAACTGAACCAATTTACAAAGTTTTAGAAAAAGTAAAGCCTTTATTTATTGAACAGTATTGCTATCTTACATAATCAAATAAAACATTTTTGTTTTTTTATTCAACATATAGTAGTTGAATATTTGCTTGGACATTGTAGTTCTTACTCCACTCAAATCGTTATATCAATGCTTAATAAAACAAACAACAGTAACCATCTGACATTTGGATGAAAATTACATATTTTGATGAAGTGAAAAAAGTAAAGCTGTAAACATTTGTGTTAACATTTTTTATTTTTAAACAAGGAAAGCTTTTTCAAAGAGGAACAGGTGTGTGTCTGTGTATGTGTACGTGTGCGTGTGTGTGTGTGTGTGTGTGTGTGTGTGTGTGTGTGTGTGCGTGCGTGCGTGCGTGAATGTTGCTTACTCTCAGTTGGAGTCGCATGACTCACAGTTTTAACAAGCGGGTCCGGACTGGACCAAATCTGAAACAATCATAGACGTCTATGTTTTAAAAGTTTAGACAGCACAGTACACTGTAGAGCACAGCAGAGTACAGTATAGTAAAGTACAGTAAAGTAAAGCAGAGTATATCTCAGTACAGTACAGTACAGAGTACAGCACAATAGTATAGAGTACAGTATAATGTACTCTATTGTATCCTACTGTATTCTACTGAATTAAACTCAACTCAACTATCCTGTACTCTACTTTGCTCTACATTACTGTACTCGAATATACTGTACTCTACTGAATTAAACTCAACTGTATTGTACTCTACTTTGCTCTACTGTACTGTAATCTACTAAATTACACTGTACTGCACTGTACTGTGCTGTGCTGTCCTGTGCTGTCCAAACCTGTGAAACATGGACGTCTTTTCAATGTCCAGAAAATAAATATTCTAGGCATCTTTTCAACGTCATTTAGCTTACTGGGTACATTGTTACAATGGGGAGGGTTGTCAGATTGTGAACAGCAACCCCAATATCAATGTGACAACCATCCCCAACCACCCCCTAATGCTAATTACAGTGAGGGAAAAAAAGTATTTGATCCCCTGCTGATTTTGTACGTTTGCCCACTGACAAAGACATTATCAGTCTATAATTTTAATGGTAGGTTTATTTGAACAGTGAGAGACAGAATAACAACAACAAATCTAGAAAAGCGCATGTCAAAAATGTTATAAATTGATTCGCATTTTAATGAGGGAAATAAGTATTTGACCCTTCTGCAAAACATGACTTAGTACTTGGTGGCAAAACCCTTGTTGGCAATCACAGAAGTCAGACGTTTCTTGTAGTTGGCCACCAGGTTTGCACACATCTCAGGAGGGATTTTGTTCCTCTCCTCTTTGCAGATCTTCTCCAAGTCATTAAGATTTCGAGGCTGACGTTTGGCAACTCGAACCTTCAGCTCCCTCCACAGATTTTCTATGGGATTAAGGTCTGGAGACTGGCTAGGCCACTCCAGGACCTTAATGTGCTTCTTCTTGAGCCACTCCTTTGTTGCCTTGGCCGTGTGTTTTGGGTCATTGTCATGCTGGAATACCCATCCACGACCCATTTTCAATGCCCTGGCCGAGGGAAGGAGGTTCTCACCCAAGATTTGACGATACATGGCCCCGTCCATCGTCCCTTTGATGCGGTGAAGTTGTCCTGTCCCCTTAGCAGAAAAACACCCCAAAGCATAATGTTTCCACCTCCATGTTTGACGGTGGAGATGGTGTTCTTGGGGTCATAGGCAGCATTCTTCCTCCTCCAAACACGGCGAGTTGAGTTGATGCCAAAGAGCTCGATTTTGGTCTCATCTGACCACAACACTTTCACGCAGTTCTCCTCTGAATCATTCAGATGTTCATTGGCAAACTTCAGATGGCCCTGTATATGTGCTTTCTTGAGCAGGATTTCAGTCCTTCACGGCATAGTGTGTTACCAATTGTTTTCTTGGTGACTATGGTCCCAGCTGCCTTGAGATCATTGACAAGATCCTCCCGTGTAGTTCTGGGCTGATTCCTCACCGTTCTCATGATCATTTCAACTCCACGAGGTGAGATCTTGCATGGAGCCCCAGGCCGAGGGAGATTGACAGTTCTTTTGTGTTTCTTCCATTTGCGAATAATCGCACCAACTGTTGTCACCTTCTCACCAAGCTGCTTGGTGATGGTCTTGTAGCCCATTCCAGCCTTGTGTAGGTCTACAATCTTGACCCTGACATCCTTGGAGAGCTCTTTGGTCTTGGCCATGGTGGAGAGTTTGGAATCTGATTGATTGATTGCTTCTGTGGACAGGTGTCTTTTATACAGGTAACAAACTGAGATTAGGAGCACTCCCTTTAAAAATGTGTGCTCCTAATCTCAGCTCGTTACCTGTATAAAAGACACCTGAGAGCCAGAAATCTCTCTGATTGAGAGGGGGTCAAATACTTATTTCCCTCATTAAAATGCAAATCAATTTATAAAATTTTTGACATGCGTTTTTCTGGATTATTTTGTTGTTATTCTGTCTCTCACTGTTCAAATAAACCTACCATTAAAATTATAGACTGATCATTTCTTTGTCAGTGGGCAAACGTACAAAATCAGCAGGGGATCAAATACCTTTTTCCCTCACTGTATGATGCTAGATTATGATGCAGGATTTTGAGTAATAAGTACTGTGACAACCAACCCGTGAGACAACCAACCCCGGGTCTCCCCAACAATATGTTACGAATTTGAAATACGTATGATATGTTACGAATTCAACTTTGTTGTGGCTAACGTTACCTAGGTGGTAGGTGGCTAATGTTAGCTAGGCTAGGGGTTAGGGTTAGGGGTTAAGGTTAGGGTTAGGAGTTAGAGTTAGGGATTAAGGTTAGGGTTAGGGGAAGGGTTAGCTAACCTGCTAAGTAGTTTCAAAGTAGCAAAAAATTTGTAAGTAGTTGCAAAGTTGCTAATTAGCTAAAATGCTAAAGTTTTCCGTGATGTGATTCAAACACGCAACCTTTGGATTCCTAGACGTTCTCGTTATATACCCACCCATCCTTCCCGACCAACATCCCTCCTTTCTGTCTCATGTAACCATACCAAACGTAACATATCATCAAAGATTTACGTTTGTTGTGGTACGTCTAGTCTTTTGAGGCTAGGCTGGCCAATTCTCAAGCAAGCTCACTGCATTTGAAGCTACTAAGCTCATGAAACTGGTCTGCTAGATTGTTGATAGCAAGCTCAGACTCCATGTCATCAGGCAAGACCTTGCAGGGACGGACTGGCCATCTGGCATTTCGGGCAAATGCTAGATGGGCTGGTCCATTTTTAGCCCAGTGGGCCTGTCTAATTTGGGGGTTTTGCACAAAATGATCATAGTATGGTTAATAATTGGGGCCTCAAGGGGAAAAAATGGGGGGCCTCGAGGAAAGAAATTGGCCTGTGTGGTGGCCTCAAGGAAAAAAGTGGGCCAGTGTGTTAGAAATGCCAGGCCGCCCCTGAGAGCTTTTTTGCCTCTGCAACTCTTTCATAGCCTTTCTTTCGCACATGTACATGTTCATTTTTTGGGATGTCAACGTACCTCTTCAGTGTAATTCGGTCAAATGTTTCATCCCTTGCTGCTGCTCGAATGGACTTCTTCCCTTCTCTCACTTCCTTGGCTGCTCTTTCAAGAACCTCAAGGTGGGCTAGTCCCCATGCTTACGTTTGCATACACGTGGGATGATGATGTCTGCTCTGTAACAATAAAAATGCACTATCTTGAGTTCATATGCATGATTATTCAAGATACTTTTTGAAGAGGTAGATTTGCAGATGTTTTCAGAAGATTTGCAGGGACTCAGCTGTCCTGACATTAGGGGGAAGCTTGTTCCACTATTTGGGGGCCAGAACAGAGAAAAGCTCTCACTGGGATGAGCGGGAGCTGGCCCCTCGTAGGGGTATTATTCTCAACAGCAGGGTTGGGGAGTAACTGACATGCAATCTGATTACAAAAAACTGTAACTGTAATCAGTAATGTTACCAGCATAATCTGATTACGGATACTTTTGAAAAACTAGATGATTACTTCTTGGATTACTTTTAAATTCAGAAAGGATGTTTGTGGAAAAAAAATACATTATAACACCTTTCTGTTTTCTCAATGACATTAAACTCAGCATTGAAAAAAGGGGCAAATCTAAGTTTACTCCACCAGAGCGAGTCTGACCATGAGTCAGAGACCACTATGATAAAAAACCAAATGCGATTGATGGATCTTTTTTGTCTTCTTCTAATGACTCTTAAGGGGAAAGTAATCAGATTACGTTACTGAGTTTGGGTAATCCAAAATGTACGTTACTTATTACAATTTTGGACAGGTAACTAGTAACTGTAATGGATTATATTTAGAAAGTAACCTACCCAACGCTGCTCAAAAATATCCACACAACTGGTCTGGAGTGAGGTTTTGTTTCTTCTACTGAACGAGTTCCCAAAATGTCCACCACTTTTGTAGCCCAAATCCAAACTAAATCATGCTACGTGATTCAGTTTAGATTTGTGGCTACCATTTCTGGGCTCATGATGGGAGTGCTTAGGCTCTGAGCTCACTTGTTTACAGTGGAAAGTAGGCTACTGTATCTAATCCTGAAAGTTGGGAAGCCATGGTCAAGCTGCTTAATGGGCATGAAGGGCAAACCTGCTTGACTGACCTTTCCCCAAAGGTCCGAGCCAGAGAGACCAGCCAAATATCCCCCTTCCCTCCTCTTCCCTCCATCCCTCCATCGCTCCTCCACAGACTCCTACTGCAGCAGAGAGCTAGATTAAATTACATAGCACGTTCAACTATGCCACAACACCATCCTTCATCCTCCTAGCCGGTTTCCATTCGTTTTGTTTTCGGTATTTGTCTGGTGGAGTTGTGGTACCCCGCGGTGCACGCAGAGACAGCCGTTGTGTTGTCCTCATTACCATTACCATTTATTTTGCCACACAATGGAGCCCTGACTCCAAACAGCTGTTTTCCATTACAGAATAAATAAGGGTTTGTTCTTCTGACACCGAGGAGAGGGATAGGAGGAGGACAGAGGTCTAGCATTTGCACAGGTGAGGTAACATATCAACAAGAGGACAGAGCACAATGCTCATTAGTAAAGTCATGGTTGTCTGTCAAAAACATTGTTTCAGAGGTGGTGTAATTAGGAAAGATTGACATACAGTAGGAGGCTATATGCGTACACATTTATATACATATTGCATTTCACCATGAACCATGAATAAAACATTCATACTTCGCAGTGATTCTTAACTATCAAGACAAGCATCAAACCCCAGAGAGAGAGAGAGAGAATTAGTCACTTACTTTCTTTCTCCTCAATAACAAACCAGCACAAATGGTGCACAAGTGCAAATGTATGTGTATTGTGGACAGCATCCTTTGTTAGATACAGCAACATACAGTATGCAGTAGCTACAGCACATTATCACAGTGTGGGTAATGAGAGATAACTTTCGCACCACGGAGGTAGCAAGCGCAAAGCAAGTCAGTCCACCACCATCACCCCATGCATTTTTTATCAGTTGTAATTAGTCCCATTCATTTCATTTGGAAAAATGTACATGAAATAACCAGAGGCCAGCTGTAGGGGCTAGCGGCAAGCAGCGCCACAATAAATAGCAAGTCTCTGACAACGTTTTGGGGATTAGCTAATGACTAGGCTGTTTGTCAGGAAGCAGGACTAGTCAGTTACATTTAAGCAATATAGGCTATTGTAAATTCTCCTCACTCCTCATGTCTGTCTGAAGTTTGAAGCCTTTACTTAACCCTCCCGTTGTCCTAGGGTCAAAATGACCCGCCACTGTGTTAAACCAACTTTATTTAATTTTTTATATTTTTTGGATCATTTGTGAGAAGGAGGC
The DNA here is from genome assembly GCF_964263955.1 of Coregonus lavaretus. Classification (NCBI taxonomy): domain Eukaryota; kingdom Metazoa; phylum Chordata; class Actinopteri; order Salmoniformes; family Salmonidae; genus Coregonus; species Coregonus lavaretus. The sequence goes on from NC_139991.1 coordinate 48,084,069, forward strand.
AGTGATACTTTCTTTAAAGTCTCACTGCCTCCTTCTCACAAATGATCCCAAAAATATAAAAATTAAATAAAGTTGGTTCAACACAGTGGCGGGTCATTTTGACCCTAGGACAACGGGAGGGTTAATCAATCAATTATTGGAGCTGAACATCTCTTCGATTCCGTAAGTACTGTAAGGTTGATTTAATGTGATAATTACAAAAAGCTTGACAATCAAGTCGTGTGTCAATCTCTCCCTCAGTGTGTCTCTCCCTCAGTGTGTGATAAGAAAGGGAGGAGAGGTGGGGTCCGACAGACAGACCTCTGCTCTGATAGGGTGAGAACAGGGCAGATGCAGCCTGTTGTGATTGACAGGTACAAAGAGACATCAGATAATCATTCTGTGGGAGCTCCATGATGTTATGTAGATAAACACTTTAAAATTAAATAAACTGATAACTACTATCAGGTTCATATCCTGAGACGATAGCATCATTACCAGATTAAACAAAATGAGTAAAAACAAAGCAATCATTTTCAAAAGTAGAAAAGTCCAAAGATGCCAAGCTTAGGGATAAATCGTCTTTATTGTTGTAATTATTTAACTCTGGGAGAAAGACGCCCTGAATTCATTATGTAACCACGAAAAGCAACAGGGGTAGAATTTAATGACAGCTAATTCTTTAAACAGAGACAGTTAGACACCAGACAGATGATGATGATTCTTGATGACAAATGAGTGCTACTGACAGAACACCTATCCATCATGCCTTTACTGTGGTTTCAGGTACAACATTTGGGGGGTGGACTACAAAACCTCCCGACTGGGACAGCCCTTATTCCCTGAGCAGTCTGCCAGTGAAGAGACCAGAGGTAGTAGTCTGGAGGGAATACTTAAGGTCAGTCCACAGAAGAATGCAACAGAAAATAGACAATGAATAAATGGGCCCAATACAGTGTGTGTGTGTGTGATATTCAATGAAATCCAATTGTCTTTGAAATCCAAATGAGCTGATAGTCTTCCATCCAATAACTAAGATGTGTAGCGATCAAAACCCATTGAACTGCACATGAACTGCAATCGGATTGTAGTCCTTTCACACGTTTTGCTCTGGAAACAGATAATGTATAATGTATATTCTTTCTTAATGAACTGATCAGTAAAGCTTAAACTCTTATATGAGCCCAGTGCAGCTTCACTTAAACACACAACTTCCCTTAAATTGGCTGTCAAATTACCCTGGGTCTCCAGCCCTCTCCACATGCCTTCCACCGTCCTCCCCCTTTGACCTTCACCCGTGCTGCGGCCCCAAAAGTCATATATTGATTCTGTTTACTCCTCGTCTGCCTCCACTCCCGCCCAGCTGCAGAAGAGGAGTATCGTTTGCCCCGAGGCGATCAGCAGGGCCAGGCTTGTTCCAGCCTTTGATCATCGTTCAGCCAGAGGATTAACATATGCATGCTCTCTTCCTCCCTTTGTTACCGCGCCTGATCATAAATCTATGGCCTTCCCTCTTTCCATCCGATATGGGCTGAGCCCAATGAATCAATGGCCGTGCTTTAGGTCTCTTGTTCAACATGGATGCCAATGGTAGATGGATGTCTGTGGGCAAAGCTCTGTTTATTAAAACTCCATGGCTAATTTGTTAGGCTGCCTAGCATGGGATAATGAAAGAGAACATGTGTGAAATTATACTGTAAATACTGTACACTATTTCTTATAACACAGCACACATTCAAAACAGACAACGCAAAAAGCGAATTAAGTCAATAGTTTCCTTAGTGTTAATGCTGGCTAAAATGGACCTAGTATAAAAGACACTGCAGGGCAGGGGTGCATCTGTCTCTGTCATGCCAGCCCTAGCTGTGCAGTAAGTGTACTAATTGCAGGGATTTGGGCCTACTACAGTCTCCCCAGTTTGTCTGCAGTGCACTTGCTAGGGGACGAGCTGAGAATGCAGCCTGATAGGCTGAATGGCTGTGGAAGTGGGACACAGAGTCCTTATCAGGTGGAGGTTCTACATTAGCTGAGCTGATATTGCCACGCTTATTACAACCTAATTAAACATAAGGTGTCTATATGTCCAACATCCTGCCCTAACTACCGTAAATGTTCTCATGGCCAACCTTTTGGTTATCATGTGAAAAGGTAGCCTGTATAGGTCATAACACTATTAACCGTGGCTATTGATTCACATGAGCAACATTTCCATTGAGCCTTGCAATGGAGCCTAAAAAAGACAGAATGAAATAAGAATTTCTAGATAGCTGAGCCACATGCAGTGAATGAAAATACAGATTCCAGGCAACAAGGAGGGAGGCAGCCCAAACTGTACGAGCTCTCCCCCTCATCAACCTGCAGGTCTGAGCTGAGCAAGAACCAAAGCGACCTGCAAGGTGCTGGAGCCCAGGGCCTATTAAAACTGGAGCCCAGCTTGCTGTAAGGATGCATGTCTTCTCGTCGTGGAAAAACCAATCCACACGCCCCAACAGTGAGACAATCAGCCGTGTGCTGCGCGGGGTGAGACAGGAGTGACCTGCTGTTTCCTTCACAGCAGAGGTGAGGCCCACTCTACACACTGATGAGCACTTCCACAAACATCAAACAGGCTGCGGCAGACCTCCCCGCGACCTCCCTCCACTGCCCTGTCTCCTGCTCTCTCCTTTTATTTGGGGTTGATGTGGGAGGACGGATCGTCAAATATCGATCATGGTGTGCTCCGTAAAATTCTCCCTCCAGGTTTGAGAGGTGATTATAGGCCCAAGCCCAGCTGATGCAGAATGTGGTGAGTGTGAGTGTGTGTGTGTGTGTGCGTGTGTGCGTGCACGTGTGTGTGTGTGCGAAGGTGCATGCAATGACAATCTGAGGTTCCTTGTGTCAGAAAGAGAAGCCTAGGAGGGCAGTCCTTACTCTTTTGTTCAATCTCAGATGCTGCTACCCAATATGTTCCAATCATCCAGAGGACACCCCAAAGAGAACAACTAAAGGCACAAACATGTAAAATACTGTAGGCCATGGAAACACTGAGAATAATGCATACTCTATAGAATCCAATCATCAAAATTCTAATGGTTTGGATTCATCCCACCAACCATCCCCCTTTTCCTTGCCTGCCTTCTGTTGAAAGGCTCCAGAATTCCCCATAAGATGCAGTTAGATTCCAAGTGTATGCAATAGGAATGGACTGTTATTAATTAAGGTTGTGGGTCGTTTTTGACAGCGGCTCCCGAGTGGCAATCGGTGTGGATCTTGGCGCTGACCTGGCCCAGCGGGGGTACGCACTGCGTCTTTGAGGAGAGGGGGGGATAGAGGGGAGCAGGAGGGAGTGAGGCAAAGGGTGGGGGCTGGCTCCATGCCGGCAGCAAGGCCTGCCACGTCTGTGTGCCTGCTTTGAAGTGTCACCTTGAGGGAAGAGCCGATGGCCGGGAAGCAGGGAGGGCGGGAGCCGCGGAAAGGAGTGGCACTGTTGGCATTGCCAGACATGGCGTTTTAATATTACATGGGCTCCCGTCCATCTCTCTACACACACAGGACATTCCTTCTGCTTGATTTAGTTTGAAAGTAGATCTTTGGGTTTTTTTCTCCTCTCCGTGCTGTGGCTCAACACCTGTGCTGGTTTTGTGTTCACTCTGGCCTGAACAAATGTCAAGCTCTCAAAACAGAATATCTTTAGTAAGAACTGATATTATGCAGCATAACAGCAAATAGTTAATTTGACTAGGTGTTTATGTTCTGATTACTAGATGAACAGTATGTCTACAAAAACTTGGTAGTGGGCTTGAACCATACATGTAAGTTGGCTACAGAGGCAACATTACGGCCTAGAAAACGTACTTACTCATTAGTTGGAGAGAACTTGAATTAAGAGGCGTACACTCCATTTGATAATGCTGTTGTCATAAATGTAATATATTTCAGTGATGCTAATTGCTAAGCTAATAATACTCACTTGCCCATATAATTGCTTTTTTAATGAAAACTCAGTATCATTATGTGAAAAACACATCCTTTCAAAATCTTTCAGCAATCTTCCCATGTCCCTCCTGCCAATACTTAGTGTTGTAGAGCACAGCAGAATATCAAGCACTGTGTCAGTCAATACACTGGCAGTGTGCTGCAGGGAGAGTGAAGAGAGCTTCTCTGTTTGAGGGAAGTTTTAACAGAGAATGAGGAAAGAGGTGTTTTGAAGTGAGGGGAAAAAAACACTTTCTACCCACTTTAACAACCGTCCCAGTTCACAAATAGCAGTTTTAACTCCCCTGATTAGCTCTGACATCTGCAGCCTTTCATCTTTCCCTCCATCTTGTTTTTTTAATCACATTAACCCAAACGGGCATCCTTTAATGGCCTCTTTTTTAGGAAAGCTGAAAGAGGAAGATAATTAAAATAATTAAACCATAGGGATTGGCCTGTGCATGCTCCTCTTCTCTCCCTTCTCTCTTCTCTTTTCTTCTCTCCTTTTTTAAGTTTTGAATCTGCTTTGCTTACTGATTCAAAAGAGAGAGAGAGAAAGCGGGAGAGCCTCACCACCCTAATTTAATTGCATTAACTCTCCTCTCAGAGGTCCAATTTTTCCCTCCAAAAACAGCAACCAATGTAGAGTCTGATGTGGAATGTGATATAGAGTGAGCTGTCTAAATGTGATAGTGGAGGAAAGGCATGTGTTATAAAAAAATACTTTATAGTGCATATTTATTTAGTCTATTTTAGTGTGTTTTCCATTAGGCCTCGCATTTTAAAAAAAACGAAAAAATCTCCTCTTTAATGATTATTTATTCATGGACTTTTAAGCTTTTAATGAGGACAAATGAAGCCGTTTTCCACAGTGTCAGAATGTGGTATGCTTACCAAAAATGTTCTTGTTTAGCATTTTTCTTCCAGTGTGTGTCCATGTGGAATAAACACAAACATTTAAATATAACTAGACTTTTGGAGGGAGACTTAAAACATTCATGATTTTAACTTGATCCTGCATAAATTCCTTATCTTCAATATTTCCCTAGAAATTCTGATCAAACTCTTTTCATGATACTTACAGCTGCACTGTATTTTCTGTCTTTAAATTATATTTCTATGAATGTAGATTATTGCAATAATTTAAGGGAAAAGCTCAAACTAATAAAACTTTGAGTTTGATGTCAGTGCAATTGAAGAAATGAACCATCTCAAACTCATTACTATAATAGGATAGAACTTTGTCAAGTGCCTATATAGTTTTCAAACAGTCTTACTTGAGGAAAGCCTTCTTCTGGACTGCTTCAAAGAATCTTTCCTGGTCATTAAATATGCCATTATGATATCATTAGGAAAAGGAGGAATTTAAGTATTGCTAAGTTACAAACTTTACTGGCCACGTGAATCTAATAGATTCACCAGTTAATGCATGAGATAGTTGCTGTAAAAAGAGAAAGATGTCCTCCTGTATTTATAGATTCACTGCCTGCAATGTTATACATCAATGTTTTCTGTTGCTCAAGCACCTGTGTAATTTTGTGTGTAATTAAGGTTTGAAAATCAACTATGTGTTATCAGAAATGTAGCAAAGTCACATTAATACCCTGCATTTCGAGTGGCGCAGTGGTCTAATGCACTGCATCGCAGTGCTAGCTGTGCTACTAGAGATCCTGGTTCGAGTCCAGTCCCATGGGCGGCGCACAATTGGTCCAGCGTCGTCCAAGGTAGGGGGACGGTTTGGCCAGCAGCGATGTGGGTTCGTTTCCCACCGGGGGCCAGTATAAAAAAATACATGTATACATTCACTAACTGTAAGTCGCTCTGGATAAGAGCGTCTGCTAAATGACTAAAATGTATATTTCTGAAAATTACGAAATAATAATAATTTCCACATAATTCTCTCAAATGGAATGAATCCACAGGACTTTACTGTTGCCAAGAGATAGACATTCTCCTTGGAGCCCAATCCTTACTTTGCATAGCCTGCTGTGTTTTTCTCTGCAACACTTTTCCTCATTCAGATCATTTGTACAGGGCTCATTTCAAGTTGTCAAAAAAAGAAGAATCCCTTTGCTGGAAATACTTAAGATTTATATTTAAATTTTCATGGAATCTTTGAGAACATTGAGGAGCAATTTCACATTTGCACTGACATCTAATTTCTTGAGTACAGTCTGAAATCACAAATTGCCAAGGATTCCCTCTGTGACCAATTATGCTGCATCAATTTGCCTGACCCCGCGGAGTACTGGTAAATTAATCATATATATATATTTTTTTTACTCATGAAATACATAGGCACACGTTTGATAAACGAATCGTACTTGCTCAGTTATACCCACAATGATTCCTTTCCCGAAATGATATACACATAGGACCGTAGAATTAACCCATAAAACTGAGCTTTGTCGATGAAACACACACCCACACACACACTGAATATCTGCATAAAACAACTGTCACTATTCTTTATTCAGTTAATCTCTTTGCCCAATTTGTTAATATATGGGCTAGAAATGTACAAAATAAAAACAGTTTCAGGTAATAGGAAGGAGAGGAATTTAGAACAATTTGGTGTGCAGGAAATAGGCTGAAAATAGGCAGCCATTAAACTATTTAGAACAAGGTTGAAGTGTTATACCATTGAGCTAGTTTGATACATGGCTATTACATTCTATGCTGTCTTTTTGTACCACTAACCATCATCATATATTAGACCAGTAATAATGCAACAGCTAAATAACATAATTGAACATTTTAAATATATCCTGTAGCTACCACTGCCAGTATTTTGAACTTGGCAATAATTGTCTAAGGACTTGTTGTCTCCAATCATCAACTATACACCACATCTACCAGACTGGTTTACCTGTTGATTGAACCACTGCAGGAAAAGGCTAAGTGTTTGGAACAACAGTGCTCTCTAGTGGGGAATGAGATAGAGAACGATGTTTAGTGGTCATTTTTACCCTTGGTTGAAGTTAGGGACAGATCTATGTTTACTGGGGGTGGGGGGCTGGTCCAACTCAAGGTGTCATTAAAGAAAACATAACAAATACAGTGCCTTGCAAAAGTATTCATCCCCCTTGGTGTTTTTCCTATTTTGTTGCATTACAACCTGTAATTTAAATGTTTTTTTATTTGGATTTCATGAAATGGATATACACAAAATAGTCCAAATTGGGGAAGTGAAATGAAAAAAATTAATAACAGAAAAGTGGTGCGTGCATATGTATTCACCCCCTTTGCTATGCAGCCCCTAAATAAGATCTGGTGCAACCAATTACCTTCGGAAGTCACATAATTAGTTAAATAAAGTCCAGCTGTGTGAAATCCAAGTGTCACATGATCTGTCACATGATCTCAGTATATATACACACACCTGTTCTGAAAGGCCCCAGAGTCTGCAACACCACTAAGCAAGGGGCACCACCAAGCAAGCGGCACCATGAAGACCAAGGAGCTCTCCAAACAGGTCAGGGACAAAGTTGTGGAGAAGTACAGATCAGGGTTGGGTTATAAAAAAATATCAGAAACTTTGAACATCCCACGGAGCACCATTAAATCTATTATTAAAAAATGGAAAGAATATGGCACCACAATAAACTTGCCAAGAGAGGGCCGCCCACCAAAACTCACAGACCAGGCAAGGAGGGCATTAATCAGAGAGGCAACAAAGAGATCAAAGATAACCCTGAAGGAGTTGCAAATCTCCACAGTGGAGATTGGAGTATCTGTCCATAGGACCACTTTAATCCGTACACTCCACAGAGCTGGGCTTTACGGAAAAGCCATTGCTTAAAGAAAAAAATATGTTTGGTGTTTGCCAAAGGCATGTGGGAGACTCCCCAAACATATGGAAGAAGGTACAAAAAGATGAGACAAAAATTGAGCTATTTGGCCATCAAGGAAACGCTATGTCTGGCGCAAACCCAACACCTCTCATCACCCCGAGAACACCATCCCCACAGTGAAGCATGGTAGTGGCAGCATCATGCTGCGGGGATGTTTTTCATCGGCAGGGACTGGGAAACTGGTCAGAATTGAAGGAATGATGGATGGCGCTAAATACAGGGAAATTCTTGAGGGAAACCGGTTTCAGTCTTCCAGAGATTTGAGAATGGGACGGAGGTTCACCTTCCAGCAGGACAATGACCCTAAGCATACTGCTAAAGCAACACTTGAGTGGTTTAAGGGGAAACATTTAAATGTCTTGGAATGGCCTAGTCAAAGCCCAGACCTCAATCCAATTGTTTATTTCTTGTTTGTTTCACAAAAAAATTCCATTTTAATTCCAGGTTGTAAGGCAACAAAATAGGAAAAATGCCAAGGGGGGTGAATACTTTCGCAAGCCACTGTATTTTCACATGACCCTCCCCTTGTACTGTAAAATAAATTGAACACCCTCCCACTCATAGAATTAACTCAAAATAATGTAACGACCACAAATAACAATAACGACACTGTGTTTATAAACATGGATATCTACTTTGCTTTTGTGGCACAGTTGATGCCACGTACGGCTACGGGCCAGAAGGTTGAGGGTTCGCCGACCACCACAGAGGAGCTCACTCTCCCTGCCTTAGAGCCTGCTCTCCCTTAGAGCCGGTTGCAAACAATTATCAGATAGGGGGAAACCTAGCATAAAATATATGCCAAAAAAAATCCACCAACATGTTTCTATGCCAATGTATCACACAACCAATTAACAAAACATACTGACACGGTTTGCGTTTTCTACACCAAAATAAATAGACTACAGTGGGGGAAAAAAGTATTTTGTCAGCCACCAATTGTGCAAGTTCTCCCACTTAAAAAGATGAGAGAGGCCTGTAATTTTCATCATAGGTACACGTCAACTATGACAGACAAATTGAGAAAAAAATATCCAGAAAATCACATTGTAGGATTTTTTATGAATTTATTTGCAAATTATGGTGGAAAATAAGTCTTTGGTCAATAACAAAAGTTTCTCAATACTTTGTTATATACCCTTTGTTGGCAATGACACAGGTCAAACGTTTTCTGTAAGTCTTCACAAGGTTTTCACACACTATTGCTGGTATTTTGGCCCATTCCTCCATGCAGATCTCCTCTAGAGCAGTGATGTTTTGGGGCTGTCGCTGGGCAACACAGACTTTCAACTCCCTCCAAAGATTTTCTATGGGGTTGAGATCTGGAGACTGGCTAGGCCACTCCAGGACCTTGAAATGCTTCTTACGAAGCCACTCCTTCGTTGCCCGGGCGGTGTGTTTGGGATCATTGTCATGCTGAAAGACCCAGCCACGTTTCATCTTCAATGCCCTTGCTGATGGAAGGAGATTTTCACTCAAAATCTCACGATACATGGCCCCATTCATTCTTTCCTTTACACGGATCAGTCATCCTGGTCCCTTTGCAGAAAAACAGCCCCAAAGCATGATGTTTCCACCCCCATGCTTCACAGTAGGTATGGTGTTCTTTGGATGCAACTCAGCATTCTTTGTCCTCCAAACACGACGAGTTGAGTTTTTACCAACAAGTTATATTTTGGTTTCATCTGACCATATGACATTCTCCCAATCCTCTTCTGGATCATCCAAATGCACTCTAGCAAACTTCAGACGGGCCTGGACATGTACTGCCTTAAGCAGGGGGACACGTCTTGCACTGCAGGATTTGAGTCCCTGGCGGCGTAGTGTGTTACTGATGGTAGGCTTTGTTACTTTGGTCCCAGCTCTCTGCAGGTCATTCACTAGGTCCCCCCATGTGGTTCTGGGATTTTTGCTCACCGTTCTTGTGATCATTTTGACCCCACGGGGTGAGATCTTGCGTGGAGCCCCAGATCGAGGGAGATTATCAGTGGTCTTGTATGTCTTCCATTTCCTAATAATTGCTCCCACAGTTGATTTCTTCAAACCAAGCTGCTTACCTATTGCAGATTCAGTCTTCCCAGCCTGGTGCAGGTCTACAATTTTGTTTCTGGTGTCCTTTGACAGCTCTTTGGTCTTGGCCATAGTGGAGTTTGGAGTGTGACTGTTTGAGGTTGTGGACAGGTGTCTTTTATACTGATAACAAGTTCAATCAGGTGCCATTAATACATGTAACGAGTGGAGGACAGAGGAGCCTCTTAAAGAAGAAGTTACAGGTCTGTGAGAGCCAGAAATCTTGCTTGTTTGTAGGTGACCAAATACTTATTTTCCACTATAATTTGCAAATAAATTCATTAAAAATCCTACAATGTGATTTTCTGGATTTTTTTCTCTCAATTTGTCTGTCATAGTTGACGTGTACCTATGATGAAAATTACAGGCCTCTCTCATCTTTTTAAGTGGGAGAACTTGCACAATTGGTGGCTGACTAAATACTTTTTTTCCCCACTGTATGTCAATCTTGACAAACACAAAACACATCTCTCCCTACCTTGTACACTTACCCAGTATCGAAGGCTTGGCTTGACAATCTCTGAATGTCATTAAACTTTTTGGTGTTTTGTAACAGATCTCTTTCCACTCATCAAATTGCCTCTACACAGTTTGGATTGATAGATTTTATTTGTCATTAAAAAAAATACATATACAGAAATAATGTTAAAAGTGACTGGGATTACACAATAAAGTCGGGAATTTACACTACATGACCAAAGGTATGTGGACACCTGCTCGTCAAACATCTCATTCCAAAATCATGGGCATTAATATGGAGTTGGTCCCCCCTTTGCTGCTATAACAGCCTCCACTCTTCTGAGAAGGCCTTCCACTAGATGTTAGAACATTGCTGCGGGGACTTGCTTCCATTTCAGCCACAAGAGCATTAGTGAGGTCGGGCTCACAGTCGGCGTTCCAATTAATCCCAAAGACGTTTGATGGGGTTGAGGTCAGGGCTCTGTGCAGGCCAGTCACGTTCTTCCACACCGATCTCGACAAACCATTTCTTTATGGCCCTCGCTTTGTGTACCGGGGCATTGTCATGCTGAATCAGGGAAGGGCCTTCCCTAAACTGTTGCCACAAAGTTGGAAGCACCGAATCGTCTAGAATGTAATTGTATGCTGTAGCATTAAGATTTCCCTTAACTGGAACTAAGGGGCCTAGCCCGAACTATGAAAAACAGTCCCCGACCATTATTCCTCCTCCACCAAACTTTACAGCTGGCACTCTGCATTTGGGCAGGTAGCGTTCTCCTGGCATCCACCAAACCCAGATTAGTCCGTCGGACTGCCAGATGGTGAAGCGTGATTCATCACTCCAGAGAACGCGTTTCCACTGCTCCAGAGTCCAATGGCGGCGAGCTATACACCACTCCAGCTGACCCTTTGCATTGCGCATGGTGATCTTACGCTTGTGTGCGGCTGCTCGGCCACGTAAACCCATTTCATGAAGCTCCCGACGAACAGTTCTTGTGCTGACATTGGGAACTAGGTAGTGAGTGTTGCAACTGAGGACAGATGATTTTTATGCGCTATGCGCTTCAGCGGTCCCGTTCTGTGAGCTTGTGTGGACTACCACTTTGCGGCTGAGCCGTTGTGGCTCCTAGACGTTTCCACTTCACAATAACAGCACTTACAGTCGACTGGGGCAGCTCTAGCAGGGCAGAAATGTGACGAACTGACTTGTTGGAAAGGTGGCATCCTATGACAGTGCCATGTTGAAAGTCACTGAACTCTTCAATAAGGCCATTCACTGCCAAAGTTTATCTATGGAGATTGCATGGCTGTGTGCTCGATTTTATACACCTGTCAGCAACAGGTGTGCCTGAAAAAGCCGAATCCACTAATTTGAAGGGGTGTCCACATACTTTTGTATATATAGTGTATTTCCACTGTGGTCCCTACATTTGCTACAGCATATGCTACAGTATAAGGACTGAATGCACATCTAATTTACACATCTCCATCTGGCTTTCGAGGGTCACCTTTTTTAACAGAGATACATCTATGGGCTATTATGTTTTACTGTCATAAATAATGTGCAGTAGCCCAACCTGGTCTCAGAGCATTTCATATTATTCTGTACGTAAATCCGAGACACTCCATTTAGTATGATATGTTATGTTTGGTATAGTTACATAAAACCGATGGTTACTTAAGGCAAAAACAAAAGTAGGGTTGTTGGTCGGGGTGGATGGGTAGGCATATAACGCTAAGGTCTAGCAACCCAAAGGTTGCTAGTTCAAATCTCATCACGGGCAACTTTAGCATTTTAGCTAATTAGCAACTTTTCAACTACTTAGCATGTTAGCTAACCCTTCCCCTAACCCGTTTAGCTAACCCTTCCCCTAACCTTTCAACCTAACTCCTAAACTTCACCCTAACCTTAACCCCTAACCCCTAGCATAGATAATGTTAGCGAGCTAGCTAATGTTAGCCACCTAGCTAGAATTCATAAAATATCATACCTTTTGCAAACTTGTAGCATATTTTACGTTTTGCAAATTCATAACATATCATACATTTAGCAAATTCGTAACATATAATACGAATTGTAATTCATAACATATCATACAAAATGAGTGATGGACATTCACAAATTAATACATACCATACAAAACATAAAATATCATACTAAATGGAGTGTCTCGGATTTAGGTACAGAATAATACGAAATGCTCTGAGACCAGGTTGGGTAGCCTCATAGGCTATATATTGGATTAAGGCACAATCATTTGGGATTTTTTGGGCTTGGGCTCATAAAATGTCTTTAATGTAGGGCTCATAAAATGTATTTAATGCATGGCTCATCAGGCTCAGGTAGCATCAGACTTGAATTTTCATGCCGATGAAAACTCTAAACAAATCCAGACATGAACGTGCTTTATATGCTTTCGAATGACACTTCTGGTTTGGGCGGGAAATACCGGGTTACCCGGGAGAAAAGTGACTATTCTCGGTATGGAACATTTGTAAAATACCAGGAAAATATTCAACCCTAGTCTCTAGCTTATTCTTTAGAAGTTTGGGGCTGCTGATTAACCATTATGTGCAGGCCTAATCAAAGTGACACTGGACTAGCGCACTTGCCACAGTCTTTAGGGTGTCTATAGGTTTCCATCTAATTTGCGAAAGATTTTAATGCGAATATTCTAAACTCTGCATAAAAACACATTTCAGGGTTTCCTTTAGGAAAATTTAGTGCCGGACAACGTGACGAGGAAGATTTATATTTACCAGACATTTGAGAAATTTACCGGACATCCATATGCATTCATATCCAATTTGGCGCAACCAGCGCCATCAATAAACAAGTGATATTGGCCCAAAAAATATATATTTTTATTTCACCTTTATTTAACCAGGTAAGCCAGTTGAGAACAAGTTCTCATTTACAACTGCGACCTGGCCAAGATAAAGCAAAGCAGTGCGATAAAAACAACAACACAGAGTTACATATGGGGTAAAAAAAACATAAGGTCATAAAATACAACAGAAAATATATATACAGTATGTGCAAATGTAGCAAGTTATGGAGGTAAGGCAATAAATAGGCTATAGTGCAAATAATTACAATTAGTATTAACACTGGAATGCTAGATGTGCAAGAGAGTATGTGCAAATAGAGATACTGGGGTGCAAAAGAGCAAAATAAATAACAATATAGGGATGAGGTAGTTGGGTGGGCTAATTTCAGATGGGCTGTGTACATGTGCAGTGATCGGTAAGGTGCTCTGACAACTGATGCTTAAAGTTAGTGAGGGAGATAAGAGTCTCCAGCTTCAGAGATTTTTGCAATTCGTTCCAGTCATTGGCAGCAGAGAACTGGAAGGAATGGCGGCCAAAGGAGGTGTTGGCTTTGGGAATGACCAGTGAGATATACCTGCTGGAGCGCAGACTACGGGTGGGTGCTGCTATGGTGACCAATGAGCTAAGATAAGGCGGGGATTTGCCTAGCAGTGATTTATAGATGGCCTGGAGCCAGTGGGTTTGACGACGAACATGTAGTGAGGACCAGCCAACAAGAGCGTACAGGTCACAGTGGTGGGTAGTGTATGGGGCTTTGGAGACAAAACGGATGGCACTGTGATAGACTACATCCAATTTGCTGAGTAGAGTGTTGGAGGCTATTTTGTAAATGACATCGCCGAAGTCAAGGATTGGTAGGATAGTCAGTTTTACGAGGGCATGTTTGGCAGCATGAGTGAAGGAGGCTTTGTTGTGAAATAGGAAGCCGATTCTAGATTTAACTTTGGATTGGAGATTCTTAATGTGAGTCTGGAAGGAGAGTTTACAGTCTAACCAGACACCTAGGTATTTGTAGTTGTCCACATACTCTAGGTCAGACCCGTCGAGAGTGGTGATTCTAGTCGGGTGGGCGGGTGCCAGCAGCGTTCGATTGAAGAGCATGCATTTAGTTTTACTAGTGTTTAAGAGCAGTTGGAGGCTACTGAAGGAGTGTTGTATGGCATTGAAGCTCGTTTGGAGGTTTGTTAACACAGTGTCCAATGAAGGGCCAGATGTATAAAAAATGGTGTCGTCTGCGTAGAGGTGGATCTGAGAGTCACCAGCAGCAAGAGCGACATCATTGATATACACGGAGAAAAGAGTCGGCCCAAGAATTGAACCCTGTGGCACCCCCATAGAGACTGCCATAGGTCCAGACAACAGGCCCTCCGATTTCACACATTGAACTCTATCTGAGAAGTAGTTGGTGAACCAGGCGAGGCAGTCATTTGAGAAACCAAGGCTATTTAGTCTGCCAATAAGAATGCGGTGGTTGACAGAGTCGAAAGCCTTGGCCAGGTCGATGAAGACGGCTGCACAGTACTGTCTATTATCGATCGCGGTTATAATATCGTTTAGGACCTTGAGCGTGGCTGAAGTGCACCCATGACCAGCTCGGAAACCGGATTGCATAGCGGAGAAGGTACGGTGGGATTCGAAATGGTTGGTGATCTGTTTGTTAACTTGGCTTTCAAATACTTTCGAAAGGCAGGGCAGGATGGATATAGGTCTGTAACAGTTTGGATCTAGAGTGTCACCCCCTTTGAAGAGGGGGATGACCGCGGCAGCTTTCCAATCTCTGGGGATCTCAGACGTTACGAAAGAGAGGTTGAACAGGCTAGTAATAGGGGTTGCGACAATTTCTGCGGCTAGTTTTAGAAAGAAAGGGTCCAGATTGTCTAGCCCAGCTGATTTGTAGGGGTCCAGATTTTGCAGCTCTTTCAGAACATCAGCTGTCTGAATTTGTGTGAAGGAGAAGCGGGGGGGGGGGCATGGGCAAGTTGCAGCGGAGGGTGCAGAGTTGGTGGCCGGGGTAGTGGTAGCCAGGTGGAAAGCATGGCCAGCCGTAGCAAAATGCTTGTTGAAATTCTCGATTATTGTAGATTTATCGGTGGTGATAGTGTTTCCTAGCCTCAGTGCAGTGGGCAGCTGGGAGGAAGTGCTCTTATTCTCCATGGACTTTACAGTGTCCCAAAACTTTTTGGAGTTAGTGCTACAGGATGCAAATTTCTGTTTGAAAAAGTTAGCCTTTGCTTTCCTGACTGCTTGTGTATATTGGTTCCTAACTTCCCTGAAAAGTTGCATATCGCGGGGGCTATTTGATGCTAATGCAGTACGCCACAGGATGTTTTTGTGCTGGTCAAGGGCAGTCAAGTCTGAGGAGAACCAGGGGCTATATCTGTTCTTAGTTCTGTATTTTTTGAATGGGGCATGTTTATTTAAGATTGAGAGGAAATTACTTTTAAAGAACAACCAGGCATCCTCTACTGACGGAATGAGATCTATATCCATCCAGGATACCTGGGCCAGGTCAATTAGGAAGGCCTGCTCGCTAAAGTGTTTTAGGGAGCGTTTGACAGTGATGAGGGGTGGTCGTTTGACCGCGGACCCGTTACGGACGCAGGCAATAAGGCAGTGATCGCTGAGATCCTGGTTGAAGACAGCGGAGGTGTATTTAGAGGGTAAGTTAGTCAGGATGATATCTATGAGGGTACCCATGTTTACGGATTTAGGGTTGTACCTGGTAGGTTCGTTGATAATTTGTGTGAGATTGAGGGCATCTAGTTTGGATTGTAGGATGGCCGGGGTGTTAAGCATATCCCAATTTAGGTCACCAAGCAGTACAAACTCTGAGGATAAATGGGGGGCAATCAATTCACATATGGTATCCAGGGCACAGCTGGGGGCTGAGGGGGGTCTGTAGCAAGCGGCAACAGTGAGAGACTTATTTCTGGAAAGGTGGATTTTTAGAAGTAGAAGCTCAAACTGTTTGGGCACAGACCTGGATAGTATGATAGAGCTCTGCAGGCTCTCTCTACAGTAGATTGCAACTCCACCCCCTTTGGCAGTTCTATCTAGACAGAAAATGTTATAGTTGGGGATGGAAATTTCAGAATTTTTGGTGGCCTTCCTAAGCCAGGATTCAGACACTGCTAGAACATCAGGGTTGGCGGAGTGTGCTAACGCAGTGAATAACTCAAACTTAGGAAGTAGACTTCTGATATTTACGTGCAAGAAACCAAGACTTTTGCGATTACAGAAGTCAGCAAATGATAGCGCCTGGGGAGTAGGAGTGATACTGAGGGCTGCAGGGCCTGGGTTAGCCTCTACATCACCAGAGGAACAGAGGAGGACTAGAATAAGGATACGGCTAAAGGCTTTAAGAACTGGTCTTCTAGTGCGTTGGGTACATAGAATAAAGGGGGCAGATTTCCGGGCATTGTAGAAAAGATTCAGGGCATTATGTACAGACAAGGATATGGAAGGATATGAGTAAAGTGGAGGTAAACCTAAGCGTTGGGTAACAATGAAAGAGATAGCATCACTGGAGGCACCAATTGAGTCGGTCTCCGCATGTATGGGGGGTGGGACAAAGGAGCTATCTAAGGCAGGTTTAGCTGGGCTGGGGGATCTACAGTGAAATAGTACAATTAGAAATAACCGAAACAACCTAAAAATGAGCCACATTTACGTCTCCTTAAAAACAGCCTATAACAAATTACAAAAACACTATTCCTCGTTTCGATGTGTAGTATATGCAAAACTTTATGGTCAATTTGAATACTTTTTTTGTGCAAACATTTCTAAAAACCTGTTTTTCATTTGTCATTATGGGGTATTGTGTGTAGATTGATGAGGAGAAAAACAATTTAATCGATTTTAGAATAAGGCTGTAACGTAGGCTCTAAAGTCAAGGGGTCTGAATACTTTCCGAATGCACTGTAGTGCAGGTATAGCCTACTACATGATGAGATTATGTACAAAATGATTATGGACAAAAGCGCAAGATTATTGTTATGTCAATTGGCACCCAAGCATCGATCATCATGTCACCAGAATAAGACCATTGATATTTATTGAATGGAGAATCAACCTCATTACTGTGCACTTTCACCACCCTGTGAAGTTCATCATAACTTAAATCTGTAGCCTAATAAACTGCATGCTTTCCCATGATGTGGTGACATTTTCTATCAAGACATTTAGGTTACTTTACTCGCATAAAAAGGTTGGATTGAAACCTGGTAAATGTCAAGCCATTTTGAGGATGCTGGAATTATATTTTGTGCATGCCTATTGGAGACTCTTGAAGTAGCCTAATCAGATTCAAACTTTGTGATAGGTTGTGTTTTTGCCACATATTAAAAGGTAATACATTAAAAGTAAAATGTTAAATATTTAGGCTATATTGAAGCGTTAGGTTCAAGGTGCGCGAGGAATAGCTGCTGGGATTAGAGAAGAGGCAGAGCATGTGTTAAGCTTTCCTGAATAACTGGGCCTGCCGGGAGCATGCACTCCGCCTCTCCGCTGCCTTTCAGCTATTCCTATTTGTCTTGTTGATTCATATTTAAAAATAATAATAATTATACAGCTTTGAATGTTTTTATGTGTGGTATGATTGCTAGTTAGCCTATTGCAGATCTGGACAAACTATTCAACTACCACGATTGTCAATATGAATGAATGGTGGATAGAGGGCAGGATGGACCGTTAGACCATATTGACCTTTGCTATAGTAAAAGTTAGCACATGGAAAAGCATAGTGCATGAGGGAAGTACCAAAACACCTTGATATAGGGGAGGTGCATGTAAGCAGATTTGAAAATGGAAGAAATTATATAGTAAAACCTGCAAAAGAGCGAATGTAAACCAGGGGGAAAACGCACTACCCTCCCTTGTGCCGAAAAAAATATAAAAAATCCCCCCCAAAGCAAAAAAAAAAACCTCCCAGTAAATTGTGATCTGTCCCTTAGTTGTGACTATAGAACATTTAATGAAAAAGAAAAACAACATTCAGAGGATCTGTAGTGCAAAACATTGAAGACGATTTTTATTTTTTATTGTTCACAGTTAAACACAAGCAACTGCTTTAAAGAACTTTGTTTGCCTCTTTTCAAAAATCTCCAGCTCCAAAAGGAGTCCCAACTCAAGCTTTCCATTCAGTTCACGCTTGAGTGTGCCTTCTATCTTGGTTTGTTGTAGTTCCTACTACTTACTATACTGTACTGTTGGCATTAAAGTGGATTGTTGAACATGCTTTAGATAGCAAGGCAGAGGGAATGACAGCTGAAGTTCCCAGTGGACAACAGGATTTATGACCATTTCAACACATGGAAGAACCCAACTTTCAATGTCCACATCAAAGTAAAATTCTACCACTTCTTACTGAAAAGAAAGAGGCAATTCTGACTGCCATAGGTCAGTTGGACCAATAAGAATCAATTGGCAGAGACTAGTTTTTTTCTCAGAAAACATGACACATGTAAACCTTTTACGCAGAACTCAGCCCTTTTGAGAGACACCCAGACACAGGGTTGGGGAGTAACTGATTACATTTAATCAGATACATGTAATCTGATTACAAAAAAACTAACTAATCCGTTACCAGCAAAAATATTGTAATCAGATTACAGATACTTTTAAAACTAGAGGAATACTTTGTGAATTACTTCTGAAAGGATGTTGTGAAATACATTGACACCTTTCTGTTTCTCACCGACATTCAATTCAGCATTGAAAAATGTCGCAATTTAAAGTTTGTTCCACCGGAGCAAATCTGACCACAAGTCAGAGACCACTATGATGACACACCAAATGTGTTTGATGGATCCTCTTTGTCTTCTTCTAATGACTCTTAAGGGGAAAGTAATCAGATTACATTACTGAGTTTGGGTAATCCAAAAGTTACTGATTACAATTTTGGACAGGTAACTAACGGATTACATTTAGAAAGAAACCTACCCAGCCCTGCCCAGATACATAACATATCAACTAGAATAGAAACACTTGGTGAGGTGAACGTGTCATTTTGAAATGGTTGTATTTAGTATTCGATTAAAATGTTTGGCACGTTCAAAGTGTCTTTCTGTACACTTTCTGTAAGTGAACTCGAACAGAAAACACTGCTTTATACAGGTAGATGTATTGCAAATTATTTGTTGGAATGAACATAGCATGAGTATGACCTAAACTCAAGATATGTGGTTCTCATGAGCAACATTAGTTGCAGAACGTTGCAGGTACTTTAAGCATCTTATATTTTTATACTCTGTTAACAAATGCTGATGTCATATCAATATTCCAGTTTGATAATAAATGTTATTGCAAGTTTCAGTAATGTTCATCAACACTAACAGGAATGTAAATGGAATATATCCCCAAAATACTTATTCTTACAGGTTGCAAAGCACCTTGCAAGGCTAGGACTACTTGGGGAAGGGAGTGATCATGAAATAATAAATAAAAAATAAAAAAAACTACTCATAAAAAGCATTTCTAAATGTTGCCCATTTTTCTTATTGCAAATTCACTTAAACAACATACACTTGCATACAAACAAACAAACTCTGCACAAACACACTGTCTTCAACACATGGGTCGTACCACAAAGAGTGCCCTTTGATATTTTAAGTAGACATTGTTTTGCACCGATATTGAATTTCAAAAGCGTCCTTTATTATAGACCACATGGAGAATTCGATAAGTCCCATTTTATATGAATAAAGACTTGCTAAAGTGCCACAATTCAGCATTTTGACATGTCCCTCCGTGCACCCCTTGTGACTTATAGGAAGATTTTAGCCCACTTAATCCCAACATTTCTCCAAATGTTCACTATCATTGTAAAGCCCTAGTTATTTTGTTGCTTTGACAAAGTAATTTCTGAAGATTATTATTGATTTCATGTGATTAGTGATCCATTTACGTCTGTCCCGCATTTTAAGGTCAACCCTGTTACGTGAACTGAACTCTCGTTTTAATATTCCTTAAAAAAAAAAAGCAGTTCAGCTGGTTCTACTCTGTCATTTTCTCGTGTTTTGTGGTGGAAAACTGAGTGGGTCAAGCATAACACTTCAACCCGGTTACCCATAGATAGACAGGCTAGAAATGTTTTAACAATAAAAAGTTAAAATGTGAAGCTTGCATTCAATTGCCACTCTGCTGCACAAAACAAGCTTCCATTTCCTCTGTCACAAGGGGATTTTTGGCTGATTTAAGATGAAATCGTCAACTCTTACTTTATTACTTTATTTAGCACTTACTATAGTCATTATTTTATTTAACATGTGCTCTTTATGACAAAATTAGGTGAAATCAAACGTTTTTTGATCAAGTTACACTTATCAAAAGACACTGAATTGGTGGAACGACCCATATACTAAAGGACATTTCTGTCAGGAATGCAGGCCTAATGAAATTAGCATGGAAAAGCAATCCTCTTGCTACAGTATAGTTTATTTACAATGCAACAGTCAAACTCCCTGGTTCCTCCCCAGGAATAGCAGAGGAGTTTGAATTACGGACAACAATCCCATACTTGGCACAGCTACCCTCCAAGCCTTGAGGATCACCCCACCCCCTTCCTCACACAACATCAGTACAGGTGCTCAAGATGGACATTAGTCAACCAAAACCAGGCTTTCAGAAACATCCTTTTCTGACACATCCTACAAGACTCTTACACCTTAGTGTCTTATATTGGTCTAATTTGTGTCATTTTTTATATAGAGTATTTTTATAACTTCAAATAACGGATTTGGAAATAGGGTGTCTATTTATATGAAATTGTTCGAAAAACTCCCAAATGTCTAAGTATAACTGAAAGCAGATAAAGATAATGTGGTCTCTGCTGGTATATTGCAACATTACCTCCTTATTTAAACCTTCCTTCCAATCTTTACATTTGATAGGGGAGTAAATCAAATCAGTGGTTCAAATCCTGTTGTCCACTTGAGGGAATGGGATAAATAACACAATTTAAAAAGAGCTTTATCTTTTACTGTTTGTAGCTCTTGCTCCGGCCGACCACTCAGTCCTACTCTCCTACTCTCCATCCTCTCTCCTCTCCGGTCTCAGTTATTGTCTTTTAACTGTGCTTGTGATGCGTTTCGTTGTAGTCCATGATCCTTAGTTGCGGTTGCTGTCTGGGTCGTGCTGAACTGGCCGCCGCCCCTCCCCTTGCTCCTCCCATCTTCCGTCTGGTAGTCTCCTGCTTGGTAGCTCTCTGCTTGGTTTCAGGCGGGTGCTCCTTGGCGGGCACAGTGAGAGGGGCACCCAGTATAGACGCAAGGGCAGGGGAAAGGGTAGGGACAAGGGTAAGGTTAAGGACAGGGTTAGAGACAGGACATGTCAGAGCATTCCCCAGTGGGGGAAATGAGGGCTCCACACACAGCTCAGTCTTCAGGCACTGTGAAAGGCCGGCCAGGCGGGGGGGCGGAGGCTCCTCGTCACACTGGCTCTCGCTCTTGTTCCGGAACAGCTCCCGCGCCCGCATGCCCAGGAAGCTCTTGGCGCTGGGGTAGGAGCCAACAGTGAGGGGGGTGGCGTCGGGGGGCAGTGGGGGGGCATGGGGACAGGAGAGGGAAGGCTCCACAAGGAGAGGCTTGGGGACTTCCTGGGTGCCGTTGACCGAGTTGACAGGGGGCGACTTGGGGGGGTTGTTCGCCTTTGGTTGCCCTGGAGATAAAGTGATGCCGTTGCGTCGTGGGGACTGAGGTGGTCTGCCGTCATCTGAGCACTCATTGGTCCCTGATGTGACTGGTCCATCTGGCTCCATGATACTGCCATTACCATAGAGACAGGGGAGGAAAACATGGAAGGGGATTACTTTCAAATATACATTTGGCTTCTAATGGCACATACACACACACACACACCTTTCCGCATGTGCATTCCATAAAGTTAAGCAAATGGAACTTTAACAGTTTGACTGCCATCTCACCTAGAGTCTATAGGAGGGCCAGGATCGGTACTGCTGCCCCCTGCTGAGGCTGTGGTAGAGCAGACATGACCCTCCATCTCCAGTCTACTGTAGAGCTGCAGCAGCTCCGTCTGCAGGAGCTGGGTCACTCTCCTCTGGGCCTGGTACCTGCTGTCTGACGCCTGCAGCTCGCCCCTGCACAGAGACAGATGGACATGTTCATATCGCACACTTACAGAGACAAAAACAGAGCTAGCTGATGTGCTAACACATACAGTTGTGCATAAAAACCCACAAACCAACTGCGTTGATCCAAAACAACAATACAATGAACCTCAAAGGGAGCTTGTAAATAAGCCTTGAGGCCTTTTACACCTCTAAAACTGGAGTGCTCATACTTAGCCCGGCCCTTGACGTCCTCCAGGAACTTCTTCTGCTCCACGATGAGGTGTTCCTTCTTGGTGAGCTGTGTCTCCAGCTCGCCCACCCTCTGCTGCGCTGCCTCCAGCTTCTGGCCCTGCTGCAGCAGGCTCTGCCTCAGCCTCTCCACCTCCTTCCCCCAGGATGCCTGCACCATCTGGGCCTCCTACAGGGAGAAAGAGAGGGTGGTGGCATGGGGACTGTTAAACTAGTCTGGCCAGGATTTGGCCAGTGGCCTCCATGAGAGGTATCGTCTGGTATGTATAGAGTACCACAGTATGAATCATAAAACCTAGCGGTCAAACAGGGAAATGGTTCCAATCGTTGTTGGAGCGGCAGGTAGCTTAGTGGTTAAGAGCATTGTGCCAGTAACCGAAAGGTCGCTGGTTCTAATCCCTGAGCCGACTAGGTGAAAAATCTGTCGATGTGCCCTTGAGCAAGGCACTTAACCCTAATTGCTCCTGTAAGTCGCTCTGGATAAGAGCGTCTGCTAAATGACTAAAAAGAAATTCCACCATAAACATTTTCCCATAGGGGATTTTAGAAACACTTAAATTCAGGGCTGTGTTTCATGTAGGCTTACCCTGGTGTGACGTTTTGATAACCGTGCAAATTGCTCTCGGACAAGGTGACTTTTGTCAATATATTTGTCTGCATTTACCCCCCCAAAATTAAATGCTAATTATCTGCTAATGTGGCTATCACACAGAACTACAAATGCCATGATGATCTGGACGAGACTGCCAAATCGGTAAGAATCTCTCGATTAACTATCTAATGTTACCTAAACGTAGTAATGAATAAATTGGCAACATTTCTATAAAATTGACAATTCTGTGAACTCTCTTGGGCAAGTTTTAAAATGACACAATACCTGTTAGCAAAGGTGTCAGCTAGAGATGACGAGCAGGAGCTTGCAGGGATTTGTAGTCTTGCATGAGGTCTACCTTGCTGCTAATTAGCATTTTCGAACCTGAGAGTAAATAGAGCCGAATATATATAAAAGTCACCTTGTCCGAGAGAGATTTACACGGTTATCAAAAATCCCCTATGGGAAAAATGAATGGTGGAAAAACGATTGGAACTATTTCCCTGTTTGACTGCTAGGTTTTATGGGTATTATGACACATCAATTGTGGGGATCTATAGGTTGTTGTTCCTCTCCAAATACATACGCCCCTGACAACTTTTACCACAATGCAATGGAACACAATATGGAAGACAGGTCTTTTAATTGATTCAGCTTTTACCCATACAGTAGTACTGATTCTGTTCCTCTTTTCCCCCTCAGTTCCTCTTATTTTGTTCTCAATGGCCCTTGGTCCCTTACCATGGCGTTGTCTGAGCCTGTGTGCTTCTGCCGCTGTACAGCCAGCTTGTGGGCCTCCCCCAGGAGCAGCAGCTGCTTGTTCAGGAAGCTCATCTGCTGCTGGGTGCGCTCACTGGTGCTCAGCTGAAGGACACACGGGACAACCAATCAGAATGGAGACCAACCCCACAAAGCCCTCTGTTTGGTTTATTTATGGATACACTATGTTCTTAGTCCTTTTATCTTTCCACATACAGCGTCTGATTTACTACAAGTGGCAAGCAGAGCATCCATGTTGATTGATTTTACAGCAGGAGAGCAAGTAGATCTAGATGAGGTGCCTCACCTTGGTGGTCATCTGGTTGAGTAGGTGCCCCGTGTGGCACACCTTGTTGTTGGACCTCTGCAGATCTGCCTCCAGCTCATTCATCTTCTTCTGATACTCATTCAACTGACTCTGGAGAGGAACATCAGAGAGGGTACAATACAGAGTATGGAAGATTTGATATACATTATTCTGTGTGTGTGTGTGTGTGTGAGCGCATATGTGCGCAATCTGTGTAAATGTGGTCATGTGTCTACCTGCAGTTCCTGGTTCTTGGTGTAGTAGTCGTCCCGGCCCTGTTGTAGCTGGCGGACCTGGCTGTGTAGTCTTGTGACCACAGTCTCTCTGTCGTCCCACAGCTGTCTGCACCGCTGCTGCTCCACCTGCAGACTCTCCTTCAGAGACACGATGTCCACACTCTGCAGGTTCAACTGGTCCTTCTGCAGGCGGACACAGGGAGAGAGGATGACAGACCGCTCACTGTTTCTGAAGAAATCTACAATGGCATATGATTTAATGAAACATATCATTTGTGAAACTTGTTTTTCACCATATGCAACAAAGGAAAACCTACTCTACTGAGCCACTACACGCAACAAAGTCGGTGAGTGAAATGGATCAAGAGCAGGCTCCTGTTTTGTGATACTTATCCACAAAACATCTACTTCTTCGTGATACTTTTAAAGATAACCGTCTTAAGACAGTCACGATTCCAACACCACTACCTCCCAAACAATTCGCACTAGTTCTGAGAAGCTACTGGACAAATCCGGGAGGGGAGGAGCTGGTGCATTTATTACCATGGCGTTGTTCTGCTCCTCCAGCGCGGTGGCATTGATGATGCGTCGCAGTAGGCGTCGGTTGCGGACGGCATGCTGCTCTCTCTTGTAGCGTTCGTACAGCAGCTGGCTGTGCAGCAGGAGCAGCTGGCTACGCAACGCGTGCAGCTCGTCCACCGGAGCCGAGCCTGGGGAGGGAGGACAGGCACACAGCAGGTTAACAACAACCAGGAAAATGATGCCCGTCGTAGAATTATAATTATCAGGATAAGACTGAATTAATTTGGTTCCTCTCATGCGATGACAACAAGGAACTTCCAGCACATTGTTTGTGGGAATTAACTGTTAACTCCACACTGTAGAAGTTGTGGTTTATTTCACTGGGTAGATGTGAAGTTTTATGATGGATTGATTTTATTTCTGCCCCTCTCCTAATGCTATTCTGTGCTCAAACAATTGTACTGTTCATTACATAGATATAGCTTTGTTTCTATGGTTCATTAGCTCTAATTTCATCAGGCCCACATACACAGTACATAACACCTACTTTAAGTAATATCTTGAAAATTGATTATTCATAATCCTTTAGTTATGCATGAAGGTGGTATGACTAGTTCACTGCATGTAGTCACACTAACACAGAAAAAAGGGAACTGAGTAGGTGTAGATAAAATAAAACTGGCAGATAAAATCTATGAGAACTTTACACCGAGGCCTCTCAGAGTCATGAGGGAGCTTACATAAGTTAACCACAAGCTCTTTGTGGAGTTGGTTTCACACACAATCAAAAATACATGACTTATATAAGCTTATTCAATTCCAATGCTCTAACTTGGCAGGCTGAGAGGGAGGTTTGGCCCAGACAAAAGGCTGTTATACAGTGATCAGCAGCTGGAGATGGTTAAGACAGAGCCCCTTGTTCGCACCCAGGGAGGATCTCACATAGCAGCTAGGATCAGCTCAACTGATCTGTAACTTTTATTACTATTCTACCTCCAAAAGGCACTTATGAGTGGGAGAACATTGTCAAATAGCCTCCGTTTCTGCCTGATGTAGGAAAACTACATTGTAGTCATTGTAGGGTAAACACATCATGAGGCCTACATGTCCTGAAAGCTGTGTTGCACTAGCTGAAAGTACAGTGTTGCTGCTGTGCTCTGGTGGTGGTTGTATACCTCCAAAATGTGTCCAGTCAGCTGACTTGCTTGGCAAAGGTAATCTGTAAGAGAGAGAGAGAGTCATGACTGTTTAAAAACAGTGTCAGTTCAACAGAGTCAGCATTGGGACAGTACATCAGACTCCGTCACCCCCATAGAAAGATCTGAACGGTAGATCCCAGTCTTCTCGACCCATCTGGGCTTGGAGACACACCTTTCTGTGTACGGGGCCTCTGTCCCTGTCAATTACATCCCTCAAGCAGGGCATGGCCTGCTATTCAGCTTTGGGGAAGATACTAAAGAGGTGGGGGCGGTGGGGGATGAAATGAGCAGAGCCAGATTGTTCTGTGCAGAGCTCCAACTCTGCTGACACGGTCTCTTCTGCTGTTGTATTATTGGCTTAGGAGCGAGGACAGTGTGTGTGTGTGTGTGTGTGTGTGTGTGTGTGTGTGTGTTTGGGGGGTGTCAGACAATGCCTGTAGTTGTTCTCACTGAGCTTTACCCGTGGGCCAGGCCAGTGGACTGGAAAGGACCAAGCCCAGTTATACACAGTGAGCGTCACATCACATACACTCTGGCTTTCCCTTGCTTTCAACACATACAGCACACAGACACCCATGTTATTGGACTAGGTACTAAGACGACCCATATTCAGATGGTTTTGATGGAGACTGATAAGCATAAAGCTGGTCAGACAGCTGTGATCTGACACAAATATTAAAAGCTGGGCCCCTCACCTGTTGAGCACCTTGTCGTGGGCGTCGCTTCCCTGCTGAACGAGACGATCCAGCACCTCCAGGGGGGAAGCCGACACCATCCCCTCGCCCTCCTCCTCCCTGTCCTCCAGCCCCTCCTGCCGCTGGCACAGCCTCTCCAGGGCAGCCCTGCCCAGGGCCTCCGACGTCCTCCTCCCCACGAAGAGGGATGCGGCCCGGGGCAGAGCCAGGTCAAACAGGGCCTCGTAGGGCAGGGAGGGGTTCTTCATGGAGGGGCTGGGGGAGAACAGGCCACCGAACTTGGCCACCTCGTCCTCTGGGGCAGAGGGACTCTGGTGGAGGGGGTGTTCGATGGGGCTGAAGGGACACATGGGTTGGAAAGACCAGGACTGCTCCAGGGCCAAGCCCCTACTATTGTCCCCACCACCATTAGCCCCCTGGGCATTCTCCAGTGCCTTGTCTAGGGTGGACACAGCATGGTGGGGGTCCCGGGGCAGCGTGGGGCCGCCCATTGGGGGGTTGGGCAGGGGCTTCTCCTGGGTACCTGTCAGGGTCTCGGTGGTGCGGTAGAACGGGGAGTCAAAGCCCCTCAGGGCGGCCAAGTCCCGCTTGTCCTCCGTGATCTCCAGGAGCTCCTCTGTGATAGCAGCTGGTGAGTTTTTGGGGAGGTAAAACAGGGGACATGAGGAGGCTTGTAGTGGAACAGGCGTTTCAGTCATTGGTGCATTAAGACTATTGCTATGAAATGTATATGGTTCACTCTCATTCAAATGAAAATGTTATGTCAGCCTCATTTAGACCAGCACACTCCTATTCTCAGTCAGTGTACTCACCCTCTTCCCTCTCTGTCCTCAGCTGAAGATCCAGCTCCTGCTCCTTCATAAAGACTGAAAGTTCTGTCAGTGTCATGGAAACGGTCTCACCACCACTTGCATCTAGTAAACAGAAGACAGCCAATAAACATACAGTTTTACATAAAAACAATCTTCCACCAGAGAACATGGATCGACAAGGGTTAAGAACCAAGGACTTGGTAAAAAGCATACAAATGTAATATCCAACTCCACATTTTTTATGATGACTGACCTCTGTTGTTGTTGATGATGAACTCTCCACCTTTCTCAGGATCTCTGATTGGTTCTTGCCTCACCAGGCTGGGTTTGGATGCTTCTACAGGGCGGCCATGCTGAAAGTGAACAGTTTTTATTGTAATTTTTATTAAACCTTTATTTAACCAGGAAGTCCCAAGGTCTCTACTTACTACACTACAAAGGCCAGTAAAGCCCATCGTGGGCATGGATGTCATACTCTACCTTCCGGGATGGACTGGTGGTGTTGGAGGTCAGAGGGATGGTGGGGAACTCATCAGAGAGGGTGGGGGGCGGGGAGGTGGTGGCAGGAGTACTTGAGGCAGGTGTTCCTTTCCCGCCTGCTTACAGAAGACAGTAATTAGGAACAAATACCAACGGAAATGTCATGTAGGATTAATCACATGACAAAACCTGACCAATAAATGTTGGGATCAGTTGCTAAAGCATGATTGTTATATCATATGAATCAATATCGTTTATCAATTCCATATTAAAACAAATAATATATTGTAATAGGCCTTTTTGCACTACGTCAGTTTGAAACCGGTTTCATAGAGAAACTGGTTCCACGACACATATGCTACACAGGCAGTCCAATTCTGACTTTTATGCCCAATTATTGGCAAAAGAGCTTATCTGATTTGTCAAAAGACCAATAAGTTAAAAAAAGATCAAAATTGGGCTGCCTGTGTAAACGCAGCCATAGTTTTACAGTGTAAAGATCTGGTTTCAAATCTGACTTTCCGAAGCCACATCCGCAGGTAGTGCGGGACACACACTTCTACACCACAAAACCCCCAATGAGTGGTATAGTGTAAAGACAATGGCTTTCCAACACCATTCTATTTCTATGATGCAGACACACATGAAGCTATGTAAGGATACTGTAAACAGATAAATTGACAATCTGATGTTGAAGAAAGACAAATCCTTCTTCACATATTTTAAAGGTTTCTAAAAGCATGTTGGTTATATAATACAAGTCAATATTGTTTATCAAATCTATATTGAACAAAAATATAAACGCAATATGTAAAGTGTTGGTCCCATGTTTCATGAGCTGAAATAAAAGATCCCAGAAATGTTCCATATGCACAAAAAGCTTATTTCTCTCAAATGTTGTGCACAAATTTGTTTACATCCTTGTTAGTTAGCATTTCTCCTTTGCCAAGATAATCCATCCACCTGACAGGTGTGGCATATCAAGAAGCTGATTAAACAGCATGATCATTACACAGGTGCACGTTGTGCTGGGGACAAAAGGCTACTCTAAAATGTGCAGTTTTGTCACACTACACAATGCCACAGATGTCTCAAGTTTTGAGGGAGCGTGCAATTGGCATCCTGACTGCAGGAATGTCCACCAGAGCTGTTGCCAGAGAATTGAATGTCCATTTCTCTACCATAAGCTGTCTCCAACGTCGTTTTAGAGAATTTGGCAGTACGTCCAACCGGCCTCACAACCTCAGACCACGTGTAACCATGCCAGCCCAGGACCTCCACATCTGGCTTCTTCAGCTGCGGGATTGTCTGAGACCAGTCACCCGGACAGCTGATGAAACTGAGGAGTATTTCTGACCGTAATAAAGTCATTTTGTGGGGGGAAACTTATTTTGATTGGCTGGGCCTGGCTCCCCAGTGGGTGGGCCTATTCCCTCCCAGGCCCACCCATGGCTGTGCCCCTGCCCAGTCAAAAATCCATAGATTAGGGCCTAATTCATTTTTCAATTGACTGGTTTCCTTATATGTACTGTAACTCAGTAAAATCGTTTAAATTATTGCATGTTGCGCTTATATTTTTGTTCAGTATAGATCAAATCACACAAACACATATGTTGTATAGATGAATTATCAATTTTCACCTGATGTGCTGTGGACGCGGTGGCCTGAGAGGTAAGAGGCACTATGGGAGAGCTCTGGGTTGGGTGACATGCCCCTGGAGGAAGGGGGTGTGGCCATACCACACAAGGAGGTAGGGCTCCACAGTTCTTTTCCCCCACAGCTGGAGTTGAGTTCACAGCTATAGTTCTGAAGGAAGACATTCACAATGTTACCAGTTAAAAAGGTCCAATGCAGCCATTTTTATCCCAATATCAAATCATTTCTGGGTAACAATTACAGTGCCTTCGGAAAGTATTCAGACCCCTTGACATTTTGCCACATTGTTACGTTACAGCCTTATTCTAAAATTGATTTATTTTTTTTACAATGCTCAGCAATACCCAATAATGACAAAGCGAAAACAGGTTTTCAGAAATGATTGCAAAAAAATAAAAATAATAATGAGAAGAAATGCCTTATTTACATAAGTATTCAGACCCTTTCCTATGAGACTCGAAATTGAGCTCAGGTGCATCCTGTTTCCATTGATCATCCTTGAGATGTTTCTACAACTTGATTGGAGTCCACCTGTGGTAAATTCAATTGATTGGACATTATTTGGAAAGGCACACACCTGTCTATATTAGGTCCCACAGTTGACAGTGCATGTCAGAGCAAAATCAATAGGGGAAGAAGGGCCTTTGTCAGGGAGGTGACCAAGAACCCGATGGTCACTCTGACAGAGCTCCAGAGTTCCTCTATGAAGATGGGAGGACCTTCCAGAAGGACAACCATCTCTGCAGCACTCCACCAATCAGGCCTTTATGGTAGAGTGGCCAGATGGAAGCCACTCCTCAGTAAAAGGCACATAACAGCCCTTTGGAGTTTGCCAAAAGGCACCTAAAGACACTCAGCCCATGAGAAACAAGATTCTCTGGTCTAATGAAACCAACATTGAACTCTTTGGCCTGAATGCCAAGCATCACTTCTGGAGGAAACCTGGCACCATCCCTACGGTGAAGCATGGTGGTAGCAGCATCATGCTGTGGGGATGTTTTTCAGCGGCAGGGACTGGGAGACTGATCAGGATCGAGGCAAAGATGAACGGAGCAAGGGACTGGGAGACTGATCAGGATCGAGGCAAAGATGAACGGAGCAAAGAACAGCGAGATCCTTGATGAAAACCTGCTCCAGAGCGCTTAGGACCTCAGACTGCAGAGAAGGTTCACCTTCCAACAGGACAACGACCCTAAGCACACAGCCAAGACAACGCAGGAGTGGCTTTGGGACAACTCTCTTGAACCCGATCGAACATCTCTGGAGAAACCTGAAAATAGCTGTGCAGCAACGCTCCCCATCCAACCTGACAGAGCTTGAGAGGATCTGCAGAAAATAATGGGAGAAACCACCAAATACAGGTGTGCCAAGCTTGTAGTGTCATACCTAAGAAGACTCGATGCTGTAATCGCTGCCAAAGGTGCTTCAACAAAGTACTGAGTAAAGGGTCTGAATACTTATGTACATGTAATTTCAGTTCTCTCTTTTTAATAAAATTAGCAACAATTTCTAAAAACCTGTTTTTTATTTGTCATTATTGGGTAATTGTGTGTAGATTGATGAGGGGAGAAAACAATTTAATCAATTTTAGAATAAAGCTGTACCGTAACAAAATGTGGAAAAAAATCAAGGGGTCTGAATACTTTCCGAAGGCACTGTAAGTACCTTACTGTGATTGTTTTCAATTAAAATTGTCAAAAATAAGCAAAAATGGCTTCTTAGCAAAGAGCATTTTCTCAAGCAAGATTGTCAGAGTGGTCTGAGTGGGGAGGGGTAAACTGAAAACTAGTTGTTATTGGCAGAGCGGTTTGAAACTCTTTTATTGGTTTATTAACTAACTTACCGCCTGGTGATGTCTTTTCAAACAGTTTATACACTAAAAGGGCATTATCATCATTTTTACAATTTCGCAGTATTATTCCAACCATAGTGTGGAAATATATGAAACACAGGAAAATCGTGTTTTTGACTGCACAGGGCCTTAAGTATTAATTCCACACATAATTATACTAAAATGGTTGATAATGATTTGGTATACTATAAATTGTATCTGAAAATTAGGCTACAGTGTTTCTTTTCAGGATTTAAGTTTCCTACAGACAAATCCTCAGCCAGACAGACAGACCCAGAGGGCTGAACAACACCAGGACCCCCTGCGTAGGCCGCTCACAAATAGAGAGGGACAGACAGCATCGCCAGGGCAACCAGCCCATGTGACAGACCATAGTGGGATGGCAGGACGGGGGCGTGAGGGCATGTTTTCTACTTTCTAAAGCCTGACACCACCGCCCGCCAGTCTTGCCCACTCTGATGACTCAAAGCCTCTCCTCCCTCAGCTCTCCCTCTCTAAAGCACTCCCTCCCTCCTCTCCAAAAACAAGGGGGCGATTCATAGGCCCGCAGGGGAGAAAGGGGGGGCCAGTGGGTTCAGGGACAAGCGATTGACTAAGAACATCTGACACAGCCAATATATCAAGTGTAAACACCCTCTGCAAAACAACAAGAAATGCATAGAGAAGAAGCAGCAGCAGATATCAGCGGCTGCCAACTCCGGCTGACACTGGCCTCCAACAAACACTTTCTATCTAGGAACTAATCTGGACACATTTACTATGGGTCAGTGCACCGAAATGTTGTGCAACAGAAATGCTGTGTGTCTGTGTTGGGGTGTTACCTGACGTCTGGAGGTCTGGGGGCTTCGATAGGAGGACTGGGTCCCTGACAGAGGGGGCAGGGACAGGGGTGGTGGCAGGGGCTGGCGGGGGGTAGAGAAGGGGGTCAAAGAGGAGCTTCCTGTGGGGAGAAGAGGAGAAGGAGGAACAGTCTGACTCACTCATATCGATGTGTTAAATAAATCTCCATTCATTCTCCACTTATCAACAACACCATTATGACCTCATCACAAACCAACCAAGGCTTCTGGCAGCCAAACAACGTTAGAAACAAATTATTTCAGATGATTGATAGTTAGAATTCAAACGACTGAGTGAAAAAAATGTAAACAAATTTTGAACATGAACAATACTCAGTGAGAACACCAATCAAACTGTTATGTTATTCCTATCCACCAATGGGAGGTGAGAGGTGTGTGTGTGTGTGTGTGTGTGTGTGTGTGGGGGGGGGTGCTCTCACCGAAGCTGCTGTGGAAGTCTGTGAAGGGGCTAGAGGCTGAGTCTTTTGGGCAAAGCTGCATCTGGGGGTAGAGGTTTTCGGGCATGGTGGCATAGCCCTCCTCACATGATGCTTCCTTGGGGTCCAGAGACACTTTTGCACATTCTATGACGATGTCATGGATCTCAAACCTCTTCCACCTGCAGGGGAACAGAATGGTCAATCCCACTGAGAAAACGATGTAATAATAATTTCTCATTTGTTCATACAGCAGATAAGCTCTTGACTTGGTTGACAGAAAATGGTATATAAACAAGAGAGTGAAGCTTGAGATCTGTGATTGACTGACCTGGTGGGATCAAGCTCATGGTCCTTAGTTCCAGTAACTAGTTCCGGGTGTATACGGACGTGTTCTAGCATTGGCTGCAAAAAAAATGGGAAAGAACAAAAAATAAAATTATGGAACCATTTAGATACACATATTCTTATTATATTTCTATGGGTAGAATGTCTTCATGAAGATAACTCAACAGAATAAATTGAAGATTGATCACATGAAACAGCGATGGTCTCTCACCTTCACCACTTCCTCAAAGGTGTCCACGTTCTCCTTCATGCTGTAGTGGGAGCGTAGGTAGGACACAAAGTTGCAGGGGTACATGCCGTAGAGGCGGTGGAAGAGCGAGTAGACGCTGGCGTGCAGGTGGATGAGGTACACCTCGGAGACGTGGCCTGGGGTAGGCAAGAGGAACAGAAGGAGAGAACATGTCAGGTCAGGGGCAGCAACATGAACAAAAATAGTCCATCTAAAACCACGCCTAGCTCTCTACCATTTCAAATATTCCCCTTAGGTCAATGTCCGCACCCCCGCGGAAATCTAATTAGTATAGTACAAAAATCCACATAAAAAGCCCTCGGTTTAAGCATCCGCCAAAGTTACACGTCCGCATCTGCGGGGAAAGGTGACAGAGCTAGAACAGTGTTTGTCAGACCATGAGACATCCCGAAAATCGGTCTTCTCACAAAATCGTCTGTAGCCTCCGAACGGTTTGCCCTACAAACTATTATACCCCTTTATGGAAATATGAGACTCTCACGTCTTGGGACTCGTCTGAAGTCGGTACAGTCGATCCGCCAACTTCTGTCTGTACCTTCCGAACAGTTTGGGCAGACTAATATGACCCCTCTGAGTAAAGGTGACTCTCACAAACATGTACAGTACCAGTCAAAAGTCTGGACACAACTACTAATTTCAGGGGTTTTCTTTATTTTTACTATTTTCTACATTGTAGAATAACAGTGAAGACATCAAAACTATGAAATAACACATATGGAATCATGTAGTAACCAGAAAAGTGTTAAACAAATCAAAATATATTTTATATTTGAGATTCCTCAAATAGCCACCCTTTGCCTTCATGACAGCTTTGCACACTCTTGGCATTCTCTCAACCAGCTTCATGAGGTAGTCACCTTGAATGCATTTCAATTAACAGGTGTGCCTTGTTAAAAGTTAATTTGTGGAATTTCTTTCCTTCTTAATGCGTTTGAGCAAATCAGTTGCGTTGTGACAAGGTAGGGTTGGTATACAGAAGATAGCCCTATTTGGTAAAATACCAAGTCCATATTATTGCAAGAACAGCTCAAATAAGCAAAGAGAAACGACAGTCCATCATTACTTGAAGACATGAAGGTCAGTCAATACGGAACATTTCAAGAACTTTGAAGGTTTCTTCAAGTGCAGTCGCAAAAAACATCAAGCGCTATGATGAAACTGGCTCTCATGAGGACCGCCACAGGAAAGCAAGACCCAGAGTTACCTCTGCTGCAGAGGATAATTTCATTAGAGTTACCAGCCTCAGAAAATGCAGCCCAAATAAATGCTTCACAGAGTTCAAGTAACAGACACATCTCAACATCAACTGTTCAGGGGAGACTGAGTGAAATCAGGCCTTCATGGTCGAATTGCTGCAAAGAAAACACTACTAAAGGACACCAATAAGAAGAAGAGACTTGCTTGGGCCAAGAAACACGAGCAATGGACATTAGACCGTGGAAATCTGTCCTTTGGTCTGATGAGTCCAAATTTGAGATGTTTGGTTCCAAACGCTGTGTCTTTGTGAGACGCTGATGATCTCTGCACGTGTGGTTCCCACCATGAAGCATGGAGGAGGAGGTGTGATTGTGTGGGGGTGCTTTGCTGGTGACACCGTCTGTGATTTATTTAGAATTCAAGGCACACTTAACCAGCATGGCTACCACAGCATTCTGCAGCGATACGCCATCCCATCTGGTTTGCGCTTAGTGGGACTATCATTTATTTTTCAACAGGACAATGACCCAACACACCTCCATGCTGTGTAAGGGCTATTTGACCAAGAAGGAGAGTGATGGAGTGCTGCATCAGATGACTTGGCCTCCACAATCACCCGAACTCAACCCAATTGAGATGGTTTGGGATAAGTTGGACCGCAGAGTGAAGAAATAGCAGCCAACAAGTGCTCAGCATATGTGGGAACTCCATCAAGACTGTTGGCAAAGCTGGTTGAGAGAATGCCAAGAGTGTGCAAAGCTGTCATAAAGGCAAAGGGTGGCTACTTTGAAGAATCTAAAATATATTTGGATTTGTTTAACACGTTTTTGGTTACTACATGATTCCATATGTGTTATTTCATAGTTTTGATGTCTTCACTATTGAGTTTAAATGTATTTGGCTAAGGTGTATGTAAACTTCCGACTTCAACTGTAGCTTAATACTGCCAGGGGCAGTATTAAGCTACAGTTGAAGTCGGAAGTTTACATACACCTTAGCCAAATACATTTAAACTCATGCTGTGGTAGCCAGTCTTTTTTCTCAATGATTACCTGGGTTCTTCAGGTTCCAGGAAGCCAGGCGGCCAAAGATGTCAAAGAACTCATACAGGTGTTGTTTGCCAGCCTGGGGGATCATAGGTAGCAGAGTGATCAACACCAGGACTCCAGTTATGAGGACCACAACGTCTGAATCCGTCTGTACACCAAGGAAAGAGAAACAGTTAACCTGAGGATACAAATTAAAGAGGTCCAGGACACTTGATATAATAAGCCTGTGCTTCCATGTATTCCTAGAACCAAAAACATATATTAAAGGAGACCTCTGTGGCTATTGGCCCATCTTTCCCTCCTACCTACAATAAAACATATTTTCAGTATTTTTATTTTTAATACCTTGAGGCATTTGAGCAGCGAGAGCAGCAGCGGGTAGCGGGCGATCTTGTGGATCCAGGACGGCTGCTTGCGAACCACGTGGCCAAGCAGAGTGAGGGTGGACAGCCGGCAGGCCTGTTTGGTCATACACTCGTTCATCTTGTCCAACAGGTGCTGTGGTGGGCAAATTAGAAACAACATTGGGCTTTAAGACACTCATACTATTCATTGTTACTTAATACATGTTTTATGATTTGTTTTGATCAATTAAGAGAGTTAAAGTTATTTAATTAACAATGGAAGAAAAATGGGGGTACATTACTCTCTTCAGATAAAGGTGATGGTGGGGTAAGGCAGCTCTCACCTTATCATGTGGCTCTCTGACTGATGAGAGGATATGCATGGCCTGGGCCGAGTTAGTCTCCAGGAAGTAGTCCACCAGTCCATTCAGCAGCATGGACCCTCGCTCTGCACAGAGAGGAGGGGAGAATGAACGTAGTTCCAACATCCACATTATGGCCCACAATATGGCTGCATAATAGAATTTGCCAGAGCCCTCTATTACAATCATCAGAGTACAGGTTAAAGGACGACTGACCAAGTCCAAAAGACTGAGTGACTGAGTCCAAAAACACCCTATTAAAAAGCAGAGTTCTCACCAGTGCTGAGGTGCTCATTGATAAGGCCTTTGATCT
This sequence comes from Coregonus lavaretus, assembly GCF_964263955.1. Lineage (NCBI taxonomy): Eukaryota > Metazoa > Chordata > Actinopteri > Salmoniformes > Salmonidae > Coregonus > Coregonus lavaretus. The sequence goes on from NC_139991.1 coordinate 48,120,782, forward strand.
CATCCAGTTGGCGGATGTCAGATGACTCCAGGAGAGGGAGGAGGTCCCCTACGTTGGGCTGCTCTCTGGCCATGGTGACAGCGGTGGAGGGGGTGGTGGTGGCAGACTGTCTCTGTCAAGGCCTGAGGAGAGCAGGGGGTGTCCCAGTCGTCTCTCTCACAGCGTCCTGCTGCCCTGGCTGGAGGGCTCCCTGGGCCTCCGGCCAATACAGTCTCCAGGCACCACTACAGGACAGGGCAAGCAAAAGGACAGTACAGGGTCAAACCTTACTCAGCACAAGTTAGAGAACTTCATTGATACACTACATAGCCAAAAGTATGTGGACACCTGCTCGTCAAACATCTCATTCCAAAATCATGGGCATTAATATGGAGTTGGTCCCCCCTTTGCTGCTATAACAGCCTCCACTCCTCTGGGAAGGCTTTCATTAGATGTTGGGACATTGCTGCGGGGACTTGCTTCCATTGAGCCTAAAAGAGCATTAGTGAGGTCGGGCACTGGTTGGGTGCCAGATGGTGAAGTGTGATTTATCACTCCAGAGAACGCATTTCTACTGATCCAGTGTCCAATGGCGGCGAGCTTACCACCACTCCAGCCGACACTTGGCATTAAACATGGTGATCTTAGGCTTGTGTGCGGCTGCTCAGCCATGGAATCCCATTTTATGAAGCTTCCAATGAACAGTTCTTGTGCTGACGTTGCTTCCAGAGGCAGTTTAGAACTCGGTAGTGAGTGTTGCAACCGAGAACAGACGATTTATAACGTGCTACACGCTTCAGCGGTCCCGTTCTGTGAGCTTGTGTGGCCTACCACTTCGAGGCTGAGCCGCTGTTGCTCCTAGATGTTTCCACTTCACAATAACAGCATTTACTGTTGACTGGGGCAGCTCTAGCGTGGCAGAAATTTGACAAACTGACTTGTTAGAAAGGTGGCATCCTATGACGGTGCCACGTTGAAAGTCACTGAGCTCTTCATTAAGGCCATTCTACTGCCAATGTATGTCTATGGAGATTGCATGGCTGTGTACTCGATTTTTACACCTGTCAGCAACAGGTGTGGCTGAAATAGCCGAATCCACTCATTTGAAGGGGTTTCCACATCCTCTTGGCCATGTAGTGTATGTAGGCTATTACAAACAACAGCGTCACTCCACTGGGATTCTAGAAAAGCATCAATTGTAGCCTAATACCACATGATTATGACCCTCACATAGCCTAATCTAAAAAGTCACAGTGTACAGACAAAACATGAGCAATGTTCTAAATGGCATTTAGACTAGCTTCATACATATTGGCATCATTAGGCTTGTTACAATGCAGTTCCTACATGCCAAGGGTATAAATAAGGAAGCCGGTAGGTACCAATGGTAGTTTTGATATAGCCATGTGAAATCTACCACAATAGTTCTAATGCAGTGAAACAGTGACAAATCCGAAGAAATTTGCTCTGACCACATTTGGCCCACTGGAGCAGACAAAAACACAATCTTAATAATCTCTGTATGATATCTGCGTCCACCATCTACCAGAGTGGTTTGTCATAACATTCTGTGAGTGTTTTCACAGAACCTCTTCCTCTCAGTGACTCAACCTTTCAAAGGAAAAGAGGACATAAATAATCGTAATAGACAGGTCATTATCACCAGGACGTCCAACAGCCCTGCTAATGCTTTCTCAGGAGTAATGAATCAGCCATAGAGGTCTTACCACCACTCTTCCATCAACATCTAGCCTAGCCTACACAGTCTAATGAAGGTAAGCCACAACACAACCAACAGGAGCTGAAAACAACTAAAAATCTAAGAGCATGTTAGTGCAATAGAGCATACTACGTTCATTGAAGCTTTATTCTCAAATCGGGCCACACCCCTGGTCTCTATATGTTGGACAAAACAGCAAGAATTATTATAATCTCATATTCCCACTCCAATGACATGATTACATTAAGCCTATTTCTTACCCTCCATCCTGTAACTAGGCTCCTCTCCTGTTTGATTCTTTACTGTGTTTCAGTGTGTGCATCTGCTGAGAAGAAAAGTTGACAGGCAGGCACAACTGTTAGTCTATAGACATCACTGTTCTGAGGCTCTCCCCCACTAGTCTCCAAGGTATCAATTAGCTCCTTTGTCTTAGTATTGGGCTGGGTGTGTTGAGTTGAATTTGAGTGTTTTCAATGTTTTGACGTCTTGCAGGGCCAGGGCCACAGTCAGTGGCACAAACAGGAACAACACTCAGAGTGACCTCAAGCAGCAGCAGCTCCTGGCAGCTCTGGAACACTCAGGAGGACACCATTAGCCTTTATGCAGCCCCATGCACTTTCATGTAAACACTGGAAATTACATTTGGATGTGTACAAGCCGTTAAAAAGGGTAGGTAGCACAAATGTAACCACATGTAAAATATGGATTTGATTTATTATACGCATCAAAAGTCCCAATGCAAAGTTACACCTCACTTTTCAAGTTATTACAACTGATCTGAATTCCAAAGAATGCCAAAGTCATGTTGGAAAATGTCAGAAGCCTATTCCCTATAAACTCCAACAGAAATAACTTCAAATATATAACTTAATTAAACCAAATTGTTTGCACTCATGACTACTGGTTTCAATTAAATTTTCTGCCAACTTACAAGCAAATATTTTATGAATTTATTGTTACAAATCAACTTGCAAGGTTGCTAGCCAACTAGCCTGCTAACATTAGCCCTACTAGCCTGCTAACGTTAGCCCTCCCAGCCTGCTAACGTTATGTTAGCAGTGCATGAGTCAGACGGTTGCTATCAACCCCTAGCTTACAGCTACATTAAAGTAAACCAACGTTTTGGAAATGCATAACGCCATCTAAACAGTTATCAAAGAATGTTAGGTATATGCAGTTATCTTAGCCAGCAAGCTGGCCAGCCAGCTAACGTTAACTATTTAGCCAACTAGCTATTAATCTAGGAAGCCTAGCCAACCACCACGGTTATGGTCAGCAAGCTAGAGCCCAACTACTGGAGACCAGCTAGAACACAACCAAAACATAACCGCAGATTAAAAGAAAAGAGAGAGCAGAGACTTACAGATTGATGGCTGGGGCCTATCCGATGGTAAAACTTTTAAAAGAGTGCAGGTTGAGTTAGCTACAGGGCTGAGGGAGTCAGGGAAATCCAAAATAGATACATTCCAGATGTCCACGCTAGCACTAAGCCAAGGTGGATATAGTTACAAACTCCCGTAGCCTACTTCACAGAGAACATGACAAAAAGTTGAGAAAACAAAAAGGAGAACAGACTAGGTACTACACAATTAAAGCAAGCGGGTATGATTTTCTCCTTCGTTTTGAGCCCACAGCAAGAAGCAATCATAGACTGCCGTTCTAACGGGTTCCCACTAGATAACAGAACCACAAGGTTCGTGAAGAGTATGCTGCAGGGCCGCACGTGCCCCATCTGCTCCTTGTTTACATCACACTTCCTCTTGATTGGTGGATTGTAACTCACCATCAACACTTGGTCTGGAATGCAATTACATGCTAGCGTGGCTAACTTTAGCTAGCTACCGAGCAAGCGTCTGAACTCGGTAGCACAGAGTACTTTACTGACTTTATTGTCACCGTGGGGTAATTTTGTTGCAGTATCATGTACACATTTAAAGTGGTGTTTAAATAGAATACACAATAAATTGACAATACAAAATCGTTACATACAGTATATACCGATGAAAGAAGACCAGCCTGCTGGCCTTACTGGGTGGATAGGAACATTAACCAGAGCTGTTTAGGAGGGATATCACACCTGGCACAAATTATTGTCTGTTTTTCCTGTCAGGGGGTGCCCTATACCTGCACCCAGAGGGGAGTAGTTCAAAGTCCAGGTACAGGGGGTGGCTCGGGTTTTAAATGATTTTTTGAGCCTTGTTGAGGGCCCTGACCTTAAAAAGCTAATCCAAGCCTGTATGTTTGACTAAAAGTACCTTGTGGTGATAATCATTCTTAGCATATTTTCCTGGCTGACAGTGCCATTGCCAAACCAACAAACAATACAAAAAGGTCAAATACTCTCACTGAAAGATTTGTAAAACCGAGTCAGTATAGTAGTCAACATTAAAAGAGCCCAGCTTTGAGTAGAGTAGATCCTCCATTTGAGGTTGACAAATAGTACATTGTGGGTAGTTTAGAAGATATCCGTAAATACTTTCATAAATATGTAATAACCCAAAAACATAACTATGTTTGTACTTATAAGTAACCAGATCGTGACCACAACTAAGTTACTAAGTCTTTGACCACACTGTCTTTAAATTGGTGGGGTAAAAACTCATGCTTCCTACCCTTTAAGCGCCACCCTCACTCATAAATAACTTCAGAAACAAAATCCATTTGAAGCATTATAGTTAGCTAAATTCATTTGAAGCAGCCATTAGGCTAGTTCTATGGACTCAACTGGACTAGGATTTTATAATAATTCTGTCATCATTTCCTAGTTGTGCTCTGTGCTCTCCACAATCTGAGACAATGGACCTGATGCTCAGAAGGAGGATGATGAGTTAGCTAGTGCAATAGACTACTTGCGCAAAGGTAGACCCTATCTAGCCTACTAAAATTTGTATCAACTTAATTTAGAGTAGTAGCTAGCTACCGTGCCTTCCAAAAGTATTCACACCCCTTGACTTTTTCCACATTTTGTTGTGTTACAGCCTGAATTTAAAATGGTTTAAACTGAGATTATGTTGTCACTGGCCTACACACAATACCCCATAATGTCAAAGTGGAATTATGTTTTTTAATTAAAAATGAAAAGCTGAAATGTTTTGAGTCAATAAGTATTCAATCCCTTTGTTATGGCAAGCCTAAATAAGTTCAGGAGTAAACATTTGCTTAACAAGTCACAATAAGTTGCATGGACACACTCTGTGCAATAATAGTGTTTAACATTATTTTTTTAATGACTACCTCATCTCTGTACCCCACACATACAATTATCTGTAAGGTCCCTCTGTCGGGCAGTGAATTTCAAACACAGATTCAACCACAAAGACCAGGGAGGTTTTCCAATGCCTTGCAAAAAAGGGCACCGATTGGTAGATGGGTAAGAAAAATAAAAAAATACAGGCATTGTATATCCCTTTGAGGTATATCCCTAATTACACTTTGGATGGTGTATAACTACACCTAGTCACTACAAAGATACAGGCGTCCTTCCTAACTCAGTTGCCGGAGAGGAAGGAAACCACTCAAGAATTTCACCATGAGGCCAATGGTGACTTTAAAACAGTTACAGTTTAATAATGGCTGTGATAGGAGAAAACTGAGGATGAATCAACAACATTGTAGTTACTCCACAATACTAACCTAATTGACAGAGTGAAAAGAAGGAAGCCTATACAGAATACAAATATTCCAAAACATGCATCCTGTTTGCAACAAGGCAATAAAGTAATACTGCAAAAAACGTGGCAAAGCAATTCACTTTTTGTCCTGAATACAAAGTGTTATGTTTGGGGCAAATCCAATACAACACATTACTGAGTACCACTTTCCGTATTTTCAAGCATAGTGGGGGCCGAATCATGTTATGGGTATGCTTGTAATCATTAAGGACTGGGGAGTTTTTCAGGATTAAAAATAAACGTAATGGAGCTAAGCACAAGCAAAAAAAAAAAAAAAAAAACTGGTCGTCTGCTTTCCACCAGACAGTGGGAGATGAATTCACCTTTCAGCAGAACAATAACCTAAAACACAAGGCCAAACCTACACTGGAGTTGCTTACCAAAAAGACAGTTAATGTTCCTGAGTGGCCGAGTTACAGTTGACCTAAATCTACTTGAAATTCTATGGCAAGACCTGAAAATGGTTGTCTAGCAATGATCAACCACCAATTTGACAGAGCTTGAAGTATTTTGAAAATAATACATGGACAAATGTTGCACAATCCAGGTGTGGAAAGTCTCACAGCTGTAATCGCTGTCAAAGGTGCTTCTACAAAGTATTGACTCAGGTGTGTTAATACTTATGGAAAATAGATATTTCTGTATTCCTTTCAATAAATGTGCAAGAATTTCTACAAACAAGTTTTCACTTTGTCATTATGGGGTATTTTGTGTGCAGATGGGTAAAATATATATCTCAATTTTGAATTGAGGCTGTAACAACAAAATGTGGAATAAGGCAAGGGGTATGAATACTTTCTGAAGGCACTGTAGATCCCAAATACACATATAAAGAAAATAAATAATGATTACGTTATGGTAGCTAGCTAAGCATTTTTATTTACAGTTGACTGCAATTAATGAATTAGCAATAGTATTGTCATCTAGCTAGTAGTGTTGCATGGTATACCAAAATGTCGGTACTTGTTCAATACTAGAACACAAAAAACAGTTTGGTACTAGAATTTGTCACTTTACAATGCAAGAAGATACCGGTAGCTTCCAGCTTTGTAGGCTACATTTCCTTGCTAGCTTACAGCTGAAGCTAAAATCAATTCACTATCCTAGTACTTTGTTTGTGATACCACAATGCAAAATTTGCTGATTTTAAAGCTGACGCCACCAAAACCGTATTAATTTGCAGTCCCTCTCTCGCGTCTCTTCCAAAGATTATATATTGCCTTAGCGAACTGTGTGAGAGAATCTCAATTGCATTCTACTCAGGTCCCTCCCCTCTGACCTTCTCCTCCAATGGGTTTTGAGAAGGAGGCGAGAGGACACGATGAGTATGCAATCAGATTATCCCTGTGTGTGTGTGTGTGGACGTGTTTAACTATTATTGTGGGGACCAGAAGTCCCACAAGAATAGTAAACAAATTAAAATTTGACCTACTGGGGACATTTTGTTGGTCCTCACAAGGTCAAATGCTATTTTTAGGGGGTTTAGTGTTAGCGTTAGAATTAGGTTTAGGGGCTAGGGTTAGTTTTAGGGTTAGAGTACAGGTTAGGGAAAATAGGATTTTGAATGGGACTGTTTGTGTGTCCCCACAAGGTTAGCTGTACAAGACTGTGTGTGTGTGTGTGAGTGAGTGAGTGAGTGAGTGAGTGAGTGAGTGAGTGAGTGAGTGAGTGAGTGAGTGAGTGAGTGAGTGAGTGAGTGAGTGAGTGAGTGAGTGAGTGAGAGAGAGAGAGAGAGAATAGGGCTCAGATGGGCCACCCCCCTCTTGCCTAGTGAATGACGTCATTACTGGTTAAAAGAGATGAAAAGAAGACACTTTTATCAAATAAGCTACTTCTATGCAAATGTTTGCGATCAGTACAATAAAAGTCCCAAATGGAAACAGATTGTCATCTGCTGCCCCAAGAAATCAGCCAAAACAAGCTCAATACCTCAATGCATGCACACACTACTATTAAATATTCATTCACCTGTACTGACAATAGGCCTAGGCTACATATTGATTTACCCAGTTTATCAACAGAGATTTACCATTCAAATTAATGATTACCATTATGGTGTTATGTAGTTAGATTGGTAAAAACAAAGTCAAATTGGTTGTTTCATTGATTCATTAATGCATACATGGTGGTCTCTGAAAAATGTTGACGTAAACATTTTTATAATATAATGATATTTAACTCAAAAGAGAGGTAGCTGAGTTTGTCTGGATCATGTGCCATTCTGTGACTTCGGCTAATATGACTTCTTTTTTTGCTGTGGTATCGTTTTGGTATTGAGTATTGTGACGGTATCAAGTATCGTGATGCGAAACCTATCGAAGTCAAAATGCTGGCATGGTGACAACACTACTAGCTAGTTATACAATAGAAGATGCTTAGTAACATTAGGATTGCAGTTGCTTTAGCCTAATAATGGACTATAGGAGCCTAACGTTACTCCTTATTGTCCAAGGACCTTAGCTACATGTTATGTTTAGAGGTGAATTGGCTTTGGCAGCCAAAACAGCCAAATACTCCATCTAAACGTGAATCTATTGTCAATTGCGGTACTGTTCTAGAAACATAAAGCCCTCTACTTTCATATCACAAAAATAATTTCACAAATACAAAATATACACTTACTGTACAGCCAGAGGAGGTTGGTGACACCTTAATTGGGGAGGACGGACTCATAGTAATGGCTGGAAAAATGGAATGATATCAAATACATTAACATGGTTTCCATTTGGTTGATACCATTCCATTAACTCCATTCCAGCCATTATTATGAGCAATCCTCCCCTCAGCAGCCTACTGTGCTGTGCACCGTTTTAACACAGTATTTTTCAGTGACACGTTTGTGGCATCCATCCTCGTTTACGCACAGGTGTTCGGAGACGCAGATAGCCAATTAGCACAGTTACGGGGAAAAAAAGTATTGCTGATATGAAAGATACGTTCCTTATGTTTCCAAAACCGTACCGCATTCAATGCGTTTTAACGTTCAGAACGAGCGTCGGGCTCTTAACAAAACTCCGGCCAGAAGATACTATCGTCAATAGGCGCTAAAGGTAGTTATCTAGCGTCTATGAATGGGTTAGTTTTAGCCTAGCCATCTTGCTGTGAGATCTAAAGTAGTGAGATGTAGCTAACTACCTAGCTAGCGTAGTAGCTATGACGCCTAACGTTACGCCTCAATATTTACTCAAAATGTGATGCAGAAAGCAGATGCAACATTGCCAGAAGTTCCAGCTGAATACAAAATGGCAAGTTGCACCATTCACCTGTAACTAACAATGTCTCCTGAGTGGCGCAGTGGTCTAAGGCACTGCATCGCAGTGCAAACTGTGCCACTAGAGATCCTGGTTCGAATCCAGGCTCTGTCGCAGCCGGCCGCGACCGGGAGACTCATGGGCGGCGCACAATTGGCCCAGCGTCGTCCAGGGTAGGGGAGGGAATGGCCGGCAGGGATGTAGCTCAGTTGATAGAGCATGGCGTTTGCAACGCCAGGGTTGTGGGTTCGATTCCCACGGGGGGCCAGTATATATAAAAAATATATATATATGTATTCACTAACTGTAAGTCGCTCTGGATAAGAGCGTCTGCTAAATAACGTTAATGTAAATGTAATGTAACTAAGCTCATTATGACAGTCAAATGCTAACTGGCTGTGTCGCCAGCAAGCAGGCTAGCTATCTGGAATGACCACTGACTGTCGTAAACAACTCAGGGGAACAATGGGCAGGGTTCGGGTTGTTTTTTCCGATTATTTTACAGGAATTATTCTTGGCAAGCTGAAAACTATTTCAACAGATGCATGGTCATGAAAGTAGCGATGACTCAAACCATTATTGTCAGTGTCCATAGAAATATAATAAACGTTGTATAGCTAACTAACGGTAGCTGTCATCCCAAAAAAAAAAAAAGTCATTACCGACTACGAGGATAAAAATATAAATTTGACAGTCATGAAAGAGCATCAGAAATGCACAATGCACACGCTTTACATTAACGAAATGTTTACGGTTGAAATTCACAATTTTATATTTCAATACATCAATAAATGGACCTGTTTACCTGTTAGTCGCTACACTCCACAGGGCGCCGCCATCTTGAACACATCACAGCCCATCCCTCTTGAATCAGCCTCCGCTGACTCGCACGCAAAGTAATCCCTTAGCGAGCCCTTCATAATCTGACACTGACTAGTCTATTTGCCTAAATAACGCTACAGCTAGGCTCATTCAAATACTTCCATTCTGCATCAATCATATTTCAGTGCACCACACTCCCCATGTCCTCACTCCACGAGAAACTTGGCATTGTTTTTCTCGTAGGTGGAGGGTTGAATTTATGCGTAATGCGGTTTTCGCGTGACTCAGTTAGTGAGCGCATGCGCTCAATAGAATGGCAACTTTGTTAGAATGGGCTGATTCGATTATGCTGAGACGCAGTGTCTGTCTGTATCTTCCAAGTTTGAAATAGTTCCCGATCCTTCTTGGCACAGTTCAATGGCCCGTGACGTGAACGGACAAAAGCGGTGAAGGAGGAGCGCCGTCAAATCGAACATTAGCCTAATGCATCGTCCTGAAACATCTATTTTCCATCAAATATATGTTTGAATTTTCAAACTAGTTTTCATTAGGAAGGCAGATAAAGCGTTTTTATCAAAAGCAATCACTTGCATGTGAAAACACAGAATCCTACTCATTAGGCTACTCCACTTGCTTAATTACGTCACTTTTGTTTTGAGTCAATTTCGCCATGGGATTTGAACGGGGCACCTGGTTCACGCCCGGGCTAGATTAAAAGAATCCCCTCAGTAATGCCGGGTTCACGTGCTAATCGGAACTAGGAAACTCGGATATTTCAGACTTGCTATCTGATTGAACGCCGCACGTGTATAATTACAACAAGTTAGCAAGTCGGAAATGTACGAGTTTCCTAGTTCTGACTTCCATTGAAGTTTTGACTTTATGTTTTTTACCCCATATGTAACTCTGTGTTGTTGTTTTTATCGCACTACTATGCTTTATCTTGGCCAGGTCGCAGTTGTAAATGAGAACTTGTTCTCAACTGGCTTACCTGGTTAAATAAAGGTGAAATAAAAATAATATAAATAAAAAAGTAGACATTTTAAATGCTTAAGGTTAGGGTTTAGGGTATGGTGCTATGCCAAGGATCCCGGAAAAAGCACTGACCATAATCATAATAGTAGGCAGGGCAAACTTTCTTTTTTTTCAAGATTTGTGGAATATTATCCAATCAATCAATCATAGCCGATTCTTGTGTTCACAAATTGAAATGTGCAACACAGAAATCTTTTCTAAATGTTAGCTGATGGTGTTATTACATTATACAAGCATCTCAACTTATTTTACACTCAAAGCAGTTTAACTATCAATATGATTTCCTTGACCATAGCAATTAGATCAGTTTAGATAAAGAAAGATTTGTTAACATAAATCTAATGCAGGAGATCCCAACCCTTTTCACGCAGGGACCCCTATTTCACCCCTAAAAATGTTTTGCTGGAAAGAGGGGAGACATGGTTTTATGGGGAGGCATTATTTAACTGTTCCATCAGATGTTGCCTCCCTATAAAACCATGCCTCCCTTCTTTCTAGCCTATTTCTAGTAGCTTTCTATGGACATTACATTTGATTAACTAAATATTGTCATGAAAAGTGCACAGTAGGCAGGGTATACATGTATTAGTGAACCAACAATGGCAGCATAATGTTGTTTATTAATTTGTATATTTAAAAAGACAAGCTAAAAAGAATACAGGAGATACCAAAACCCAATAGTACATTATTGGCTTGCACATAGGGCTACTACTACCCCAAAATGCCCCATGATAAACCAATAATCAAACCTTTCAATATGCTTGCACTGCCATCTTCTGGGAACAGAAAATATCCCAAGATGATCAAGATATTGTCAATAAAAACATTGATCTGTGACAGAGGTGCACTTGGCGGGGAGGTTTCAGTGGAGGCACACAAATGGATCCAGTGAAATGCCCAAGATGAAGGCTTTTATTAGTAAAGAACTAAAGGCGACAAACGTAACAATTGGACTATGACAGGACATACAGTACACTCACTAAAAAAATAAGTTGACCAGTCAATAAATCAAACAGGCTTCAATCATGCCTGAAACATACCCCCAGTATTGCAACGTTACCCCTGTCTCCCCTGAAACATAACCCCAGTATGGCAACGTTACCCCTGTCTCATCAGAAACATACCCCCAGTATGGCAACGTTACCCCCGTCTCACCTGAAACATACCCCCAGTATGGCAACGTTACCCGTCTCACCTGAAACATACCCCCAGTATGGCAACGTTACCCCTGTCTCACCTGAAACATACCCCCAGTATGGCAACGTTACCCCTGTCTCACCTGAAACATACCCCCAGTATGGCAACGTTATCCCTGTCTCATCAGAAACATACCCCCAGTATGGCAACGTTACCCGTCTCACCTGAAACATACCCCCAGTATGGCAACGTTACCCCTGTCTCACCTGAAACATACCCCCAGTATGGCAACGTTACCCCTGTCTCACCTGAAACATACCCCCAGTATGGCAACGGTCTCCCGAGTGGCGCAGTGGTCTAAGGCACTGCATCGCAGTGCTAGCTGTGCCACTAGAGATCCTGGTTCGAATCCAGGCTCTGTCGTAGCCGGCCACGACCGGGAGACCCATGGGGCGGCGCACAATTGGCCCAGCGTCGTCCAGGGTAGGGGAGGGAATGGCTGGCAGGGATGTAGAGCATGGCGTTTGCAACGCCAGGGTTGTGGGTTCGATTCCCACGGGGGGCCAGTATGAAAAATAAAAAGATAATGTAAGTCGCTCTGGATAAGAGCGTCTGCTAAATGACTAAAATGTAAAATGTTACCCCTGTCTCACCTGAAACATACCCCCAGTATGGCAACGTTACCCCTGTCTCACCTGAAACATACCCCCAGTATGGCAACGTTACCCCTGTCTCACCTGAAACATACCCCCAGTATGGCAACGTTACCCCTGTCTCACCTGAAACATACCCCCAGTATGGCAACGTTACCCCTGTCTCACCTGAAACATACCCCCAGTATGGCAACGTTATCCCTGTCTCACCTGAAACATACCCCCAGTATGGCAACGTTATCCCTGTCTCATCAGAAACATACCCCCAGTATGGCAACGTTACCCCTGTCTCACCTGAAACATACCCCCAGTATGGCAACATTACCCGTCTCACCAGAAACATACCCCCAGTATGGCAACGTTGCCCCTGTCTCATCAGAAAGGGCATGACCGGGGTTAATAGCATAGCTGGAACACTCAATCATTATTAACCAATCAATAATTATCAGGTTTAAGCGTTAAGGTTACACATCCACAATTACCATATAATTAAATTAAGTAGAACCCTGCATTAAGCAGAAATATACTGAGGTAGCCTACACTTCCCCTTGGGACTTGGCCACTTTTACTATCAACCACCCAGGATAATTTGCGCTCCCATGACACGTCCTACCTGAGCATGGCATAGAAAAGGCACAATAAGGTCACAAACATTACTTGATATAGTCTTTAAATAGCGATCTAATTACCAAAACATGAACTTTTTGCTACAACGCTAGATAATATTAGCGGCGCAACAAACAAATTGTTTGCGCGCCAACCAATGAATGTCGGTGTCCGACTAGGCCACAAACTCTCATTTACAGGTGAACATCGGCAGTAGCCTATAGGTCATAAACACACATGCATACATTAAATGTGCTATTCATAAACCATCATCCGTTTGTATGTCTGGTTATTAAATAAAGCAGGTCAGAATATAAGGCATGTAAGACGCCATCTAGGCCTATTTATCTTGGTGAAGAACTAATCTCACAATCCTTCCTTCCCCAACATTCTTCAGACATTGTGTGTCAGTCATCCTGCAACTAAACTCAAAAGTGTAGGCTACTAGTCATCAAGCCTCTTCATTTGACCAAAATATGAGTTCACTGTTATGGATTGATTTACAGGTCTACTGCTCTGTAACCAATTCAATAGTCTATACACAGAGCAATAAAGCAGACTAAAATGTTTCCTTGCAAATATCTGTTTTACCCTCAACAATAGCCAACAGCGGTCAACCTTTCCTGCAAGCGAAAATATGATCGGTCAAGCCATCCGCCCTGTAGAAGTTGCGTGCGCGCATGCACTGCACATTATGGTATCACGCGGAATACGCTTGACAGGAGTAATTTATGATTGACAGGAGTGGATTGTGTAATGATGATGATGTGATATGTTTATACCCAGTAATTTCATTCAAAAAGTGAGGCAAATTGTATTGACTTTATTCACACTATTTTTGTTTCAGTTTGGTAGTAAAATGCATCATACATGGAAACACATGCCTCCAGTACAGGATTTATGGGCGGCCTTTAGGGGGCCTGGCCCGCCCTACCGTACCTCCTTGCCGTCCAAATAAAATATTGAAATATTGATCATTTATTTGATCGAGACGCGCGCAGACAGAAAGACGCATCAATCTCAGTTAAATCATCCGAGCGAGCGAAACAGCACCCCGCTGTCTCAGTGTGTGTAGGCCTTGTATCTGATGCGGTCTGGACCAAAATAGTATGGCATGTCATACTATTTCTGGCCAGACAGCATCAGATACAAGGGCTACATATAGAGGGGCGCTGTTTCGCTCCCTCGGATGCTTTATCCGGTGATATAGTTTCAGCAGAGAGGAAGAGGCGATTTCTCCGGTGATATAGTTTCAGCAGAGAGGAAGAGGCGAAGCGAGAGGGCTCACTCTCGCAAAAATCTGTCCAGTATAAACCCAATGCATTTCTATTGGAATAATATGCAGACCTAAGCTTGTCCTTTGGGACAAGGCGGAGACATGAGCACCAGGTCGCAGTTGTAAATGAGAACTTGTTCTCAACTGGTTTACCTGGTTAAATAAAGGTGAAAAAATAAATAAAAAATGTCATCATTATATACAGCTCTCTCGTTTCAGCCTCTTGCGAATTGGAAAGGAAAGTTGGTGGATGCACAGTACCCTGTTATGATGCTGGATTGCCCTAAAGTAAATTGTTTCGCCAAAATTATATAATGACTCCTGTCTAAATAAAAGCATTCAAAATACTTCACCAGGGTGCATGACTTAGCCACAGAGGATCATTAGGTTATTGAAAAAAAATAGCAGTGGATTGTTTTAAATCCCAAGTGTGTTTGGGAAGCCCGCAATTTGGGTAGTGGCAATAGGTCTAGTTTATTGAGTTGCCGCTATCAGTGAAAAACGTCTAAAATATGTGTGAAGATTATGTGTCTTGAGTATAAGATATGGTGCATCGCTCTACTTAATGCATATGTAGGAAAGTGTCCATTTGGCAATGTGTTATTTCTGATTGTCTTAACTCACCACGCACACCACTCATGGGAAACGTCATAAAAACAGCTTTCTGTCCCGAGCTCACTGGCGCAGAAACGTTGAGAGCCCGGAATAGACTAGTTGATACAATGTTGCTAGTTCGTTAGCAACAGCTTCTGGCCGGACCCGGTGATGATTTGATACAATGTTGAACTTATTAGGGATTTATTATTCTTCTAAACTGATAGGATGACTAACTTAGAAAGAATGCATTCTTGACTGGGCTAATGTAGGCTGTGACACCTGGCAAGGCTGTGATTGATGTGAAGAGAAGATAAGGATTGTGTCTTCAAATACAAGACTATAATGGTTCATTGTGATCTATGAGTCTTCCTTTGACATGGGAATGATGTCTAAGGGAGCTGGCTCTTCTCACTATGACAGGTTGTTATGATAATCTTGTGCCTGCTTGGAGTGTGTAACAAAGGGCGCCAAAGAGATGAGACCAACCCCCTGCATCAACGTATTGGCTGAGAAAGTTTAAACTGCTCAAGTCTTTACTCTAATTGGCCAGCAGAGAAGTGGGAAACTTCCTCTGTCAGAGTATTTGGGTATTGTTTCTAGAGCAATGAGTTAGTTCTCTGGAATGTCCTGCGAGGCATATCAGAGAGCCCGTATATACGAAACATCATATTTACCATTGAAGGTTTTTGCATTAATTAAAATAACTAGTATACCTTAGAAGTCGTGTTGACCTCTTTTGTTCCTGATACCAGATTTGAATTGACGCGACATTGACAATTGGTGACCCCGACGCGGTCTGGTAGAAGGGACTTCGCTGGGTAAATGTCCGGCCCATTTGGTCAACTCTTTAATCGAACCGTGTGTTTCACAAACTGCCCGGGCTTCTAAAAAGGTAAGCAGATACCTGTTGTTAAATAACCAAAGATCTGCAAATTGGCTTTATCCAAATTAATTTTGTGAAACACCTGTCTGATGTAAGTGAACTAAATTATGAAACTATTATGAGTAGATAAGCACAATATTGTGACATGCAAGCCTTTGGTAGATGTGATGTTTAAACCTTGGTACCGTAGAGTATTGTTTCACCGGCACGTACCAGAAGCCTAGGTACGGATAGGATCGGGAAATAGTACTGAAGTCTCCAGGCTAGGATCACCAGGGGTGAGAACTGGATGACACAGGGAATTATTGGCTAAGGGCGTTGGCTACTGACACATATCCAGAAGAGATATGGCTAGGATCAGAGGAGCGCCAAAAATTTTAGTTGAGTATTGTTTCTCTGACACATATCCAGAAGAGATATGGCTAGGTTCTGAGAAAATACTGAAGTCTCCAGGCTAGGATCACCAGGGGTGAGAACTGGAGATACAGGGAATTATTGGCTAAGGGCGTTGGCTACTGACACATATCCAGAAGAGATATGGCTAGGATCAGAGGAGCGTCTAAAATTTTAGTTGAGTATTGTTTCTCTGACACATATCCAGAAGAGATATGGCTAGGTTCTGAGAAAATACTGAAGTCCCCAGGCTAGGATCACCAGGGGTGAGAACTGGAGATACAGGGAATTATTGGCTAAGGGCAGAGGAGCGCCAAAATTTTAGTTGAGTATTGTTTCTGAGACACATATCCAGAAGAGATATGGCTAGGTTCTGAGGAAAATACTGAAGTCTCTGGACCACAAATGGTGGAACCGTGAGATACAGGGATTAATTGATTAAAGTGTAACGTTGTGGCACATATCCACTGAAGATATGGCTAGGATCACAATGGCCACTTAAATTTTAGATAGTGTTACGATACTGACACGTATCAAAAGGCTAGATACGGATAGAGTCAGGGGGACACTGGGTGTTGTTGTATGCATGAGTGCGCGAATGATCACAGACGAAATAAAATAGTGAATAGGGGTTATTAAAAAATAATAAACCTGTATATTAAGACGTCTGTGGCTGTCCAAACGGTATAATTTGGGAATAACTGTTGGATTTGTGGTTGCTTAAACCATATAACCCGTTAAAAACAATTGGGAACATAAAGCTAAAGTGATTAATTGTGTGACTGAATTAAAACGTTTGAACTGATATATTTGAAATATAACGTTTGGTGTTTGAAAAAGCATAATACTGCTTTTGAATAGTTGTGTCGAAACAATTCGGTTTAGTATTTGATTTGAGGTTTGATGTTTGACGTAGAATAATATTGGTTTTAGGTGCTTGGTTTGGGCTATTTGGTTTATTATTTGATCTAACGTTTGATGTTTGACCGTGCAAAATACTGGTTAAACAATTAGAGCGAAATAATTCGGTTTATCGTTTAAATATAAACATGCACCAACTTTAACTAATTAGGTGGGGGAGAATCACCGAAAATTGACCAGAGGTATTAAATTCCCGGGGATGCCAGTTATCTCTGTGATTTCACACTTAAAACGTTCCATATAAATGGTTGTGTGAAAGGTACAATTAAGCTGAGATTAAGTCTTTCCTAGTGATTGAGTTGTCTAAAGAAAATCCTTTGATAGGGATCCAGTTGCTTCTGTGACTTCACATAAGTATAAGGTTGTGTGAAGGGTGGCAGTTGAACTGAGACTATGTTTTAGGACGCTCTGGTAACCTAAATTTTTTAAGGTATTGTATTCTAATTGGCAGTTTTGTTTTGCTGTGTTTATATTTTAACGTGTCTGTGTTTTTATGTATTATAACGTGTAATGGATGATGGGAAGTTATAGTGAGACTTATGAGACCGAACACCAATCTGTGGAATTGAGTGAATTTGACCTAGGGTTTCAGGAACCGGGGACTGGGGAGACTGATATTGAAGTTGTGCATGATTCTAGAACAAGCGTGAGATAACTAAAGCGTGGTGTGTGCTGTGTGTAGAGATTACTGCATTGGTATATGTGACTGGAATTCTGATTCTTATGATAATAATTGCATTACAAATTATATAAATTAGCCTCTTTATATGCGAGGGTGTCATACATGAGATAAGTCTGTATTTACTACCGATAATACATCCAAGATAGAGAAAGCAAGATGGCAGGACCAAACATAAACATACCCAAATTCAATGAATACATAGAACAACGAATGACAGGGAGAGTAATGCCAGGTCCACCAAGGGAGGGAGGTCATATGCCCGCCCTTGATGTACAACAGATAGAAATGACTGATTATGTGAAGAAATTGACGGAATTTTCTGCAGCACTCTCTTCTCAGGCGCAGAAGGCCCAAGAGGGGGAGCTGTCGGGAAGTACGCTGACACTGAAGGTAAACGTGGGAGGCTGGGTGAGGGTTAAAGTCCACAAGAGAAAGTGGCTGGAACCCAGGTGGACTGGATCGTACGAAGTGAAGGAGGTTACTTCACACTCAGTCCAGGTCAGAGGTAAATTAGGCGCACACTGACACCATCTAACTCATTGCACACCAGCCCCCACTCCTTCTAGATCACTGACAGAAGTCAGGGCTGATTTGAGCAGCGAGAACCAATCCTGACAACACAATGAAGAAACCCTTATGGGAACAACAATCTCACTCAGGGTGAAGAAGAACTTTTTCCCCCTGGGAGAGATTGGGAGTGTCTGAATGTTTGTATGTATGTTTTCTGATAGGAATTGGACTCCTGCTGGGCACTCCTTATGAGGTGTTGTTCTTTTACATTACATTTGAGTCATTTAGCAGACGCTCTTATCCAGAGCGACTTACAGGAGCGATTGGGGTTGAGTGCCTTGCTCGAGGGCACATCGGCAGATTTTTCGCCTGGTCGGCTCGGGGATTGGAACCGGCGACCTCTCGGTTGTTGGCGCGGCGCTATTGATCACTAAACTGCCAGACGCCCCATATGAGTTTAAGATTGTGGCGTTGTTGGATAATATGATGGCGGAATAAACTGACCATAAGTAATGTTGTTTTAGACGTAATGTATAATATAGTACAAAGCAAATAGAGGGTTAAATCGAACTAATTATCATGGTAGAGCTAACATAGTACAGTGAGGGAACTTCATTTTGTGTCAGAGGGTAAGATGAGATCATTAATGGTACTATTAGTGGAAATATATTTATCATTTCAAGGCATGGAGTAACAATCTGCATTTATGAGTGTAAATTCCACGGCTGATGTGTTGATTGAATGGGTACGATGAGTATTTGGTTTGGTAATGTTGAATGGACTATTTGTAGCGAGCGTGTTTAGGGGTTAAATAGAAAAACTAACTTATTCAATAGGGAATCAAAGAGAGAGAGAGTTTTTTGCTGAGGTGAAAGCTACTGCGATTTTCATTTGGTGACGTCACTTGCTCTATGAACTGGAAGTAGTTACTTTGAGAGCATCGCAGATGGTGTGGAGTGACTGGCGATGTCCCTGGTTCGAACACAGGTAGGGACAGTAGACAAAGCTTTCGCAGTGGGGCTTTATACACATAGATTACTATGTGGATTGTGAAAGGTTGAATTAGATAGCTTAAATAGAAGTATTCTAGAAAAGTCTATGAAAAATATGTTATAAGGTTACCATGCGCTCTCCCCGAAGGAGCAAGGGGAGGGTGAAAGACAGTATAGTTCAGATGTCATTAAGCGTATGCTGACCAACGATAGCAAGTATTTGTTTTCTTAATTTGGGCATAATCAGAGAGAACAGTTAAATAAATTGAATAGCGAACTGAAATGGGTTAGCGGAAAAGTACAGAATAATTGGACGATTTTAGAACGATAATTTATTTTGGTTAGGATGCAAATATGCATTGGCTGTTGTGCTGGGGAATAGCACCAGCCTGTAGTGGGTTATGGATTTGTTACATAAACTTATATTTTAAATTAAAGTGATGGAATAGGCTACAATTATAACATTATCAGAAAGAATACACAATATAATGTGAAATAGTTATTACAAGTATTATTGATAGTTATTACAGTTATTATCATTGATCCAGTAATGATATAAGGATAGTAGAGGAAGGCAGGGGATTTAATCTCATTTAGGGAAGTTATATTAGAAAGAAAATACCATTAAATGAGGGAACATTTGATGTAACCGTGATTGTGTTGGCTAAAAACTCAAATATGACATCTACAGGGAGGACAGGAACAGTAGAAGGGAAGACAGGTTTTCCTAGGGGGTTGAATAAATAATTGATAAATGGATCATTTGAGATGAGATCACATGTAGCAGAGTTAGGGTAATCAATTAAATAATCATAGTATACTCGAGGAATTTTGAGTGGTTTAATGGATTAGTTAGGAGGAATTAGAATGATACAAACAATTATTGATGGGTTAAGACTGGGAATATCTATCATGTTTTGTGTGTACTACCATCTTTAGAATATAACTAGGAGAAAGAGATTAGCTCATCTCAGTTAGGCAGAATTTAGGTCATAAAAGTGAGCTATCAAATTAAGTGAGGCCTGGCTATTTGTGATTGTTGTTTTTTCAAATTGGGTTAAAATGGGTTCACAGAGCCAGAGGCTGTACAGAGAAAGGTGGAGCCCCCATGTTGTCCTAGTGAAAGAACATTCAGAGGAATGTTTATCACTAGGTAAATATATAAAACAAGGGAAGAACATTACTGACTGGCAGAATACACCAAATGGGGATCAGTATGGCCACTCCACTGGGAGATATAGAATAAAGTTGAATGGGAGAGCAAAAACCCAGCTCAGTGTCCATCTGGAGATAAGTTTTAACGGATGACAGGAAGAGATTTTCTTAACTCAGGAACAGGAGGCTGAGTTAGCAGCAATTCTGTTCAAATTATGGTCACAAGGACAACAGATGTAGGACTAATAAAGGGGGTAGCTCCAGTAAAAGTGATTCCTCGATTCAATAATAGACCATACCAAAAATGATACTATGAAACCAGAAGCAATACAAGGGATAACACCTACATTTGAGCATTTACTTAAGGGAGAGGTGATAATTCCTGGAGATGAGGTACAATGAAACTCTCCAATATTTCCTGTTAGAAAGGAGGCACCTAGCGCCGACTGGAGGATGGTCATGGACTTACAGTTAGTTTAATATAAATATCATTCCCAGAGTTCCATGTGTACAAAATCCACATACATTGATGAACCAATTGAAACCAGAGAACTCCTATTTTACAGTGATAGATTTAGCTAATGCTTTCTTTAGCATCCAAGTTCATCCGGATAGTTAGGGGTGGTTTGGCTTTACTTTTCAGGGAAGGAAATGGACTTAGGCTAGGATGCCTCAAGGCTACTCAGAAAGTCTTACAATCTTTGCCCAGGCTATAACTAATCATTTGGGAAAGTTTGAACCTAGGGAAGGAAATAAATGTTAGTTTATGTAGATTATATTCTATTGGCTAATCCCACTCAGGAGGGATCTAAGAGGGATACAATCAAATTGTTAACCTTCCTGGAAGAACAGGGACACAAAGTGAGCAGAAAGAAACTTAAACTTTGGTAGATCGAGGTCATTTACCTAGGACACACTATAACACAGGAGGGGAGAATGTTAAACTCATTCATAAAAACTGCTATATTTGGAGCGCCAAAACCGTTAAAACAAAAAACAAATGATGAGCTTATTGGTAATGATAAAGTGCTGTAAAGTTTGCGTACTCCATTATGTACTGCATACGGGTAAATTAAGTGATCTTATCTATGGGAAGGCAATGGTAGCCCATGGTAAAGTAATTTGGAACTCTAAGGAGGCATACATACATCAGGGATGTTATCCAAATGGTAGAGAGTAACGAGGGATATGACATTGGTAGTGATTTAAAGATGATGAGGTTTTTTGGTGGGCTATTAGATATAACTGGGTTAATCATGAACATAGAGATTTTTATTCTTTGTTGCTAGACAGAAGATTTAGGTGACTTAAGAAATAGACTTGTCATGTCCAACAATTAGTCTTCAGGTCAAGCCCGGGAGAGCCTGGGTAGAACAGAGTTTGAACTAAACATAAGTGTTTTTATAAGATAAGAGATTGATTGATTGGATTACTAATTGATTCTGAACTGGATGAAAGTTGAATTTAGCTTCCATAAAAGACAAAGGAAGTGGGAGGAGCAATAAAGGAGCA
Organism: Coregonus lavaretus; assembly: GCF_964263955.1. Taxonomy (NCBI): domain Eukaryota; kingdom Metazoa; phylum Chordata; class Actinopteri; order Salmoniformes; family Salmonidae; genus Coregonus; species Coregonus lavaretus. The sequence goes on from NC_139991.1 coordinate 48,142,577, forward strand.
AAAGATAATCTAAAAAATGAAAGGCATGGCAATAGGATGATAAATTACATAAGAAATGGTTTAGAAAGGTGGTAATATTGACACATGGGCAAATCATGTGTCAAAAAGGGGGAATGATAGGATTAAATAATAGTGATAGGATTAAATAATAGTGATAGGATTAAATAATAGTGATAGGATTAAATAATAATGATAGGATTAAATAATAATGATAGGATTAAATAAAAATGATAGGATTAAATAAAAAGAAAAAACAACAATAGAAATTGAGAGCTCAACATGTATGTGTGAAGATAGTTTATTAACCACACCCGTATGTCAGAGGTTTTGTGCCCCACAGGTGAACTAAAGGAGAAGGTGACCCACTCTATCACACCAGGAGACTGGGTGTGGATCCAGTCCCTAAAAATAAGAAAAACTGGAAGCAGGCCTGTTGGGAAGGGCCCTATCAAGTCCTATTAGATCAATCTGGGTGCATGTCACACACTGCAAAAAGGTAAACCCAGTTACACCTGATGAACAAACACAGAGTTAGGAGAAAGATCCGATCATCCACTATGGTTCGGGGGTTGCCTCCTTAACGAAGATTCCCTTACCCTGTCTGATCATCCCTGTGTGAGTTTGGTAGAAGGTAAAGTAATGGGTTGGCGTCTGACATGTTCTCAGGGCAAGGGTGGGGATTCACAGGTCTCCTGACGGTAGGTAGCTGTCTGATTGTGGGGGCCATATTCCTAACACACTCAAACCCTTCTGATCAGCCAAAAGTAGTAGTTAACCTAAAACAAGATGATAGAATAATACCGGAGCACAGTCTATGAAGGCATAGGAGACAGCTAGACGTAGGGAAAGGGGAAGATTAAGGACTTTAGGGGAGGACATCACTATATGTGTGTCGCCGTGTACATCCTGGGACTATGTAGTTGCTCATATCGAGAGCGTGGGGGATATCTAAATCTCCATATACAGTTTGGGGACAGGTGTAGTGTTGTGAGGGTAGGGAATTACCAGAAATGGCAGTGCGACCCATAGAAGGGTAGGTACTGTCTGAATGTCTGAAGTACGCAAAAACAGGTTTATCCCCATGCAAACCACCTGGGAATGTGGTGAAAGAGTCTTGTAGTAACTTGAACTATCAGTATCCCCGATAACAAACTCATTCCGACCTAGGTTGCCTACGTTTGAAGTCTCAGGGGATTCTAATTGTTACTCTAGGACTAGTAAGATAGGATACAGAGTAGGGCATCTTAGCTCTGCTCCTACACAGAGAATATCACAACTGAAAGAGAACATGACTAATCTCTCCTATTTGTTGCAGACAGAGGATTGTAGGACCCAAAACCAGGCCTGTGCTGACATCTGATGGTTGTGTGGTGATAACTGATTGTGAACTCAACTACATATGTAAACAATCAAATGTGTCAGAGACTGGTGAGTTGTCAAATAGAAAGTAGGACCTCCTCCTGGGATCCTTTGATGAAAGGATCCTGTGATGGGATAGGAGTACCTCGAGAGGTTCCAGAACAATTCAAAGCTAGGAATCAGACCACAGTTGAGTTTGAATCAAGTATTTTTGTTGGTCAACAATTAATAAAAACTTAGATTGGATAAATTATATTTACTATAACCAGCAAAGATTTATAAACCACACTTGTGATGCAATAAAGGGATTAGATGAGCGGACAGCGGCAACTATCTTAATGACAAAGCAGAATAGAATAGCGTTGGATATGCTTTTGGCTGAGAGGGGCGGAGTTTGTGTTCTGTTTGGATCTATGTGCTGTATTTTCATCCTCAAACAATATAGCACCGGACGGGTCAGTGACAAAAGAGCTTCAGGGGAGTAACTACACTGACGAACAAACTGGCTGAGAGATCTGATATTGATAGCTCCATAAACGGTTGGTTTGATAACATATTTGATAAATGGAAAACTATTGTTGTAACTATTCTGGGTGAAGTTATAGCTTCTATGGGTATACTTGTTCTTTGTGGATGTTGTCTTATTTCCTGTGTCTGAGGTTTGGTGAGAAAGGAGATGGAGAAGGTGATTTCCCACAGATGGTGAGATAAGGCCCAATCCTGGACTCCAACCTAGGAATGGAGGATATGACCTACCAGGCTTGGTGGAGTGACACTAGAGGGTGTCTAAAGGGGGCCAAAATATACTTCTCTGTTTGTGTTTTATGTTTTAATAGTCTTATGTTTTGTGTTCTATTAATCCTGTGTTTTATGCTTTATTAATCAAGTTAACCATGTGAATGTTTGTCTTTTCTTATGTGATGGTTTGAAGTTCCTTGGTGACTGGTAACAATTTGCAAGTGGGGTGTAGATGAACTGAGGGTTTGCATTTTTAGTAACATTATGGCCTATTAATAAAAGTGTGATTTTTTGTTTGTTTTGTATTATAATGAATGAAGATCTGTGTTTTCTTATTTTTGAATCACACCTTATGTGGTGTGAAAAGGGGGACTATTAGGGATTTATTATTCTTCTAAACTGATAGGATGACTAACTTAGAAAGAATGCATTCTTGACTGGGCTAATGTAGGCTGTGACACCTGGCAAGGCTGTGATTGATGTGAAGAGAAGATAAGGATTGTGTCTTCAAATACAAGACTATAATGGTTCATTGTGATCTATGAGTCTTCCTTTGACATGGGAATGATGTCTAAGGGAGCTGGCTCTTCTCACTATGACAGGTTGTTATGATAATCTTGTGCCTGCTTGGAGTGTGTAACAAAGGGCGCCAAAGAGATGAGACCAACCCCCTGCATCAACGTATTGGCTGAGAAAGTTTAAACTGCTCAAGTCTTTACTCTAATTGGCCAGCAGAGAAGTGGGAAACTTCCTCTGTCAGAGTATTTGGGTATTGTTTCTAGAGCAATGAGTTAGTTCTCTGGAATGTCCTGCGAGGCATATCAGAGAGCCCGTATATACGAAACATCATATTTACCATTGAAGGTTTTTGCATTAATTAAAATAACTAGTATACCTTAGAAGTCGTGTTGACCTCTTTTGTTCCTGATACCAGATTTGAATTGACGCGACATTGACAAACTTCACTAGCAATAGCTCACGTCAAGACAGATAGAAAGGGAGGCAGACAGGCGGAGAAGAGAGATGCATCTGATTGAAAGAACCAGAATTTTCATCAGGATATTTTCTACTGTTTTTATTTTGTCGGCTTTAGGCCTATGTATTTTACTTAGTTGATGATGGAAGTTATCGGCCTACTGCTGCATTCGCCGATAGGCTATCTCTGAGTTCTATGCTCTCATTTCTTTAGCCGCCAATGGATCACAGTGTATCAATGTGTCCATATTGCAGAGGCTAGTGCTCTTACCATAGTTAAATTTTTACTTTTAGATTTTACTTCAGATTTGTATGATTAACCACGTAACAATGATTTTGAGAAACAAAATTGTTAGGCCCAATGATTGAAATGAAACTGTTCCACGAAAATGTGCATATAAAAATAATCATAACTGGCACGCATGGTAAAAATCGTAGGATAAATACCCAAACTTGAAACTCACGAGCTGTCTATTGTCTTTACTATTACCCACATTTAAAAAATGCTCGCAACCACGTGCACACATAGGAGGTCCAGTGAAAAAACGGCCACGCCTATGGAAATCAAAGGCCCGTCCAACTGAATCGTTCTGTCGCCGGGTCTGCATGCCTCCCAGGCAGTAGGAAGCACATGCCTCCCAGGAGGCAGTTCGGTTAGTCCCTCTTTAGTGATTGAGATTCCACATAACTATGAGTGCATTTGGATATCATGAAATAGGTCAGAAATACTGTCTAGCAACAAATAAACATCCAAGCACTTTATAAAGGCACAGATCTGATACAAATCATATTCTGATTAATATAGCCATGATTCGATTTTTATAATAATTATAACCTATTGTCAAATATTATAATGTATACTATTTGATTGGTTATGATTTTAATTGAAGAGATAATTCAAATAGTGGCGCTTGCAACGCCAGGGTTCATACTGGGGGCCAGTATGAAAAATGTATGCACTCACTAACTGTAAGTCGCTCTGGATAAGAGCGTCTGCTAAATGACTAAAATGTAAATGTAAATAGATTGCCAATATAAGTAATTACTGGGTTAGTTTCGTCTCATATGTATATCACATATTGGAGACTCAATGAAAGTTTAGCATACTATTTCAAATATGTACCATTTAGAAAATACACATACATCGCATAGGTAATAATGGAATTTATCCCATATTGAAGACTTAATTAAAGGACAGTTTCAAATATTTAGTAAGCAAACTCAATGTATTTATTTCATACAACTATTCAATCAATTAATTAATCACATGTATTTTATAAAGCCCTTTTTACATCAGCAGTTGTCACTATGTGCTTATACAGACACCCAGCCTAAAACCCCAAAGAGCAAGCAATGCAGATGTAGAAGCACAGTGTCAAGAAAAAACTCCCTAGAAAAGAAGGAACCTAGGAAGAAACCTAGAGAGGAACAAGGCTCCGAGGGGTGGCCAGTCCTCTTCTGACTGTGCAGGGTGGAGATTATAAGAGTACGTGGCCATTAAGGCCAGATCGTTCTTCAAGATGTTCAAACATTCATAGATGACCAGCGGGGTCAAGTAATAATATCAGTGGTTAAAGAGGGTGCAAATGTCAGTTGGATTTTCATAGCCAAGCATTCAGAAGCTGAGACAGCTGAAAGAGAGAGAGGAAGAGCAAGAGAGATAGAGAGAGAGAGAGAGAGAGAGAGAGAGAGAGAGAGAGAGAGAGGGTCGAAACAGCAGGTACGGGACAAAGTAGCACGTCCGGTGAACAGGTCAGGGTTCCAAGTACTCCACTATCTATGTTATGCACTAGAAGCATTTTTACTTTACCATTTGGAAATGTACCCTTCCAAACTTACTTACATCGCATATGGCATTTATCCTATATTGGAGACTCAATTAAAGGACCCTTTCAAATGGTACAGTAAAGATGCTTCCAATCCATAACATAGATAGTGGAGTAGTTGTACTACATTCATCCATTGAGTTTGCTGACAAACTAATTGAAACTGTCCTTTAATTGAATCTTTATTATGGGATAAATGCCATTATCGCATATGTGATGTAAGTAGGGTTGGAGGGGTGCATTTTCTAAATGGTACAGTAAAAATACTTCTAGTCCATAACATAGATAACATTTACATTTACATTTACATTTACGTCATTTAGCAGACGCTCTTATCCAGAGCGACTTACAAATAGGTGCATTCACCTTATAGCCAGTGGAGTAAAGGGGGGGGGGGGGGGGGGGGGGGGTAGAAGGATTACTTTATCCTATCCCAGGTATTCCTTAAAGAGGTGGGGTTCAAATGTCTCCGGAAGGTGGTGAGTGACTCCGCTGTCCTGGCGTCGTGAGCAGGGGCGGTGTGTTCAATAGGGCGATATGGGCGACGCACTGCCAAACGGGAAAAGGAAGGGATTTTTTTTCTAATCAATTATATCACGGCAACAGTAGTTATCAGTGTTGTAATCTAGACGTCTGATCTGCCACAGTGCCACTAAATGTCCAATCAGGCTAAAGTCGTGCTTCAAATGGCCCCCCCCCCCTTTTGGGGCGATTTCAGTCAGGTTGAAAATCGCCCAGAAGTCTGTCATAGACTCCCATGTAAAATCTATTTTTTTCAAATATCAGAGCTTTCAATACAATCTCTATGGGTTTCTGAGGGCTTGCACTTACGCGCTTTCGTCATACGTAACATATAACCATGAACGTAACTAAGAAAAGAGCGGGTAGCAGCGTCAATCAATTCACTACTTCTATCAAAATGGCTAGGCTTCAGTGCAACTCGATTGTGTCTTTGAAAGAAGTTCCTTTTTGTCGGCGAACAAATGAAGATAAATTGGCAACGAAACAATTAGGACCTCCCAGACCAAATTTAATAATTCAACAGGTTTCTACTAAAGGGGGGAAGTCCTACACCCGAGGATTTTCCAAAAATTGGTACGAACGAAAAACCTGGCTAGCAGGCTGCGATGTAGCTAATGCAGTCTTCTGCTACCCCCTGCTTACTCTTTCACCCTGAAGGCGGCACGGCAGACAGCACCGCTTGGACAGCGACTGGTGTGTAACGGACATGCACCATCTTTCAGGAAAGATTAAGAAACATGAGCTGTCAAAGACCCACATGGATAGCTGTTTGAGATTGTCTGCTTTGGGGAGAGTGAACATTCCCACTCAACTGGATGAGGGATACAGGCTAGCTGTCCGCCGCCACAACGATGAGGTTAGTGTTGATAATCACAAGTTTACTGGAGAACTGAAACTGACAAGGCTGACAAGATAGGACCCTTTTGTCCATTGTTATTGGATAGGAACAGAACTTATAACCAGCTCCTGACCTAAATAGATCTTAGCACAACATTTTACTCAACATATCATATTCCATATTCACTATAACAAATATATTTACTACGACATTAGCAAGAACCGCCACATCCTCAGCCGGCTAATCCAGTGTGTGAAGTTTTGCGGAGTGTTTGAGTTAGCTTTGCGAGGCAAAGATGAAACTGAGGGCTCCACCAACCCTGGTAAGCCAACACTTTTGAGATCAGTCAATAAATGCTTCTGGTATTGACTTATATGCTGCCCCTGTCTTCATGTTGTTGCTGGACATATCTTTTTTAAAATGTGTGTAGGTCACCTAAATCATCAGAAAAATTGCCCCCCCTGAGAATTTTTTCAGGAGCCGCCACTGGTCGTGAGGGAGCTTGTTCCACCATTGGGGTGCCAGAGCAGCGAACAGTTTTGACTGGGCTGAGCGTGAACTATGCTTCCGCAGAGGTAGGGGAGCCAGCAGGCCAGAGGTGGATGAACGCAGTGCCCTCGTTTGGGTGTAGGGACAGATCAGAGCCTGAAGGTACGGAGGTGCCGTTCCCCTCACAGCTCCGTAGGCAAGCACCATGGTCTTGTAGCAGATGCGAGCTTCAACTGGAAGCCAGTGGAGTGTGCGGAGGAGCGGGGTGACGTGAGAGAACTTGGGAAGGTTGAACACCAGACGAGCTGCGGCATTCTGGATGAGTTGTAGGCGTTTAATGGCACAGGCAGGGAGCCCAGCCAACAGCGAGTTGCAGTAATCCAGACGGGAGATGACAAGTGCCTGGATTAGGACCTGTGCCGCTTCCTGTGTAAGGCAGGGTCATACTCTCCGAATGTTGTAGAGCATGAACCTACAGGATCGGGTCACCGCCTTGATGTTAGCGGAGAACGACAGGGTGTTGTCCAGGGTCACGCCAAGGCTCTTCGCACTCTGGGAGAAGGACACAACGGAGTTGTCAACCGTGATGGCGAGATCATGGAACGGGCAGTCCTTCCCCGGGAGGAAGAGCAGCTCCGTCTTGCCGAGGTTCAGCTTGAGGTGGTGATCCGTCATCCATACTGATATGTCTGCCAGACATGCAGAGATGCGATTCGCCACCTGGTTATCAGAAGGGGGAAAGGAGAAGATTAGTTGTGTGTCGTCAGCGTAGCAATGATAGGAGAGGCCATGTGAGGATATGACAGTGCCAAGTGACTTGGTGTATAGCGAGAATAGGAGAGGGCCTAGAACTGAGCCCTGGGGGACACCAGTGGTGAGAGCACGTGGTGCGGAGACAGCTTCTCGCCACGCCACTTGGTAGGAGCGACCGGTCAGGTAGGACGCAATCCAAGAGTGAGCCGCGCCGGAGATGCCCAGCTCGGAGAGGGTGGAGAGGAGGATCTGATGGTTCACAGTATCAAAGGCAGCAGACAGGTCTAGAAGGACAAGAGCAGAGGAGAGAGAGTTAGCTTTAGCAGTGCGGAGAGCCTCCGTGACACAGAGAAGAGCAGTCTCAGTTGAATGACCAGTCTTGAAACCTGACTGGTTTGGATCAAGAAGGTCATTCTGAGAGAGATAGCAAGAGAGTTGGCTAAAGACGGCACGCTCAATAGTTTTGGAGAGAAAAGAAAGAAGGGATACTGGTCTGTAGTTGTTGACATCAGAGGGATCGAGTGTTGGTTTTTTGAGAAGGGGTGCAACTCTCGCTCTCTTGAAGACGGAAGGGACATAGCCAGCGGTCAAGGATGAGTTGATCAGCGAGGTGAGGTAAGGGAGAAGGTCACCGGAGATGGAGGAGGGGATAGGGTCAAGCGGGCAGGTTGTTGGGCGGCCTGCCGTCACAAGTCGCAAGATTTTATCTGGAGAGAGAGGGGAGAAAGAAGTCAAAGCATAGGGTAGGGCAGTGTGAGCAGGACCAGCAGTGTCATTTGACTTAACAAACGAGGATCGGATGTCGTCAACCTTCTTTTCAAAATGGTTGACGAAGTCATCCACAGAGGGGGGGGGGGGGGGGGGGGTATTCAGCAGGGAGGAGAATGTGGCAAAGAGCTTCCTAGGGTTAGAGGCAGATGCTTGGAATTTAGAGTGGTAGAAAGTGGCCTTAGCAGCAGAAACAGATGAAGAGAATGTAGAGAGGAGGGAGTGAAAAGATGCCAGGTCCGCAGGGAGTCTAGTTTTCTTCCATTTCCGCTCGGCTGCCCGGAGCTCTGTTCTGTGAGCTCGCAATGAGTCATCAAGCCACGGAGCTGGAGGGGAGGACCGAGCCGGCCGGGAGGATAGGGGACATAGAGAGTCAAAGGATGCAGAAAGGGAGGAGAGGAGGGTTGAGGAGGCAGAATCAGGAGATTGGAGGGAGAAGGGTTGAGCAGAGGGAAGAGATGATAGGATGGAAGAGGAGAGAGTAGCGGGAGAGAGAGAGCGAAGGTTGCGACGGAGCATTACCATCTGTGTAGGGGCAGAGTGAGTAGTGTTGGAGGAGAGGGAGAGAGAAAAGGATACAAAGTAGTGGTCGGAGACTTGGAGGGGAGTTGCAGTGAGATTAGTAGAAGAACAGCATCTAGTGAAGATGAGGTCAAGCGTATTGCCTGCCTTGTGAGTAGGGGGGGACGGTGAGAGGGTGAGGTCAAAAGAGGAGAGGAGTGGAAAGAAGGAGGCAGAGAGAAATGAGTGAAATGTAGACGTAGGGAGATTGAAATCCCCCAGAACTGTGAGGGGTGAGCCATCCTCAGGAAAGGAACTTATCAAGGCGTCAAGCTCATTGATGAACTCTCCAAGGGAACCTGGAGGGCGATAGATGACAAGGATATTAAGCTTAAATGGGCTAGTGACTGTGACAGCATGGAATTCAAATGAGGAGATAGACAGATGGGTCAGGGGAAAAATTTTGAATGTCCACTTGGGAGAGATGAGGATTCCTGTGCCACCACTTCGCTGACCAGATGCTCTCGGGGTATGCGCGAACACATGGTCAGACGAGGAGAGAGCAGCAGGGGTAGCAGTGTTTTCAGTGGTAATCCATGTTTCCGTCAGCGCCAAGAAGTCGAGGGACTGGAGGGTAGCATAGGCTGAGATGAACTCTGCCTTGTTGGCAGCAGAACGGCAGTTCCAGAGGCTACCTGAGACCTGGAACTCCACGTGGGTCGTGCGTGCAGGGACCACCAGGTTAGAGAGGCAGCAGCCACGCGGTGTGAGGCGTTTGTGTAGCCTGTGCGGAGAGGATAAATTAGTAGGTCTTCTCTATTAATCCATTGAGTTTGCTGACTACATATTTTAAAAGGTTCTTTAATTGAGTCTCCAACATGGGATAAATGCCATTATAAACTGGGTAGTTTGGGTCCTGGATGCTGATTGGCTGAAAGCTGTGATATATCAGACATACCTTGGGTATGACACAAAGATACTTGTTTACTGTTCTATTTACACTGAACAAAAATATAAACGCAACATTTAAAGTGTTGGTCCCATGTTTCATGAGCTTACATAAAAGATCCCAGAACGCTTATTTCTCTAAAATGTTGTGCACAAATTTGTTTACTTCCCTGTTAGTGAGCCTTTCTCCTTTGCCAAGATAATCCATCCACCTGACAGGTGTGGCATATCAAGGAGCTGATTAAACAGCATCATCATTACACAGATGCACCTTGTGGTGGGGACAATTGAAGGCTACTCTAAAATGTGCAGTTTTTGTCACACAACACAATGCCACAGATGTCTCAAGTTTTGATGGTGCGTGCAGTTGGCATGCTGACTGCAGGAAGGTCCACCAGAGATGTTGCCAGATAAGTGATTCATTCATTTCTCTACCAAAAGCCGCCTCTAACGTCATTTCAGAGAAGTTGGCAGTACATCCAACCGGACTCACAACCTCAGACCACGTGTATGGCATCGTGTGGGTGAGCGGTTTGCTGATGTCAACGTTGTGAACAGAGTACCCCATGCTGCCGTTTGGGTTATGGTATGAGCAGGCATAAGCTACGAACAACAAACACAATTGCAATTTGAATGCACAGAGATACCGTGACTAGATCCTGAGGCCCATTGTCGTGCCATTTATCCACCGCCATCACCTCATGTTTCAGCATGATGATGCACGGTCTCATGTCGCAAGGATCTGTACACAATTCCTGGAATCTGAAAATGTCTCAATTCTTCCATGGCCTGCATCCTCAACAGAAATGTCACCCATTGAGCATTTTTGGGATGCTCTGGAGCGACGTGTACGACAGCGTGTTCCAGTTCCCGCCAATATCCAGCAACTTCGCACAGCCATTGAAGAGGAGTGGGGACAACATTCCACAGGCCTCAATCAACAGCCTGATCAACTCTATGTGAAGGAGATGTGTCACGCTGCATGAGGCAAATGGTGGTCACACCAGATACTGACTGGTTTTCTGATCCACGCCTCTACCTTTTTTGTAAAGGTGTCTGTGACCAACAGATGCTTATCAGTATTCCCAGTCATGTGAAATCCATAGATTTAGGGCCTAATTAAGTTATTTAAATTGACTGATTTCCTTATACAGTATGAACTGTAACTCAGTAAAATCTTTGAAATTGTTGCATGTTGCATTTATATTTTTGTTCAGTATATGTTGGTAACCAGTTTATAATACCAATAAGGCACCTCTGGGATTTGTGGTATATGGCCAATTCACCACGGCTAAGGGCTGTAGCTCTTCAATTAAAATCATGACCATTCAAATCTTATACATTATCATATTTGACAAACGGTTATGATCATTACAAAAATCCAATCATGGTTTTATTAATCAGATTCTGATTTTAATAATATCTGTGCCTTAATAAAGTGCTTAGATGTTTCTTTGCTGCTAGACTGTATTTCTAACCTATTTCATGAGATCTAAATGCCATCATAGTTATGTGGAATCTTAATCACTGAATAGGGTCTAACCGAACTACTGCCTGGGAGGCATGTGCTTCCGTGTGTGATGCGTGTTGCTACCGAAACCGAAAAAAAAAAAAGTGTGAATAAAGTAAATACAATTACCCTCACTTTTTGAGCGAAGTTACTGGATATAAATAAACATGTCACATCATCATCACACAATTCACTGGTGACACTAAATCTGTTAAGAAGAGGTTCAGAGATCAGAGCAGCTCTATAAGAGCTCCACAGTGTACATGTCATAATACCCATAAAACCTAGCGGTCAAACACAGAAATGGCTCCAATCGTATTTCCACCATTCATTTTTCACATAGTGAATTTGACAAACACTTCAAATTAAGTATGTGTTTGTTGTAGGCTTACCTTGGTGTGACGTTTTGATAACCGTGTAATTCTCTCTCGGACAAGGTGAGTTTTATCAATATATTCACCTCAATTTACTCTCAAAAATTCGAAATGCTAATTAGCAACAGAGAAGACCTCAGCAAGACTACAAATTCCTGCAGGATGCTCCTGCACGTCATCTCTAGCCGGCACTGTCAACTACCGTTAACAAGTGCAATCGGAGACCTGTGCCCAATCCATGATGAATCCATGTGCTGTATTTAAATGAATTGAATAAAGTGAACTTCTTCCATCCCCTTTCTCTGTCTTAGCTAGCCACGGAATACACTTTAGCTAGTTCGTTAGCAGAGCAGTAGATCAAAAAATTATTTGGTATTACTTAGCCTAGATAGTTTTTAAAGTATGTCGACTTTGGTGTCTATTTCAGACCTTTTGGCATTTTTTTCAAGGATGAGCATAAGGGCATTAAAAGGGGAGAAGACCACTTACCGGTTTGGTCAGGGCCATCATGAGGGATAATGTTTATCCTGTGTCGGTGAGTGTAGCTATGAAGTTAAGTTTGAGCATTTTAGCAATACAATGCCTTCTATACAGCTGTCAACATTCTACAAGGAAAGAGCCACTTAATCAATTACATAATAATTAACCAGATTACCCCAGAAACCATATTTGAGTGATAACAGTTCTAGAATGTTGTCATTGATGAGAATTAATCTAAAAATCTGTCACGATCGTCGAAGGAGGACCAAGGCGCAGCGTTGAATGCAAACATACTTATTTAATGAAAGATAACACGAACAAACCGATAACGTGACGTCCTTAGATCAAACACAACCTACTTGGAACAAGATCCCACAAACACTGTGGGAAAACTGGCTGCTTAAGTATGGTTCTCAATCAGAGACAACAAGCAACAGCTGATACACGTTGCCTCTGATTGAGAACCACACTGGCCAACATAGAAATACAATACTAGAATGGAAAACAAAGAGCACAAAACATACACTCTACACACCCTGGCTCAACATAAAAGAGTCCCTAGAGCCAGGGCGTGACAGTACCTCCCCCCAAAGGCGCGGACTCCGACTGCGCCAACCAAACATCACAGGGGAGGGACCGGGTGGGCACTCCGCCTTGGCGGTGGATCCGGCTCCGGGCATGATCCCCACTCCCTCTCTAACCTCCCAAAGTACCCCTGGTCCGGTCTGGCCCTGCTGGCCAGAGCTGGACCGAACACTGGTGGAGCGGATTGCTCTAGCTCCGGAGTGGAGCAGCTGACCGGTACCGGACCAGGCACCGGTGGAACAGGCACGGGCTGTGCCGGACTGACGACGCACACCACTGGCTTGGTGTGGGGAGCAGGAACAGGCCGAGCCGGGCTGGCGACGTGCACCATAGGCTTGGTGCGGGGAGCAGGAGCGGGCCGGACCGGGCTGACGAAGCGCACCACTGACTTGGTGCAGAGAGCAGGAATGGACCGGGCCGGGCTGGCGACGCGCACCACTGACTTGGTGCGGGGAGCAGGAACAGGCCGGGCCGGGTTGGCGACGTGCACCATAGGCTTGGTGCAGGGAGCAGGAGCGGGCCGGACCGGGCTGACGAAGCGCACCACTGACTTGGTGCAGAGAGCAGGAATGGACCGGGCTGGGCTGGCGACGCGCACCACTGACATGGTGCGGGGAGTAGGAACAGGCCGGGCCGGGTTGGCGACGCGCACCATAGGCTTGGTGCGGGGAGCAGGAACAGGCCGGACCGGGTTGACGAAGCGCACCATAGGCTTGGTGCGGGGAGCAGGAACGGGCCGGACCGGGCTGACGAAGCGCACCACTGACTTGGTGCGGGGAGCAGGAACGGGCCGGACCGGGCTGATGAAGCGCACCACTGACTTGGTGCGGGGAGCAGGAACGGGCCGGACCGGGCTGAAGAAGCGCACCACTGACTTGGTGCGGGGAGCAGGAGCGGGCCGGGCTGGCGACGCGCACCATAGGCTTGGTGCGGGGAGCAGGAACAGGCCGGGCCGGGCTGGCGACGCGCATCATAGACTCGGTGCGGGGAGCAGGAACAGGCCGGGCCAGGCTGACGACACGCACCACAGGCTCGATGCGAGGAACAGGAACAGGCCGGACCGTACTGGGGACACACACCACTGGCCCTACGCAGGGATCAGGAACGGGCCGGACCGGACTGGTAACACACCCCAGTACCTCTCGCCGTGCCTCTACACTTTCCCTCTCCTCTGTGACCAGTGGCCCCCTTAACCTGGCGGCCTCCTCTGCAAACCCGCTGGACCGCTCCATCGTGGCCTCCTGCTGCCCCGTCGTCCACGGCGTGAGCCCCCCCCTAAAAAATTTCTGGGTGTCTCTCCTCCCCGTGGACCAAGCCTCCCTATCTCTCGCCAGACTCTTCCTCCACTGCTCCAAAGTCCAACCACTCTGCTCTTCATTTGGCTTGACCCAGTCGAGACTCTTCCTCCACTGCTCCCAAGTCCACCCTCTCTGCTCTTCACTAGGCTTGACCCAGTCGAGGTTGCCACGGAGATCCGCTAGCGATTCCCCTGGCGATGGCTCCTGGACACGCTGCTTGGTCCAGTTTTGGTGGGATCTTCTGTCACGATCGTCGAAGGAGGACCAAGGCGTAGCGTTGAATGGAAACATACTTATTTAATGAACGATAACACCAACAAAACGATAACGTGACGTCCTTAGATCAAACACAACCTACTTGGAACAAGATCCCACAAACACTGTGGGAAAACTGGCTGCTTAAGTATGGTTCTCAATCAGAGACAACAAGCAACAGCTGATACACGTTGCCTCTGATTGAGAACCAAACTGGCCAACATAGAAATACAATACTAGAATGGAAAACAAAGAGCACAAAACATACACTCTACACACCCTGGCTCAACATAAAAGAGTCCCTAGAGCCAGGGCGTGACAAAATCTATTGACATTCAGAATTGACTTTGTTTAGACATCCAGCCTGTATTGTAGTTTCATGACCTGACAGAAATCTTCAAAGGCACAGTATTTATTTATTTGGACTGGTACATGCATTCACACAATCTTGATTTATAGGATCCTTACCACTACAGTTGAAGTCGGAAGTTTACATACACCTTAGCCAAATACATTTAAACTCAGTTTTTCACAATTCCTGACATTTAATCCTAGTAAAAAGTCCCTGTCTTAGGTCAGTTAGGATCACCACTTTATTTTAAGAATGTGAAATGTCAGAATAATAGTAGAGAGAATGATTTATTTCAGCTTTTATTTCTTTCATCACATTCCCAGTGGGTCAGAAGTTTACATACACTCAATTCGTATTTGGTAGCATTGCCTTTAAATTGTTTCACTTGGGTCAAACCTTTCGGGTAGCCTTCCACACGCTTCCCACAATAAATTGGGTGAATTTTGGCCCATTCCTCCTGACAGAGCTGGTGTAACTGAGTCAGATTTGAAGGCCTCCTTGCTCGCACACGCTTTTTCAGTTCTGCCCACAAATTTCTATAGGATTGAGGTCAGGGCTTTGTGATGGCCACTCCAATACCTTGACTTTGTTGTCCTTAAGCCATTTTGCCACAACTTTGGAAGTATGCTTGGGGTCATTGTCCATTTGGAAGACCCATTTGCGACCAAGCTTTAACTTCCTGACTGATGTCTTGAGATGTTGCTTCAATATATCCACATAATTTTCCACATCTATTTTGTGAAGTGCACCAGTCCCTTCTGCAGCAAAGCACCCCCACAGCATGACGCTGCCACCCCCGTGCTTCACGGTTGGGATGGGGTTCTTCGGCTTGCAAGCAACTCCCTTTTTCCTCCGAAAATAACGATGGTCATTATGGCCAAACAGTTCTATTTTTGTTTCATCAGACCAGAGGACATTTCTCCAAAAAGTACGATCTTTGTCCCCATGTGCAGTTGCAAACCGTAGTCTGGCTTTTTTATGGCAGTTTTGGAGCAGTGGCTTCTTCCTTGCTGAGCGGCCTTTCAGGTTATGTCGATATAGGACTCGTTTTACTGTGGCTATAGATACTTTTGTACCTGTTTCCTCCAGCATCTTCACAAGGTCCTTTGCTGTTGTTCTGGGATTGATTTGCACTTTTTGCACCAAAGTACGTTCATCTCTAGGAGACAGAACGTGTCTCCTTCCTGAGCGGTATGACGGCTGCGTGGTCCCATGGTGTTTATACTTGCGTACTATTGTTTGTACAGATGAACGTGGTACCTTCAGGTGTTTTGAAATTGCTCCCAAGGATGAACCAGACTTGTGGAGGTCTACCATTTTTTTCTGAGGTCTTGGCTGATTTCTTTTGATTTTCCCATGATGTCAAGCAAAGAGGCACTGAGTTTGAAGGTAGGCCTTGAAATACATCCATAGGTACACCTCCAATTGACTCAAATGATGTCAATTTGCCTATCAGAAGCTTCTAAAGCCATGACATAATTTTCTGGAATTTTCCAAGCTGTTTATAGGCACAGTCAACTTAGTGTATGTAAACTTCTGACCAACTGGAATTGTGATACAGTGAATTATAAGTGAAATAATCTGTCTGTAAACAATTGTTGGAAAGATTACTTGTGCATGCACAAAGTAGATGTCCTAACCGACTTTCCAAAAATATAGTTTGTTAACAAGAAATGTGTGGAGTGGTTGAAAAATGAGTTTTAATGACTCCAACCTAAGTGTATGTAAACTTCCGACTTCAACTGTATATGATTGATATGTCAAGTGATAAAATCCCAAGTTATCAATTAAACGTTTTTTTTTTTATTGAAAAACTGCACTGCAGCTGTAATGTCATCAATATAGCACATTTCTTACAACAAATGCATTTCAAGGTGTTCAAAGTCATGAATTGAAAGGCATGTGGCACCTAACATCCTTCCTCTTGGCAGGTATCTATAGGTTACCAGAGGATTCTCTCTACCACATGCGAATGCCTCCGTGGAGGTCATAAGTGTAGCCATGCAGCCTATTTTGGCAGTTCACAATTTCGGCAGGAAGGATGTGGAATATGAGTGGAGGAAGCCAGCCGTGCCCAACCAGGGGCAGTCAGTGGAGGACCTGTATCCAGCCGAAGACTCCAACCCTCTGTCCCTAGAGCCCACAGAGAAGGATCTTCAGTGGCTAAATAACCTTCTCTGTGGCGGGTTCAGTGGAATGGCTTGTATCCTTGAACCTGAGCCAGAACAACCGATACCCTCCCCGTCATCCCTGTCTGTACCGGACAAGGTTAAAAACAAGGGCACCTGGGGCATAGAGGCATCCTGGCTGGAATGGTGCTGTCGGTGGAGCAGCAGGAGGCTATACGGCAGGCAACAGTTGGACAGCGCAACAACCCCAACTGGCACACCATGCGTAGAGGGAGGTTGACGGCACTAATTATGGAGCAGTGGTTAGGGCCAAGCGCTAAAAAGGCTCCTCAGATCACAGTCATTGGATGGGGTGTTGTCTGTAAAGTGGGGCACAGATAACGAAGAGGAGGGCATCAAGGTATTCAAAATGGCTACATTGATGGATGTGCAGGAGTCAGGGCTTTGGGTCATAGGGTCTGGGATCCTGGGTGCCTCACTGCATGGTCTGGTGGGCACCACAGCAGTGGTTGAGGTCAAGTGTCCCTATGGTGCAGGAACCTTACCATTGAAGAGGCAGTGAAGTCGAAGGATTTGTATATCAAGGGAGGGTCTTACCGCCTCTGTGAAGACCATCCTTACTGGCACCAGGTACAAGGTCAGCTCCACATCACTGGAAGGGACACCTGCTTCTTCGTTGTGTGGACCACCAAAGCCTTCATCACCATCCCAATCCAGCTTGACGACCTCTGACGGACTCATATTGCTCCTCCTGTCAGGACCTGTTTTCAGGGAAGCCAATGGTCCCAAAATATTCCACATAGTTCATACACACACACTAGGCTCCCAGGATAGGTTATATTACATACAAGTTTTTCTCAAAGCAGTCAACTAAAGTAATGTAGTTAACTTTATGTGACCGCCTGGCTCGATCTTATGCAGCAAAATGTGAAATTGTGTATTTTACATTTGATAAAAGTAGAGACTCAGAGCAAGAAAATGGTATGTCAAACTGCAATATTTTCTCTACTCCCCATGGCAAAATGTGACCGGCCGGCTCAATTCGGTCCTATGTAGTAAAATGTGAAATGCTGTTTTTTTACATTGGATTAAAGTAGAGACTCAAAGCAACAACCAAAAATGTATATCATACACTGCAGTTGAGGAACAATGGGAAAGTAATTCTGCTTTGAATGTTGATAAACTTGTAACCCCACTTTTGAGAAAATAGCCCTTGAATGTTTTAATACACCTACTGGAGAGCTCGTCTTTGTCTACACCCATTCAGCATCGTTCACACCCTCTTAAACATTAGCCCCAACCATCTCTTTAAGGATTCACATGTGAGGCCGTGTACTAAACAACCAAAGATTTTAAGACTAAAGGCTGGTTTATACTACATCTATCGACATGTCTGTATACAGTTGTCATTCCTTATTACTGTCACGATTGTCGTAGGGAATAGACCAAGGCGCAGCGTGATGAACGAACATGTTTAACTTTATTATCTTTAGTGATAATAGACAACAATAAACAAAACAAGAAACGACTCGTGAAGTCCACGGTAACAATGACCAACACGGAACAAAAACCCACAAACACAAAGGGAAAACAGACAGTTTAAATATGGCTCCCAATCAGAGACAACCAACGACAGCTGACACTCGTTGTCTCTGATTGGGAGTCACTCTAACCAACATAGAAATAAACACAACAGAATGAACACACCCTGGCTCAACATATAGAGTCCCAGAGCCAGGGTGTGACAATTACAGGAAAATAAACTTACAAGATCATTATTTACAAGTTAATGGCGAGCTAATTACAGAAGCTTACGGTTGTGAGTGGGACGAAATAAAAGCAGGGCATTCTACCAGAGAATTTTAGAACTTGGACACTGCCTCATTGATCTAACGTTATATCCTAATTTGACTTTGATGCAAGGTCATGCTGTTCATGTAAAATAAAATAAAACTATCCTGTGCATGTGACAAAGTTTATTTGTCACATGCACAGGATACAGAAGGTGTAAACGGTGCAGTGAAATGGTTACTTGCATAGTGGAGTCTTTTGTTTAGACATGTAGATAGCTAGCTAGCTAAACAATGAACCATAATCCCAACTCATAACGTTACTACCCTGCATGAATCTACAGGTAGCTAAACCCTAACCAACTAGGTTCAATGTTAGCTGGCTAGCTAACATTAGGCTATAACTAGCAATGCAAATGGCTCTGAGATATGAATAATATTACTACACAGATCATACACGTAACGTTAGCTAGCGAACCAGCCAGCCTGCCAGCTAACGTTAGCTAGCTAGCTAACAGTACAGTTTAACTTGCAATGAAAACGACTTTCTGACAAAATTAGAAACTTATAATATCTGAAAATGTAGCTAGCTAGACTCTCTTACCCGTATACATGGATGAACGATTCTCGCTCTCTGTCACCGATGCTATGGTTGCCCTTAGTTTGAAGATGTAATATGGAGACAGGTGTTTTATACAACAGCCTTCTGTGTTCTCTTTTTGACTCCCTCCACATTTGCAATCAAACGCCTGAATTTGATTTCATTCCACTGATTTCAAAACTCGGTCCTCCAGAAAGTGGAGAGCTATCTTTAAAAAAAAAATCAGCGTTAGAAAGGATTACCTACACATGCTGAGCAGCTCATTATAGACAGAAGCGTTGACATGGCAGACCAATCCGAACTCATCTCTCGGCATGTCCAGGCCATCCATTATCTCAGCCAATCATGGCTAGCGGGAAGGTTCCTGTCTTTTTCCGTGGCTAAACCAACTAGTTTAATAATTTCACAATTTTATTCATATTTACATATGGCATACAAGTTTGTTATTAAGGCACATTACATTTCACATGTTCCAGAAGGCATTTCTGACAAAAACCGCATTTTGATACAAAATAAATGTTTACGTTCAAATGCCTCTCCTGTGAAGTAGTGATGTGCGACATAAGCCTAGTTTCCTGAAACGAGTCACACATTATTTCTTACCCCCGGTGTCTTACTTGCTGAAGGCCCCAGTCATCCCTGCATGTACCTGACATTGTTGAAAAACAAGTGAACAATGAATAAACATCATACACAATTTACAAACAATAGGCTCCTAGAATAGGTTATATTACGTTCAACTTTTGCTCAAAGCAGCCAATTAAAGTAATGTAGTTAACGTAAGTTCAATCACAAAGGCTGGTCTGAGTGCCTCTCCTCACAGTTTTATTCAGTAGTACAACACAATTCACATTGCATTTTATCATGGGCACAGTGGGAATGTATATCTTTGATGTTTAAATTATGGCTTACCCCCAGAGTGAGAGAGCATGAGAGAGAGAGTACATCACTTCCAGCAGATCTCCTTGCTGAGGGTGGGGTTGATCATGCACTGCTTCTAGTGTTGTGAGCCTGTCATGCCTCATGTCGAAAACATGGGGAAAAGGGGACATAGCCAAAATGTTGTCCTTTGGTCTGGAGTCCAAATTTGAGATTTTTGGTTCCAACCTCCGTGTCTTTGTGAGACACGGTGTGGGTGAACGGATGATCTCCACATGTGTATTTCCCACCGTAAAGCATGGAGGAGGAGGTGTTATAGTGTGGGGGTGATTTGCTGGTGACACTGTCTGTGATGTATTTAGAATTCAAGGCACACTTAACCAGCATGGCTACCACAGCATTCTGCAGCGATACGCCATCCCATCTGGTTTGTGCTTAGTGGGACTATCATTTGTTTTTCAACAGGACAATGACCCAACACACCTCCAGGCTGTGTAAGGGCTATTTGACCAAGAAGGTGAGTGATGGAGTGATGGATCAGATGACCTGGCCTCCACAATCCCCCGACCTCAACGCAATTGAGATGGTTTGGGATGAGTCGAACCACAGAGTTAAGGAAAAGCAGCCAACAGGTGCTCAGCATATGTGGGAACTCCTTCAAGACTGTTGGAAAAGCATTCCTCATTAAGCTGGTTGAGAGAATGCCAAGAGTGTGCAAAGCTGTCATCAAGGCAAAGGGTGGCTATTTGAAAAATCTCAAATATAACATATATTTGGATTTGTTTAACACTTTTTACTACATGATTCCATATGTGTTATTTCATAGTTTTGATGTCTTCACTATTATTCTACAATGTAAAAAATAGTAAAAATAAAGAAAAACCCTTGAATGAGTAGGTGTGTCCAAACTTTTGACTGGTAGTGTATATCATTTTGTTATGCTCAGTGTTCCAAACGGGACAGTATTTGTATTTTTTACCTAAATATGCAAACACTATCAGATAGAATTCATAGCAAGCAGTGCACTGGATTAGTCAGATTTGATTAAATATAACCGAACAGATTAACTGGAATGACATTCACTCTCACGGGATGGGTTGCCAAAAAGAAATAACTGAAAGCCACACCCTCAATAAGCCAGGAATATGACAGCATTGAGGCATGTGTCACTGTGCTTCTATGGCTTAATACACCATGCCACTGTGTATTACACTTGTTCATTTAGCAAACAAGAAATCTCATAATCCAGTGACTTTATCACAGTCAACACACCTATATTTTAGCTTTAATTAACTTTAAAAATGCAACATTTTCTCTCAGTCTCATGGCAAAATGTGTAGAATAGCATGAGATGAGCTATAAAACTGTACATTTGTCACTTTGCCCCATGGCAAAATGTGTGAAATTGCAGGAAGTTAGCTGTTTTTTTTTGCAGGCCCACCCACCAATTAATTTCTGTCTACGCCACTGCTTCCAACATTATAATTGAAATAGGAAGTGTAAACTCTAACATATCCTATTTGCTAGAAATGTAACTCCAAACACATTTTTGCTAATAACAGCTTTTTAGCTGGTTAAACAAAGGTTAGCCATGTGTTGGCAAAAATGTATGTCCAAGTCAAGAAAGCATGCCAGCAGCCAGCAGCACTTGCTGCTGTCATATACTCCAGTGAGTGTAATTAGCTCCAATGAGTGTAATTTGCTCAATATTAGGAATTGAGAAATACAATAAGATTACAAATAAGATATTCTTATATTTTATACTGCATGTATCTAATTCAAAATGCGTTTATTTTGTTGTTGCTAGTAATATTCAGAAAAACATAGAAAAAAATATATATATATAATCCATTTTTTTTTATTTAATTTTTTTTTACAATTTATTCAAAAATATAACTATTTTCGAGGACCCCTTGCAGTACCTCCGTGGGCCCCAGGTCGAATACCCCTGCTCTAGAGACTAGTGGAGATGCCTGCATGATAATTAATATATTGACGGAAAACAGCCACATGGTGTCACAAGTGTGCTCTGCACTTCATGACATTGTGAGTTCATGCACTGAAAATGAATTTAACAGTCTTGTCTTGGAAATATATCATTTGTGTAGCTTACAAAGATGACGTTCATTGCTTTATATATACTGTTATTGTAACACCACAAAATATGTATACTTCATTGTATTATATATATTTTTCAAAATAATATTTTCGTTATTTTCAACATACTGATCCCTGAAGAGAAATAGGCTTCTTTATGTTAGTTTGGATAGAGTAGACCAACTGACAAAAGTTATGACAGAGTTTGGATAGAAACAAATCTATGTCGGTAGGCTAACTGATGAACAGCTATACACAAAATACAGTACAGCGCAAACAAGACTGTGTAAACGTGAATAATTGCAGGAGACTGGTTTGGTGTGTGTATCTATGGAGGTGCTGGGGCCTAGTTTAGCTCATTTAAATCTTAGCCACACAAGATGTATTGGCAATTTCATTTACACAACAGTGAGAATGTAACTACTACTGTAAATCTTGTAAATCAAATATTGCAAGTTGTAGGCTAAGGAGTGAAACTTTTGGATTGGATTTATGTTTGTTTCTCTAATCCATGTTAAAGGTTATAAAATATTCTGTAATTAATTGGTCAAATTACATTTGTTCATTCCAATTTGAAAACCATTAGCCCTATATGTGGCCAAACAAAATACAATCATGAGGATGACAAGATGTTCTAAAATTATTTCCATTTATTTGCGAACTGTTTGAAACTTGAAA
Organism: Coregonus lavaretus; assembly: GCF_964263955.1. Lineage (NCBI taxonomy): Eukaryota > Metazoa > Chordata > Actinopteri > Salmoniformes > Salmonidae > Coregonus > Coregonus lavaretus. Next base: position 48,165,322 of record NC_139991.1, read on the forward strand.
TCGTTTGTAACAGTTCGGGGGACAGTGTCTAGGCAAATGTTTTTCTACGCAAATTTCCACCTGCGAGTTGGCTCTCTCATTGGTTGAAACCACAGTCAGATTCCTGCACAACATTATCTGATTGAAAATCAGGGAGGGGAGCAAAAGAAAGAGAGCAACAAGTGTGATGTCTTACAGTGGTTTGGATTCTGACTTTTGCGAAATGATTTTAGGAAATATTTATTCTTCGACAGATTGGATGCTGTTTTAAGACTGGGGAAATAATTTACCTAGCCTATATAATAAGAGCACTATCCTCCCTACTTCTTATAAACAAACGGTAAGTAGGCTACAGCAGGTGCACAATATTATAACGAATTTTCCCTGTAGCCTATTATTAGAAACATTTTATATTAATAATTTGAAGAATGAAAATGACGATGGATTCATGAAGACTATAATGGAATTAATACATTTTACAATAAGCTTATCCAAGTCAGTGATGTTTTAAACATAATTAGCCAATCATATGCTTTTGGAAAGAAAACGCTTTGAATTTCTGTCTTTTACAGCGTTATATTTCAGGATACATACATAGTTAAATAGATAACTGAAAAAGGCCTACTGATAGATCATTCTCTTGTATTGGACTTCACAGCATATTCCGGAAATGAATTAGTGAGAAAGTGTGAAAGTATTTGGTTATTTTATTGTTTAAAATATTTACATTTAAAACATGAGTGTTAACATATAGTTAAACAACCTACATTGACTGAATTTACACATATGACACAATATGTCTAAGAATAATGTAATGGTCATTTAATTATTGTTTCCCTCGCTCAGAATAGCTCCATCAAATTTTTTATATCAGCCTACCTAAAAATCTTGAAAGTTTACAGACTAATAAACTGTACATTATAAAATGTTAGGCCTAGCCCTACATAAAAACATTTAGAGTCGTCTATAAGCATTTATCATAATAATTTTTTCCAACAGCGTTGTCATGCCACGATCCTTTTTGGTGAAAAACAAGAGGTGCGCATCTTACAATGTGCACCGCTCTTACGAAGACGAAGCCGAACCGAGGGAACCTGAATTTACAAGTAAGAATGTCAATATTATCATGGCGACACAACAAGACTTTTACAACTGTATAATGACAAGTGTATAATGATTTGCCAGTTATTTCATGCATTGCAGTTTATAATGAATCAATTGACACAGTCACAATACCATGTTTAGATTTCCTGGTGATTTATTCACATCCCTGTCCATCATAGACTAGTCATTTTTAATTATCTGATTAAATAAAGGCTATTGCTAAAAATACATTATAATTTAGATTTATTTGACTTGAGGAAAGTGAATCCATAATGATGCATTGCAGCATAATTTTATGTTAAACATCATCATAGAAAATGCATTACATTTGAGGACAGATGCAACACCTGATGGACTAGAAGTATCTCCAAAGCAAGGGAAATATACTTGGACTGTTATTGATGCTTGGATTTGTCAGTGCATTCATGCTTCACTGAATTCCTTGAATTCATTGGAGTTATTGAAACTAAGTGGTTAGGGCGGGTTTCACAGATATGCAAAAGAGACATTATTCTGAAGGATTATAAAACTTCAGTCTACACTGTACATTTATGTACATCTTGACAGACAAAATATTTTGACTTTATGTTGACACTCAATTAATCATATTTGCAATTGTGAATTGACAGGTGTGATCTCGTCAGAACCACAGAGTCCAGAGTCTCCAGTCAGGCCTCAGTCAGTGGGTCAGCCCTCCCCTCCTGACCCAGACCCCTATTCTAACATCAAACCAGAGCAGGAGCCTGAATGCCAAGTCCCCTCTTACCCTAAACCAACAGGATACCCTGTTGGCCCTGCTCCACAGCCATACTACTTATCAGGTGAGAGACTCTCCAACTGGGCTGGGATGTTGTGAAGGGATGACATGATGTCCCACAAAAATCGTTGGGAATAGAATAGAAAATAGTAGAACCTTATTGGTCCTAAATGGGACAACATATGATTCAGAAGGTTTTTCAGAGGAAGTGTTCATTGACTCAATTATCTTATTCCGTCTACCCTCAGAGGCTCACATGGCAGAGTTCCCTCCCTTCTACAAGCCCTCCTACACCTGGGACCCTGTACATGCACCCTATGATATCCGTCAGATGGGCTTCCCCCCCTCCCTCCTGCAGCACGCCAGCAACCTGTACGGTGCTCACGTCAGCCACAGCCCTAAGCCACAGCAACCTCTAGACTGCAGCACACACTACTCACTCACCTCTGACACTTATCACTGCACAACCTGTGACAAGGTACGTATGCAGGAGTGGAGTCACAGCTTTCTCTTTACACTGTGTGACTGACAATAGCTAATGGGCCGATACAGAATTAAACTGCCACAACACACAGCATACAAAGATTTCACAAAGCCACCAGAGGGAAAGTTGTGCATGTGTTCACATATCCCTATTCAAAACACCACATCTTTTAAATTCATCAGTCTTTAAATTGACATCGATATTGTGACTAGCCGGTTGATAACTCCCCTGTCCTCCTCTGCCACGGCAGGTGTTCTCAACCCCTCATGGTCTGGAGGTTCATGTCAGACGCTCCCACAGCGGGACCAGACCATTCGGCTGCAGCATCTGCAGGAAAACCTTTGGCCACGGCGTCAGCCTGGAGCAACACATGAATGTCCACTCACAGGTACTCACAATGCACAGTGTTTGGTTGGAGATTAAGGAAACAAGACAGACAACCAGATATGTGTACTCTGGCACAGTGCCAAAATTGTCTAAGTTCTGTGTGTACTTCCATGGAAAAGTAGCCCAAGGTACTTGAATGAGAATTATAATATTTGAAATGTGATGATAAAATCACTTTTTTGTTGCACAGCAGGAAATGCAAACTTGTAGTGCATTCAAGGTTTAAAAAGGCATCTAGCCTCCCGAGTGGCGCAGCGGTCTAAGGTACTGCATCGCAGTGCTTGAGGCGTCAATACAGACCCGGGTTCGATCCCGGGCTGTGTCGCAGCTGGCCGCGACCGGGAGACCCGTGAGGCAGCGCACAATTGGCCCAGCGTCGTCCTGGTTAGGGGAGGGTTTGGCTGGCAGGGATGTCCTTGTCCCATTGCGCTCTTGCAACTCCTGTGGCGGGCCGGACGCATGCATGCTGACATGGTCACCAGTTGTACAGTGTTTCCTCCGACACATTGGTGCGGCTGGCTTCCGGGTTCAGCAAGCAGTGTGTCAAGAAGCAGTGCGGCTTGGCAGGGTCGTGTTTCGGAGGACGCATGGCTCTCGACCTTCGCCTCTCCCGAATCCGTACAGGAGTTGCAGCGATGGGACAAGACTGTAACTACCAATTGGATATCACGAAAAAGGCATCTAAAGATTGTAATTTCCACTTAAAAAAATCAGACTTGATTTGCCATAAAGAAAATGTATCAACCCCTACAGAAAAATGTCCATTAAATATTATCCACATATAATTCACATTTCCTGTTGCTGCAGGATTATTTTCCTGCTGTAACAAACTAGCTCAAATTAAGATCCTACATCTGTACATGTTTCTTTAAACAAAGGAAAGAAGTTTTGAATGCAAGATGTGTGGAAAGACGTTCAAACGCTCCTCCACCCTCTCCACCCATCTACTCATCCACTCAGACACCAGGCCCTACCCCTGTCAGTACTGTGGAAAGAGATTCCACCAGAAGTCAGACATGAAGAAACACACCTACATCCACACAGGTGAGGAGAGAAGAGCATCCACAAAGCACCAAAGTTAGGGATTCAATTACTTATTTGAGTGTGTTGTAATTTCTCAGAAAACTAAAAGGCAACTTTTGCGATTGCCTCTCTCTGTAGTTCTCTGCTTTCTAGGTGCTATTAACATGAATTGTTTCCAAGAGTAATAACTACTGATAAATCAGAAAAAGAAACTTAAACAAATGTCCATCTGATTTGCATATCTGGTTTTCCTACTTTGCCGAGGCCTCTGTGAAAGGAACTCTGTGTAGGCAGACTATGTCTCAAATGAATGTTTGACAAATCTGAACAATGGCACGATTATTTCCTCCCAGTCATTGATACTGACTTCAGCTTTACAGCACATATATACTGTACCTTATGCGTTACATGTTATCTGTTTTTATACTAGATGGGGAATGCAATATTGCTCACATGTAGGGGCATCAATACAAAATGAAACTGTGATATTTTATTATGATCGATTTGATGCCACAGTTTAAACATGTTTTTGTATGTGTCTATTCAGGTGAGAAGCCCCACAAATGCCAGGTGTGTGGCAAGGCGTTCAGCCAGAGCTCCAACCTCATCACACACAGTCGTAAACACACAGGCTTCAAGCCCTTCGGCTGTGAGATCTGTGCCAAGGGCTTCCAACGCAAGGTGGATCTCCGCAGACACCATGAGAGCCAACATGGCCTGAAGTGAAGCGGTTGAGAACAATGGATGGAGAAGAGGAGGAAGAAAACGTGCCTTACACCCTTAGCAAAGCATTATAGCAAAGAAAGAAAAGAAAGACCAAACATGATGTCCCAAACATGATGTCACACAAAAATGGCCCCTACGGACACAAGAATTGTACGTGTATAGTACTGAATATTATCCTTATTGTGAAAACGCATTTCTAAGTCAATCAGAGCCGGCAGCTAACCAGTAGAAATAAGACAATGCAAATGATGAAGGTACTTAAGTATTTGCTATCACTTAAGGAGGAACAGTAGCCTGACTGACGTGACTACACAGCGAGGAAGAGGACTTTGAGAGCTGGTGTCAGTCAGACTAGAGGAACAGCCCTTTGGAATAAAATCGAATTCAACTGATATGCATCCTTTGGGGTCATTATGATGTTGTAGACTTATCAGAGGCCTTTGAAGTCAAATGTGAAGAGAGATAGGTCTCATGATTTTGTTGCATAATGTATTTAAGAAAAAGCTTTATATGTTCACAAACAGTATGTGTGCCATTCATATTTATGAATTAATATTATGTCAAATAAAATGAAGCAATGGTATGTATGAATGAACAAAAGCTCTCCAAATAAACTGAGATGTTATTGTGAACCTCGTCATTGTTGTGAGGTGTGGAGAAAAGAAAACTCACACTCCGCCCATATTTAACTTAATCATACATTCAATCTCATGTGACAAATAAACAAACATTCCGAAGAAGAAAAACACTGTCAAACGGTAAAAAACACGCATTGTGTTAGCTTAGTAAGATGAGATGGCTCATGGTACAGATGTAGGATCTTAATTTGAACACTCTTTTGTTGCTGAGAATGAAAACGTGTAGTGTATTCAAGGTTTAAAAAAAGCTTCTAAAGTTTGTAATTTCCACTTTAAAGTGTCAGACTTGATTTGCCCTAATGAAAAATGTATCAGCCTCCACAATTTTTATTTATTTATTATAATCGACAGATTCATTCACATTTCCTGTTGCGACAGGATTAGTTTCCTGCTGTATAGCAAACTGGATCAAATTAAAATCCTACATCTGTAAACCTAGTCTTTATGTGTGACCGTTTCGCCATAGGGCAAGTTGCACGCAGACAGTCTTCCAACTGTCTATGTAGCAGTCCTTTGCAAGGATGAACTCATGTTGCCTGGGGTAGAAATCTCTAGTATGACCAGTGAGAGATAGAGTCAGGCGTCATTCAAATCTATACCTGGAACAACATGCAAATCCACCAGGTTCTCAAATGTCACACAGCCAAAGGAATGGACTTTCCATGCATGCCACCATGCTCACCAAAGAGAGGAGAGGGCGGAAATGAAATGTGTATTTCTCATTCTTGATCAATCCCCCCAATTCTTCCAAAATCTCAGTCACTAATGTACAAACTGCTTAGGCCTTCCTCATGTATGATACATGTTCTTCACACCCGTAAGCAAATGTCTGCACATTCAGTTTAATCTCTAGTCAGTCACACTGTTGGTCTTCAAGTGCGAAGAAGTGTATTCCCTCTATGTTGTGATTTGGGATATACTGTATAACAACAGACAGACAGAGGATAGAGTACTCAAACACCCTGTCCCCATACAGTACCACACCCATCCATTCTGATGGGTTTGCTTTGACAAACACATTGCACTTCTCACGAAGACACCACCTTCCTCAAACACCAGATCCAGTTAGGCCATTTAAGCTGTTACAGGCAAATCAGATCATTGCTTAGTTAAATATGTCTTATACTATAGAAGTAGCTGGCCAAGTATTACTCATATACAGTGGGGAGAACAAGTATTTGATACACTGACGATTTTGCAGGTTTTCCTACTTACAAAGCATGTGGAGGTCTGTAATTTTTATCATAGGTACACTTCAACTGTGAGAGACGGAATCTAAAACAAAAATCCAGAAAATCACATTGTATGATTTTTAAGTAATTAATTTGCATTTTATTGCATGACATAAGTATTTGATACATCAGAAAAGCAGAACTTAATATTTGGTACAGAAACCTTTGTTTGCAATTACAGAGATCATACGTTTCCTGTAGGTCTTGACCAGGTTTGCACACACTGCATTAGGGATTTTGGCCCACTCCTCCATACAGACCTTCTCCAGATCCTTCAGGTTTCGGGGCTGTCGCTGGGCAATACGGACTTTCAGCTCCCTCCAAAGATTTTCTATTGGGTTCAGGTCTGGAGACTGGCTAGGCCACTCCAGGACCTTGAGATTCTTCTTACGGAGCCACTCCTTAGTTGCCCTGGCTGTGTGTTTCGGCTGGAAGACCCAGCCACGACCCATCTTCAATGCTCTTACTGAGGGAAGGAGGTTGTTGGCCAAGATCTTGCGATACATGGCCCCATCCATCCTCCCCTCAATAAGGTGCAGTCGTCCTGTCTCCTTTGCAGAAAAGCATCCCCAAAGAATGATGTTTCCACCTCCATGCTTCACGGTTGGGATGGTGTTCTTGGGGTTGTACTCATCCTTCTTCTTCCTCCAAACACGGCGAGTGGAGTTTAGACCAAAAAGCTCAATTTTTGTCTCATCAGACCACATGACCTTCTCCCATTCCTCCTCTGGATCATCCAGATGGTCATTGGCAAACTTCAGACGGGCCTGGACATGCGCTGGCTTGAGCAGGGGGACCTTGCGTGCGCTGCAGGATTTAAATCCATGACGGCATAGTGTGTTACTAATGGTTTTCTTTGAGACTGTGGTCCCAGCTCTCTTCAGGTCATTGACCAGGTCCTGCCGTGTAGTTCTGGGCTGATCCCTCACCTTCCTCATGATCATTGATGCCCCACGAGGTGAGATCTTGCATGGAGCCCCAGACCGAGGGTGATTGACCGTCATCTTGAACTTCTTCCATTTTCTAATAATTGCGCCAACAGTTGTTGCCTTCTCACCAAGCTGCTTGCCTATTGTCCTGTAGCCCATCCCAGCCTTGTGCAGGTCTACAATTTTATCCCTGTTGTCCTTACACAGCTCTCTGGTCTTGGCCATTGTGGAGAGGTTGGAGTCTGTTTGAGTGTGTGGACAGGTGTCTTTTATACAGGTAATGAGTTCAAACAGGTGCAGTTAATACAGGTAATGAGTGGAGAACAGGAGGGCTTCTTAAAGAAAAACTAACAGGTCTGTGAGAGCCGGAATTCTTACTGGTTGGTAGGTGATCAAATACTTATGTCATGCAATAAAATGCAAATTAATTACTTAAAAATCATACAATGTGATTTTCTGGATTTTTGTTTTAGATTCCGTCTCTCACAGTTGAATTGTACCTATGATAAAAAATGACAGACCTCTACATGCTTTGTAAGTAGGAAAACCTGCAAAATCGGCAGTGTATCAAATACTTGTTCTCCCCACTGTATATTCAAGTCCCACTGCATGCTCTATCCCATTATTAGAGTTTTCAAGTCTCTTTGCCTCAAAAACTGATTTCAACCTGAGTTTAACCACCACACAACCATACACAGAGGAATTACCAGGAAAGATATTTCAGTTGATGAAGAATACTTACTGAAGGTAAGAAATACAACACACATACACATGGACATGGTCACAACAGTAGTATGAGTTTATGTTGCGGAGTTGTTACAGAAATCAGTGTCCTGGTGTGGAATAAAACAGGCAGCCTGTCCACTGTCTGGTACAGTTGGTAAACAAATCTGTGGTGCCATGCAAATTAGTATTTATATTACCTAGGCAACGGGGTCAGTTGTGCTCAGGAGGAACAGTTAGGGCTGCATCCTGGTGTGAGGATACTGAGCAAATCAAAATCCTGCACAGGTAGCCAATGGCAGAGATAGGAGCAGGACGGGTAGGCCTAAACAAACAGGATATGGGTCCTGCAGAGGAGGGGCGGGGCCCAGACTGTAGCCTGGGGGGAAAAAACGGGGGAAATTTGGGGACCAGGTCCACACACACGCATCTGAACTTCCCTTTTTAACATTCACATACAGGCGTGTGTGTATGTATGCTTTTTATCATTCAGTACAACAATATGCAGGGTTTTAAAACAACACAATATAGTAACGTCTCAATAGTAATTATATATTAATTATTATATGCTTCTATTATCTTATTTTCTTTCTCAGGTATCTTTGACTGGGATTCACTCTCTCTATCTCTCTCTCTGTCTGCTGCCTCCCCCTCTTTATTTGCATCTCCTGTGCCCTGGGGCACCATGGTATCCTAATCCTTCAAAGTACTAAACTGTAAGTTTATCTGGAACTTCAATGTTAAACTGTCCACTCAAAGTTAAGCTCAAATCTGAACATCTTTAAACACTTCCAGCTCAATGAAAATCTTAAACTAAATCAAGACAAATTATTTTATCCCTCATTTGAACTTGATGCATCCACAGAAAATAAAAAAGGCTAATAAAAAGTAAAACGTATGTTAAAACTATCAGATAATAAAACAAAAGGTCAAATCAACAAAGCAAACTGCTTTCTCTTCAATTGTGCAGCACTAAATAGTCTAAAGGCCCATGTCCGCTGCCTTGCCAGCGAGCTTATGGAGGAATCAGATAACAGAAACCGACTCAACACATTAACAGAAATAAAGTAATACATCTGTTCCACCCAGCCAAAAACATGTAATGCATGAAAACAATAATCTGCACATACTCTCAAACCTAACCACACCAAATTCAAGCTCACAAACACACACACACCACATAGACACATAGGTAGAGAAACCAGAAGATGGGGCACAGAGTTGAATTTGCCTTGCAAATGAGTATGCAAAATATCCCTGGTCTGTGCTCTGGGAAAGTGAGTTTCAACCTGAGGCTAAAGGTTAGTGGAGATGGATGTCTCCCATGGGCTGCTCTATCTTAAGAAATATTTACTATTTTATGGGAAACCTCCACTTAGGACACTTTAGTTAGCAGACACTGAGTATTTACTCTCAGTCTCAGGCAATTGAAGCCACTACATCCTTGTGCAGCCATATCTTAATATCATATACAGTTAGCAATGCTTGATATAAAAAAAATCCATAGAAAGTATGAATTGACTCTATTTTTCTGTTTGTTACACGTCTCTAGGTATATGAACTGCCCCGCTCGCAATCAGCTAAAGGACAGTGCCTTTCATCCATGTTTATGACATCAGAGCCAGGAGCTGGATGGTAGGAAATAGAGCTAGAGACATAGAGAGGGAGTGGTGTGACCAGGCCGAGCCTAACACACACAGATTACCGAAGAAGAGAAGATAAAGGACAATCATTATTTAAATCCAGGGAGTGGATTATTTGTTTGTGTAAAGCATCCAATTGGAGGTAAAGCCATGCTGGGAAGGTTGAAGAGGAAAAACATTAACGAGGCTTGAAGCTGGATGTTGTCTACCTTTGCTAATGTTACATTTATATCTTCCTTTGGCTAAATGAGTTTTTTCTTTACATGTTTATGTTTAGCCTTGAATCTCAATGCTATTGAACCAGTGAACTAAAGGAGAAGCCGAACTGAGACAGCTGTCAGCAGCTTTCTTCATTTTGCCTGGACACAGGAAGTAGGTCTCTGATCACATATGAGAGTGGCGGGGTGGTGATACCAGTTGATTGACAGTTAGCAGGGGGAAGAGCGTGGTGGATCAGAAGGAAAATAATGACAGCAGCCATCTTAGCCACAGCTCTGAGGCAGTTTGTCATCCAAATATGTCTTTGTCTCTTCAACCGCCACACAATCAGCTGCAAGACATGGGTTTCTGACTGTACATGATGCATTGAGAGAGAGACAAGGAGAGAGGGAAGGGAGAGAGGGAAGGGAGAGAAGATGGAAAGGGAGTGAGAATGACTGAGCAGGATCAACAAGAAAGAGAGTGAAAATTAAAAAGAGAGAGAGAAAGAGGTGGAAAGAGAGAGGGTGAAATCTGGGGCCATGCAGCAGGCATTGCGGGGCAAGCCGGGCGTGGTGGGTGTGTGATAGTCTTATCATGGCTGCCCCACACTGTAACAGTCGGAACACGCCAGAGGCACGACAGGGAGGAGTGAACAGTCCCTCGACAGAGATAGCACCAAACACAGGCGTAATCTGGGAGACACAGGGCTCGGCAGCACGCACCCAGAGACAGAGAGGTGCTAGATCCCACTGTGTGTGACACCCCGGCTCCACCACACCACACGACAGATTGTCACTCCCAGCATGGGGTCTTCCACTTCCTCATCATCTCCCACAAAGCACAGAACTTCATAATACGTCCCAACGCAGGAAGCACAAACGCCTTATCTGACTCTCCTCTAGAAAAGCATGGCACAAGGATTCTTATTCAAACAGCTGTCACACACCAATATCCTCTCCATTTCAGGGGATGGTGGGAAATGTAGTTATTTGTAACATATACTGTGACTGTGTTAGAATGAATATAAAGTGGTTCAACTGAAATAGGAGGTCAAAACAAAAGACTGCCTATCAGAGGGACACCAGCCATCATCAAGGCTACAAAAAAACAAGAAGCTGATGGAAAACATATACTGTTTATCTTCAGTCACACCATATTAGCTTATATATTGCCCTAAAAGCACAGAAGTGGGAATTAAAAAAAGTAAACAGAAATGTCTATCACTAAATTCTTCTTCTTCATTGCCTAAGCAAGTCCTGTCTGACTCTGGCATCATAACTGAGAAGAATGGGATAAGTGACGCTTTTAATAATAATTTTATCTCTGCAGGCTTTTTATTTGAGAGAAACGGTGGTGTAGTTGACCCTGGCCAGTCAATCGACTGCTCTTCCCTCTGCCAGCCTCTAGCTGACTCAACGGTTAACCCATCAACTTCTAGTGAAACTTTATTTTAATTTCTCTCAATTTACTATCTGTGATGTGCTAGATGCCTTGCTTAAAATTGATGTAAAAAAAAAAATCCACTGGAGATGACATGGTTGATACATTTTTGCTGCAGCTCTCTGCCCCCCTGACTGCTGAATCATTAACCCATATTTTAACCTGACGATTATATCTGGTACTATCCTCAAGGTTTGGAAGGCGGCCCATGTACTCCCCCTTCACAAAGTGCTGACCCTTGTGACCTAAATAATTATCGGCCTATTTCTAAACTTTTTAGCCTAGCTAAAATATTAGAATCCTTGATTAATTCTCAGCTAAAATCTTTCTTATCTTTGAAATGTACACTATATAGTGCATTCGGAAATTATTCAGACACCTTGACTTTTTCCACATTTTGTTACGTTAAAGCTTTATTCTAAAATTGATAAAATAGTTTTTTCCCCTCATCAACATACACACAACACCCCATAATGACAAAGCAAAAACAGATTTTTATAAATTTTTGCAGATTTATTACAAATAAAAAACGGAAAAATTAAATGTACATACTGATTCAGACCATTTACTCAGTACTTTGTTGAAGCACCTTTGGTAGCGATTACAGCCTTGAGTCTTCTTGGGTATGATGCTACAAGCTTGGCACACCTCTATTTAGGGAGTTTCTCCCATTCTTCTCTGCAGATCGTCTCAAGCTCTGTCAGGTTGGATGGGGAGAGTCGCTGCACAGCTATTTTCAGGTCTCTCCAGAGATGTTCAAGTCCGGGCACAGGCTGGGCCACTCAAGGACATTCAGAGACTTGTCCCGAAGCTACTCCTGCGTTGTCTTGGCTGTGTGCTTAGGGTCGTTGTCCTGTTGGAAGGTGAACCTTCGCCCCAGTCTGAGGTCCTGAGCGCTCTGGAGCAGGTTTTCATCAAGGATCTCTCTATACTTTGCTCCGTTCATCTTTCCCTCGATCCTGACTAGTCTCCCAGTCCCTGCCACTGAAAAACATCCCCACAGCATGATGTTGCCACCACCATGCTTCACCGTAGGGATGGTGCCAGGTTTCCTCCAGATGTGTCGCTTGGCATTCAGGCCAAAGAGTTCAATCTTGGTTTCATCAGACCAGAGAATCTTGTTTCTCATGGCCTGAGAGTCTTTAGGTGCCTTTTGGCAAACTCCAAGCAGGCTGTCATGTGCCTTTTACTGAGGAGTGGCTTCCATCTGGCCACTCTACCATAAAGGCCTGATTGGTGGAGTGCTGCAGAGATAGTTGTCCTTCTGGAAGGTTCTCCCATCTCCACAGAGGAACTCTGGAGCTCAGTCAGAGTGACCATCGGGTTCTTGGTCACCTCCCTGACCAAGGCCCTTCTCCCCCGTTTGCTCAGTTTGGTTGGGCGGCCAGCTCTAGGAAGTGTCTTGGTGGTTCCAAACTTCTTCCATTTAAGAATGATGGAGGCCAGTGTGTTCTTGGGGATCTTCAGTGCTGCAGACATTTTTTTGCTGCAGACATTTTTTGGTACCCTTCCCCAGATCTGTGCCTCGACACAATCCTGTCTCGGAGCTCTACGGACAATTCCTTTGACCTCATGGCATGGTTTTTGCTCTGACATGCACTGTCAACTGTGGGACCTTATATAGACAGGTGTGTGCCTTTCCAAATCATGTCCAATCAATTGAATTTACGACAGGTGTACTCCAATCAAGTTGTAGAAACATCTCAAGGATGATCAATGGAAACAGGATGCACCTGATCTCAATTTCGAGTCTCATAGCAAAGGGTCTGAATACTTATGTAAAAAAATAATAATAATGTTTTTGCTTTTGTCATTATGGGGTATTGTATTGATGAGGAAAATGGTTTATTTAATCCATTTTAGAATAAGGCTGTAACGTAACAAAGTGTAGAAAAAGTAAAGGGGTCTGAATACTTTCCAAATGCACTGAATGCTGCTGTTACTGTTTATTATCTATCCTGTTGCCTAGTCACTTTATCCCTACCTATATGTACATATCTACCTCAATTACCACGTACCAATGCACATCGACTCGGTACTTGTACCCTGTGTATATAGCCAAGTTATCGTTACTCATTGTGAATGTATTCCTTGTGTTATTATTTTTCTATTTTTGTACTATTTCTATTTTTTTCTTTCAGCATTGTTAGGAAGGGCCCGTAAGTAAGCATTTGACAAATACATTTTGATTTGAACTACACTTAAAAATCTAAATTTCTTAGATTTTTCTCAAGCTCAAAAGTGGTCTCGTGATGTGGTTTAATCATTGTTATGGACTTATAACATCCAATTTTGTTGTTTTCTATTTTAAAAAGTGTGACTTTGAGAGCAACTCAGTTGACAGCCTCATTCATCTGTTTCAATAGTAGGCCTACTGTTAGCCTACTGCACAGTACAGCTTGGGTTGGCCTGACTGCTAAAGACCACTATTGGATTAATAATTTTAGGTAATTCAGAGTGTATGTCACTGTTTCTCATATAATCTTTCAAACAGGGCACCTTTCCTTCACCGGGCGGGCCGTTTGGGAAATTTTGGATAACATTTGAGTATACCCACTTTTCCAGTCTCCACTACACCAATGTTCCCCTAGTCTTTTTTTATTAAAGCTAATGAATCAAAGGGAAATCTGAGGACTATAACATTTTAGAACCTTGGAGATCCCAGACAATGTGGTCTCAGAGCATTTCGTATCATTCTGTACGTAAATTCGAGACACTACATTTCGTATGGTATGTATTAATCCAGCTTCCATTTTGTATGATATGTTACGAATTGTAATACGTATGATATGTTACGTATTGTAATTCATACACTATGTGCAATAATTCAATTTACTCTTGCACTCCTTCTAAACAACGCAATTTTTTGAAACTTTGTCAAAGGGTGAAGTCTACAAAACGCAGTCCACTCTATTTTTTTTTTTTTTTTACAGATTCTAGTTTTGGAAAGAAAAAACTCTGTGGAGATAAAATGTTTCATAGAATAGAGAATTAGTAGAATGTTGGCCAAAATCCATCTGGTCCATCTTCTCCCACTGCCGGCAACTGGACTGCCGGCAACTGGACTCATCACCATATTTGGTAGTGAGTGGAAACGCCAACCGGATGCATAACATCCGTCCATCTTCTCCTACTGCCGGCAACTGGACTGCCGGCAACTGGACTCATCACCATATTTGGTAGTGAGTGGAAATGCCAACCGGATGCATAACATCCGTACTACACCAGCTCTGACGCTCGTCAGATGGGGCAGGGCTTGAAAACTATTACAGACTACAAAGGGAAGCACAGCCGCGAGCTGCCCAGTGACACAAGTCTACCAGACGAGCTAAACCACTTCTATGCTCGCTTCGAGGCAAGCAACACTGAAGCATGCAAGAGAGCACCAGCTGTTCCGGATGACTATGTGATCACGCTCTCCGTAGCCGAAGTGAGTAAGACTTTCAAGCAGGTCAACATTCACAAGGCCGCAGGGCCAGACGGATTACCAGGACGTGTACTCCGAGCATGTGCTGACCAACTGGCAAGTGTCTTCACTGACATTTTCAACATGTCCCTGACTAAGTCTGTAATACCAACAAGTTTCAAGCAGACCACCATAGCCCCCGTGCCCAAGGACACTAAGTTAACCTGCCTAAATGACTACCAACCTGTAGCACTGACGTCTGTACCCATGAAGTGCTTTGAAAGGCTGGTCATGGCTCACATCAACACCATTATCCCAGAAACCCTAGACCCACTCCAATTTGCATACCGCCCCAACAGATCCACAGATGATGCAATCTCTATTGCACTCCACACTGCCCTTTCCCACCTGGACAAGAGGAACACCTACGTGAGAATGCTATTCATTGACTACAGCTCAGCATTCAACACCATAGTGCCCTCGAAGCTCATCACTAAGCTAAGGACCCTGGGACTAAACACCTCCCTCTGCAACTGGATCCTGGACTTCCTGACGGACCGCCCCCAGGTGGTAAGGATAGGTAACAACACATCTGCCACGCTGATCCTCAACACGGGGGCCCCTCAGGGGTGCGTGCTCAGTCCCCTCCTGTACTCCCTGTTCACCCATGACTGCATGGCCAGACACGACTCCAACACCATCATTAAGTTTGCCGACGACACAACAGTGGTAGGCCTGATCACCGACAATGATGAGACAGCCTATAGGGAGGAGGTCAGAGACCTGGCCGTGTGTTGCCAGGATATCAACCTCTCCCGCAACGTGACCAAGACAAAGGAGATGATTGTGGACTACAGGAAAAAAAATAGTACTGAGCACACCCCCATTCTCATCGACAGGGCTGTAGTGGAACAGGTTGAGAGCTTCAAGTTCATTGGTGTCCACATCACCAACAAACTATCATGGTCCAAACACACCAAGACAGTCATGAAGAGGGCACGACAAAACCTATTCCCCCTCAGGAGACTGAAAAAATTTGGCATGGGTCCTCAGATCCTCAAAAAGTTATACAGCCGCACCATCGAGAGCATCCTGACTGGTTGCATCACCGCCTGGTATGGCAACTGCTCGGCCTCCGACCGCAAGGCACTACAGATGGTAGTGCGTATGGCCCAGTACATCACTGGGGCCAAGCTTCCTGCCATCCAGGACCTCTATACCAGGCGGTGTCAGAGGAAGGCCATCAAAATTGTCAAAGACTCCAGCCACCCTAGTCATAGACTGTTCTCTCTGCTACCGCACGGCAAGCAGTACCGGAGCGCCAAGTCTAGGTTCAAAAGGCTTCTCAACAACTTCTACCCCCAAGCCATAAGACTCCTGAACAGCTAATCATGGCTACCCAGACTATTTGCACTGACCCCCCACCCCCACCCCATATTTTTATGCTGCTGCTACTCTGTTAATTATTTATGCATAGTCACATTAACTCTACCCACATGTACATATTTCCTCAACTACCTCAACTAGCCGATGCCGCCGCACATTGAGTCTGCACCGGTACCCCCCTGTATATAGCCTCCCTACTGTTATTTTATTTTACTTCTGCTCTTTTTTTCTCAACACTTCTTTGTTATTTTTGTTTTATTTTACTTTTTTATTAAAAAATAAATGCATTGTTGGTTAAGGGCTGTAAGTAACAATTTCATGGTAATGTCTACACCTGTTGTATTCGGCGCATTTGGCAAATAAAATGTGGTTTGATTTGATTTGATTAACATTTATACATCCGGTTAAATATCTGGCTCATTGTTCTATGTGGCTTAGCCTTGTAGCTAGTCTGGCTCTCTACTGTCCCCTTTTGGCTTAAAATTGTTTTACAGACTTCAGATCTAGTTGAGGAAAAGGTTGAGTTGAGTCCAAGCACGAAATATAACCTCTTTAAGACACTTTTTCGATTACACCTGGGGTTTTATATGAACAAAATAAACTATGGGCTGACATCAAACATGCTAATAGTCCTACAGCTACAGCTCCAATTGCACAATTATATAAACGTCCAATTGTTTCCACCCGGAGGAGGGGAGATGGGACTGTATGGAAGGGAGTTTAGTCCAACGGTAGCTATTCCTGTAAATCCACCATGGCTACTCCTGCCTCAAGTAGTTGATCTAGAAGTGTTGGAGAGACTACAGAAAGATAGGGAGAGTGTTGATCCATCTGATTTGTTTAAGAGACGTCTGGATACTGTGTATTAGGATTTTGTGGCCATTTACACAGATGGTTCAAAAGATCCAAGGACAGGACCTACTGGGTCAGCATTTGTAGTGCAAGAATGTGGGGTGGCAGTCAGGAAACGTATTACAGATCATCTGGCTGTATATACGGCGGAGCTGATGGCCATACTGTTGGCCTTGCAGTGGGTGGAGGAAGTTAAGCCAGGCAGAGTAGTTATTTGCTCTGATTCGTGTGCAGTGTTAATGAGTATCCAGTCCTTTAGCTCACATAGCAGACAAGACCTGCTTTATGAGGTGCTACAAACCCATGGCAGGATTAGACAGATGGGTATACAGATCATATTTACTTGGGTCCCAGCCCATGTGGGGGTGGAGGGGAATGAGGCAGTTGATGTACTGGCTAAACAAGCACTTAGTAGTGGGGATGTTGTAGTTTCAATGAGCAAGGCAGAGGGAAAAAGCCTGATATGGACAGTGATGGCAGGTGCAGTGGAATAGAGATACTAAGGGCCTCCTGTAGCTCAGTTGGTAGAGCATGGTGCTTGCAATGCCAGGGTTGTGGGTTTGATTCCCACGGGGGGCCAGTATGAAAAATGTATGCGCTCACTAACTGTAAGTCGCTCTGGAGAAGAGCGTCTGCTAAATGACTAAAATATATAACAAATGTAAAATGTAAGGGCAGGCATTTATTTCAAGTACAGAGGAAAGTTGGGGAAGGGACAGAAGAGAGGAGGCTATTTTTACAAGATTAAGGGTGGAACACAGCCAGTTGAATAAGACTTTAAAAGTGATAGGAAAGCATCCAACAGGAAAGTGTGATTATTGCCAGGAACAGAGACCATGGAGCATGTATTGCTACAGTGTGGGCAGTATCAGAGGGAAACAGAGAGGGTGAGATCTAGTATGAGGGAGAAGCGGATACAGGAAATTAGTTTATTGAGTAGAAAGTCATTAGATATAGTCTCAAATATTTTGTTATCTTTTTTAAGAGCAACGGGGCTGGCAGAATTTAGTTTCTCCCCGCCTCTTGCAGTACAGTAGGTGGCGACAATGCACCATAACGTTGGATGCCAACCGCCGATAAACCCCACTGAAGAACAAGAAAAACACCCGGAGGATGGCTCTGGGGCAGGAGACAACGCTGTAGGGTGGATGGTGGTTGGAAGAGCGCGAAAAACTGCGCAGAACTCGGACAAGTCAGGAGGGAGATTGGGGGAAGATGGCGGAAGCGGATGATGAAGTGGAATCTGAATACAATGGCGGTATAATCAAGGAGAATTTGAGTATTGTTCAAAAGAATGGAAAACGGAGCAAAGTAGGGTACAGTGATGATAATGACCCTTCGTATCTAGTAGGAGTACGGTTTGTTAATAAGGAGCAGCTGAGCAGAGTACCAATCTTGAAGAAACCATTTGAGTTATCTAAACTGGTGGAGAGAGTGCTGGGTAAAGTGAAGGATGTGAGGATCACGAGAGGCGGGCTTGTTTTGATTTTTTGTGATTCAGCGGATCAGAAGAAACGTGCGTTGTCTTAATCGATTTGATACGTTTGAAGTGTTGTGTGTGTCGCTTCGGAACAGGTCACCCCTTAAGGGGGTTATATCTGGCATTTCGTGGGAAAATGATTTGGAAGAGATTAAAAATATTCCTGGAGTGATTGAAGCACGTCGGATGAATCGAGTGGTGAATGGGGAAAAAGTATCTCCCTAATGAAGTGCGTTTAGGGTATATTAACTACAGAGTTAGTGCATTTATCCCAAAAACAATGCAGTGTGAACATTGTAAAACTTTTGGTCATGTAGAAAGTGTTTGCAGAAGGGAGAAGCCAAGATGTACAAGATGTGGAAAATATCATATTAAGTGTTATAAAAGTGAAGAAAATGTGACATGTTGTAATTGCGGTGGGAATCATGAAGCCACGTCTTCTGAATGCCCCACATGGGTAAAGGAAAATGAGGTGGCCAAAGTCAGGGTTGTACAGAGCATTTCATATGCAGAAGCTGTGAAAAGGGTTGAGGGTTTGAATGTTGCGCCTGAAGACTCCATGGTAATGGATAGGCCTTCACTGGAGGCTGCAGGTGTTGTCTTACACCAAGAGGATCCTGACATTTTAAAGGTAAAAAAGGTGGACTTTGTGGCCTTTATCGCAATGGAGATAAATGGCACTGCCAAGGTGGAGAAAATATTTAGGAAGATTGAAGTCATTGTGATTGCAGCAGAGCAGTTCCTGGGGCTGAAAGATTTCACAGCAAAGGAGTTACATGGAATATTAGCAAAAGTCGTACTACCTTCTCAGGTCGTAGAGCCTGAGAAGCGAGATATGGAGAACTAAAAGAAGGAAGAAGTGGGAGTTTTGTTTGTTTTGGTAATGTAGTATTTTTATTAGGGTGGATTGTTAGAATCACTAAGTATGGATTTATTTATTTTTTAATTTTATTTTTGGTTTCAAAACGTCCAGTTGGTGGCGGCAATACAACTTTTGGATGTAGAAGAAGGAGAAGATGAAGAAGAAGAAATTGAAAAGCGTTGTGGTAGCTTTTGATAAAGAAGAACAGCAAGACGAAGCAGCTGCTTTATAAGTGGGATGCACTGTTGAGCGCTACATCCCGAGGTGTTCGTGCTGATTGTACGGAGATTGTGACAGCCGGTTAAATGGTGTCCCTTGAGAAGGCAAGAACAATATGTATGTCAGGAGAATTGCAGTACTATCATAAGGAGACGTATACTTTGAATACAGAGGAGGAATGGAGGGAAAAAGAGGCAGAGGAGGTCTAAGAGAGAGCGGGAGGAAGAGGGTGAGCTTGAGTCGGTTAAAAATGGCGGGAAAAAAGGGAGATGGTTTGTTAAAGAAGAATTGTAGAAAGTGTAAGCAGAGTGAGCTGAAGACAGGAGGAGAAATGGAAGTGAATGAGGGCAAAGTATTGGAGGTGGTAGGTGTGGCGAGGTTATCGGAGTCCGAGGCTTGCACCAAGGGTCAGAATAAAGATGAGTCTTTGACAGTAGGAGTTACGTTTTTGGAAAAAGTGGACACTTTTCCTTTTGGCTGATCCATTTGTGGTTTCAGGGTGGGTGAAAACAGAGTTGGGTGCTGTGGAATCGGTGAGGGTAACCAGAAGGGATAATTGTTTGTGTTTCTGCTGGTCAGAGGGAGAAGGCGTTCCGCGTTAAACGAAATGGGGCAAGAAATGTGAATTGTTTTGCTCTCAAGAACAGGGCTCCATTGAAAGGGATTACTGGGGTAGCGGTAAATGTGAAAGTGTTTGTGATGCTCGTTGTTTGGTGCGACGCGAGTGGTGAAATAAGTCATTGTCTGTTCTTTTGAGTTTTGACGTTGAGTCTTTGCCCGACAAAGTGATGTTAAGATATATAAGTTATCCTGTACGAGTTTTTGTGCTGAATGCATTACGTTGTTATAGGGGTCAAGCTTATGGCCAAGCTTATGGCCATGTGGCAGCAGTGTGTAGGAGGGAGGCCTCCCGAGTGGCGCAGTGGTCTAAGGTGAGGGTAGAGATCCTGGTTCGAATCCAGGCTCTGTCGTAGCCGGCCGCGACCGGGAGACCCATGGGGCGGCGCACAATTGGCCCAGCGTCGTCCAGGGTAGGGGAGGGAATGTCCGGCAGGGATGTAGCTCAGTTGGTAGAGCATGGCGTTTGCAACGCCAGGGTTGTGGGTTCGATTCCCACGGGGGGTATGAAAAATAAAATAAAATGTATGCACTCACTAACTGTAAGTCGCTCTGGATAAGAGCATCTGCTAAATGACAAAAATGTGTGAGAAGTGTGCATAAGGGGAAAGTAGCATTGGGGAAAAAGTAGTGGTATGTGTTAATTGTAGGAATCAGAAATGTCCTGTGCGAGAGAGGCAGGTTGAGGTTTCCAGGGTTAGAGTAGTGCAGAAGTTGTCATATGCTGAGGCAGTGAAGAAAGTAGAGGAAGGGGTCAAGAGCGACGGATCCTGAGAGGAGTGGTGTGAGTAGTAGATCTGTACCAGTACAGAGGGATAGATCAACAAGTGATATATGTTTCAGTAAGATTAGATTTTTAGCATTCATAGCAATGGTTATCAACTACTGCAGGGATGGAACGTAAGTCGCAGAAAATTGAGGTTGTGTTGGCAGCTGCAGAGAGGTATTTGGGTGTGTGAGACTTGACATCAGAAGAGTTACAGGGTGTGTTAAGTGGTGGTGTCCCATCCTTTCAGGTTGTTGGCCTGAGGTAGGACTAAAAATAATTAAATAGTTGAGTAGGGTGGTGTTATTTTTGTGTGTGTGTGTGTGTATATATATATATATATATATATATATATATATATATATATATATATATATATATATAACTCAGCAAAAAAAGAAACGTCCTCTCACTGTCAACTGCGTTTATTTTCAGCAAACTTAACATGTGTAAATATTTGTATGAACATAACAGGATTCAACAACTGAGACATAAACTGAACAAGTTCCACAGACATGTGACTAACAGAAATGTAATAATGTGTCCCTGAACAAAGGGGGGGTCAAAATCAAAAGTAAGTCAGTATCTGGTGTGGCCACCAGCTGCATTAAGTACTGCAGGGTGTCACCTCCTCATGGACTGCACCAGATTTGCCAGTTCTTGCTGTGAGATGTTACCCCACTCTTCTACCAAGGCACCTGCAAGTTCCTGGACATTTCTGGGGGGAATGGCCCTAGCTCTCACCCTCCGATCCAACAGGTCCCAGACGTGCTCATTGGGTTTGAGATCCGGGCTCTTCACTGGCCATGGCAGAACACTGACATTCCTGTCTTGCAGGAAATCACACACAGAACGAGCAGTATGGCTGGTGGCATTGTAATGCTGGAGGGTCATGTCAGGATGAGCCTGCAGGAAGGGTATCACATAAGGGAGGAGGATGTCTTCCCTGTAACGCACAGCATTGAGATTGCCTGCAATGACAACAAGCTCAGTCCGATGATGCTGTGACACACCGCCCCAGACCATGACGGACCCTCCACCTCCAAATCGATCCCGCTCCAGAGTACAGGCCTCGGTGTAACGCTCATTCCTTCGACGATAAACGCGAATCCGACCATCACCCCTGGTGAGAGAAAACCGCGACTCGTCAGTGAAGAGCACTTTTTGCCAGTCGGTGGCTGGACGATTAGAATTTGACAATGAAAGAGAGAACCGGCTCGGGCAGCGCAGGCGATGAAGCTACCACTGTCGGTGGTGTGCCTGAGAGCTCGGCGACTCTTTCCCTATCAGAGGACAATAAACTCGTCTGTGTGAAATATCCAGGGATTATCTCCAATGTGGACAAGATGCTGGAAACTATTGGGGGTGTTCAAGGGGTGTCCAAGGTGAGCAACCTACACACGTCAATCAATGCATGCGCGACTAGTCAGCTTGCTAAGTTTATGCATGTAACGTTATAGCTAGCTAGTCTTGATGAGCTATGTTATAATTCACACCGTATTTGTTTACTGTACTGAGGCGCTAGCTAGCTAGTGCAGCTATGCCTACCTGCTCACATGATATGTTGTTCCCATACTCACCACCACCATTTGTATTGTTCTGTTGACTATGATAAACTAAACAGGAAGTGTTTCTCCACAGACCTATGCTGACCCCAGCAGGCGGTTGGAGCTGCGCTTTCGTCCCCAGGACCCGTTCTGCCACCCTGTCTGTGGAAACTGTTTCCCATCCACCAACCTGCTGCTGCGCGTGAAAAGGAGGGTGCGCAAAGGCAACTCCAAGGAAGCCCAAATCAACATGGACGTCCTGGGTGTCATTGGGACAACATACTCTTAAACTCCAAACACTTGACCCCATTATATCACTGTGTGATTCCTTCCCATTGCCTCCCTACTTTGATCTGTGCTGTTATTACTCTTCATTGTCTATTTGTTGATGTATGTTGTACATTTGTTTATTGTTGCAGGGATGGCTGACTTCCAGTATCTTGCGGTGCATTCAGCAAAGGTCGGCTCACATACATCCCTCTACAATAAGATAATCTTGCATAAACCAGAGAATAATGAGTTCTTTGAGCAGCCGGTGCCCCTCTTCCTTCCTCCACCCATCTTCTCTCGCCTGGACAGTGCTGTGGACTACAACTACCGACCTGAAATCCAACACAAGTAAGCAGGTGCACTGGGGCAGGCGTGGGAGCAACACTACACACAGTTTCACCCTCATCAGAGGTCGTGTGTTCAGCTCAGGAACAAATATGCCAGTGGACATCAACATGTTATGTAGTGTGTCAGTAGTAATGCATTAGGATCCCCCCCCCCCAATAACGTTACACAACGGCGTGTTCAACAACAGGAGGAAGACAGGAATCCCCTTATTTAGTTATAAAGATGCAGGTGCTAATAGATGTGGCCATTGGACAACCCATAGGGGTGCCATGCCAATATCTTTCTGTATTGATTAAGTTTAGCTAAACCATTGTGGACTTGTCTTCTGTGCAAAGAAGGCTATTGTCCCCCGACAGTATCCAGGGATAATGTGATTGGTTTGAGTCGAGCACGTCGGCCTCACAACGCCATTTTCCTCAACTTTGACGACCAGAACGTCCCCATGGCCCCCCTGGAGGCTGCCAAGGTCAACTGGAAGAGGGTGTGTGTTCACCCCAGTGACAGAGGGAACAAATGAAAAAAAGTCAGTACACTTTGCATTGGGCTTCTGAGGTTGTTTCTCTGTTACTTGTTTTACAAGCCATTGTGAAGTCTGCATGAACCGGTCACACACAAGGGATGCTGTTTTCACGTTTAAAACGTTTTAGTATTATTGTTTAACACAGATGCATAGGAACATAACTTTTTTGTCAGTTTGATCCTTTCTTTTTTCTCCTATTGCACTCAAGTGTTTACTTATGCTAGTTTGTATTTTCTCTATGATTTAGCCTCTTTACATCACCATATACAGATGATGTTCCTACAGTATTTGCCCATGGAAAATGTACACATAGAAAGTGTTACTTAATGTTGCGTACATAGCTTTGATGTCCCCTCTGTGTTATCTTTTCCCAAACCACACTGTGTGTAGATGTTTGAGAGCCGGCCCATCTGGTCCCGGAACGCGGTCAAGGCCAACCTGGACATCCACCCTGATAAACTCAAGCTGCTGCTCCCTATCATGGCCTACTATATGTAAAGGAGATCTAGACCGCCAGTGGTATTCAAAGTCGGGGTAGGGGGAATTGCAATGGTGTTATTGTATGGGACAATATACAAACTTTTTGGAGATAATTTGAAAAATACAATTTGAGTAAATGTATTTATTGCTTCTCTCACTTTTGATTAAAGATATGAAAATGTAATGAATTAAAGGTTAGTTGTTGTTAAAATCGAAACTTACTGATTTTGACTTAAGGTAGTGTCATAAGATTCGGGTTGGGGTGGGCCGGCAAAAATTCTGGCAAAAAAATGAAATCTCTCAATTTACAGGCCATGT
The DNA here is from genome assembly GCF_964263955.1 of Coregonus lavaretus. Classification (NCBI taxonomy): domain Eukaryota; kingdom Metazoa; phylum Chordata; class Actinopteri; order Salmoniformes; family Salmonidae; genus Coregonus; species Coregonus lavaretus. The sequence goes on from NC_139991.1 coordinate 48,189,660, forward strand.
CGTGTATAATTCCAGAATTCACTTAAATTTAAACTCTTGTGAAGTGGTTAATAGAGAGAAGGAGAAAGAAGAGAAACAAAAAGTGACTTATTTAATCAACTTGATATGAAATTAAAGCAAAGTCCTCATAATAAACTCAAATTCCATCCAAACCTGACATGTGTTTCCTCTAAGGTGACATGCCCCTGGAGGAGCCTCTGGGTGAGGTTTGGCACGACCCCTGCAAAACAACAGAGACCAAGAAATACCAGGTGCTGGACTTCAGGATCCGCTGCAGTACCAAGCACGGTGAGGAGTGGGGGCAGGGTCGAGGTTTGGTTCAAACTAATCTGAAGGGACACAATACAATTGAATCCCACAGCCTTTGTTAATACAGTCCTCATGCTTTGTTTTATGAGACCCTGTCTGTTTCCCCCATGTGACTGTCTTTAGGATATACTATAAATGACATGCCAGTGAAGGCCAAGAGGAGCACGTTCAACTATACCCTGCCAATCACACTCAACAAAGCAGGTGAGCAACTGGGCATGGAGTCTGTGTGTATTTGTGTGTGACTGGGTGTGTGTCTTAGTGATGATTGTCTCGCTAATGTCCCTCTTCGTTGTTCAGTTCAACAGGCTGCTAATGTTACAGATTTAGCCCCTGAGGGCCCTGCCGGTGGACGTAATGCTAATATAACCAGGTACCAGCTCAAGGTATTGGACTAAAGACTTTCCCACAACTTATTCACACGCTCTACATGTTAACACTGTACATATAAGAATAATGATACAGTAATAAGACCTCACATGCTAACTCCCCTGTCTCCTGTTTGTCCAGGAGTCGTCGTACATATTTCGAGAGATGGAACCCTGCCCCCCCCACAGGCAAATGTTCTACCAGCTCTGTGATCTGGACGTGCAGAGGTAGAATCCAACATGGAATATGGGCGATACCATTGGCCCAAATATATTTATTTACATTTAAGTAATTTAGCAGACGCTCTTATCCAGAGCGACTTACAGTTAGTGCATTCATCTTAAGATACCTAAACATTTGTGATGTTAATAATGGCTGAAGAAAAATATAAACGCAACATGTAACAATTTCAATGGTTTTACTGAGTTACAGTTCATATACGGATATCAGTCAATTGAAATAAATAAATTAGGCCATCATTTATGGATTTCACATGACTGGGCAGGGGCGCAGCCATGGGTGGGCCTGGCTCCTCAGTGGGTGGGCCTATGCCCTCCCAGGCCCACCCATGGCTGCGCCCCTGCCCAGTCATGTGAAATCCATAAATGAATCAGAATGAGTTTTTCCCCACAAAAGGGCTTTATTACAGACATAAATACTACTCAGTTTCATCAGCTGTCCGGGTGGCTGGTCTCAGACGATCCCGCAGCTGAAGAAGCCGGATGTGGAGGTCCTGGGCTGGTGTGGTTACACGTGTTCTGCAGTTGTGAGGTCGGTTGGAGGTACTGCCAAATTCTCTAAAACAACATTGGAGGCAGCTTATGGTAGAGAAATGAACATTCAATTATCTGGCAACTGCTCCAGTGGAGATTCCTGTAGTCAGGATGCCAATTGCATTCTCCTTCAAAACTTGAGATATCTATGGCATTGTGCTGTGTGACAAAACTGCACATTTTAGCGTGGCCTTTTATTGTCCCCAGCACAAGGTGCACCTGTGTAATGATCACTCTGTTTAATCAGCTTCTTGATATGCCACACCTGTCAGGTGGATGGATTATCTTGGCAAAGGAGAAATGCTCACTAAGAGGGATCTAAACACATTAGTGCCCAAAACTTGAGAGAAATTAGCTTTTTGTGCTTATGGAACATTTCTGGGATCTTTTATTCCAGCTCATGAACATGGGACCAAGACTTTACATGTTGCGTTTATATTTTTGTTCTGTTTAGCCTCTACAGACTCATCGTTATAGTGTCTAAAAGGTGGTGTGGGTAAGGCCAAAATGTCACATTTCCCAATTTTGGTCAATTACTTCTCAATAATCATTGTGGATACAGACTTCAAAGATATGCCTAACATCCTTCCCCCAAATTACCTTTCAATGGAAAGATCCAAAACATCAGAAATATCTTTGGGCCAATCTCATTTGGAATTGCCCATAGAGTAGAAGTGGCAAAGATCTCTGCATTTTGTTGTCTGTTTGTGTCTAATGTTATGACTCTGCTCCTGGCTCAGCATAAGAAACGTGATTCATCGGAACGATGGCCAGGAGGAGGGGTGTGACGAGAGGGACGGCTGGTGTCTGTCCCACACCGCTGATGACCTCCGAGATATCATGTCCTCCATGATCAAGCAGGTCATCCGCGCCAAGAGGCCAGGTAAGACCTCTCTCTGTAACACTGACGCGGCACTCGCCTATGGCCAACCTGGCCTGGAGTCAAACCACGGAGTGGGTCAGATACCAGTCCATGGGGAGTAGTTATTTAAAAACAGATGGTTTTGAGTGTGGGTTGAAGTGCAGGAGAATTTCAAACACTAGGATTAAACTGTTACAATACACAAGGGATGACTACAGTCCTTCCCACAAGGCAAGCTGCTCTTTATTAATGTTCAGATGTGAAGCAGAGATCCCATAATTATTTTTTGACAGGTGGTGCGGCAAAAAGCCTAATTTGGATATTTAGGGGTTTTAAGCCTAATTTATATATTGTTCTTATTTCCGACATTTGGTAGGATATTTTGTTAGTCAACTTGCTATAATTAAATACATGCAGCTTCTCTACTGTCATTTCTTGTTGCCCTAGACATGTACAGTGAGGGGAAAAAAGTATTTGATCCCCTGCTGATTTTGTACGTTTGCCCACTGACAAAGAAATTATCAGTCTATAATTTTAATGGTAGGTTTATTTGAACAGTGAGAGACAGAATAACAACAAAAAAATCCAGAAAAACACATGTCAAAAATGTTATAAATTGATTTTTATTTTAATGAGGGAAATAAGTATTTGACCCCCCTGCAAAACATGACTTAGTACTTGGTGGCAAAACCTTTGTTGGCAATCACAGAGGTCAGATGTTTCTTGTAGTTGGCCACCAGGTTTGCACACATCTCAGGAGGGATTTAGTCCCACTCCTCTTTGCAGATCTTCTCCGAGTCATTAAGATTTTGAGGCTGACGTTTGGCAACTCAAACCTTCAGCTCCCTCCACAGATTTTCTATGGGATTAATGTCCGGAGATTGGCTAGGCCACTCCAGGACCTTAATGTGCTTCTTCTTGAGCCACTCCTTTGTTGCCTTGGCCGTGTGTTTTGGGTCATTGTCATGCTGGAATACCCATCCACGACCCATTTTCAATGCCATGGCTGAGGGAAGGAGGTTCTCACCCAAGATTTGACGGTACATGGCCCCGTCCATCGTTCCGTTGATGCGGTGAAGTTGTCCTGTTCCCTTAGCAGAAAAACACCCCCAAAGCATAATGTTTCCACCTCCATGTTTGACGGTGGGGATGGTGTTCTTGGGGTCAATAGCAGCATTCTTCCTCCTCCAAACACGGCGAGTTGAGTTGATGCCAAAGAGCTCGATTTGGTCTCATCTGACCACAACGCTTTCATCCAGTTCTCCTCTGAATCATTCAGATGTTCATTGGCAAACTTCAGACGGGCCTGTATATGTGCTTGCTGGCGCTGCAGGATTTCAGTCCTTCACGGCGTCGTGTGTTACCAATTGTTTTCTTGGTGACTATGGTCCAAGCTGCCTTGAGATCATTGACAAGATCCTCCCGTGTAATTCTGGGCTGATTCCTCACCGTTCTCATGATCATTGCAACTCCACGAGGTGAGATCTTGCACGGAGCCCCAGGCAGAGGGACATTGACAGTGCTTTTGTGTTTCTTCCATTTGCGAATAATCGCACCAACTGTTGTCACCTTCTCACCAAGCTGCTTGGCGATGGTCTTGTAGCCCATTCCAGCCTTGTGTAGGTCTACAATCTTGTCCCTGACATCCTTGGAGAGCTCTTTGGTCTTGGCCATGGTGGAGAGTTTGGAATCTGATTGATTGATTGCTTCTGTGGACAGGTGTCTTTTATACAGTTAACAAGATGAGATTATGAGCACTCCCTTTAAGAGTGTGCTCCTAATCTCAGTTCGTTACCTGTATAAAAGACAACTGGGAGCCAGACATCTTTCTGATTAAGAGGGCGTCAAATACTTATTTCCCTCATTAAAATGCAAATCAATTTATAACATTTTTGACATGCGTTCTTCTGGATTTTTTTGTTGTTATTCTGTCTCACTGTTCAAATAAACCTACCATTTAAAATTATAGACTGATCATGTCTTTGTCAGTGGGCAAACGTACAAAATCAGCAGGGGATCAAATACTTTTTTCCCCTCACTGTATCTACATAAATCACTTGCTTTATCTATATCAATCCCTCTTGATATCAAACAATGAATTGATATATACAGTGCCTTGCAAAATTATTCATCCCCCTTGGCGTTTTTCCCTCCTTTGTTGCATTACAACCTGTAATTTAAATGGATTTTTATTTGGACTTCATGTAATGAACATACACAAAATAGTTCAAATTGGTGAAGTGAAATGAAAACAATTTAAAAAAAATTAATAACGGAAAAGTGGTGCGTGCATACAGTATCTCACAAAAGTGAGTACACCCCTCACATTTTTGTAAATATTTGAGTATATCTTTTCATGTGACAACACTGAAGAAATGACACTTTGCTACAATGTAAAGTAGTGAGTGTACAGCTTGTATAACAGTGTACATTTGCTGTCCCCTCAAAATAACACAACACACAGCCATTAATGTCTAAACCGCTGGCAACAGAATTGGGCCCAAAGTGTCAATATTTTGTGTGGCCACCATCATTTTCCAGCACTGCTTTAACCCTCTTGGGCATGGAGTTCACCAGAGCTTCACAGGTTGCCACTGGAGTCCTCTTCCACTCCTCCATGACGACATCACAGAGCTGGTGGATGTTAGAGACCTTGCACTCCTCCACTTTCTGTTTCAGGATGCCCCGCAGATGCTCAATAGGGTTTAGGTCTGGAGACATGCTTGGCCAGTCCATCACCTTTACCCTCCGCTTCTTTAGCAAGGCAGTGGTCGTCTTGGAGGTGTGTTTGGGGTCGTTATCATGTTGGAATACTGCCCTGCGGCCCAGTCTCTGAAGGGAGGGGATCATGCACTGCTTCAGTATGTCACAGTACATGTTGGCATTCATGGTTCCCTCAATGAACTGTAGCTCCCCAGTGCCGGCAGCACTCATGCAGCCCCAGACCATGACACTCCCACCACCATGCTTGACTGTAGGCAAGACACACTTGTCTTTGTACTCCTCACCTGGTTGCCGCCACACACGCTTGACACCATTTGAACCAAATAAGTATCTTGGTCTCCTCAGACCACATGACATGGTTCCAGTAATCCATGTCCTTAGTCTGCTTGTCTTCAGCAAACTGTTTGCGGGCTTTCTTGTGCATCATCTTTAGAAGGGGTTTCCTTCTGGGACGACAGCCATGCAGACCAATTTGATGCAGTGTGCGGCGTATGGTCTGAGCACTAACAGGCTGACCCCCCCCCCACCCCCACCCCTTCAACCTCTGCAGCAATGCTGGCGGCACTCATACGTCTTTTTCCCAAAGACAACCTCTGGATATGACGCTGAGCACGTGCACTCAACTTCTTTGGTCGACCATGGCGAGGCCTGTTCTGAGTGTAACCTGTCCTGTTAAACCGCTGTATGGTCTTGGCCACTGTGCTGCAGCTCAGTTTCAGGGTCTTGGCAATCTTCTTATAGCCCAGGCCATCTTTATGTAGAGCAACAATTCTTTTTTTCAGATCCTCAGAGAGTTCTTTGCCATGAGGTGCCATGTTGAACTTCCAGTGACCAGTATGAGGGAGCATGAGAGCGATGACACCAAATTTAACACACCTGCTCCCCATTCACACCTGAGACCTTGTAACACTAACGAGTCACATGACACCGGGGAGGGAAAATGGCTAATTGGGCACAATTTGGACATTTTCACTTAGGGGTGTACTCACTTTTGTTGCCAGCGGTTTAGACATTAATGGCTGTGTGTTGAGTTATTTTGAAGGGACAGCTAATTTACACTGTTATACAAGCTGTACACTCACTACTTTACATTGTAGCAAAGTGTCATTTCTTCAGTGTTGTCACATGAAAAGATATACTCAAATATTTACAAAAACGTGAGGGGTGTACTCACCTTTGTGAGATACTGTATGTATTCACCCCCTTTGCTATGAAGCCCCTAAATAAGATCTGGTGCAACCAATTCTCCCCAAACATGGAAGAAGGTACTCTGGTCAGATGAGACTAAAATTGAGCTTTTTAGCCATCAAGGAAAACGCTATGTCTGGCGCAAACCCAACACCTCTCATCACCCCGAGAACACCATTCCCACAGTGAAGCATGGTGGTGGCAGCATTATGCTGTGGGGATGTTTTTCATCGGCAGGGACTGGGAAACTGGTCAGAATTTAAGGAATGATGGATGGCTCTAAATATAGGGAAATTGTTGAGGGAAACCTGTTTCAGTCTTCCAGAGATTTGGGACGGAGGTTCACCTTCCAGCAGGACAATGACCCTAAGCATTCTGCTGAAGCAACACTTGAGTGGTTTAAGGGGAAACATTTAAATGTCTTGGAATGGCCTAGTCAAAGCCCAGACCTCAATCCAATTGAGAATCTGTGGTATGACTTAAAGATTGCTGTACACCAGTGGAACCCATCCAACTTGAAGGAGCTGGAGCAGTTTTGCCTTGAAGAATGGGCAAAAATCACAGTGGCTAGATGAGCCAAGCTTATAGAGACATACCCCAAGAGACTTGCAGCTGTAATTGCTGCAAAAGGTGGCTCTTCAAAGTATTGACTTTGGGGGGTTGGATAGTTATGCACGCTCAAGTTTTCAGTTTTTTTGTCTTATTTCTTGTTTGTTTCACCACAAAAAAATATTTTGCATCTTCAAAGTGGTAGGCATGTTGTGTAAATCAAATGAGACAAACCCCCCAAAAATCAATTTTAATGCAGGTTGTAAGGCAACAAAATAGGAAAAATGCCAAGGGGGGTGAATACTTTCGCAAGCCACTGTATGCCTAATTTAGAGCTAAAGACTCAACTATATAATATTCACTCTGAAATTGCAGTATACACATTAGTGATATAGTAAATCAATAGAAGAAATGCATAAATAATCTAGTTGACAGTTTAGCTAGCGCTGGTTGGCTGTACCAGTGCTAAAACTCCAGATGGTTCCCCATCTTAATTTTTTTTTGTAAGCCAACATGTTTTCAGCAATTTTATTTCCATGACTGATCAAAACTAATTTCCTCATGTTTTCTCTTGTCTGTCTGCAGCAAACATGCACTGTGGCCAGTTTATTAGGTACACCACCCCATTCACAAAAATGGTTTGCTCATATAGACAGTGAGTCACGTGGCCTGCCTTGCTATATAAAGCAGGCAGACAGACATCGAGGCAGTCATTTACTGTTCGAATGAACGTTAGAATGGGCAAAACGAGTGACCTAAGCGACTTTGAGCATGGTATGATCGTCGGTGCTAGGCATGCCGGTTCCAGTATCTCAGAAATGGTCGGCCTCTTGAGCTTTTCACTCACGACAGTGTCTAAGGTTTACAGAGAATAGTGCGACAAATATAACATATCCAACCAGCGGCAGTCCTGTGGGCAAAAACAGTTAGTTGATGAGAGAGGTTGAAGGAGGATGGCAAGAATCGTGCAAGCTAACAGGCAGGCCACAAACCGGCAAATAACGGCGCATTACAACAGTGGTGGGCAGAACGGCATCTCGGAACACACAACTCGTCGGTCCCTGTCACGGATGGGCTATTGCAACAGACAACCACATCGGGTTCCACTCCTATCGGCTAAACACAAGAACAAGCGGCTCCAGTGGTCAAGCGGTCACCAATACTGGACAATTGAGGAGTGGAAAAACATTGCCTGGTCCGACAAATCCCGGTTCCTGTTGCATCATGCTGATGGCAGAGTCAGGATTTGGTGTAAGCAGCATGAGTCCATGGCCCCATCCTACCTGATGTCAACGGTACAGGCTGGTGGCGGTGGCGTAATGGTGTGGGGAATGTTTGCCTGGCACACGTTAGGTCCCTTGATAGCAATTAAGCAACGTTTGAACACCACAGAATATCTGAACACTGTTGCTGACCAGGTTCCTCCCTTCATGGCTACAGGGGTGTCCGACCTGGTACTAGATGTGTGTACCTAACAAACTGTCCATTGAGCAATATGTTTGGAACATCAAATTGCAATAAAATCGCAATACCATATAGAATTGTGAGAATAGCATTATATATTGTTTCGGCAGCTAGTTATCGTGATAATATCGTATCGTGAAGTCCCTGGCAATTCCCAGCCCTAGATTACATGGAAACTAATTATCCATTAAATAAGGTTCGCTGGCTGTCTGTAGTGTATGTGCCGTTCACTTGTTGACTTCTGTTAAATTCACCTTTTTTCAGCTGAAATACGATGCCCATAGCTTACTCATGATGTTGCACAACGATTTAAGTCAAGAAGTCATCGTTTTAGTAAAAGTATGATATATCTGGTGTTGAATTGGGAAATCCAAAGTGTTAACTTCGGATATTTTCTGTGCCAATGCCGTGCATTTCCCCTATGATATGAGGTGCTAATAGTTTTCAGTCTATTTGAATGTTACCACCCACCTGCATGGCATTGTTTATTAATCAGAAACACCAGCAAAGTTCTTCCTCTTCGCAAGCAATATAAATAGGGTGTGCAAACGTATCTTTTTGCACATCCACTTTTTTACCAGCAAATTATGATAATCCATTAGATAATTTGTCAAGTTTCACTTATATTTGCGCTAATCTGTATTAAAAATATACAGTGCCTTCAGAAAGTATTCATACCCCTTGACTTTTTCCACATTTTGTTGTGTTACAGCCTGAATTTAAAATTGATTAAATGTAGATTGTTTGTCACTGGCCTACACACAAAACCCCATAATGTAAAAGTGGAATTGTGTTTTAAATTTTTTTTTAAACACAATAATTTAAAATGAAAAGCTAAAATGTCTTGAGTCAATAAGTATTCCACCCCTTTATGGCAAGCCTAAATATGTTCAGGAGTAAAAATGTGCTTAACAAGTCACATAATAAGTTACATGGTGCAATAATAGTGTTTAACATGATTTTTGAATGACTACCTCATCTCTGTACCCCACACATACAATCATCTGTAAGGTCCCTCAGTCGATTCAACCACAAAGACCAGGGAGGTTTTCCAATGCCTCGCAAAGGGCATCTATTGGTAGATGGGTACGGTAATTCTTTTTTTAAAAGCAGACATTGAATATCCCTTTGAGCAAGTTATTAATTACACATTAGATGGTGTATCAATACTCCCAGTCACTACAAAGATACAGGCGTCCTTCCTAACTCAGTAGCCGGAGAGAAGGGGAACCGCTCAGGGATTTCACCATGAGGCCAGTGGTGACTTTAAAACAGTTAGAGTTTAAAGGCTGTGATAGGAGAAAACTCTAATTGACAGAGTGAGAAGAAGGACGCCTGTACAGAATTTAAAAAATATTCTAAAACATGTATCCTGTTTTCAATAAGGCAGTAAAGTAAAACTGCAAAAAATGTGGCAAAGAGGTGAACTTCATGTCCTCAATACAAAGTGACAAATTCACCTTTTCAGCAGGACAATAACCTAAAACATTTTACATTTTACATTTTAGTCATTTAGCAGACGCTCTTATCCAGAGCGACTTACAGTTAGTGAGTGCATACATTATTTCTTTTATTTTTTATTAATTTTTCATACCCCCGTGGGAATCGAACCCACAACCCTGGCGTTGCAAACGCCATGCTCTACCAACTGAGCTACATCCCTGCCGGTCATTCCCTCCCCTACCCTGGACGACGCTGGGCCAATTGTGCGCCGCCCCATGGGTCTCCCGGTCACGGCCGGCTACGACAGAGGGACAGATATACACTGGAGTTGCTTACCAAGACGACATTGAATGTTCCTGATTGGCCTAGTTACAGTTTTGACATAAATCGGCTTGAAAATCTATGGCAAGACTTGAAAATGGCTGTCTCGCAATGATCAGAGGAAAGGCCAAAAAATTGTCAAAGACTCCAGTCACCCAAGTCATAGACTGTTCTCTCTGCTAACGTACGGCAAGCGGTACCGGAGCGTCAAGTCTAGGACCAAAAGGCTCCTTAACAGCTTCTACCCCCAAGCCAAAGGACTGTTGAACAATTAATTAATAAATGGCCACCCGGACTATTTACAATGATTATTATTTGAACAACCAACTTGACAGAGCTTGAATAATGTGCAAATATTGTACAGTCCAGGTGGGCAAAGCTCTTACCCAGAAAGACTCACAGCTGTAATCGCTGTGAAAGGTGATTCTAACATGGATTGACTCAGGGGGTTGAGTACTTATAAAGATACATGAGTGTTTTTATTTTTCATGCATTCTTTACAAATGTTAGAATTTTCTTCCACCTTGACATTAGAGTATTTTGTGTAGATCGTTGACAAAAAATTACAAATCCATTTTAATCCCACTTTGTAACACAACAAAATGTGGAAAAAAAATCAAGGGGTGTGAATACTTTCTGAAGGTACTGTATATTTGGTAAAATTGCGTGTGATATGATTGCATTTTGGAACCCCGTCGCCACAAGATGAATGGTTTTGACCATGCTCCACTGCTTTGATTGGTGCAACTAGAATCACAAGTGTCTATCCTATAATGAAAAGGCACCCGTGAAAAAAATTCCACAAACTTGTTTATCTATTTTGTGCTGTAATATTTGTATTGGTGTTTCGTGTCTGATGCGCTCAGTGTGTTGCTCCATATAATTTGCGGCGTGCATCATGAGCGAAGTCATTGTAGCCCATCATTTCACTTACCCTAGCTGTGAGAAACATGGGATGAGCACGGGCTGACTTGGCGTTGCTGTAGCGCAGCCGAATAGCCTGTTAGCAGTCTACCAAAGGTTGCACTGTGTCCATTATAATGTAGAAAAACGTATCTCTAGTCGAAATCATTAAATATTTGTCTATCCATATTACACTTATTTCTATGGCGTATTTGCGGCAGCAATTTATGGAAGATGCCAAAACTTTTGAGATAACAATAGATGGCAAAGTCAAAGATACTGGTTCCCCTTTCCATCTGTGGTGAAGTTTTCCCTAAATGCTTATGACGAATCCAGCTCCTGACCAATCCATAGTCTAGCCAGCTGGCTAATCTTTTCAATACGGTGTAGCAACAGCTGATAACATTAGCTAGCTACATAAGGTTAGTATGCTAGCTAACTACAGAAGGTTAGTATGCTAGCTAGCTACATAAGGTTAGCATGCTAGCTAACTACACTTACAGCTGTCAGTGCCCTACTTGTTGTTATTTCTCCACTCCACATGGAAATCACCACCGTTCCCACCCCCAATTCATGAATATGTATTTAGCAGCCTGCGTCATTCTTCGGAGGTGGAACCTAAACGAGAATTTCCACTATAGGAATGTTTTGCTACCAGGCAAAAGGCCCCAGAGAGTGGAGAAGATGGTGATGAAGGGGAAGATGAGTTTCATCCGTCAGAGGGAAGTGACAATGAGATGGAGACAGATGCTGGATTATATGTGAGAATGGACACAGTCCATCCCTACCCTGACAGAAATGGACTGTGGAATTGTACAAACTTGCTTCATTCACTGTAAAAGCACACAATTGTGTCTTTTTTTTTTATGTTTGCAAATTGTGTCAATGAGTATGTTTAAAGGGAAACTTTAAAAATTTTCTACTTCATATTCATCTCCAGCACCACCCCAACATCAACATACAGTATGTGAAAATTGTGCGTTTCTATGTTTTGTAATGAAGAAGATAATTGTTTCCAATGACATCAGCAGTGTACATTGTCTGATTTTTGACCAATTGTGAGTAGGCATTGCCTACTAATTGGTTGATGTCATTGGAAACACTTATCTTTCTCTATATTTTTTTTACTACAAAACATAGAAATGCGCCATTTTCACATGATGTTGGGGTGGTGCTGGAGATGAATATGAAGTTGAAAAATTGTGAAGTTTCCCTTTTTATGTTGAGCAGTGATCTTTCCCTTTTATTGTCCACAATGGAAATGTCAATTGAGGAGAAGTGTATCAGTTATCAATAAGCTATCAGTTGGGTAGCTTATCTGGCTGTGCAGATAACCATAACCAATGGAAAAAGCTACATGAAACACACATCTGCTATCTAACTCGGTCACCATGGATACTACAGTCCATGCTCAAGGTCACATACATTGCCATCAGAAAGTATTCACACCCCTTGACTTTTTCCACATTTTGTTTTCTCACAGCCTGAATATAATGTATTACATTGAGATTTCATCACTAATCGACACCTAATACCCCATAATGTCAAAGTGGAATTGGGTTTTTAGACAAATTAATTAAAAATGAAAAGCTGAAATATCTTGAGTCAAAGTATTCAACCCCTTTGTTTTGGCAAGCCTAAATAAATTTGAGTAACCATTTGCTTAACAAATCACATAAGTTGCATGGACTCACTCTGTGTGCAATAATAGTGGTTAACAAGATTTTTATGAATGACTACCTCATCTCTGTATCCCACACATACAATTATGTGTAAGGTTCCTTAGTCGTGTAAGGAATTTCAAAAACAAAGACCAGGGAAGTTTTCCAATGCCTCACAAAGAAGGGCACTGATTGCGCATGGTGAAGCTGTTAATTAGGCTTTGGGTGGTGTATCAACACACCCAGTCACTACAAAGATAGACGTCTTTCCGAACTGTGTTGCCGGACATAAAGAAAACCGCTCAGGGATTTCACCATGAGGCCAATGGTGATTTTAAAACAGTTACTTAGTTTAATGACTGTGATGGGAGAACTGAGGACGGCTCAACAACATCGTAGTTACTCCAAAATACTAATCTAAATGACAGAGTGAAAAGAAGGAAGCCTGTACAGAATAAAACAATTCCAAAACAACAAGGCACTAAAGTAATACTGCAAAATATATGGCATGGAAATGAACCTTTTGTCCTAAATACAAAGTGTTATTTGTGGAAAGTACAATGCATCATTGGGTACCACTCCCCATATTTCCAGGCGTGGTGGTGGCTGCATCATGTTATGGGTATGCCTGTCATCGGCAAGGACTAGGGAGTTTTTTTGGGGGATAAAAATATAAACTGAATAAAGCTAAGCACAGGCAAATTCCTAGAGGAAAAGCTGGTTCAGTCTGCTTTCCAACAGACACTGAGACGAATTCAACTTTCAGCAGGACAATAACCCTAAAACAGCCAAATCTACACTAGAGTAGCTTACCAAGACGGCATTGAATGTTCCTGAGTGGCCTAGTTACAGGTTTTACTTAAATATGTATCTAATTAAGATATATTAGTGTTTTATTTGTAATTCGTTTTTTATGTAGAAAAAGTGTAGATAAAAGGGGAAAACCTATTTTAACCCCACTTTTGTAACACAACAAAATGTGGAAAAAGTAAAGGGGCGTGAATACTTTCTGAAGGCACTGTACCTGTACTATTATCCACCAGGATGCCAATTGTTTTGCTGTCTGCATATTTTCTGAGACATAACACATCTATAAATTGTATAGATTGAGTTACATGAGCTACAAATGATTTAGCAATGCAATGGGCTCTGGGTGAACATCTTATTTATTTATATATACAGTTGAAGTCGGAAGTTTACATACACCTCAGCCAAATACATTTCAACTCAGTTTTTCACAATTACTGACATTTAATCCTAGTAAAAATTAGGATAGGATCACCACTTTATTTTAATGTTAAATGTCAGAATAATAGTAGAGAGAATTATTTATTTCAGCTTTTATTTCTTTCATTACATTCCAAGTGGTTCAGAAGTTTACATACACTCAATTAGTATTTGGTAGCATTGCCTTTAAATTGTTTAACTTGGGTCAAAAGTTTCGGGTAGCCTTCCACAAGCTTCCCACAATAAGTTGGGTGAATTTTGGCCCATTCCTCCTGACAGAGCTGGTGTAACTGAGTCAGGTTTGTAGGCCTCCTTGCTCACACATGCTTTTTCACTTCTGCCCACAAATTTTCTATAGGATTGAGGTCTGGGCTTTGTAATGGCCATTCCGATACCTTGACTTTGTTGTCCTTAAGCCATTTTGCCACAACTTTGGAATTATGCTTGGGGTCTTTGTCCATTTGGAAGATCCATTTGCGACCAAGCTTTAACTTCCTGACTGATATCTTGAGATGTTGCTTCAATATATCCACATAATTTTCCTTCCTCATGATGCCATTTATTTTGTCAAGTGCACCAGTCCCTCCTGCAGCAAAGCACCTCCACAGCATGATGCTGCCACCCCCGTGCTTCACGGTTGGGATGGTGTTCTTCGGCTTGCAAGTACTCCCTTTTTCCAAGAGAATGCCAAGAGTGTGCAAAGCTGTCATCAAGGCAAAGGGTGGCTACTTTGAAGAATTTCAAATATAAAATATACTTTGTTTTGTTTAATACTTTTTTGGTTACTACATGATTCCATGTGTTATTTCATAGTTTTGATGTCTTCACTATTATTCTACAATGTAGAAAATAGTTTTAAAAAATAAAGGAAAACCCTTGAATGAGTAGGTGTCCAAACTTTTGACTGTGTGTGTGTGTGTGTATGTATGTATGTATATATGTGTGTGTGTGTGTGTGTGTGTGTGTGTATATATATATATATGTGTATATATATATATATATATATATATATATATATATATATATATATGTGTGTATATATAGTGTGTGTATACAGTGGGGAGAACAAGTAATTGATGCACTGCCGATTTTGCAGGTTTTCCTACTTACAAAGCATGTAGAGGCCTGTCATTTTTATCATAGGTACACTTCATCTGTGAGAGACGGAATCTAAAACAAAAATCCAGAAAATCACATTGTATGATTTTTAAATAATTAATTTGCATTTTATTGCATGACATAAGTATTTGATCACCTACCAACCAGTAAGAATTCCGGCTCTCACAGACCTGTTAGTTTTTCTTTAAGAAGCCCTCCTGTTCTCCACTCATTACCTGTATTAACTGCACCTGTTTGAACTTGTTACCTGTATAAAAGACACCTGTCCACACACTCAATCAAACAGACTCCAACCTCTTCACAATGGCCAAGACCAGAGAGCTGTGTAAGGACATCAGGGATAAAATTGTAGACCAGCACAAGGCTGGGATGGGCTACAGGACAATAGGCAAGCAGCTTGGTGAGAAGGCAACAACTGTTGACGCAATTATTAGAAAATGGAAGAAGTTCAAGATGACCGTCAATCACCCTCGGTCTGGGGCTCCATGCAAGATCTCACCTCGTGGGGCATCAATGATCATGTGGAAGGTGAGGGATCAGCCCAGAACTACACGGCAGGACCTGGTCAATGACCTGAAGAGAGCTGGGACCACAGTCTCAAAGAAAACCATTAGTAACACACTACGCCGTCATGGATTAAAATCCTGCAGCGCACGCAAGGTCCCCCTGCTCAAGCCAGCACATGTCCAGGCCCATCTAAAGTTTGCCAATGACCATCTGGATGATCCAGAGGAGGAATGGGAGAAGGTCATGTGGTCTGATGAGACAAAAATAGAGCTTTTTGGTTTAAACTCCACTCGCCGTGTTTGGAGGAAGAAGAAGGATGAGTACAACCCCAAGAACACCATCCCAACCGTGAAGCATGGAGGTGGAAACATCATTCTTTGGGGATGCTTTTCTGCAAAGGGGACAGGACGACTGCACCTTATTGAGGGGAGGATGGATGGGGCCATGTATCGCGAGATCTTGGCAAACAACCTCCTTCCCTCAGTAAGAGCATTGAAGATGGGTCGTGGCTGGGTCTTCCAGCATGACAACGACCGAAACACACAGCCAGGGCAACTAAGGAGTGGCTCCGTATGAAGCATCTCAAGGTCCTGGAGTGGCCTAGCCAGTCTCCAGACCTGAACCCAATAGAAAATCTTTGGAGGGAGCTGAAAGTCCGTATTGCCCAGCGACAGCCCCGAAACCTGAAGGATCTGGAGAACGTCTGTATGGAGGAGTGGGCCAAATTCCCTGCTGCAGTGTGTGCAAACCTGGTCAAGAACTACAGGAAACGTATGATCTCTGTAATTGCAAACAAAGGTTTCTGTACCAAATATTAAGTTCTGCTTTTCTGATGTATCAAATACTTATGTCATGCAATAAAATGCAAATTAATTACTTAAAAATCATACAATGTGATTTTCTGGATTTTTGTTTTAGATTCCGTCTCTCACAGTTGAAGTGTACCTATAATAACAATTACAGACCTCTACATGCTTTGTAAGTAGGAAAACCTGCAAAATCGCCAGTGTATCAAATACTTGTTCTCCCCACTGTATATGTGTGTATATGTATGTATATGTGTGTGTGTATATATATGTGTATGTATGTATGTATGTATGTATGTATGTATGTATATACACTGCTCAAAAAAATAAAGGGAACACTTAAACAACACAATGTAACTCCAAGTCAATCACACTTCTGTGAAATCAAACTATCCACTCAGGAAGCATTACTGATTGACAATACATTTCACATGCTGTTGTGCAAATGGAATAGACAACAGGTGGAAATTATAGGCAATTAGCAAGACACCCCCAATAAAGAAGTGGTTCTGCAGGTGGTGACCACAGACCACTTCTCAGTTCCTATGCTTCCTGGCTGATGTTTTGGTCACTTTTGAATGCTGGCGGTGCTTTCACTCTAGTGGTAGCATGAGACGGAGTCTACAACCCACACAAGTGGCTCAGGTAGTGCAGCTCATCCAGGATGGCACATCAATGCGAGCTGTGGCAAGAAGGTTAGCTGTGTCTGTCAGCGTAGTGTCCAGAGCATGGAGGCGCTACCAGGAGACAGGCCTGTACATCAGGAGACGTGGAGGAGGCCGTAGGAGGGCAACAACCCAGCAGCAGGACCGCTACCTCCGCCTTTGTGCAAGGAGGAGCAGGAGGAGCACAGCCAGAGCCCTGCAAAATGACCTCCAGCAGGCCACAAATGTGCATGTGTCTGCTCAAACGGTAAGAAACAGACTCCATGAGGGTGGTATGAGGGCCCGACGTCCACAGGTGGGGGTTGTGCTTACAGCCCAACACCGTGCAGGACGTTTGGCATTTGCCAGAGAACACCAAGATTGGCAAATTCGCCACTGGCGCCCTGTGCTCTTCACAGATGAAAGCAGGTTCACACTGAGCACATGTGACAGACGTGACAGAGTCTGGAGACACCGTGGAGAACGTTCTGCTGCCTGCAACATCCTCCAGCATGACCGGTTTGGCGGTGGGTCAGTCATGGTGTGGGGTGGCATTTCTTTGGGGGGCCGCACAGCCCTCCATGTGCTCGCCAGAGGTAGCCTGACTGCCATTAGGTACCGAGATGAGATCCTCAGACCCCTTGTGAGACCATATGCTGGTGTGGTTGGCCCTGGGTTCCTCCTAATGCAAGACAATGCTAGACCTCATGTGGCTGGAGTGTGTCAGCAGTTCCTGCAAGAGGAAGGCATTGATGCTATGGACTGGCCCGCACGTTCCCCAGACCTGAATCCAATTGAGCACATCTGGGACATCATGTTTCGCTCCATCCACCAACGCCACGTTGCGCCACAGACTGTCCAGGAGTTGGCGGATGCATTAGTCCAGGTTTGGGAGGAGATCCCTCAGGTGACCATCCGCCACCTCATCAGGAGCATGCCCAGGCGTTGTAGGGAGGTCATACAGGCACGTGGAGGCCACACACACTACTGAACCTCATTTTGACTTGTTTTAAGGACATTACATCAAAGTTGGATCAGCCTGTAGTGTGGTTTTCCACTTTAATTTTGAGGGTGACTCCAAATCCAGACCTCCGTGGGTTGATACATTTGATTTCCATTGATAATTTTTGTGTGATTTTGTTGTCAGCACATTCAACTATGTAAAGAAAAAAGTATTTAATAAGATTATTTCATTCATTCAGATCTAGGATGTGTTGTGTAAGTGCTCCCTTTATTTTTTTGAGCAGTGTACTGCTCAAAAAAATAAAGGGAACACTTAAACAACACAATGTAACTCCAAGTCAATCACACTTCTGTGAAATGAAACTGTCCACTTAGGAAGCAACACTGATTGACAATAAATGTCACATGCTGTTGTGCAAATGGAATAGACAACAGGTGGAAATTATAGGCAATTAGCAAGACACCCCCAATAAAGGACTGGTTTTGCAGGTGGTGACCACAGACCACTTCTCAGTTCCTATGCTTCCTGGCTGATGTTTTGGTCACTTTTGAATGCTGGCGGTGCTTTCGCTCTAGTGGTAGCATGAGACGGAGTCTACAACCCACACAAGTGGCTCAGGTAGTGCAGCTCATCCAGGCACATCAATGCGAGCTGTTGCAAGAAGGTTTGCTTTGTCTGTCAGCGTAGTTTCCATAGCATGGAGGCACTACCAGGAGACAGGCCAGTACATCAGGAGACGTGGAGGAGGCCGTAGGAGGGCAACAACCCAGCAGCAGGACTGCTACCTCCACCTTTGTGCAAGGAGGAGCAGGAGGAGCACTGCCAGAGCCCTGCAAAATGACCTCCAGCAGGCCACATATGTGCATGTGTCTGCTCAAATGAATTGAGCAGATTGAATCCAATTGAGCACATCTGGGACATCATGTTTCGCTCCATCCACCAACGCCACGTTGCGCCACAGACTGTCCAGGAGTTGGCGGATGCATTAGTCCAGGTCTGGGAGGAGATCCCTCAGGAGACCATCCGCCACCTCATCAGGAGCATGCCCAGGCGTTGTAGGGAGGTCATACAGGCACGTGGAGGCCACACACACTACTGAGCCTCATTTTGACTTGGACATTACATCAAAGTTGGATCAGCCTGTAGTGTGGTTTTCTACTTTAATTTTGAGGGTGACTCCAAATCCAGACCTCCATGGGTTGATCAATTTGATTTCCATTGATCATTTTTGTGTGATTTTGTTGTCAGCACATTCAACTATGTAAAGAAAAAAGTATTTAATAAGATTATTTCATTCATTCAGATCTAGGATGTGTTATTTTAGTGTTCCCTTTATATTTGAGCAGTGTATATATACAGTGGGGAGAACAAGTATTTGATACACTGCCGATTTTGCAGGTTTTCCTACTTACAAAGCATGTAGAGGTCTGTACTTTTTATCATAGGTACACTTCAACTGTGAGAGACGGAATCTAAAACAAAAATCCAGAAAATCACATTGTATGATTTTTAAGTAATTAATTTGCATTTTATTGCATGACATAAGTATTTGATACATCAGAAAAGCAGAACTTAATATTTGGTACAGAAACCTTTGTTTGCAATTACAGAGATCATACGTTTCCTGTAGGTCTTGACCAGGTTTGCACACACTGCAGCAGGGATTTTGGCCCACTCCTCCATACAGACCTTCTCCAGATCCTTCAGGTTTCGGGGCTGTCGCTGGGCAATTCAGACTTTCAGCTCCCTCCAAAGATTTTCTATTGGGTTCAGGTCTGGAGACTGGCTAGGCCACTCCAGGACCTTGAGATGCTTCTTACGGAGCCACTCCTTAGCTGCCCTGGCTGTGTGTTTCAGGTCGTTGTCATGCTGGAAGACCCAGCCACGACCCATCTTCAATGCTCTTACTGAGGGAAGGAGGTTGTTGGCCAAGATCTCGCGATACATGGCCCCATCCATCCTCCCCTCAATACGGTGCAGTCGTCCTGTCCCCTTTGCAGAAAAGCATCCCCAAAGAATGATGTTTCCACCTCCATGCTTCACGGTTGGGATGGTGTTCTTGGGGTTGTACTCATCCTTCTTCTTCCTCCAAACACGGCGAGTGGAGTTTAGACCAAAAAGTTCTATTTTTGTCTCATCAGACCACATGACCTTCTCCCATTCCTCCTCTGGATCATCCAGATGGACACTGGCAAACTTCAGACGGGCCTGGACATGCGCTGGCTTGAGCAGGGGGACCTTGCGTGCGCTGCAGGATTTTAATCCATGACGGCGTAGTGTGTTACTAATGGTTTTCTTTGAGACTGTGGTCCCAGCTCTCTTCAGGTCATTGACCAGGTCCTGCCGTGTAGTTCTGGGCTGATCCCTCACCTTCCTCATGATCATTGATGCCCCACGAGGTGAGATCTTGCATGGAGCCCCAGACCGAGGGTGATTGACCGTCATCTTGAACTTCTTCCATTTTCTAATAATTGCGCCAACAGTTGTTGCCTTCTCACCAAGCTGCTTGCCTATTGTCCTGTAGCCCATCCCAGCCTTGTGCAGGTTTACAATTTAATCCCTGATGTCCTTACACAGCTCTCTGGTCTTGGCCATTGTGGAGAGGTTGGAGTCTGTTTGATTGAGTGTGTGGACAGGTGTCTTTTATACAGGTAACGAGTTCAAACAGGTGCAGTTAATACAGGTAATGAGTGGAGAACAGGAGGGCTTCTTAAATAAAAACTAACAGGTCTGTGTGGGGGCCGGAATTCTTACTGGTTGGTAGGTGGTCAAATACTTATGTCATGCAATAAAATGCAAATTAATTACTTAAAAATCATACAATGTGATTTTCTGGATTTTTGTTTTAGATTCCGTATCTCACAGTTGAAATGTACCTATGATAACAATTACAGACCTCTACATGCTTTGTAAGTAGGAAAACCTGCAAAATCGGCAGTGTATCAAATACTTGTTCTCCCCACTGTATATGTGTGTGTGTTTGTGTGTATAAATGTATATATGTATATGTATATACAGTGAGGGAAAAAAGTATTTGATCCCCTGCTGATTTTGTACGTTTGCCCACTGACAAAGACATGATCAGTCTATAATTCTAATGGTAGGTTTATTTTAACAGTGAGAGACAGAATAACAACAAAAAAATCCAGAAAAACACATGTCAAAAATGTTATAAATTGATTTGCATTTTAATGAGGGAAATAAGTATTTGACCCCCTCTCAATCAGAAAGATTTCTGGCTCCCAGGTGTCTTTTATACAGGTAACGAGCTGAGATTAGGAGCACACTCTTAAAGGGAGTGCTCCTAATCTCAGCTTGTTACCTGTATAAAAAACACCTGTCCACAGAAGCAATCAATCAATCAGATTCCAAACTTTCCACCATGGCCAAGACCAAAGAGCTCTCCAAGGATGTCAAGGACAAGATTGTAGACTTACACAAGGCTGGAATGGGCTACAAGACCATCGCCAATCAGCTTGGTGAGAAGGTGACAACAGTTGGTGCGATTATTCGCAAATGGAAGAAACACAAAAGAACTGTCAATCTCCCTCGGCCTGGGGCTCCATGCAAGATCTCACCTCGTGGAGTTGCAATGATCATGAGAACGGTGAGGAATCAGCCCAGAACTACACGGAAGAATCTTGTCAATGATCTCAAGGAAGCTGGGACCATAGTCACCAAGAAAACAATTGGTAACACACTACGCCGTGAAGGACTGAAATCCTGCAGAGCCCGCAAGGTCCCCCTGCTCAAGAAAGCACATATACAGGGCCGTCTGAAGTTTGCCAATGAACATCTGAATGATTCAGAGGAGAACTGGGTGAAAGTGTTGTGGTGAGATGAAACCAAAATCGAGCTCTTTGGCATCAACTCAACTCGCCGTGTTTGGAGGAGGAGGAATTCTGCCTATGACCCCAAGAACACCATCCCCACCGTCAAACATGGAGGTGGAAACATGCTTTGGGGGTGTTTTTCTGCTAAGGGGACAGGACAACTTCACTGCATCAAAGGGACGATGGACAGGGCCATGTACCATCAAATCTTGGGTGAGAACCTCCTTCCCTCAGCCAGGGCATTGAAAATGGGTCGTGGATGGTTATTTCAGCATGACAATGACCCAAAACACACGGCCAAGGCAACAAAGGAGTGGCTCAAGAAGAAGCACATGAAGGTCCTGGAGTGGCCTAGCCAGTCTCCAGACCTTAATCCCATAGAAAATCTGTGGAGGGAGCTGAAGGTTCGAGTTGCCAAACGTCAGTCTCGAAACCTTAATGACTTGGAGAAGATCTGCAAAGAGGAGTGGAACAAGATCCCTCCTGAGATGTGTGCAAACCTGGTGGCCAACGACAAGAAACGTCTGACCTCTGTGATTGCCAACAAGGGTTTTGCCACCAAGTACTAAGTCATGTTTTGGCAGAGGGGTCAAATACTTATTTCCCTCATTAAAATGCAAATCAATTTATAAAAATGTTGACATGCGTTTTTCTGGATTTTTTGGTTGTTATTCTGTCTCTCACTGTTCAAATAAACCTACCATTAAAATTATAGACTGATAATGTCTTTGTCAGTGGGCAAACGTACAAAATCAGCAGGGGATCAAAAACTTTTTCCCCTCACTGTATATGTATGTATGTATGTATGTATGTATGTGTGTGTAAATAAAATAAATACCAGGGGTATTCAAATCTTGCCCTATGTGGTCCGGAGCCTGCTGGTTCTCTTTTCAACCTGATAATTATTGCACCCACCTGGTGTCCCAGGTCTAAATCAGTCACTGATTAGAGGGGAACAATGAAAACAAGCAGTGGAATTGGCTTCGAGGTCCAGAGTTGAATTTGAGGGTTATAGACCCTAGTATAAATGGTCATCTTGAATCAGTTGAAAAATAAATATTTCATATACTGTACCAGGGCCCACCGTGGAAGCTACTATGACAACATCCCTTCCAAGTTTGTTTCTCTGTTACCATCTGTCTGGATAGAGGGGAAGATACGTGGTGGTCACTATGACTCAGGGTAATGGACATTGTGAAACCCTGGCTGCAACAGAACAGATGGGAGGGGTCTCCTCCTGTATAAAAGGTGTGCTTACAGGGGTCTCTGGATCAGCATGATGAAGACGCTGGGTATTTTGGTTGCTTCTGCCCTGTTCCTGGGGTCCGCCTCGGCCGCCACTGTAAGTCCATTTTAGTTTATTTGGTTTTGATTATTTGATCTTTAGTGTAATTAAAGATATCTTATTTTTCTTTTTCTAAAACACATTTCCAAATATGATATTTGTTAATAATGTAGGTGTTTTAATGTAGCTATAATGTTTTTTTTTTATAACTATCTGTGGTTTTGATCCCCTCATTGAGGTAAAAAGATACAGTAGAAATATACAGTGAGCTCCAAAAGTATTATTTTGTTGTTTTGGCTCAGTACTCCAGCGCTTTGGATTTGAAGTGATACAGACTGTCAGCTTTAATTTTAGGGTATTTTCATCCATATCGGGTGAACCGTTTAGAAATTACAGCACTTTTTGTACATAGTGCTAAAAGTGCATTTTAGGGGACCAAAGGTATTAGGACAAATTCACTTATGTGTATTCAAGTAGTAAAAATTGAATTATTTGGTGCCATATTCATAGCACGCAATGACTACGTCAAGCTTGTGACTACAAATTTGTTGGATGCATTTGCTGTTTTGATTGTGTTTCTGATTATTTTGTGCCCAATAGAAATTAATGGTAAATAATTTTTTAGTCACATTTATTGAAAATAAGAATATAATATGTTTCTAAACACTTCTACATTGATGTGGATGCTACCATGATTACAGATAATCCTGAATGAGTCGTGAATAATGATGAGTGAGAAAGTTAGACTCACATATCATACCCCCAAGACAGGCTAACCTCTCATTTTACAATAATGGGAGGTTAGCAGTGGGGTTTATCTATTCTTATTTACAATAAAGGTGACTCCAAAATAGACACAATACATTATTTACCATTCATTTCTATGGGGCACAAAATAATCTGAAACACAACCAAAACAAACAGCAAATGCATCCAACAAATTTGTAGAGTCACAAGCTTGATTTAGTCGTTGTGTGCTATGAATATGGGACCAAATACTTTTAAATACTTTAATACACATATAAGTGAATTTGTCCCAATACCTTTGGTCCCCTAAAATGGGGGGACTATGTACAAAAAGTGCTGTAATTTGTAAACTGTTCTCCCGGTATGGATGAAAATACCCTCAAATTAAAGCTGATAGTCTGCACTTTAACCTCACAGTAATTGTATAATTTCAAATCCATAGTGCTGTAGCACAGAGCCAAAATAACAAAAGATGTGTCACTTTCCCAATACTTTTGGAGCTCACTGTAATTTGACAAATAAAATAGGCTAAATGTAAAAGTGTTTATACTGATAAAGTAACCAATAGTGAAACACAAAGGGTTAAGAACTTCACCTGCATTTGTACTCACTGCAGGTTTTTTGACATCTTTATCATCAACAGGTTGATAAGCAATGTGAATTCAACAGCTGAACACCTTTTTTGCAACAGTTCACTAATACAAAACGCAAAACAATGACACCACTACATGCATAAAACAGCAACACTGAATAGATTTGTGCATAATAAAAATAGTTTCACACTTGCATATATTACTGAATGTGTAATGAGTTGGTATCTGCCCTTTGGGTGTCGATGTGTAGCTTGGAGTGGTGTACACTGAGGGAGGCATGGTACAGGGGAAGAAGGTCAATTCTGATGGACTCTTCCGCACCATGGACGTCTTCAAAGGAATCCCCTACGCTGACAAGCCCGGCATTTTTGAGAAGCCCAAGCGTCACCCTGGATGGGATGGTGGGTACCAAAAAATAAAATGCCTCCAATGTCCATCCATTCAGCAAGGAAAACAATGTAGTAATACTGAAGCAGATTGTAAAATAAATATTGGACAGCCATATTGGACCATAGCCTTCCTAACACTCATCTGACTTATTCTCCCCGTGTCTCCTTCCAGGTGTTCTTAAGGCTACTGAGTTCAAGCCGAGGTGCATGCAGCTGAACCTGCTCCAGGCTGACACCCGAGGCCAAGTGGACTGCCTTTTCCTGAACATCTGGGTCCCTCAGGGCCTCAGCGGTATGTAACATGTACCTGTGTCTTTCACCCATACCTGTCACTAGAGTAGGACATCGGCTAATAAGGCATCAGCCCTTGTCTTTATCCACATAACAAGACATCATACAGTATGATCTGCTGATGTGTCATAATACTAATAATAGTATAACTATGATGTAATGCTACAAATGTATTGAAATATATCTCCTCCCTTCCTAGTTTCCACTGGTCTGCCAGTCATGGTTTGGATCTTTGGAGGTGGTTACCTGGTTGGAGGCTCTATGGGCGCTAACTTCCTGGATAACTATCTGTATGATGGGGAGGAGATTGCAAACAGGGGCAACGTCATCGTGGTGACTCTGGGTTACCGTGTGGGCACCCTGGGCTTCCTCAGCTCTGGAGATGCCAGCGGACCTGGTAGGTATCAACCAAGGCTTTGCCTGGCTGGCTAGGTGGGTGGTGGGTGGGTGGCTTTGGTACAATCGTTGTCGCATCAGCTGATGTATGACAATTACCTTTTCTTCATGTAGTGATTCTCAGGTGACTGAATCCACTATATGATAATGCTGATTAAGATTACTGTGTTCAATAAAACCTTTAATCATCAACTGGCTCTATCAGAAACTTTTGCCATTCTGTGGGAGCCAGATGTACAGTATGTTAGTAGGGAGATTACTGCTGCTGGCTCACAGAGCGGTCTTCCATGTCAGGTAACTATGGTTTGTGGGACCAGCATGCTGCCATTGCCTGGGTGAACAGGAACATCCGCGCCTTCGGAGGAGACCCCAACAACATCACCGTCTTCGGAGAGTCTGCCGGCGCTGCTAGCGTCAGCTTCCAGGTGTGGGACTAAAAAGAGGACTAACAGTTTTAAAACAGAGCTTTCAGGGCAAAGGTAGTCATATCGAAATACAAAAATGGCCAGGACAATGATGTTTCCTCAGTCTCAATGTTATATACTCTTCATTATAATATCATGATTATTCAGTGACTTCCTGTCATAAAACATATGTTTATTGTCAGTGTGTAGTTTCTGGTAACTGTCGTGTCTATGACATTAGTTTAACACATTTGATACTTTTAACAATGAGAACAGGGAGACTTCTGATACCTTATTCTGAACCATGATGTCCTGTACAGAGTGATGGTCAGCCGAGTTTTTGAGACCTCCATGATCTAACAAACAGGGTGATGGAAAATACTTGGACTTTAGACCATTTTAAGTTATACCTTTTTGGATTGTTAGATATATGTAAGCATTAAGCAGGTTGCTCCTGTTACGATTGTAAGTAAAGATACTGTAGGTAAGGATATGGCATTCGGCTTGGGTCCTCCATCCACAGTATTAACAGGCTAGCAAATGCAGAAAATGCTATGTACTAATTCGAGTTTGAATGTACTTTATCGCCACACAGACGCTCTCTCCCCATAACAAAGGGCTGATCCGCAGGGCCATCTCCCAGAGTGGCGTTGCTCTCTGCCCCTGGGGCATCAACAAGAACCCCCGTACCTTTGCAGAGATGGTATGTGTACTTCAGTAACATTGGGGTGGAATATGGACTGACAGAGATGGATGTTGGTTGTTAAAGGGCTGTCTCATCCCCCATTCCTCTCTCTTTAGGTTGCTGAGAAGGTGGGCTGCCCCATTGATGAACAGATGATGGCCTGCCTGAAGCTCATTGACGCTAAGGAGCTCACCCTTGCCGGTACCCTGTCCCTGAGTGGTTCTCCCTCCAGTGAGTATTCACTGAGGTTAATATAAGGGGCTGTGGCATACTGAGCAAGATGCTAAGGAGGTTGTGATTTGCATGCATTGATGCCTGTATAGATGAGCATTAGCCTGACGCTCACATATCTCCTCAGCCCACCATTCTACACAGGAATTTAGTGATGGCCATGTCCTACCCATAGCATTAAAAGGTATGTCTTTCTCTGCCTGCCTCCTCCAGCCCCCATAGTGGACAACTTGGCCCTCTCCCCTGTGATCGATGGGGACTTCCTGCCTGATCACCCAGGCAACCTGTTCCACAACGCTGCTGACATTGACTACCTTGCAGGGGTCAACAGCATGGATGCCCACCTATTCACTGGCTTGGATGTACCCGCCGTCAACAAGCCAATCGAGAGCGTCCCTCTGTGAGTGACCATTGGCTGATTGGTTACCTGGGAGGAAGAGGGTACTCTGTTCGGTGTTGGCCATGTGCACTGTGTAGCTTAAATGGGACAGCAGATGTACCCACAAAGCATTTTATAGAACCAACCAAGTCTAACTAACAAGTAGGAGTATAATAAAATGTATTAAAAAGAATAGGGTTATCACTTTGGGTTATCACTTTGGGTTATCACTTTGGGCAGGTCCCCAACACAGTTGGCTTAAGAAGGGGTTGTCAGGTTGTTATATCTCTTGAGACTAATCTCTCTCTTCCTCACTGAAGGTCAGATATGAAACTGCTCCTGGGTGCTTTGACTAAGAAGGGAGAGGCCGCTATCAACAGCGCTTTCACAGAGTACACGGCAGACTGGGGAGATAAGCCCAGCCAGGAGGCCATCAAGAAGGCTGTTGTTATGATCGAGACTGACTTCATCTTCCTGGTTCCTACCCAGGTTGCTCTCTATCTGCACGCCTCCAAAGCCCAGTGAGTCCACCTCCTTGTTACTCTAGCACAGCCCTTCTTCCCCAGTATGTGCTGCTTCCCATCCCAGCGTCACATATCTGATATCTAATCATTCCCCCTCTCCTTGCCCTATCCCAGATCTGCACGCACCTACTCCTACCTGTTCTCAGAGCCCAGCCGCATGTCAGGGATAGTCCTACCTTTCCCCAGCTGGATGGAGGCTGACCACGCTGATGACCTGCAGTTTGTGTTCGGCAAGCCCTTCAGCACGCCCCTGGCATACTGGCCCAAGCACCGCAACGTCTCCAAATACTTCATCGCCTACTGGACCAACTTCGCCAGGACCGGGTAAAAAAGAGCTGCAGTGCAATCATATACAGTAATCACACCCTGTGGGGGATATATATACAGTACACACCTACTAATTCCAGGGTTTTTCTTTATTTTTACTATTTTCTACATTGTAGAATAATAGTGAAGACATCAAAACTATGAAATAACACATATGGAATCATGTAGTAACCAAAAAAGTGTTCAACAAATCAAAATATACTTTATATTTGAGATTCTTCAAAGTAGCCACCCTTTGCCTTGATGACAGCTTTGCACACTCTTGGCATACTTTAAACCAGCTTCACCTGGAATGCTTTTCCAACAGTCTTGAAGGAGTTCCCACGTATGCTGAGCACTTGTTGGCTGCTTTTCCTTCACTCTGCGGTCCAACTCATCCCAAACCATCTCAATTGGGTTGATGTCGGGTGATTGTGGAGGCCACGTCATCTGATGCAGCACTCCATCACTCTCCTTCTTGGTCAAATAGCCCTTACACAGCCTGGAGGTGTGTTGGGTCATTGTCCTGTTGAAAAACAAATGATTGTCCCACTAAGCGCAAACCAGATGGGATGGCGTATCGCTGCAGAATGCTGTGGTAGCCATGCTGGTTAAGTGTGCCTTGCATTCTAAATAAATCACTGACCGTGTCACCAGCAAAGCACCCCCACACCATCACACCTCCTCCTCCATGCTTCACGGTGGGAACCACACATGTGGAGACCATCCGTTCAGCTACTCTGCGTCTCACAAAGACACGGCAGTTGAAACCAAAAATCTCAAATTTGGACTCATCAGACCAAAGTATAGATTTCCTCCGGTCTAATGTCCATTGCTTGTGTTTCTTGGCCCAAGCAAGTCTCTTCTTCTTATTGGTGTCCTTTAGTAGTGGTTTCTTTGCAGCAATTCAACCGTGAAGGCCTGATTCACACAGTCTCCTCTGAACAGTTGATGTTGATGTGTCTGTTACTTGAACTCTGTGAGGCATTTATTTGGGCTGCAATTTCTGAGGGTGATAACTCTAATGAACGTATCCTCTGCAGCAGAGGTAACTCTGGGTCTTCCTTTCCTGTGGCGGTCCTCATGAGAGCCAGTTTCATCATAGTGCTTGATGGTTTTTGCGTATTGACTGACCTTCATGTCTTTAAGTAATGATGGACTGTCATTTCTCTATGCTTATTTGAGCTATTCTTGCCATGATATGGACTTGGTCTTTTACCAAATAGTGCTATCTTCTGTATACCACCCCTACCTTGTCACAACACAACTGATTGGCTCAAACGCATTAAGAAGAAAATAAATTCCACAAATTAACTTTTAACAAGGCACACCTGTTAATTGAAATGCATTCCAGGTGACTACCTCATGAAGCTGGTTGAGAGAATGCCAAGAGTGTGCAAAGCTGTCATCAAGACAAAGGGTGGCTACTTTGAAGATTCTCAAATAAAAAATATATTTAGATTTGTTAACACATTTTCTTTTGGTTACTACATGATTCCATATGTGTTATTTCATAGTTTTGATGTCTTCGCTATGATTCTACAATGTAGAAAATAATAAAAATAAAGAAAAACCCTTGAATGAGTAGGTTTGTCCAAACTTTTGGCTGGTACTGTGTGTATATATATTCGATTTATCATAGTTTTTGTGAGGATAAGATCACTTTAGAATTTGAATATTGTATTTTCAATTTTCAAATTCTAAAGTGATATTATCCTCACAAAAACTATGATACATCGAAAGTTCTCACCATTATGCTTTTCTTACCATCCTCAACCCCTTTCCCGCCACAGAGACCCCAACAAGGGGGAGTCCAATGTGCCTGTGACCTGGCCTGCATACACCACCTCTGGGCAAAAATACCTGGAGATCAACGCCAACATGAACAGGAACTCCGTCCATGAGAAGATGAGGATGCGCTTTGTGAACTGGTGGTCTAACACCTTACCCAGCCTTCCCTCCGTCTGAGGTAGCTCTGAGGTAGCTCTCACTAAGCACAGGCTCCCCGATGCATAATTGACATCATGCTACATTCACAGCTATACAAATTGGTTGTGTTATGTCACAAATAAATGCAAGGCTACTAGTACCACCAGATGGATTTCTGATTGTAACCCTTTTTTCTTCATAAGTAAATGAATGCAATTAAGACGTCCACCCTGTTGTCTGTTTTTAATACCGTCCAGTCACCAGTGAAAGGTGTTTTGTTTGTATTTATCAAGAAAATGATCGTATATGGACATTATAAACTCTTTACTATATATATATATATATATATATATACACAGTGGGGGAAAAAAGTATTTAGTCAGCCACCAATTGTGCAAGTTCTCCCACTTAAAAAGATGAGAGAGGCCTATAATTTTCATCATAGGTACACGTCAACTATGACAGACAAAATGAGAAAAAAATAAAACAGAAAATCACATTGTAGTATTTTTTATGAATTTATTTGCAAATTATGGTGGAAAATAAGTATTTGGTCAATAACAAAAGTGTCTCAATACTTTGTTATATACCCTTTGTTGGCAATGACACAGGTCAAACGTTTTCTGTAAGTCTTCACAAGGTTTTCACACACTGTTGCTGGTATTTTGGCCCATTCCTCCATGCAGATCTCCTCTAGAGCAGTGATGTTTTGGGGCTGTCGCTGGGCAACACGGACTTTCAACTCCCTCCAAAGATTTTCTATGGGGTTGAGATCTGGAGACTGGCTAGGCCACTCCAGGACCTTGAAATGCTTCTTACGAAGCCACTCCTTCGTTGCCCGGACGGTGTGTTTGGGATCATTGTCATGCTGAAAGACCCAGCCACGTTTCATCTTCAATGCCCTTGCTGATGGAAGGAGGTTTTCACTCAAAATCTCACGATACATGGCCCCATTCATTCTTTCCTTGACACGGATCAGTCATCCTGGTCCCTTTGCAGAAAAACAGCCCCAAAGCATGATGTTTCCACCCCCATGCTTCACAGTATGTATGGTGTTCTTTGGATGCAACTCAGCATTCTTTGTCCTCCAAACACGACGAGTTGAGTTTTTACCAAAAAGTTCTATTTTGGTTTCA